>NC_084721.1:11733658-12384360 GCF_033807575.1 Cydia pomonella | reverse complement strand
CAGATGCATATGTAGATGTGCACGCATACATACATAGCTAGTTTCGGATACAAAATAGAGATAGGGCTTCGAAATTAGTTTCCTTAAAATGCTTGAAGAGGGCTCTCTTTTCCTATATATTTACTTTACTCTTTACATATGATCCTTACATTTTATAAAAAAAAAAGATTGTATATCAACTATATATATAATTTCAAAATTATACCAATAAAATCACAATTTTACTTATTTTCCATACTTCAAGGTGGGCTCTCAGTGACTTTGACCTTTTTAAAGAACTACTTAGTCTTTTTGATTTCTAAGTTTGATTCTTATTTTTTTGGCGAACTTCATTAAAAATGACTGGGCACGATTATTTTTTTATTTCGATTTTTGTGCCTCCTACTTAAGCACGTAATATCTTCCAGTACATTCCTTTCAATAAACAATACATTTACACTTTCACTAAACCTGTACAGTTCACGAGATCTTAAATTGTCAAAACTTCGAAACCTATCTATTATTTTAGTCGTTTTTCTTATTTTATTACTTCGGGTAAACCTTAAAATAAGAGGTTTCTTAGCACATTGCTTACATATCAAATTGCCTTATATTAGGTATCAAAGTTTGAGAGCCACAATTTCCTTCTGACATAGGTATCAAAGTTTGAGAGCCACAATTTTACCAATTTTTGTATCAGGGTTAAGATCGGATTCAAAAATACGAATTAAAAACTTTCGATGACAACTTTTAAGTTTGTAATTATTGGTGGCTGCAATTTATATACATTCGAGAAGGGTAGAAACCGGACCTATTTTTTTTGTGATATCTTATTCTCTTTCCATTAGAAGCAACTTTTTTTCACCATCCTATGTTCTCCCTTGATGGCAAAACACTCGTTACCCTAAAAAAAGTATGTCTCATTTTTACACAGGTACAAAACTGAAACCGTTCTATATTGAAGATTACCAAAATTCAGGCCGAATCTACGGTTATTATTTAACGATTTGCTCCGTACTTCAAGAATCTATCATGTGCTGAGATCTTGAAAAAACGTTTTTTCACGAGTTCTCTCAATTGGTCCCAAAATTGTCCGGCATTACCCCAACATACTTTACTCAGATTGTCATTGCGATACGTTCTTCAATAAGGCGACCCAAGTTTAGCCCCATCGTACTACAAGTAAAATAGATTGTAGTTTAACCATATATTTATACCTACTTACAAAATTTAACAACACACCATGATCACACCCAACTTACTGTCACGGATAGGTACAGTCAAGTGTAAAAATATGGGTGTACACATCTTACTCAAAAATATGTCTCATAGCATCTTATACCAGTGTAATAAGAGCGTAGTACCATATTTATGAGAAGATTCTTTCGATACATATTTTTGCACTTGACTGTACGACGACGACCGAAGCAGGGACATCATTCTTTTTTGCAGTTTTTACCTATATGGTAATTAATAGATACAGTATAATATAAAAATTAAAAACAATATTATGTGATCAAAATATGAGATCTGTGATATGAGACCAAAAACAACTTGCTTCGGGCAGCGCAGGATGAATTCCGTCCGGCTCGCGGGCGACGTCGACATGTCGACGCAACGGCGCGCAATGAGTGAGCGCTCACGTCTCGCGTCTGTGTGTGCGCACTCACACTTAGATAGCTCCCGCTCCCGCCCACCGCAGCGCGACAGAAACATATCTTCAAAAATTCGAGATTTGAAAAGTTGCTCAGCTAGGAATTGCTCTTAATTTTAATGCTAAAAAACGGACTATAATTCAAACTAAATTTTTATGCGTTGCGGAGAAAAACTTTTACCATATCCGACCCCCTGGAAAATGTTGTCTTTATTTCTATAGAATTAATTTTATTTTATATATGTATCGTTGCTTTTTCGTACTACCAGCATAGGTTGGACTTTTTTTTATACAGATTTTAGGTGACATATTTTTTTAAAGCTTTAATTTGGATTATATTATGAATGCTTTCATTTGAGTTTTTGTTGCCATGGTCAAGGTGTTATTTTTAATCCCTTAAAGCCGACATCGCTATGATTTCCCGTGTAAGTCTGGGTACGTTAGAAAAAATATTGAGACTCGAAAAAAGTACGAATATTTTTTTAATATTCGGCGAATACGAATATTCGTATTATGGGATAGTTATTCCTATATAATTAGTAAACCTAAAATAACCCTAGAACCCTAGTGTCTACCACTACGTTTAGGATTTCTTTATGTTTGCGTTTGGGGGTGGCTGTGTGGCTCCTCAATCCTTATAGATATCAGTGTGGTCCAAATGTAACGCGATTTGGTCTCCACAGCCTATCCTGTTCCAGGAGCGTCAGCCGTTCTTCACGTCACGCGAGCCTGAATAGTACGGGTGGGGACCGTATGATCTACTACGTTATCTGAGGGCCTACCGCGAACCACGTTCGAAGTGTTGCCTCCCTGTCATATTTACGTATGAATTTACAAGTGCGACAGAGAGGCAACACGTCGAACGTGGTTTGCGGTAGGTCCTCAGATAATGAATGATTGAACAAATCTTATGGCAACATATAGCAATTTATATATAGGTTCAGAAAACACTCCCGAATGGCCGTAAATGCACACATTTAAAGGATTGGAAGGAATTGATTGCTTAAATTGGGGATGCCCGGAAGATGCACTTTCGCGCATTTGGGAACACACGACAAACGAGTGTTTTCTGAGGGCCTACCGCGAACCACGTTCGACGTGTTGCCTCCCAATCACACTTACGTACGAATTTACAAGAGCGACAGAGAGGCAATACGTCGAACGTGGTTCGCGGTAGGTACTCTGAACCTAGATATAAATTGCTATATGTTGCCTCAAGTCTTATCTTTGTATCAGATGACGTAAATTCCACTTTTTTCGCAAAGAGCATATAATCACTACGTTTTAAGAGACGGGACTTCCCTACTAGCGAGTGGAATCCCTTTGTTTCGCAAATCATTACCAAAATGTACGACAAAGAACTGTCAAAGCACTGTCAAAGAACCATAGTACCAACATAAGCAATTTAAATAGTGTAGTACGCTACACGCTTGCGTTTCTTATCGATATCGATAAAATGGGGAGGCTTGAAATATAGACTCTTGTCTACAAATTTTTTACTCGAAATCAAGTCCACATTTAAGTTGTATGTTATATAGTGGATAGTTCTATGAGTGGACTAATACTTGGTCGAGCTTAATGTGGACTCGATTTTTTTTTAGAACACCTTGTTGTTCTTCACCACTAGGAAGGATCAAAGTAGCACTTTTTTCCCTACTAGGAGGGATCACTTTTTTCCTCTTTTTGCATACTTCTTAGGTTAAATTATTTAATTTAATTACCATTAATTAAATTTATTTATTTATTTGTACCATAATAATTTCCTCATAGGTGATGTGAAAAGCAGTATGTAAAATTATCACGTGTTAGCAAAAATATTTCCACCTTAGGGTGGTATTCCACCTATCCAATTTCTTGGACCAATGTCATTGCGCGTCTCACTCTGTCATTAATCAAAATGTGAGACGCAATACACATTGGACAAAAAAATTGCATAGGTGGAATACCACCCATAGGCGTTAACACTTGAATCCCTCACTACGCTAGGATTCTATTTTAGAATACCTCGTTACACTCAGATTGTAATTATAAAATCCTTCACTATTTTTTTTCTTAATTTTTTTTTTATTAATAATAATAAAGCACTATTTTCAAAATGATCTGCAGATACATGTTTCAATAAATGTAACTTTTCTATGGGAAGATGTACCACGTCTTCGTTCCCAACAAATTTAACCCACTGCCTGCATCTGAAAACATACAGCCTTGGTTATGTACAGTTTATATTCCAAGTGTTTGCTAACGAGATGATCAACTGATTATTTAGCGCTAATATGCATCTATAAATCATGTTTTTTGGCATCACATTATCAACAACCCATTATCAATGCTCTAACTTTTTATATATTTATATGTCTGTTAATCATGAGAACCGGTCATGGTCCTACTGGGCAGTAACCCTGCCTATGAAACCGATGGTCCCAGGTTCAAATCCTGGTACGGGCATTGATTTATGTGATGACCATGCATATTTGTTGAGTCATGTGTGTTTTCTATGTATTTATATATATATATATATATATATATATCGTTGTCTAAGTACCCACAACACATGTCTTATTTAGCTTCCTATGGGATTAAGTCAATTTGTGTAATAATGTCGTATAATATTTTTTATTGATCACAAAAAGAGAGATTAATTTACTTACATTTCAGATTAATATATTAAATAATTACTAGATTAAAAAAAATATGTTAAATAATGACCATTAATGCATAGATGATAGATAATTTTCCACTGAAAATCTTCGACGAAATAATTTTGTCATATTGCATGCAAGTTCTCAGGAAATTTCACATATTTTATTTTATTACTTACACTGATATACAAATAAACATACAGTTATCGATAGTTTTAGTACATCCCTAGTTCACAACTAAAAATAATATAAAATATCAAATTTTCGATGTGTTTAAAGCCTGCTGCACCAAAATAAGGTCAAAAGTATCTAAAGCAATACGTACCGGTCTTTATTCAAGGGAAATACCGCCATAAAATCCCTTTTTTCGTGATTTTCTCGAGTGGCTCGCTTGCCACATATTTCACACTTAGTAAACCGTTTTCTAGGTGGCATTGTAACAAACTCGTTCTTTACTCTGATCACGGTTCACTATTTTCGATATTTTCACTAAATAATAAAGAAATTGCACGAAATACCCGAACAAAACATTGAAGCCTTCATAACAAACAAAACAATTAGGCTGACAGTTGACTTAATGTAAACTTGACATAATAAATAGCACTGACGTTTTATTTTTCTTCGTTGGCAAAGATTTGCGAAACAAGTTCCATACAAATCTTATTTTGTTCCTAGTTGCGTCAGCCTGTTTTTTCGTACCTTTTAAGTGTCCGGCAGACGCACTTTCGGACGTTTGGGAACTGTCAGACGAGTGTTTTCAGAACCTATATATAAATTCCTATCTGTTGCCACCACTTTCATCTTTGTATCAGATGAAGTAAATTCAACTCTGTTTGGTACCTAAGTACACGGCAGACTCACTTCTGGCCATATAAGAACTGGCAGACGAATGGTTTCTGAAGCTGCATATAAATTCCTGTCTATTTCCACCAGTCTCATCTTTGTACCATATGACGTAAATTAAATTTTTTTTTCGTACTTTCGGCAATTTTTTTTACTTGGTTTTCCTAAGTTAGCATCATTATTATGAACGTGTGCCATGGGGCTTATCCTTGTAGTGTATCAGATGACGTAGTAGACCATTACGGTCCCCACCCGTACCAGAATGACATTCTCCGCCGAGCTCTCGTCACCACTGGGGTGCCGGCGGTTCTGGAACCGTCTGGTTGGGCTTTCAACGATGGGAAAATGCCGGACGGCATGACCCTCGTTCCATGGAAGATTGGACGGCCTTTAGTTTGGGATGCCACATGCCGTCCCATCTTTCAGCAACGTCCAACAGAGCTGGTGCTGCCGCCAATGTGGGTAAACACCTCAAGCAGCGGAAATATGCAGCCATTGCTTTTGGCTTCATGTTTGAGCCGCTTGGGGTGGACACCCTTGGGCCATGGAGACCTCACTCACTAGTCACTTTTGCAACGGTTTTGCCATAAGCGATTGTCTTCCTTCCTCTACCGTCCAAGCTAAGTACTTTCAGCAGTGGGTCGACACTCCTTCCGGCTTTTCCTAGCTCCGTTCGGCTCAACATCGCTCCGAGCAATAATTAGGGTTACCATAACTTGACGTCCCTATACGTGCACGACCACAGATAAGGTAATGACTTGGATTTTGACAACCCTCAATCGCCGAAAGGGATAGTGCCATACATTAGAATGGGCAGCATAATTCGTCCCTGAATCGTTGTCAAACTTTAGTGTTGTAGGAATTATCATTTCTGTACGGTAGTACTATTATTTATTCTGTGCTATGAGCTTTAAATAATAGTTCCTTATCTCTCCGGTGGCGCTAGGTAGGCTCATGAACTTACATGAACCATATAGGTAAAATAATATAGAGATGAAATGAGGCTAGGGCAACAAATAACCCGACCAAATCACGTAGGTTATTTTTGGTATGTTGTCAGAAATGTTAAAACGTGTTTTTAATTTTCCGGACGGGCGCACGCGTGTAGCACATCTATATAGAATACTAGGTCTATGACATTTCATTTCGGTGTATTGTGGCGCCACCTTTTTAATGTTTTTGATGGACACTTTTCATACATAAAAATTTTGCTCCTTCTTATACTCTCCATACTACTAAGGAATGAGATGCAATAACAATAAGAGTATTTTAGTAAGCCGAAAAAGTAATTATACATTTTCAAATTGTTTAATAAACTATCATCGATTATATTCCGATTGATTCTAATTACACCATTTCTCAATCGATATCGGTTCAGTCCATAATGTTTCTCACATTTTTTGTGAAAGCCTTTAAGCTGATATCACGGCTAGCTTGTAGGCTGTAACTGTAGCCTTCATTGTAACCAACAACAATGAGCGTTTTCAATTGGTTTTCAAGGTCTTTTTCGCGTAAACCATGTCGATATTTTGGAGCCCAACACTATTTTTTTTTTGTTATGGTCTATTCTTTAACAACAATATTTTTCGGCCTGGGTTACATGACAGTATTATATATATTCTTTGGGTTACATTTATAGATTCAAAACCATAAATTTCATAAGCATACAAATGTTAATTTTTGTTATGAATTTGTTTAATATTATACAAATAAAATAAAATATATTCTATTTTCAAAGATTTGTTCGGTAAAATTTGCCCACGTTGCCCACATTGTGATAACTACAATGTTGCCATATATCTTAATATGCAAGAATGGCATTGGCAACTATGGAGAATTTTTTTTTAAAAGATATGCTCGGAGGTTTCGCGACTGCTTCCAGCATTTTTTTTGTAATAAATGAAATAGGGGTTTATTTCCTTTATTATTCACTTTTAACGTTCCTTTGGCTAGTAACAAGTAATAGGAGTGTGAAAATACATTTAAATTAAGAGTCGCTTAGTCTTGGTCTGCAACATATCGATTCGGCGTATATAACGTACAAGCTAGGTTATAATTAGATTTTCGGCATTATCCGCTAGTGTAAATTTGAAATGGAAAGCATGGATGTCGCTCAAGAAGGTACCTCGGCAGCGTCTACGCCCGTCGTGGAAAACGGTGAGTGTCCCGTAACGATCACCATGCTTGTTAGTACTTATAGCGAAAACGTGTTTCTTTGTCGAGCACCAAGTACATGTAATGTTTCTTTATAGGGCCCGACAAGAATGTAACGGCGGAAGAAATGACTTCAAGAGACTACTATTTCGACTCGTATGCCCATTTCGGTATTCACGAGGAGATGTTAAAGGACGAAGTTCGCACACTCACGTATAGGAATGCTATGTACCACAATAAACACTTATTTAAGGGAAAAGTAAGTTAAAACGGTTTCATTACTTTCTTCCTATGCGAGCCATCTTTGCAGCTGTTGGAGCTTAGTACACTTACTGTACTTACTTTATTGGTGATGCTTGTGTTCCCAAACCAATAATAGTATGTAACAATTAAGAAATGCCAAAATATACATATTTACTTATTGTTGTTGTTGTCCTAAAGCACCCCAGAGGTGCAAAGGGTCTTCACAAGCTCGCGCCACATCTTCCTATCTTCAGCTCGCCTTCTGGCCTCGCTCCAGCTCAACCCCTATATATATTTACTTATTAAGTCTTAAAATTGTATACTTAAAGAAAAAATGAACGTTTGAATTACTGTTCCTCCATTCTAAGTCTATTTGGGCTTGTGATAGGGTGCTTTTGGTTCTGGTTTTCTACACAAACTTGTCACGGAACTGCGAACTTCTAGGTATTTTCATACAAATTCAGTCCCGGGAGAATTCCCTGCCTGTGACTGACTTTGGCAGCATGGAATTAGATATATTTTACTTTTCTCGAAATAAGGTGGAGCAGGATAGAGTAAAAGAGTTTTGTCACTAGCCGGGTACCACACAGAGCATACGTGCGAGGCAATTTCCTCACGCTCAAACCAGCCAGTGTAGACCTGCCTCGGCCGAGGCGGCGCGCTCGGGCTAGGAAAACGTACGCGGTTTGTGCGTGAGAAAATTGCTTCGCGCGTAGACGTGCTCACTCGCTATCGCTCTGTGTGGACCCGCCTATTAAAGCATTTTTATACATTTGTTTTAAACTTTATCAAAAAAAAAGCACAAATGGTGGCATAAATGCCTCATGGCATTCTCTACCTGTCAACCGTATGATAAGATCATAGAAAAACAACATCACAAATATAAAATTTTAATATCAGGATAAATAAAGGGTATTTTCTAAGAAATATAATATTTATTTATATGAGACTAACCACCTAACTACTTTTGTGTCCATGCAATTTTGCTGTACATTAGTGTGGCTCCCGACACAAGTATCTATATACTTAATGAGAGATTCAACCCTTTTGTTTTGTGTATTATGAGTTAACCAAATAAACTATTTTTAATATATTTTGTATAATTATCTATGGAAATACGTACTAAAATAATTAAAAATTAAACTGAATCGCTAAACCTAAATATATCTGAACTTAAATATAAACTAAGTATGTATAAAATAACTACCTACTTACTGACCATGTTGTATTGGTTAGGTGAGGTTATATTTATGCTTTAGATAACTCAACTACTCTATTCATTCTTTAAGTTCCCTTCCACTTTACTGCACTTTTGTTTGAAGAGTCAATTAGGACTACCTTAATAAAAAAATCCGAATTCCAGATAGTGTTAGACATAGGTTGCGGCACGGGCATCCTCTCGATGTTCGCCGCCAAGGCGGGAGCGGCTAAGGTGATCGCGGTGGAGTGCTCCAACATCGTGGACTACGCGCGCAAGATCGTCGAGGCCAATCGGCTTGATGACGTCATTGAGATCATCAAGGGCAAGGTCAGTGTTTACTTATAAAGCTTAGTAAGTTAGCTGTCTCAAGTATTAGCAAGAAATTAACATTTACTTCTCAGGCGAGTGTTAACAATCAGATATCAATGATTAATCTCTTTTATTTACATCCTGTATTGGTTGCTACTCAACTTTGTAGTAGGTTGGGCTAGTGCCTTTATAGCAACATTGAATCATAATAAGCTTATGCAATTAGGTGTTTTCCTTTGACTCAACTCAATCTCTTAGTGATAATAATGCTGTCACTCAATAATAATGATATAGCCTGCATATTAGTACATTGTGATACAAGTGTGCTACGTTGGTCATTACAGACGAGACGATATTGTGCGCGCGAGGTGAAAGCGAGCGTACAATAAGAAGGCCGATGTGTGTAATGACCAATGTACACGCGTTTCATACGACGTTTTTCAACAAACTTTCGAGGAAAAAAAGAATTTTTCATATTGATAAAATTTTATTTGTTAAAACAGTAACACAGTGTTCCATCTGTCATACTGCGGCCCCGCAACCCAGCCGCTGGCATGATGATGCTGGAATGAATGATGACATAATGTTTCAGGCCAGGGAATGACAATGTTTCAGGCCATGGAATGACATAATGTTTCAGGCGATGAACCTTCAAGCTTTTATGCCATAGGGGCCACCACTGTTAAACTTCCTTGGATTGTAAGAAATTGGCTCTTTTCACAAACTACATCCTTAGCAAACGCATGGGCGTAGTTTGCAGGCATCTACGTCTGTTTTAGCTGTTTAAGGATAATAAACTTTTAACTTATCAGGTGGAGGAGATTGAGCTGCCGGTGGAGAAAGTGGACATCATCATCTCGGAGTGGATGGGCTACTGCCTGTTCTATGAGAGCATGTTGGACACAGTGCTGTTTGCACGTGACAAGTGGCTGCAGCCTGATGGCATGCTCTTCCCGGACAGGTTAGATGGAATATACTCTTACTTTAAAACTATTACTTTAAAACCATTACTCTCTAATTAGTCCCTTTGTCCTGGATTGGACCCTGAAAAAAGGGGTACCTTAAAATATTATTGTTCATGTCGAGTTATTTCAGTGTTTTTTTATAATAGCTTTTACATTTGTTCTCTGAAAGCACTATTTGATGATGAATGGCATACATATTCACTGTATTCACGCTACTCGTCACTGTCAAGCTACTCATGCTTATAAAAATAATTATGTAAAGTAAAACTAATCCTGAACACCATAAAATGGTTCACAAAATCTGTCATGAGTTGCACTTCAGAGGTCATAAATTCCAGACCGCATCATCACTTACCATCAGGTGAGATCGTGGTCAAACGTCTGCCTATCCTCCATAAAAAAACATCCAATTCAGCCAACCGATAAAATACCCCAAGTAAACAAACTCGCATGCGAGTTCCCGCACCGTCTTTGGGCCCTTATTGTGATTAGTCCCTATCTTCACGATGATTACGAATTGCGACTGGTAAACCTCAGATGACGTGCGTAGTATATGGGCCTATATTAAAGGCCGCGTTTGTTCAGGTGCACGTTGTTCATCTGCGGCATCGAGGACCGGCAGTACAAGGACGAGAAGATCAACTGGTGGGACGACGTGTACGGTTTCGACATGTCCTCCATCCGCAAGGTGGCCATCTCGGAGCCGCTGGTCGACGTGGTTGATGCCAAACAGGTCAGAACACAAAACTAATCGCCGGGAATCTAATCTCCATATTGATAAAACTTACAATCCTCAGTTACTTAATTTATGTTTTATCCTTTTCTTACAAAGACATAAGTCAAATGACAAACGGTTAATAGCTAATCGAGGGTTGTAGCGCGTTTATGAATAATGCCATAAAATATGTTATCAATATTACATATAAATTTTGAAATGCGTGTTGCAGGTAGTTACGAATTCGTGTCTGCTGAAAGAAATAGATCTTTACACGGTCAAGAAAGAAGATCTCAACTTCGAATCTAAATTCCATCTGCAAGTAAGTACCTAACGTTACGTCTGATACTGGTGTCTACTTCAAAAACAGTCTCCAAAGCATATTTATTTTACGAAATTTGATTAAATTTTCCTAGTAGTGGTCAATAATGTGGGAGCTAAAGTCATGCTGTATTTAGGTATCTTGTGTGCATTAGCCGTTTATTTAATGAGAATGTTGCTAGTGAGAATAAGGAGCTCATTATGTGCGTGCTCGCTCACTGAAAAGATTACTTCAAACTATACTCTGTATCTTTAGGTATTTGAATAAAAGTAAACAAACAAACAAACTGTACATTTACGGGTAGTTAAAACAAAACTATCGGTCGGGTCGGGTATTCATTGGTTATTTGGTTAACCAACCAAATACAAAACCGCCTGGATCTGTCACCGAACGACCTGACTTTTGCCTACATATTTGATCATGTAATGTTTTTTTTACCCTCAACTGGCTTAAGGAGCCATTTATTTAAGGATATTTGGTTTACTTTTATTTAAATACCTAAAGATACAGTAGTACAATCTCACAAATGTACTAGTTCAGTCTTTTAGTACATTTACGACTCCGGGATAAAGTGATCATAATAATGTAACGGAACGGTTTTTGCGGACGTTTTGAAAATAGTACAATTCAAAATTTGTTGTCTCCCTTAGCTCATATTAGCTGAGAGCCGTTCAGTCGTATTCGCGCGCGCTCTGCGTTAGTTCGGTCGGATCACTTAGATCGCTTTGCTGTCAGTGTCACTCCTCGCTCTCGTTCCGTTTCACGTGTAGTGTACTAAAATGTACTAATAATAAGAGCAGTATCATTAGGGAATAGTTCGGTCTAGTACAGTGCAGGGAATTGTGTCTTTTTGACTTTAGTACATGTACTACACAAGCCTACAATATTAGAATATGTTTGTGTGAACAGGTCCGCCGCAACGACTTCATCCAGGCGCTGGTGACGTTCTTCAACGTGGAGTTCACGAAGTCGCACAAGCGACTCGGCTTCAGCACGGCGCCCGAGGCGCCCTACACGCACTGGAAGCAGACAGTCTTCTACTTCGATGAATATATGACTGTAAGTACTCGTTGGCACACTAACTGAACACTGATAGATCTTATTTCATATTAATAACATTTACGAATAGACAATTTATTGTGTAACGATGGTAGTGATTGATTGTATAGAATTTATACTATAAATTATTATAGATTGGAATTGTATGGAAGCAGATTGGATATTTGGCGCCTATTGCACCAGTCCTTTGTATATATTTTTATATATTTCACAAACTTTTGCTATTCCAGCTTTTTTGTACGATTTTTGCACTTAGAACAGTATCGCTTATAATGCCTACGTTAAGTTAGTTGGCGGGTACATTTTCCTTTTCCAAAATATTTTTTACAGTAATACCATTTTCAATCCGAATTTTCGCGGTGGGAACATTTTGTTCACAATATTTTGAAGTTCTGGTTCTTTAGGGTTCTTCTTCTAAACGAGTATGAAACACTAATCCCCTTATTCATAAACGTGTACTAAACTGTTGTCCCTTTCCATCATACCAATACGTCGGAAAGGGATAAACGATGATTAGCGGCATCGTAACTTTAGTGCACGTTTATGAATAAGGGGGTAAATCAATGTAACTAACTGCTTGATAAAAAATAGGATAAATTGACAGCACAACTTCCCTGTCCAGGTAAAGAAGCAGGAAGAGATAACGGGCACGTTCTCGATGCGGCAGAACGCGCGCAACAACCGCGACCTGGACTTCGAGGTGGAGATCGACTTCAAGGGCGAGCTGTGCCAGGTGCAGGAGCGGAACCACTACCGCATGCGCTGAGCCCGCACCGCCACGGTTTCTACTAGTTTTGCTTTGGTTTTTTTACATACATTTTATGATAAACTTGTGTATTATGGCTGCGGTGAGGTTGAAGATACTGCCAATATATTATTCTGTAGTTAGGCGATAACCGGTGTTCGGTAGTATATTCGACCAAGCTTAACGCTTTCAATGCCAAGCACCCCATAACCACAAAATGAACATACCTAGCGTGTTCCTAGCAGTGAATGTGTTAAAATAAATTAACACAAAGGCAGGCTAAAATAAGGAAGGAGAAATACTACACGAGGAATTTCGTAAATTGACCGGCCTGTACGTATCTCTATCACGCGCGTAATTATATTGCTGTCTCGCCCATGATTCCGGCGGTCAATGACACTGTGCGAGCGGGAGAACAATATAACTAAGCGCGTGTGATAGAGATGGGAATAGGCGGGGCAATGTACATAATTCCTTGTGGGAAGCGTCCTTTGTTTATCGAATATTTGTTTAAAACAGTATGGCTGTGCCATTATAATTTGATGGTTGAAAATGTCTATTGCTAAAAACCTACAGTTTAATTTATGTAAAGATTAGGTGGGTCGACACAGCGAGCATACGCGCGAGGCAATATCCTCGCGCACAAAACAGCCAGTGTAGACGTGCCTCGAGGCGGTACGTTCAGGCGAGGAAAACGCGCGCGCACGTCTACACTGCATGGCCGCCTATACAGGTGAACCCCCGCCTATTGGGTTTGTTAAACAGCCAATTGTATGAGAATAAAGTGTAATAAAAATCAAAGCTACATTGATAGAAACGAATGGACATGTCCCAGTGTTCTACCGTCTTATTTCTGAAATTAGCTTAGTAATTCTATCATAAGTATTTGGAGCATACATGCCAAAACTGTTCAGCTGTTCTAAGTAATCAGAATGAGTTTCATATTTTCATTTCACAATTCTTATTACTGAGACTTACAAGGTTAAAAACTTAAGAAAAGAGGCGTTTTTAATGTTTTATTGTAGCACAAAACGATTTGTTTTAGAATCGCTAGAGTTGTCTTTTACCGGGAAGAAGATGATTGGATATTTTTTTTGTGCCTTTAGACACTGTCGTTAGTCACGCTATCTTAAAAAAAAAAAAAAAAAACATTTATTTCGGACAAGATCCTTAAGTATAAAACACTAACCCCCTTTTAGTATTAGAACATTGTAATTGGCAACTAATGTAAAAAAACCGGACAAGTGCGAGTCGGACTCGCCCACCGAGAGTTCCGTACTTAGTATTTGTTGTTATAGCGGCAACAGAAATACATCATCTGTGAAAATTTCAACTGTCACGGTTTTTGAGATACAGCCTGGTGACAGACGGACAGGCGGACTTACAGCGGAGTCTTAGTAATAGGGTCCCGTTTTACCCTTTGGGTACGGAACCCTAAAAATTTACCTTCCAATAAAATTGTTATTACGTTTCCTTATACGTCCGAGTTATTTTCATTGCGCACACATATGTTGCATAACGCCTTTTTTCTTAAGTTATTTTACTTGTACTGTGCATATTGAGAAATGCTATGGGTACCTAATGCACGAATTGATAAATTTTATTACCATAAACGAATACCATAGAATGAGTTTGCTCTAGTTTTCATGAAAAGCGTTGAACATACGAAGCGTTTTTCTGAAAACAAAATGATTCTGTCAAATTAGATGCTTTGTTAAGGTGCAGTAAGTTCAGAGAGCGGAGATTTTAAAAGTCGTAACGCTTTTTTAGGTCACAATATGGCTGCGAAAATAATAATTAGCAATCTTGAGGCCTTTTCCGAGGCACTATCGATCCGACTCCCGAGTTTTTAATTTCGCTTGGTAGTATCGTAGGTCTAAAATGCACTTTACAAATTTGTAACAAATTTTGCACGGAAGCTAAACATATGAAAATTGCCTCTAAAAATCGGCAATATCATTATTGAGGGAACTTATAGATTACTTTTATTTAAACTTAAACAAAAAAATTAAAATCAAAAACATGATATCCGCACTCCTGGACACGCACATCCATCTCGCTCACACTTCGTTCAGTGAGAGTGAGACAACAACACGAACTTACTGGGCCTTAAGGAATTTTGAAGTCACATAATATAAAATGGGTTTTCAGCATGCAATCTGTTTTTATTTTTGCTTTATTTTATACAATAACCATTCGCACATACATTTACATTTTCGTATGTGTAATGTTTAAATAAATTTAAATAATGTTTCAAAAATTAATTAATTTTTCAATATCACTGACTCCTGTTTGTTCTTTAAAATGGTTCATAATAGGAAACGCGTTCTTATTATAATGGTCGCTGTATGTTTAGAAATAAGGATAGTTTACACTAGTATGTATGAGGAACTCCTGGTATAGCTTAGTTATTTGAGTTAGTTATCAATATCATTCGAAATTTTACTATCTGAGACGTAAGACGAATCGTAAAGGTATTGAGCTTATGGTACGACGGCGACGGGTCCTATTTTATGAAGTTAAAACGCAAGTAATAACTTTTTGTAATAAATATTGATACTAAATTTGATTTACATTGAAATGTTTACACATATAATATGGTGGCCTAAAAATTTTAGGCAGTTGCGATAATTCTTTAATATCGATTCGACTTTCAAGAATAGTTAAAACTACTTAATTTCGATTTAATTAAAAATATTCGAATGGTATTCTGGTTAGGCCGAATCGGGTCGAAATAGCCTAACTTAAACTCTGCATTGGGTAGTTTACTCGTATATGCCAGTTTTACGTATTATTCTTGTATTTTAGGTATTGTCACTACGTCCAATATAAAACTTGGAGTGATAGATCTGTAAAACTACTGTTTAACCCTTTACCAGGCTAAGGGATATATATTTCCCACATGCGGCTCTTCAAACATGTGTTCTATTTTCGATGAGTAAGACTGACATTCGATTGTCATTTTTGAACTGCCAGCCTGGTAAAGGGTTAAGGTCGAAGCTTGGATATTGGACGTAGTGATATGCACTCGGATCACTATTAGAATACAGTTTTGGAAAATTATTTAAACGCCAAAGACTTAACGAAATAAGTAATGGCATGACAGAAAATAAACTTCCTACTAAACGATGTTTGACAGCGATTCAGGGACGAATCATGCTGTCCCTTTCTAATGTATGGCACTATCCCTTTTGACTATTTAGGGTTGTCAAAATTCAAGTCATTATCTGTGGTTGTGCATGCAAGGGGACGTCAAGTTGTGCCAGCCCTAATAATTGCTTGTAATGCTGAGCCGAACGGAGCTGAAAATGGCCGAAAGAATTGGTTTCGCCCCCCACGAATTGTTTAAACAATTGAATTGATAATACAGGAATGTCAATTCTATATTTTAATAGGTCCGAGTGTCATCTCAGTAGTTAAGTTTCTCATGTTTGTCTAGATATGGGCGCGACCGCGAGCATCGTATGTATTATTTTCAATAGGAGTATTGTACGCGATTTACTGTGATAGTCCTGGTAATACGCCTAGGTATATCTATGAGATTCTCAAACCCAAGCGAATTTTGACTCTCGTTGTAACGATTTAAAGTTGAATTTTGATAGCCGGCTGTGTCGGATTTTCTACAATAGTGCGTAGTACCGGTGGTACTCTTAATTTTAGAGGTGCATAAATGAGTAAGCCAAAGTTTTGTTGTTTTATTTTATTAGCTAGGTACCTTATGTTACATTCAGTTGACAACCAAAACTGTACAATCGTTTCCTATGAAATTGCATAGGTACGTTTTCTTACATAGAAGTAAGTTTTGGTTGTCAAGTGTAAAATTATAAAATTAATGTATTAAGTTCACAAGTTGTTTGAATGAATTACATTTTAAATGTAATTGCCAGTAGAGACATTTTGTCAATGTTATCGGTGCAAGACTGCAAGTATTATTTTCTAATATTTCTATTCATTAAGTCGCGTTTTCACTTGGTGCTCTGAATAGTTCTGAGCCATAGAGAAATAAGAAGTACATAGAGTGCTCACTCCATACATCAGTTTTGGTACCAAAACGCTTATTATCTTCGTAGTCTACATCTAGCATCGAGTAGCGGAACTGTCAGTACTGCTACTGGACAATAGATATCGCGGCAAACAAAAAGTCTACTGCTCAACGATTTTCCGCTAATATTATAGGGACCGTGCGCGTTGGAGGGTCTGCCATCTTGTGGCCTGAATCGGAACCATAAACATGCACATGTACACGTCACCTGTTTTCTTGTGCATAGTAGGTTCTGCCATCTTGTGGGCTACATCGGAACAAAAAACACCACATTTACGCCTCGCGCCAAAAATCTGACGGCTCCTGTGCTGCCTCCTACAGTTCATGCACGCTCCCTATAGCCAGAGTAACCGGAACTCTATTTTCAACTCTTACGCTAATACGCTTACTCTGGTTATAATATTAGCTGAAAATCGTTGAGCATTACTTTTTGTTTGCCGCGATATCTATTGTCGAATAGCAGTACTAATAGTTCCGTTACTTGACGCTAGATGTAGACTACGAAAATAATAGTATTTTTGGTAACAAAACCGTTGTATGGAGTAAGGACTCTTGGTCTTTTTAATTCTCTTTGTTCGGAGCGGACAATCATTCGTTCGGTGAATGGAAGCAGTTGCTCCAATAGTAAATAGGAAGAGCAAACATTTGATCTAAACAAAATGTTTGATCAGAACACTAAGTGAAAAAACGGCTTTATAAATAATGTAGTTTATTTTGAACAGAACCGTCTTAATTTTATAGAGATTTGACATTAATGATGATATTGCCACATTTTGCCAATGCAAATTAATAACGTGCAGACTTAGCTTGGTCCGACTAGTAATCTACCATTTTCAAGCACCAGCAACATACCTACCTATGTGTAGAATCCAGAGTGGAAGTAATGAGATGCACATACTTATTAATACTTTGCTGATAACGAGTACTTTTTCTAAGAGAAAACACTTATCCATGAAGAAAAAACTCGCTCAATTAGTTCTCGTCAGACGACTGCCTAAAGTACTTAATTATTTACACCTGTGTTTCTTGCGCATGGCGCATGTATGCAAGAGTCATAAGGTGGCTTATCCAACGACAGCCACCGGCACGACGGGTACCGCACCGGCGCTCTTCACATCCACGCAGCAGCACGACGAGATCAGGTTGTACTCCTGGCACGAGTTGGCGTACAGGTACTTGCAGTCGACTTTGCGGCAGCTGAGGCTGACTGGAACACAAGAGGCAATTTTATATGAACTTTTTTAGACATGCTCCTTACTCATTATTTAGGTACTGCTACTGCAGCAAATTAGGTGCACAAGTATGATAGAGTCAGACCAAGATAGACAGTGTAAGTGTAATTTTTAACGTAAAACTTTAAACTTTTAAAATTATGACGTTTACTACGTGCCCTTTTGATTGTTAATAAATTGATGAGGAAGTTACATTTTATCCACATGTTTGGCAAAGTACCTAATCAGATGCAAATTCTGAGTTGTTTCATATCTTAGCTGGTAGAATTGACTTAAATTATGATTTTGAGATGATGTTTTTTATTACGTTCATTTGGATTTGATTTGGTTTGATTTTTTTGGTATTTCATAGTTACCTATTTTCCTCGCGTTGGTGTGGTAAAAAATTGTGTTTCACTCGGTGGCAAAATTTGTTTAACCCTCTTGCCTTGAAACCCTCGTAACGCTCAAGATTGCACTTATCGAAACACTCGCTACTCTCGCTATGGAATCTCGCTTGCTCGAGAGGTTAATGAAACAATAATTTTGCCCCCCTTGTAAAACAAATAACTATTAAACAAGGGAGCATGGTTTTCATTTAGCCCTCGTGCTAACGTTGGGACACGAGCAAGCGAAATATTCCAAATGAACCGCGGGTTGTCGTTGTCGGCACGAGAAATTTTCTCACCGCACCAACGTGAGGAAAATGTGCCAGATATTTTCGATTTTTAGATTGTAGGAGGTCTATTCAGATAGTAATTCGTTTTATCTACACAATAAAATACTACCTACTTATCTACCAATGCTGTTGTTATATACCTATTGGTCGTTTCTTCAACCAGAAATGTCATTGTTTAATGCTCACAGATTATATCCATAACGAAAAAAAAAAGAAATGGCTGCCATTCTGGATAAGCCTCCACGTGTTTTTATGACTGTCCTATGACTTCTCCATACTACACAAAAAACTTACATCCAGTATCCCTCTCGCAGCAGCAAGCGTCGTGGGCCTCCTTATACGAGCAGTAGCTATACACCGACGAGTCGCAAAGCGGGCACCCCGGGTGCGCGCCCGGCGGCCCGGCCAACCCAGGCTTACCCGGGTACCCACCCGGGTATCCACTCCCCGGGTACTGCCCCGGGTACCCAGGCCCGCTGGGGTAGAGACCTGGGCCGGTGTTCGGGTAGTGTGGGTAGTCGGGGTTGTACTGTCCGTAGCCGCCTAGGAAAAAATCCGCTATGTCTCTTAGGCTGAAACCTGTGGTTGGATGAGATGAGATGATGGTTAGGATGACGTTGATTTTAGTGGCGTGCATAAGTGCTGAGAGTGGCTTAATGGTTTGAATGATAATGAATTAATTGATGAACGTTTGATATTTCTTGTCTACGTAGGTTTGTTTGAGGATCACCTCAAAAATTCGCCTCCTAGGCACGGACGAAATTTCATTCCAAATTTATTAAAACATCGCGAGAAAATTAAACTTCTTAATCTCAATAAAGTCATTCATAAAACCAGTGGACGCACTAATTCTTGGTAAAAATCGAATCCCGGGATCTTTTAGCATTCAACCGAGAAAGCGCTCAGATGAGGAAAAACTTATTGACCATGAAATCAGATTACAGTTTCTTAAGTAATTTAGGTAGGGAAACCTTTATTGCCTATCTACATTTATTTCAATATCACCTCAGATAATAAAAACAAAATGTAATTAACATTAACTGCATATTAATGCAAATATTGTTTCAATTTTATCTTTACGAATATCTACAACTCCGACGCAGTAAAGTTAAATCAGTTACCTACAGCCCTACAGATACATTATTGTCTTATAGCTTAATATGAACGATCGATGACTACTAAGATCTACGATAGCTATTGTAAGGTTCCAGTAGTATTAAGGTCCACACCCAACAGAGCTATCTATTATACTTTCCCACAACCTATCTCACGCAAAAACAACTTCGGACATCGGTTGCTAATCTGGGGGTAAGTATTTACCCCTATAAGGATATAAATAGCTATCTATACTGAAAGGGGGAAGCAGAGTAGTACAAAACATGCTTTATTAAAACCCTCCTTTTAAATAGTCAAAAGGGTATATTGATAAGAAGCCCTGTGCTCTGTTAGAACCATTAAACTTGGGAGACAAAATCTACGTCTATAAATACTTGGATAATGCAAGGCAAGATACTGAATGATGTTCTACAGACCGTGGCTTAGTTTAGGCACCAAGGATTTCCTTATGGCTTGAGAAGAAGTTTACCTAATTGTAGTTTTAACAACACATTCGTCTGTCCTTGTTTCGAGACGCCATTGTAATTAAATGATTAATTAGTCGGAGTATACGTTAGTTTAGCATAATCATCTTAAATTGTTGGTATTTTTTACTAGTTTACGTGTCGGTAACAATGCGTGTTTTTATCGTTTCTCAGAATTGGTATTTTTTCGATACGTAAGATGTTGCTTAGATACTGACAGAAAACGCGCAGCCTAAACCGTTGATGTAGAACCTTAAAATTTGAAATATATAGCCACTTATATTGTGTTATCAAATATGGTCGAGGATTTTTTGAAATTTAACCTTAAAGGGAACGAGAAACGGCGCTTGAAAACTATTTGTTAGCAAGCTGAGGTTCATTATAATTATGATCCATAGAATAAGTGCTCAACTGTCTGAAAATTAGGCAAGCCGGTGGGGACCGAGTTCATTGGTCGTTGTTCAAGTACAGTTCAGCATAAGCATAGTGACTGCCAATCTGCCAAAGTGGCCAAATATATCGTAACAGACCTTTGTTTACCATTAAATGAGGCATAAAGATGTGTCCCGATATATTTGGCATCTTTGGCCGAATAGATTGTGCTATGCTATTTAGTGCGGAGTGAAGGTACACACTACACACTCGTCTAATAATATAAAGTTGCCTTTTCTGTGACTAATGGTCAAAAATATGTACAGAAAAATAATCACCTGCTTTAAACGCCGTAAAAAACTCGTAACACCAGTAACTCCACAATGGTAAGTGTTAAATGATAAACGTAATTAATTAGGCATGAGACGAAATGAACTGCGAATGGTCAATGACGTGAACTTTTCAAAATCCTGGTAGAATCGTATGGGTAGAGCTTTTTGGTAGAATTTCAATAATAAACAGACTTTGTGGTGCTCTCTTGTTATTCAATTCATATTAGTAAAAATATACTTAGATTGTTATAGAGATGTCAAATTTAATGAATTACGATTAAGAGCATTAAAAACGGGTTACTTTTTTCGGTTTAAATGGGTTAATTCAGAGTTTCAAATGGCCAAATTATAATTTAATAAATCCACGCGTACGAAGTCGCGGGCAACAGCTAGTTTATTTTATAAGTAAGTAGTTGCTAGTTGATATGAAATTTCTTATCCCGCTACGTCACCCCTCGCTACTGGATAAGTCAAACAGTAACATGTACAAATGGATTTGTAGTCTAGGTACTTAATATATTTAAGCATCATAGACCTGGAGGTTCATTATTAATTAGGTACATACATAATGTTAACATAGTACATAATAACAGCAGAAAGAAAATTAAACCTTACAACAAACTTAGGGCATATTATACAATTTCCAGACAGATAACTCACGGAGAGAACATCTAAACTTATAAAAGTTTTTAAAGTATTTACTTCCTACCTAATTAGCCTACCTTCATATTTGGACCTATTTAGGTACAAATTTTAATGTCTGCGCAGTGATGCTGACTGCACGATAGTAAATCAACTCTATCCATACGATTCCGAAATACGATTCTCTAAGGCAAACATCGTCGAGTATGTATTTTTGAATAACATTCATCATCGCTGCATTTAAAAAAATTGTTACCACAATACAAATTTCTGGTAAACAAATAACCGAATTAATAGGGGGAACATTTTGTCACCTCAATATTTTATTTATCTTGCCTTAAATTTAATACCGAACCATTGCCCACTGTGGCGCACAACTTCAGTAATTAAAAGGAAAAATACTATGGCTCGCTGTGCGCCGATGTTGATCAGGGGGGGCTAGCCAAGTTGACAGTCGTACTTCAACAAACGCCAAACGTAAAGAAAAAATGTACTGGGATGATAGATGCGACAAAAAGTCACGTATTTCCACATTATCCTTTGAACACCAAGAACACCTAAAGGCATTAATGTGCCCTCTGCTTATTATAAAATAATGTAGTATTTGCATTTGAAACATAATTTAAATACAGAACTTATTAAGGCAGAACAAGATAAACAATTGCATGAGTTAAAGTGTGATTCCTGCATTTATCTTTAGCGCGGTACTTTGACCACACACGTAATAATAACTAATCATAACGCGAGAGCCAGCGCTTTTACACAAGTTGACCTGAATCAGAGGTCGGCAACTGGTCAGAAGATGCACTTTACGTCTAAAGTAGTCCTTGTGGCTAAATTTTGGGAAAGGACCCCCTAAACGATCTAAAACCTAACAATACAATTAGTGTTCCTCTGACGATTGGAATGATATGTTTTATGTGACGATGTTTGCCATAGAAGTGATATGTGACACTCACCATTCCCGGAGCCGAGCCTGTTTCGGCTTAGGTCGTAATTGGATTGTTGCTGCACACCTATTTTTGTAATAAAAAGTGTACACCTGTGAGTGTTTCGTTTTTAAACATATAAGGACTTAAAAAAATTGTAGTTCCAATTAAAAAAAAAAAATTAAATAAATGATTTTTTCTCTAATTCGATAACTTGTTTCGTTTTGAAACATATAAGGCCTTAAAAAAATTGTAGTTCCAATAAAAAAAACCCATTGAAATAAATGTTTTTTTCTGATAATCCTATGTGCCAATGAAAAAATTATATGTATAAATAAAAAAGAAAAGTCGTCTCATTGTTATAACTTCGTACAATGACAATAGTGATTCACAAAGATTAATTTTATATTAATTAGGAAATAAATAACTTGAAACAAAAAATATATATGAAAACTTAAAAAAAACCAAGGATTATCATTATGATACCTACGAAAATGTTAATTGTCTCTTTTTAGTGACAAAAACTAAAATCAAAAAGTATTCAAAAGATTTTCTGAGTATTTTGCAGATATTAGGTTAATTAATTACTGCAAAATATTAAGAATATGTAAAATAAATACAATAACGTCAAACGATAAAAGCTCGTAAATATAAACCTACCTTGAGCAACAGCAATAATGGTAACAAAGACGACGCACAACTTTTTATCCATTATAGCACAAATTATTAAATTAAATATGAAATAATTAAATGATATCTCGCGTGCGCCGGAGTGGAGCACCGAGATCGATGTCCCTAATGAAAATAAGGCGGTATAGGTGGATCTACCGGTACTGGCGCGTGAGAAATGTTTACGATGATACTAATCTATACCATTTGATTATAAGTTTGTAAAATGATGTGAGTCTGCAGGAATCAACAAGGTCCGAAAAAAATGTGATTAGCATTTTTATGGATATACATAATTATCTATGTTCGAGCGCCTTTAATCTCCTTATTCACGTGACTCTAGATTTAGAACTAGACAAGACAAGAGAAGCACAGCGCGTTTCATAATTGAAAATTTTAGGAATTTTTATTAAAACCAAAACCAAAAACACACTTAAATAATAACAAACTTAAAATAAAATGTAACCTAAAATTAAAATTACCTACAAATCTAAAATTAAAACCTACAAAAAAAAACATAACATGGGTGACCTAGCCCAATATGTTTATATTAAGCTAGATCGCCCAGGTCCGATCCCTGCTTAAGGGTTCCCATAAGGCTGGCTGCATTCCCCCTTTGGATCGCCAATCGCTATGCCGATCCGTTGGGCGAGGAATGAGCCAGCCCTACGGTCCCCCGTGACATCAATGATTGTTTTTTAAAGTTGCCGAATTAATTTATGAACGCTTGGGCACCACGGTCCTAGTTTCGACTGCAGAAGCCACAAATATATGCCGATCAGTGAGAGTCCAACACTCCAGGGCACAAGTGTCATTCCGTCGGGCCTCTTACCATCGTCACGTGCGAGGCCAGGTGGGTCGAGAATGGCTGGGACGTTGGTGCTGATAAAGGCCCGACGGAGGATGTCATTGAGGCAGGCGTGGCGTGATAGGCGGCCGGCACTCTTAGAACCCGACAGCCCCTGGTGTCCAAGGCTGTCCACAGAAGTTCCGCAGGGGCAGCGATGGGGTGTGACTATATTAGATCCCAAGCGAAGACCGACAGCCAACCCGAGGGTATTGTTGTGTAGCAATGTTCCAAAGTTTGAGGAGGGGAGAGCGTGTAACCAGGAGCCAGATTCTCTTTCTACCACAGCCAGGATGCGAGCTTTTACCTGGCTGGTGGAGCAAGAGTTTAAGAGATGTGTATTTACTTGTGTGCAGATGGGTTGATTCCCGATTCTCTGGATGGATTTGTTAATGGGTAGATCTCTTCCTGGGTAGGCCATTTTCCAAGCGTCTTCAGTCTCAGACAAGTACGCTACCTCGACACCACGGAGTGATGGCGTAAGAATTTTGCCTACGAGAGGGAGCGTACTATGTACCGAGGACAGAAACGCGGGTAAAGTGACACCTGATATTTGACGGGTACCGAGACCTCCGAATCTGATCGGTATAGTAGCATGAAGAAATTGGCGATCGTTAATTTTGACATATTTTTTTTTCCAGTTGAATGTGGAGGATTGAGTCTATAGATACGGTTATGTTTGGAAACTTCCATAAGGGACTGCAGCGCAGAGAATACGTAAATTTGGGAACAAAAATGCAGGAACGAAGAATACAGAGCGCCATGTGGGAATTAATTTCCAGGAGACGATTCGAGAATTCTGTAAAGCTATGTACTTTTGAGTTGATGAAATTTTAGGTAAATCTATCCTGCTCACGAGGGTGGCATGGAGCAGCAAGCAGCAAGTAAGTATAATACTTGTCATTATTCTGTCTCAAGTAACCTAAGAGATACTACTCGTATAAGTTCGTGCCATCCACGATGAAGCGCAGATGTGTCAAATCTAACTCGTAATAATATGACAACACAAGTCACATCATCTGAATGTTTCTTTTGTTCATCATGTAAAAGGTTTGAATTCTGCCTGTCAAAGCTAGGGATTTATATAGTGGCAAGCGCACTTTGTCAGTGAAATAAGGCGCGAAATTCAAAATTCGGACAAGATCTTTTTTACAGGTACAGTTGGCTTTCCAGAGTATAAGAACAAATTATTTTCACTTGTGTGCAGAACTATACTTCAAGTGCGTACTGGTATGGTAAAGTTCCAGTCTATGAGCTGTCCTTAAACTCTAGTATTGAGGCCTGCAATTATATGCAGGTGTTATATAACGAGATTAACTTGAATTTTCCTACCAGTCACTTTAAATGTATTTTATGACACTGCAATTTAAATGGTCCGGGTCCGCTTCAATAGCTTTAGCAATTTATTTAAATGATAGTGATAATGTGGATTATTTATTAAATGATGCCTTTTGTGCCATAGTTATTAGGTATTTTGTATAAGTAGTCTGCAGATATACAGGGTTAAATACCGATAAAGATATATGGTACCTATATTACGTTTATTCAAACCCTGGGAAACATAAAAGATTAACATACATGCTGGTAATTAATTGTCACGGAAATTATAAGTACTTATAAATTAAATGTATGCCAAGGTGTGTTAGGTGCATAGAACGACTCATCTATTAAGCACTAAGTATATATGTAGGCACCTACAATCTACATAGTTTACGGTACTTTCGGGATCATAGTCGTTTCTACCATCGTAGTTGACTGCTCCGGAAAACAGGGGAGCTGCGTCGAAAAAACAAAAATCAATTTCGATGCTCTATTTCGATGTTTGCGTAGTATCATAGCGCTCTTGGAATACACACGCAATTTATATTCTGTATTTTTAGGGTTCCGTAGCCAAATGGCATAAAACGGAACCCTTATAGTTTCGCCATGTCCGTCTGTCTGTCTGTCTGTCTGTCTGTCTGTCTGTCTGTCTGTCTGTCTGTCTGTCTGTCCGAGGCTTTGCTCCGTGGTCGTTAGTGCTAGAAAGCTGAAATTTGGCATGGATATATAAATCAATAAAGCCGACAAAGTCGTACAATAAAATCTAAAAATTTAATTTGTTTTAGGGTACCTCCCCTACACGTAAAGTGGGGGCGAAATTTTTTTTTCGCTTCAACCCTAGAGTGTGGAGTATCGTTGGAAAGGTCTTTCAAAACTAATAGGGGTTTTCAAGAAACATTTTTTGATAAAATGAATATATTCGGAGATAATCGCTCCGAAAGAAAAAAAAAAATGTGTCCCCCCCCCTCTAACTTTTGAACCATAGGTCCAAAAAATATGAAAAAAATCGTGGAAGTAGAGCTTAAGAAAGACATTAAATGAAAACTATAGCGGACATGATCAGTTTAGCTGTTTTTGAGTTATCGCAAAAAGTTTTCCCTTCATAGTAAAAAGACTTATTTTAATTAGGTACTGATTATGCAAATTTGCCTATTTGTTTAACTCAGGTGAAAGGTACCGTTTCATCCCTTGGTTAACAATTTGCTATTCTTTAACCTCCAGTTTAGCTTACCTATTGTGACGGAAGAGTAACTACGGAACCCTACACTGAGCGTGGCCCGACATGCTCTTGGCCGGTTATTTCCAGTTACGAATTTTTCCCTCGACGGAGCAAGCTAGTTTAGTACGAGTAAGTATATTCTATAGTGATCGTAGTACGGATGTTCAAGTTGCGGAGCTTTTCCAAAAAGTTGGAAACTTAACGCAAATCTGGGGAATATTATAATAAACAAAGACAAAATCCCAGTTTTGTGAGAACCTTTCTAACTTCTTGGTAGCTTTCGCAACTTGCACATCTGTAGGTAATAGTGATTTGACTATTAGTGTTGGTGACAGTTTGACAGTGTCAGGGTGTAAGGTGGCTGACCCGCAGTACCGTTGCGAACCAGTTTGCGCCCGCGCGCGGCCTCGATCCATGCCGATTGGCAGAGCACGGCCAAGTTCTGGATTTAGAAATGTTTAATCAGAATTAATTACTGAGTTACTTAAACAGCGGTCGCTACAGACGAGAAACTAAGAGAACAGAGATTAAACTGAATTTAACAACATGATTTGTCTATCATAAGATCGGGTATACTCCGGTTTCCTTAAGATACCAGTCACCAAGAAACAGATATCCAAGAAACTTATTGTCAGTTCAATCCAATAAAATCTACGGTTTAAAAGTAGGTCGCTACGCCTTACCGCTAGGCTACTAGTTAAGAGCGTCTTTGTAAGGTTTTCTCCTATGTACCTACACACTATATAGAACAATTCACATAAGTTAAAACAAGAAAAATAAACACACATATAACTCATAGGAAGAGATCTGGAGCCAGGACCCAGAAATCGATCTATACACAACTAAGTTTCCGGTACGAGGAAACAACATACGCATATTATCCACAGTTAGCCGACTTCATGCCACGTTATCTGCTCGTAAATCTAATTAAGAATAATGAATGCACCTTGGTCAAATATCCGTGAGAATCAGCATTTAAAGTAACTGCGAGCGCAGTGGATGCCTGTATCGACCAATTTTTGACCGAGTGAAACGAAGGTCTCTGTTTCAGCTTGTGGTAATAATGTTTTCGTATGTCCGGATGTTCTCCTTTACAGGTAACAGGTTGCATTTCTCAACCGTGATATTTTGTGAGCAGGTTCAATAACTGAATACCTATATTTTTATGTCATTTTATGGAAATTGTTCAAAATACATACATTTTACTATTTTACACTGAAGAGAAAAAGAAAGAAAAGAAAAAAAAAACCTTAATCTCTGGAACATATAACATAAGTACTCTTTACTTATACGTATCTACTTAATTATGTAGTTCGTATCCACCAGACTTCGTCTCTATTGTAAATAACATGATTATCCTCCTGAGACCCGGACGCAGTTGTTCTGCTACAAGCTTTTATTTAACTTGCCCTGTTAGTATGTATGTTATTTTGTTGAAGCTTGACCCACTTAGTGTTTTTAGATTGCGCTGAAATTTAGTATAAACATGTAAATCGGATGACAAAGCAATCATGTATATCATTGATTGAATATCAATCAATGATATACATCATAAGATGCAGGAACGCCAATTTCGCTGGTATGGCCATGTAATGCGCAGAGACGACGATGACGAGAAGAGTGATGGATATAGACGATGGCAAGAGAGGCAGAGGTCACCCGCCAACCAGCTGGACTAGAACCATCTCCAAGGACATGACGGAGCTAGGCCTAACGCCAACAATGACTAAAGATCGCAACAAGTGGCGCTCTTGTATCAGGAGGGCCGACCCCAAATAGGGAATGCGCCAGGAGAATGATGATGGATGACAATGCAATATTTTGATGATATAGAGCCAATCTGAAGATGGAGACAGGAGGTGGCCATAGGAAGTCCGTGATTAAACAACACGACCTAATTGTGTTGGGTTGTTAGAATTGTCACTATAAGTATTAGTTGCCTGTGGAAAAAAGTATTAGTCAGCGATAAAAGCTTGTCCCAAAAAGGAATTTTTGCCAAACAATTTATTTTTAATTTGGAACTCTTTATTCTATATAAAAGTTACAAATATATAGTGCACTAATTGCAATATTGTCAAAAAATATAAAAAGCTTAATCTTTCAATAGGTAGATTTTACAACATTTTTGATGATTTTTGTAAAAAAAATGTTTTATTATTATTCTTTTTATTGAAAAACATTTTCGTAACTTGGCCAGTTTTTCACCAAGCAAAGATCTCCATCGTAGCTAAATAATCAGACAGCTTAGCCTGTTTATGTAAAATCAATCGAGGACAGATGTACACTTAAAATATGCTATAAACATGCGTCAAGTACTTGACTGCTCCGGCCGTCGTTAGATATAACGTCGTATGTGGCTATGAACATCGTATATTTTAACGGCGCTTTTTTACACACGATGGAAACCTTGAGGACAACCAGTTTCTATTAATATTGCACATCTCAGGTTTGTTGCCCTTTATTGTTGCATTTTTACTTTATGCTTCTATATCGTAAGAATATAAAAGCATAAAATAAAAATGCAGGTACAGTCCAAAGCAAAAGTGGCTACGCAGACGGAATCGAAGGTATCCTAGGATTGTATTTAGATTTCAACGCGTAACTTCTGCTAATTACTATGTATAAGATAACTAAGTTTTAATAATTTTTATGGAAATGTATAGTTAGGTAGCGAAACTTAAAATAAGGAATCAAACAATGGAGAAAGGGATGGGTAGGTCAGACTTTTATTAATGATAAAAATTATTAAAAATAACAAAGATTATAATTGTCCAAAAAGTTAAGTACACCAAACTTAATCAACCCACGATATTTATGGCATCCGCTTTAAAAAGTGCGTCCAAATTTTGCGAATGCGCCGCTTTTTGCTGTAGATTGCGTACTTTATGAGAGACTTGCTTTCGTTTCTCTTATTTAGCGCGCAATCTGAAGACACCGTGCTTGCGCACTCGAGACGCAACCGCTAGTTATTATGGACGCATCTTTAGATCTCCTTCATACTTTTGTACAAATCAGTTGCCTCGCGCCCCATAGTATCCAGTCGTAGTAGTGGGAGACGTTCATGTATATGACGATCTGCTTGAGGCCGCTGTGCCGAAAGGACACTAGACCGATCTGCTGGACGAAGTTGGCCATCAAACCGCAGCCGGAGTCACCACTAGGGAGCAAGTAAATCTGATAATTTACAGCACATAATTGTTATCTAATTTTATATATTTTTTAAATTTTATTATGTTTTTAGGGTTTTTATAAATAAAATATACTGGGTGACTCATGAGACGTGAGGGATGTGAGCAGGACCAACCCTATACATCCTGTATTACTACAATATAAGTACGTATTAGGTTTAAAAAAAAACCTATTATCGGGTGGCGGTGGCGCCCGCAGCGCACAGAGGAGCAGGGCCCAAGTTGCGATTGGGTACCTGCGCGGGCGGGCGCGACGTATGATCGACGCGTCCACTGCGGTGGAGGGGTGATCTATTCCCCACGAGTCGAGTCCGAGCCCGGATGGCCGCTGGCGAGGTTGCGGAAGAGTACTTCGGCGTTCCTGGGACCTCGCCCTATAACACGGAGGTACCGTTTCATCCCTTGGTTAACAATTTGCTATACTTTAACCTCCAGTTTAGCTTACCTATTGTGACGGAAGAGTAACTACGGAACCCTACACTGAGCGTGGCCCGACATGCTCTTGGCCGGTTATTTCCAGTTACGAATTTTTCCCTCGACGGAGCAAGCTAGTTTAGTACGAGTAAGTATATTCTATAGTGATCGTAGTACGGATGTTCAAGTTGCGGAGCTTTTCCAAAAAGTTGGAAACTTAACGCAAATCTGGGGAATATTATAATAAACAAAGACAAAATCCCAGTTTTGTGAGAACCTTTCTAACTTCTTGGTAGCTTTCGCAACTTGCACATCTGTAGGTAATAGTGATTTGACTATTAGTGTTGGTGACAGTCTGACAGTGTCAGGGTGTAAGGTGGCTGACCCGCAGTACCGTTGCGAACCAGTTTGCGCCCGCGCGCGGCCTCGATCCATGCCGATTGGCAGAGCACGGCCAAGTTCTGGATTTAGAAATGTTTAATCAGAATTAATTACCGAGTTACTTAAACAGCGGTCGCTACAGACGAGAAACTAAGAGAACAGAGATTAAACTGAATTTAACAATATGATTTGTCTATCATAAGATCACACAAATCCAAGAAACTTATTGTCAGTTCAAACCAATAAAATCTACGGTTTAAAAGTCGGTCGCTACGCCTTACCGCTAGGCTACTAGTTAAGAGCTTCTTTGTAAGGTACCTATGTACATACTATATAGAACAATTCACATAAGTTAAAACAAGAAAAATAAACACACATATAACTCATAGGAAGAGATCTGGTGCTAGGACCCAGAAATCGATCTATACACAACTAAGTTTCCGGTACGAGGAAACAACATACGCATATTATCCACAGTTAGCCGACTTCATGCCACGTTATCTGCTCGTAAATCTAATTAAGAATAATGAATGCACCTTGGTCAAATATCCGTGAGAATCAGCATTTAAAGTAACTGCGAGCGCAGTGGATGCCTGTATCGACCAATTTTTGACCGAGTGAAACGAAGGTCTCTGTTTCAGCTTGTGGTAATAATGTTTTCGTATGTCCGGATGTTCTCCTTTACAGGTAACAGGTTGCATTTCTCAACCGTGATATTTTGCGAGCAGGTTCAATAACTGAATACCTATATTTTTTTTGTCAATTCATTTTATGGAAATTATTCAAAATGGCGGAGCTATAGAGAGCACAGAGCTAATAATAGTATGTAACTGAAGAGATTTTTTTTTTTTTAAATCTGGAACATATAACATAAGTACTCTTTACTTATACGTATCTACTTAATTATGTAGTTTGTATTCACCAGACTTCGTCTCTATCGTAAATAACATGATTATCCTCCTGAGACCCAGACGCAGTTGTTCTGCTACAAGCTTTTATTTAACTTGCCCAACTTGAATATCAATCAATGATATACATCATAAGATGCAGGAACGCCAATTTCGCTGGTATGGCCATGTAATGCGCAGAGACGACGATGACGAGAAGAGTGATGGATATAGACGATGGCAAGAGAGGCAGAGGTCACCCGCCAACCAGCTGGACTAGAACCATCTCCAAGGACATGACGGAGCTAGGCCTAACGCCAACAATGACTAAAGATCGCAACAAGTGGCGCTCTTGTATCAGGAGGGCCGACCCCAAATAGGGAATGCGCCAGGAGAATGATGATGGATGACAATGGAATATTTTGATGATATAGAGCCAATCTGAAGATGATTAAACAACACGACCTAATTGTGTTGGGTTGTTAGAATTGTCACTATAAGTATTAGTTGCCTGTGGAAAAAAGTATTAGTCAGCGATAAAAGCTTGTCCCAAAAAGGAATTTTTGCCAAACAATTTATTTTTAATTTGGAACTCTTTATTCCATATAAAAGTTACAAATATATAGTGCACTAATTGCAATATTGTCAAAAAATATAACAAGCTTAATCTTTCAATAGGTAGATTTTACAATATTTTTGATGATTTTTGTAAAAAAAATGTTTTATTATTATTCTTTTTATTGAAAAACATTTTCGTAACTTGGCCAGTTTTTCACCAAGCAAAGATCTCCATCGTAGCTAAATAATCAGACAGCTTAGCCTGTTTATGTAAAATCAATCGAGGACAGATGTACACTTAAAATATGCTATAAACATGCGTCAAGTACTTGACTGCTCCGGCCGTCGTTAGATATAACGTCGTATGTGGCTATGAACATCGTATATTTTAACGGCGCTTTTTTACACACGATGGAAACCTTGAGGACAACCAGTTTCTATTAATATTGCACATCTCAGGTTTGTTGCCCTTTATTGTTGCATTTTTATTTTATGCTTCTATATGGTAAGAATATAAAAGCATAAAATAAAAATGCAGGTACAGTCCAAAGCAAAAGTGGCTACGCAGACGGAATCGAAGGTATCCTAGGATTGTATTTAGATTTCAACGCGTAACTTCTGCTAATTACTATGTATAAGATAACTAAGTTTTAATAATTTTTATGGAAATGTATAGTTAGGTAGCGAAACTTAAAATAAGGAATCAAACAATGGAGAAAGGGATGGGTAGGTCAGACTTTTATTAATGATAAAAATTATTAAAAATAACAAAGATTATAATTGTCCAAAAAGTTAAGTACACCAAACTTAATCAACCTACGATATTTATGGCATCCGCTTTAAAAAGTGCGTCCAAATTTTGCGAATGCGCCGCTTTTTGCTGTAGATTGCGTACTTTATGAGAGACTTGCTTTCGTTTCTCTTATTTAGCGCGCAATCTGAAGACACCGTGCTTGCGCACTCGAGACGCAACCGCTAGTTATGGACGCATCTTTAGATCTCCTTCATACTTTTGTACAAATCAGTTGCCTCGCGCCCCATAGTATCCAGTCGTAGTAGTGGGAGACGTTCATGTATATGACGATCTGCTTGAGGCCGCTGTGCCGAAAGGACACTAGACCGATCTGCTGGACGAAGTTGGCCATCAAACCGCAGCCGGAGTCACCACTAGGGAGCAAGTAAATCTGATAATTTACAGCACATAATTGTTATCTAATTTTATATATTTTTTAAATTTTATTATGTTTTTAGGGTTTTTATAAATAAAATATACTGGGTGACTCATGAGACGTGAGGGATGTGAGCAGGACCAACCCTATACATCCTGTATTACTACAATATAAGTACGTATTAGGTTTAAAAAAAAACCTATTATGGGGTGGCGGTGGCGCCCGCGGCGCACAGAGGAGCAGGGCCCAAGTTGCGATTGGGTACCTGCGCGGGCGGGCGCGACGTATGATCGACGCGTCCACTGCGGTGGAGGGGTGATCTATTCCCCACGAGTCGAGTCCGAGCCCGGATGGCCGCTGGCGAGGTTGCGGAAGAGTACTTCGGCGTTCCTGGGACCTCGCTCTATAACACGGAGGCGGCAACAGAGGGGTTTTAGTGGGTAAACCATGGGTCTCCTCGCCCTACATGGGAGTCCCACATAACCATCCCAGCAGGCCCGTCCCCGCGCCTGGGTGGTATGCGGAGCGCATTTTCCCTCTTAAGGATTAGGGCAGCAGAGAGAGGAACTGCCTATGATACCAGAATAGTTAAAATATTTCGGGTTCTTCCAGAGCACCTTGGATAATGCTAAGTTTTTATTAGAAGCCAAATACTCCTCAAAATGACTATCTAACAGACCGGACCCATGGTTATAGCTCCGCGCCCAGCCACAGCCTAAGAGACGAAAGTTTAAAAACGAGAGTTGTTAAGGTTTTAAGGGTCACGCGAACCCATCGGCAAAGTGCTGCTCCCGTGCTATGCAAGCTACGCTCTTATTTTAAAATCACATAATCACATGCAACTACCACTACAACATACATCATGATTCATGAATGAAATACAATAAAATAAAACTAACGCTTTTCCAGACCGCGCCAATCTACAATATATTCCAATGAATTCAGCTTTGATGATTCATTTGAAAATAAGTCACATTTCCCGAAAGTCCAATCTAATTTGAACCTTAAATCAGAATGCTCAAGTTGAAATTTTACTAGCGTGTACGTAACGTACTGTCTGGAAAAGGGTTAAAGTAACATGTCGATAAAAATTGTAATTTTTACGAAGAAAATAGAGTGAGTAGAAATAAATGAGAGCCATGGGCACTGTGAGTGTCATCGCGCTTTTTGTGGTAGGGCACGGCACAGCGAATGTTATACCAAATCTAGAGAAGAGCCCAACTGGGGAAGAACCTCCACCTTACAAAAAACCGCAGCCGCAGCGAAATAACACTAAACTCTACTTATAGTGTTCGTGTTGTGTTCCTACCGGTGAGTAAGGTTGCCAGAGCTCAAAGAGAGTGCGAAATGTTAGTATCGGCAACGGCCTCTGGAGTTGCAGGCGTCCATAGACTACCATCCTTCCTTACCATCAGGCGGGCCGTATGCTTGTTTGTCACCGACGTAGTATAAAAAATGAGCATGAGAAATGAAAAGTAACTTACAGACTTGGGCGTTTATTAATGTCGTTCTCAACGCACATCATGCCAGGCGAGAGTGCGTACTGCCTACAAGCCCTCTTGGGCTTAAACGACTGCTGCAGCCATTGCAGCCTGCTTGTTTCCAGGTACCGGGCTTCCTGGAAACACAATATTAACTAGGAGGACAATTCGAACATTGTGAACTTTTTAAGAATCAGACGATACATGGCGACCTAGCAGTCCCGCTGCACAAGATTGGCAACGCATAAGTGGCTCCTCCGATGTAGCTTATGTCCATGGGCGGCGATGACTGCTTCCCATCAGGCGGCTTGTCTGCTCGTTTGCTGCTTATTACATTAAAAATAAACAAGGAAAATGCATTATATTATTACAATGAAACGATCTACATCAAATAGACCCCAACCAGCAACCTGCAGCTGCGCCCCGCGCGGAAATGTCCTCTTTATGATGACTCGTTTGACAGTTGTCCCCAAGGGCAGCTCCACCTGCGTGCGCGCCAGCGCGATGTCGTCACGGTTGGTGCGCTCGTCGAAGCCCTCATGAACCATGTACAGGGACACATGTCTGACTGCTTTCATCTACAAATGATATAGCATTGCTAAAACGAAGATTAACTGATTGTATTAAATAGTCTTAGAAAAAATTGTGTTACCGAGTTTTGCAGCTGAAGCGTTATATTTATTATAGTAATAAGCGTTATAGTTATTTGGGTGCATTAATTTCAACTGTCTCTGTTTTGTCGGGGGTAAAAATGATCCGTTAATAATAAATAGGTACCCGAAACTACGTTCATCGGACAATTTTCTTGAATGAATGTAATGTTGCCAATTTATTGTAAACTTGTATGTATTTTTATTTTATTATTTATTACTAAAAAACTATATGTACTTAACCTGTGGCATTATGGCACTCCCAACAAAAACGACCACATCTAACTCTTGCTGACAGGATTTCAAGCAGTGTGCGGCTGTTAGCACTAAACTCTGGGTCAATATAGACCCACCGCAAATCCAAGACAAACCATTACATGTCAAATACATAAACACAACGTGAGGAAACTGTTCTATCTTAGCATTATGTCCTCCTACAATATAAGCTTCCATTTAAATTTTTTGCTAGTGCTTTCTGAAATAAGTTGCCTAAACAAAAACAGTGCAAGAAATGGTAGTGGATATCGTTTTTAAGTGAACTGAATGCTACAAAGTAGGTATGTATTTTCGTAATGAGAAATCGTAAAAATAATTAGTTGATTAAGTACATTGGTATGTTTGTAGTTGAATTGGTTTGGTAGTTTCTTTTTTTAGCTAGTTTTTGCAGGAACTTCTTAACTGATTTCATTTAACACGACACCGACAGCCAAATTAATAGACAGTTGACGTCAGTAATTATTTTAATTTATTCAAAAGAAATGCATCCGGCAACCTTTGCGGGGTATGCACTCGGAAATGTGGGCCAAGACGGTTACCTACACCAACACTAGTAGAGTCTGTGCGGAAAGAGAAGAGACGTGGAATGTAAGTAAACCCATACATTCCACGAGTCTTCTCTTTCCGCACAGACTCTAGAACGTGCGCGTCAGGGAGCAAGCAGACTGTAAAGGAGATGGCCGAACGACTTGATCGCATCCTACACGGAATGGTGCGAAAATACAGACGACCCCTGTGAAGGAAACTAAATGAAGCTAATAAAAGGTGATTATTAACGCCTAATGAAACATAAAGAGCAAAGTTGATATAAGTAAAAACAACCAGTAATTTTACATACCTACCTTATTATGTGCGACTGTGCGAGGATACTTGGATATAGTTACAGAACTGATACCTTGTAAATTGTGATATAAAATAACCGATTATTAAGTTGGCGTCATAAAAAAATACAGCGGAAAATATAGACTAAAATGTAATCTTTGTCCTTTTTGGCCACCATGTTTAGAAAACTGTTATCCTTAATCCGAACAATAAAGGTTTCGTGTTTGCTCTTCAATCCAGTCAAAGTAGTAGGACACGTTTGTGTAGATCACGACTTCCCTTCTACTCGGCGTCCTAAATGAGACCAGCCCGATCTGTTGACCGTTCCTCGCCATTAGAGCGCTGCCGGAGTCGCCACTGTTAGAATTATTAGCAATTATTACACAGTTGACTGATAGTTGAGAGGCAGGGTCGCTATACCAAAACTGTGAAGTCATAATACATCGAGTTCCTTGTATTTACGTACCACACGCACACATTAACAAACGAGGACTGAGCGGCGAATAGCTCAAACCCTATATGTAAACATGAGTGCGTGCGAAATTGGCTTGTAATGAAGTCATACTTTTGTTTTAGCGACCCTACTTCTGTATAATATGTATATCTGTCAATTTTGTGATAGTTATGATTATTTAGTGAGTTGACGGTTCCTTCCGATATAATAATCGTTATGATCTAATATTTACAGTGGTACATAAAATTGTAGAAAATAAATAAAATGGAACTAAGAGCGATACTTAGAGGCAAGACCTGTTGACTTGTTACAACCATGTCACAACAATCCTTTTTGGCAGATGTTCGTCAACACTATTTTTATTTTATAATATTAACCCTTTTCCTATGGTACGATTTATCTAGCACATAAATTCCAAACGGAAAACGATTATCAAGCCCGTAATCGGGACTGATATCGGGAAGTGTGGATGTAATTGGCGCTATACTGATCCCTTTTTTTGGGTTCCAGTACTAGCGTAAGAAAAAGACATGGTTTTAAAGTTATTAAGTTTTGAAAGCATGAACGACCATACACAAAGGTCCGTTTAAATCCGGAGAAATTGAGGATTAATCATCATTACGGGTCCGTGCCTCAAAAGGAAAAATATAACCCTTTATAGGATCACTTTATTGTACGCCCGTCCGTCTATCGAGAATTCAAGACCCTTTATCTCGGGATCTCGTGGAGATATACTATATTACAATTAATCACAAAACTGTCTGAAACTTGTCTATAAGTTTTTTTAAACCAGTGCTAGTAAAAGTGTATGTATTCGTACTTTTTGGACACTGTGTATCTACTCGTTATTATAGTGTACAAAACAAACTGAAAGCAACTTTCTTTGTAACTTACTGTGATGGGTGATTCATTTCGCTGTTCTTAGCGCACATCATTCCGGCCCTAAGTCTGGTTACTTCAGTACAAGTAGTATATGATTGTACAATTTGGACCACCATCTTCAATTTTTGTGCTTGTTCCAACGTATTATCCTGCATTTACGTAAGTTTAAGATTAAGCTTTAAATGTTGGTCTACGTTGCTGCTCGCCGCTCAGCTGGGCCTCTTTTTAAGGATGATACGAGTATATGGGCAAAAGGCTTCCTTACAATTATATCTTACATTTTAGAACTACTACTTTTATTTAACCTAACTACATCAGTATCAGCTGATGTTTTCAACATTGCAAAATATCCACATAGAGAAATTTCAGAAACTTTTCATATTTTTGCATAAAAATTGAAAAATTCCATGAAATAATGAAAGCTTCCTTTATTTCCTATTTTTTTCTGATATTTCCGAGAATTTTCCCATTTTTTTTAATCTTTCCGTAAATTGCACATACGTAAGTCTACTTACTTCTTACCTACAGTCCTATTCAAATGAAACTTTCCAAGTTATGTAATCCAGATGACAATACAAAAATTTTGTTCCATGAGAAACCTCTCATTACATTTGTTTTGTTGAATCCAATCTTTGGGGGCCTGCAGTACACTCGAGAATGAAGGCGTGTTCTTAAAACTTACATTTTGGCAGAATTTGTTTACTTACATCGATTGCTCCCCATCCCGCAGTTTTAGCCATCCTAACACCAGGAAAGCTCTTGGCTATGATAACTCGTTTCATGGTATCTCCCAGTGGCAACTCTGATTTCAAGAAGCCTACGGCTATGTCGTTAAAAAGCGCTCTCGTATCGTAATCTTTGTGAATGCGAAAGTTGATGATACTTTCGGCTACTAACATCTGAAATAGATAGGCGTTAGATGTTTGTTTTGCAAGGAGCCATAATGCCACTTCTAATACAATCGAAATTACACCCTCATTCAAGGGCGGATCCACCGTTGTGGGCACGATGGGCATGCCCACAACCCTAATAGGGTGCCCTAATGATTCTTCGAGTAAAATTATGTCGATTTTTGTTTTCCAGATGCTATGGCAGAGGAATCTTTGTAAAAATTTCATTACACAGAGTAGTCAGTTGGTTGGCATAACATTGATACGCGGATTTACTTTTCTTAAATTGATAGTTTGATAACTGTCACGCTTACCCAAGTCGAAACCAGATCATCGGTTAGAAATTCTCGCCACCACGAGTCCTAATTATTTGTAAAAAATAAAGAAAGATTATTTACTAACAAGGACAATTACTTTTAGTTTATGGAGTCTTAGAAATCTTCAACATTCACAAATATTAGTACAATATTTAAAAATATTGCCAGCTTTTAATTTACAGCTGTAGGAGTTTTTTAGCGTAGTTAGCGTAGCGTATGTATAAAAAGTGCTCCATACACTGCAATAAATCGTTTTCGATATACCTACCGCAATTGCTAAATTACTAATTTAACTGTCAGTAAAATTTTAATTAAATTGTCACTTTATTCGAAAATAACTTTAGTCTAGTCAGCAAGTTGAAAAATTTAGATACTGCTCCTAAAAATACATGTGGTACAGTCAGCGTCAAATACTTCGTAGCAGTCAAAGTAGCCAAATAGTTCGGTACACCATATATTTAGTATGTCATAAACTATAATACATTTAAGAAATGAAAATAAAATATTCCTAAAGAAGTGGAAATTTCCAATAAAAAAATCCCAAGTACTATAACTCTATTCATTGTAGTTTTCATTTACCGCTGAAAATAGCCCTAAGTTAGGGAATAATAATTTTAAAAAAAAAATCTCGTTCTTACGTCATTATCGTAAATGCAAAAAAAAAAAAATTCAAATAATTGGCGTAAAAATATTTCGGTTATCGGTGCTCTTCTTATATACATACTAAGCAATATCACGCTATAAAAAATAAACGATACTATGGTTATAATATTGTTTTATATTTAACAATAATTGTTAAAATTATTTTACCCTGATTTTTAATTTTTTTCACATTTTTCACTACTATTCTGAAATTTTACAAAAAATATTAATTTTATTAAATTTTTTGTGACGCGATCTTGGTGTATAAATAAGATGGGCTCCACGAAGCGAAATATTTTTACGCCAATTATTATAACATAAAAAAAAATTTACAATGAAGACGAAATTCGAAAAAAAATTGTTAATTAATAATTGCCTATCTTGTTGAAAAATCTACCTTTAAAATAATATTTAATGTTACGTACTTACTCGCTTTTTTACGCCGCGCGCGCATCCCAAAAATGAGGCGCGAAGGGCTATTTTAACGTTAAATTAAAACTATAACGAATAGAGTTTAGAGTACCTAGAGTTGGATTTTTTATTGGAAAATTTTCTCTTCATTATAGTATTTTTCAAACGGGAAGGGTACGCTGATAGATATCATCTCTATACAATTTATATCCTAAAAGCTTCACATCTCGCAAAATTGTATTGAGATGACATACTTACAATTTTGCGCAAATGAGAATCTATCAGCATACCCTTCCTGTTTGAAAAATACTATGGGAATCTTTTGTTTTCATTTGTTAAATGTTAATAGTTTATGAGATATTGACAAAAAACAAAATACGATTCGAATTCGAATACCTTTTTAGGGTTCCGTAGCCAAATGGCAAAAAACGGAACCCTTATAGATTCGTCATGTCCGTCTGTCTGTCCGATTCTGTCACAGCCACTTTTTTCCGAAACTATAAGAGCTGTACTGTTCAAACTTAGTAAGTGGATGTATTCTATGAACCGCATTAAGATTTTCACACAAAAATAGAAAAAAAACAATAAATTTTGGGGGTTCCCCATACTTAGAACTAAAACTCAAAAAATCTTTTTTCATCAAACCCATACGTGTGGGGTATCTATGGATAGGTCTTCAAAAATGATATTGAGGTTTCTAATATCATTTTTTTCTAAAATGAATAGTTTGCGCGAGAGACACTTCCAAAGTGGTAAAATGTGTGTCCCCCCCCCCGTAACTTCTAAAATAACAGAATGAAAAATCTAAAAAAAATATATGATATACATTGCCATGTAAACTTCCACCGAAAATTGGTTTGAACGAGATCTAGTACGTAGTTTTTTTTAATACGTCATGAAATTAAAAAAAAAATTTTTTTTTCAACATACCCATACATGTGGGGTATCTATGGATAGGTCTTCAAAAATGATATTAAGGTTTCTAATATCATTTTTTTCTAAACTGAATAGTTTGCGCGAGAGAACCTCCCAAAGTAAAAAAAAGTGTGTCCCCCCCCCCGTAACTTCTAAAATAACAGAATGAAAAATCTAAAAAAAATATATGATATACATTGCCATGTAAACTTCCACCGAAAATTGGTTTGAACGAGATCTAGTAAGTAGTTTTTTTTTAATACGTCATGAAATTAAAAAAAAAATTTTTTTTTCAACATACCCATACATGTGGGGTATCTATGGATAGGTCTTCAAAAATGATATTAAGGTTTCTAATATCATTTTTTTCTAAACTGAATAGTTTGCGCGAGAGAACCTCCCAAAGTAAAAAAAAGTGTGTCCCCCCCCCCCTGTAACTTCTAAAATAACAGAATGAAAAATCTAAAAAAAATATATGATATACATTACGATGCAAACTTCTAACGAAAATTGTTTTGAACGAGATCTAGTGAGTAGTTTTTTTTAATACGTCATAAAATTAAAAAAAAATTTTTTTTCGTCAAACCCATACGTGTGGGGTATCTATGGATAGGTCTTCAAAAATGATATTTAGGTTCCTAATATATTTTTTTCCTAAAGTGAATAGTTTGCGCGAGAGACACTACCAAAGTGGTAAAATGTGTGTCCAAAGTGGTAAAATGTTGAACGAGATCTATAGTTTAAGTAGTTTTTTTTAATACGTCATAAAGGAACCCTACATGGGCGAGTCCGACTCGCACTTGGCCGCTTTTTTCTAGACATTGTTTCAATTCCAATGAGGTATTTTTCAAGTATTTTTATTCCTATTTTTGACCATTTTGAACTCGTCGACTAGACTACTCAAATAAATATAAAAAAAAAAAATTACTCTACTAATAGTTCCTTAAACGAAAAGATTACTCTGCCAAACGAAATTCATACAATAATTGTTCTGCCAGCGTTCTGCTAATTAACACAAAAGCGAATTGAACGGTATTTGAACCAAGACTAGCAAATGTCGCCTAAAAGTTAGATCTACCAATAAATCCCTCTATGAAACGTTGACCTGCGAAACGTTGTCTGAGAATCGGGTATCTGCGAAAAATTTATAAGATAGCCCCCTAATAGCCTTGTAATGTCACACTTTCAGTCTATTGAAATCGGTAGAGAGTCATGATTGTTCATGAACGAGTTCGGACTCCGACTCGCACTTGGCCGATTTTCGGGTGGCTGTGCTGTGACCACAACCTTTTTTGAGGACTGGATCCGCGCCTGCCCTCATTTTGAAACGACATTAAAATAACCGAAACTTGGCATAAACATTTACGTAATTAAAATAATAAAAGTTTTGAATTTTTTTTTTATTGAAATATATATTATTGTAGACCGTGGTCTATAGTGTGTTAGTAGGTATACTTAGGTACAACTAGGTAGACACAATTATTTTTATGCAACATAATATTTAAATTATGGTTAGTTATTACATAGGTTAAACAAAACAAAATTACTCTACATAAAATTGCAATAGACATGACTCTAACATAAAGTTGCGTCCAGTGCCTCTGAAAGGGACTGTAGCCTGCTGCTCACTACGGACAGGATCCCATTAGTACTGCCACGAACACTGCGCCAGGGATGCGACTCGTTTACAAATCTTCGCGTGAAAACCATCTGTCTGTACGCGTTTCTGCAAGCATAGCCGACGCACTGCAGTGTCGCGGCAGCCCCATTAACATTATTATTTTGAACTCTTATTTAACCGCGGGCCACGAGCATATATCGTCAGTCTTCGCCTTTTAGGCTGATACTTTGTAATATGATAGTTTATATGCTTTCATGAATCAAAGAAATTGTCAGCTGGTTGTACCTCGGTAGAAAGACCGTCAGATGATGACATGAACATGTAAACAAAAAATGTTTTCAGGCATGTCTTCCCGATTGATACTGTGTCTGATGATAGTTAAGATGTTATTTTAAATAAATAAAACAGTCAACCGGTTGTATCGCGGTGGAAAGACCGTCAGCTGGTCACACGAACATGTAAAGAAATACGCGCCTTACCACTTATGTCCGCAAAGTATGCGTAATGCGTGATCCGTTCCTATCCGTTTCTTTGAAACGCCTGATGGAATGCTACATGCAAAGTTTCATGATTTTGTTATCACTATCATATAAAGGCAGAGCCCTTATTTTTTACATGTTCATGCGACCAGTTGACGTTCTTTCCAAGGCAATACAACCGGCTGACGATATTTTAATTAACAATATCATCTAAACTATCATCTGACAAAGTATAAAATGGGAGGCGATGACTATTTTTTTACGTGCTACCCACCAACGGAGCGGCAGCTGACGTTCACGAAGGTTCTTCATACATAGTCGTTAACCCCTATACGATTTAGTGCCCGGGAGGCGATTGGGTCTATATAGTAGACGATCATGAAAGTTGTATCAAAACCATAACAAATTGAAATCTCCAAATCAAATCAAATTGAATTGGGCTCCAAATTGTTTGTGTAATGTTGCTAACTTAGGTATTATGTTTTGTTGCCATCAGTATTCGAAGGGAAGTGTGCTAGTTAAACTATTAAGGCCATTATGGCTCTGCGTTGAATGAGTAAGAAAATTGTAATACCTCATTGGTATTCTCGCTTCCTGCATACGCGGATATCTCTTTTTGTCTCACAAAACAATGCTCAAAACAATGTCCAGCTGTCAAAATGATATTCTGCGTCAAAATGGACCCGCCGCACACTTGATGCTCCTCACATATCATGTACAAATACACAGAATGTGGAAAACTCTCTATTTTCGCGTAAGCGCCACCTTCGATAAAACCTTCCATCGCGCTGTTACATGTTGCGATAAATAATACTAAAAGATTAAAGAACTCCGGCACAGCCATATTCACTACACTACTTATATCTCGGAAAATGTCATTGAAGCAAACAACCATACTCAAAATAAACGTTAATCAAGAGAGATACAATAGACGGAGAGCTAACCTCGGAAAATGGTTCACGATTATTATGAGAGCAGCGAAACTAGAAAGTTTGTTATATTATAATCCGTATTACTGAATCCAGGCGTATGGCAGCTATTCATTATTGGAAGTCAGAAAATGCAGGCCACTTGAAGGATGCTAGATATAGAGTTCTGGGTCTGGTGTAGTATTAACCCTTAAATCCATAGCGTCAACATCAACATACTTGTCATCATACTTTAGACAAAAACGCAATACTACAATAAGACAATAATAATATACTATAAGATTTGAAGTCGAATGACTAGAAAGGAATGTCTAATAATTTAAGGGTTACAGGTTTTTTCGTTGCTCTTATTATCACATACCATTTTCCGGGGCTAACTCGTAGTCTAAAATGATTGGGCAGTTAAATTTATCACTCAGTTAAGCAGCAGCAGGGAAATCTAATTAACTAATTTCCGATACATGTGCAGAGTCATTACGGTTCTAATCTTGATGGTGCGTGTCGTAATATTCATAATTGGACTGAAATTAAAACGCTGAGTAGTGTGTGTTCGCTAGCGCAAACGTCTGCAGTGATATTATGTATTCAGAATTAGAGGAAAAGCTCAAACTCTTTAAAAGCAATGTAATCAATAGCAAGTTTGAGCTCTTCCTCTAATTTAATTTAATTTAATACCTGAGATTAAAATACGAAGAATATAAAAGTAATTTTACCACATAAAAATATAACAACTTTAATTTATAAAAAATATAGGCGCGAAAGGTTGTCCTCCTACAGAAAATTTGAATTTCGCGCCTTTTTCTACTGACAATCTGATTATATATTTTTTACGTTTTTTCCTCCATTTCCCATCCAATCTCAAATATGTCATGTCATGCGTTGTCTGTGTTGTCCATAATATATTTGATAGTTTTAGGTCACCAGGTGGGTTGTCGTTGAGATTCAAGATGGCGAAGACACCTCGAGAATATTTATTTGTATTTTGCTCATGAATGTCGTTTAAAGTGTAATATTGATAGCTTATTATGCAGTCTATCGTGGAAGTGTGCAGCTAATGAAAAACTAATCTTGAAACGCGTTTAATCACGTTCTAATCAACACCCGGCAATCCATCGTGGCTTTTAGTAAAGTCCAGCTATCTCTTTACTAAAAGCAACTACCGAACAACGTCATGCTCTACGAGCACACTTAAAAGTTACCACTGAATAACGACACTTGACATTGGCAAAATTATCAATTCATCATAGACTTGATGGAGGCCATGTTTTAAAAGAAGAAGAAGATCACTAGGCTATCTTTCCACAAAAAATTATTTACGAGTAACCGAACATTCTCGTTTCACAAGTCAAAACTCTACATCTCGACATTGGCAAAATCGAGCAGAGACCAGAGAACTCATAAAAGTTATTAGCCGTTATAAAACTGTGTTTGCGTCGATCATAACTTCTCTTACGAATGAAGATGGAAGTCTCTGTTTGGAGGCGTCAAACTTATATAATCAAACTGTACATAGTGTATGACTTAATGCAGTACTAGTCATTTTCTCTTTTTCGCCATGATCGTCAATTCGTCAGTTTCCTTAATTCGTCAATGCCAACAAAATCTTTGATTAAGATATCTGTAAAATATAGTCTTGTCAAAACGTAGCGTAGCAGGTAAAATTTTCCGACCGTTATAGATTACTTACTTTTTGTCTATCGTTTACATTTAAGAATACAATGACATGAGGTATTTCTAGTCCTGTAATTAGTTTATAGTTTATAAAACAAACGAAATAGGACAAAAACAAATTTGGTATGAAAAATTTAAATTCGCTGTATTTTTTTTTACAAAGTTCCAGAGTAACTACGTTTGTATGGAGAACCGAGTTTGATAGGGACCTTAACGATTTATGCAAATGTATTTTTTAAGATTATACTGTTAAATCAGCTATGGAAATAAATGTAACTGGACGGCTGTCCAGTTACATTTATTCACTAGGCTCACTAGGCTTAGTGAGGTTATTAGTTTACTTTTCTGAATATTAAGGTGTTCACAAACATTTCGATTTCGACGCAACCAGCCAACTGTCCAACTCAATTGCACATGTTGCAAAGTTCTTGCTTAACTACAGGATCGGCGTAGCAATTTGCCCACTCACCGTTAGTTCGCTAGTTGGCTAGTTCCGAACAACATGATACTCACCCCAGTTGCATATGGATCCAATCATGATATAGGAACTTATTATTTAATCGTACGGCATGCATGGTTAGGCAATCAGAGAACAGCTTTGAGGTAACATCCTACCAGCCAGGTACCTACATCGGGTGTCAATACATCTAGATCCTCGGCTGGGCCAGGATAGAAATGAAGAGGGCAGCGCCGAAAAATGTACTCAGTGGTTTGTTCTTCTTCGCCGTACTCGCAGGGAACTTGTTTAAATAGACGTGCAAAAGTGGAGAAAATTGTCAAAACAGCACATTTTTGGATGAACTACCCGTTTCAGAAATTTTAAAACGTAGTATATTTACATATAGTAAAAAAGGATAGAATACGCACCTATCTTTAAAGATGTATTAAAAAATATTGCTTTGTTAAAATTTTAAACGAAAATATATGACTAAATTGTATCCAGTTTGGAGATCAACATAACATATCATTCCCTAGATGACAAAGACAAAGAAAAGAGAAGGGCGAATTCCTTGTAGGAAGTAAAAATAAGAAAATTAATAATAATAAAGGCTTGACATATTTGTCATCAATCACATTGGGCTTTATTCAACGCACGTACGCAATAGACTAGTGAAGTAAGGTCTCGTTTACACGCAAAATCCGTCTCACTTGACTACTTACGTACTTTCTAGTGTAAAGTAGATGAAGTTTATGGGCCAAGATTGACCCTAGGGCAGCGCTGGTGACACATTTTCCTTGTTTAACGTTACCCCATATGGCAGGATTCCATTTGATACCTCCTTAGGTATTTCCTTTGCGCTATAACATGAGATTTTTCAAGAAGCGGCTATTCAGGGTTCTCAAGGGTCGGCAACGCATAAGTGGCTCCTCCAATGTTGCTTAAGTCGGCTAAAGTCGCAAACCTCGTAACTCCTCCGGAGTAGTTACGGGGTTTGTAACTTTAGGTATTATCGGCCAAAGTAGTAAAACCCTAATGTCCTGTAATGGAGTTACGAGTTTTGCGACTTTAGCCGACGTTATATTCATGGGCCACTGTGACCGCTTCCCGTCAAGCGGCTCATTATATGTATTCTTAGAAACATTTACGTTATTTTGGTCCCAACCTACAAGAATAAAGTCAATCAGTCTATTATGAATTGGTTTTGAGTAGGTCGAAGTTTGCGTCACACATAAACGTCGACTCGGATCAAGAGATCATTTCACCGTTGTGTGGACACGCCCACGCAAGCTTATTACATTTATTTATATTATTATATTCGATACTGGATAAACCGATTAGTAAACTAGTGGCTGTAGACCTCGCAAACCCCCCTGAAAATTTTCCAAAAATGGAATGGACAAAAAAACCTTATATAGATCGTCATTCACGACAACGCGTGCCACTCGTATATATAAATGACAGATAATTCATAATGTAGGTATCTAATGTATAGCCATAGATGTACAATAAGTATGGAGATGAAATGGTAGAGCCGGCAGATGACCGAACGAGATGCTCTTATGAAACTTTTAGTATGAGTAGCAGAGAAAGCGCTATGATTGTTTGTAAATTTTAGTATGGCCTATGGTGGGCAACACACTTTTTGAAAGGCGAACCAGGGTAAACATTATAAACTGTTTATATCACCCTCGAAGTCGCAAGATGATATACAAGAAAAACGTTTTTAATATGTGCATCGTTGTATATAATCATCTCCCGGAGGAACTAAAGCTGCTAGAGGGAAACGCCTTTAAGCGCAGTCTTACAAACTGGCTCTTAGAGCGTTGTTTTTACAGCGTAAAGTCGTATCTCGAATACCAACAGTATTCAAATTAGTGATATTTATTTATATAATTGTGATATACCTATTATGTTAACTTTTTTAATTATTTCGATTTGACATTTTATATTAATTTAATTTTTTTTTTAAATAATTTCACTGATTATAAATTTGCACGCTTGCATGCAAGCTTGATACATTAACTGTAACACTGTATTGTAAAATCCCCATACTGTATCGATGCAAATAAATAATTACTGATTTCTGATTTCTGAACAAATAACCCGAACGAATTACGTAGGTTGTTTTCGGTATGTTGTCAGGAATGTTAAAAAGTGTTTTTAATTTGGCGCATTGCGTATGTTGTCCCTTACGGGCGCACGCGTATAGCATATCTAGTTGATCCTACCATCTATGTTCGCAGCTTGCTGTACATGTCAGATTTCATCAAATGCACTTACTCGTAGAGTTTGTTCGGAAAGAGAAGAGTCGTGGAATGTATGGGGCCCAATACATTCCACAACTCTTCTCTTTCCGGACAGACTAGCAAGTTTAAAGTAGCCGTAGAAAGTGTTTTCAGATAGTTCTTTACTATGTATCCCGCGCGGGATCTGAACCAGATTTCCTTTGGCTTCACCGAGTTCAATGTTCGGCGGCAATCCGATTAAGTTTATGAAGTATCAAGAGGTTTAAACTATGCAAGAAATTAAATACCTCGCTAATCCTATCTGTAACCATTATTTATTGCCAAGAATGCGTCTGTAGGAGACTATTTCAAACTAGTTTCATAATTGTCTTCGGTGTTACAACTTCTATATGAGACAAACGGCGTCGGTAGACAATACACAACCATCAAAAGTTATATACATATGTATGCTGACACAGGAGTGAATGCCTTAATATTACCTACAGTGGCAGAATTCACGAGCCGGTTATATATGTGGTTTTATTTTTATACTTTGGATGAATGTAACTTGTATCATAATGAATAAATATCATGGAAATTGCCCAGATGTGCCAACGTTTTGTCATGTATCATTGCACAATGAATGTGCCATCATAGGTATAAAAGCGGAAAGGATACATACATGTTTTTCATCGTTGCATGTATTCTGTAAGGCCCCAATGACGCATGCAACGATCTCTTTTCTGCTTCTATACCCACTGCTTACTTATTGTATGAGAGAGACAACGTCATATCACTCATGCATCATGGCCCTACATTAATATTCAATCGGCTGACACATAAACGCTTTTATAGCGCCATGTTAAATGTTACTTAAAAGGCAAACTTTTTGCCGAATTCCGGCTGTTTCCATGGCAAAGCTATTACTTGACACTTAACGCAAGCTGCGCCGTGAGTGACGACCCCGTAACCCTGCCCAAGGTCACTCAGTATTAACGGCTTCTAGGTTGTATTATTCAAAACAATGGTGATGTATGGACGTTTTCATAATCCGAGGCGAGTATTAGAGGCGAGATTGGTTGAATGGAGGATGTGCGGCGCGCGTGCGCGGATCGCAGGTCGATAGTGGTGACGTCAGTGGAAGACAGGCCTCAGTCAGCCGCTGCCGGCCACAGCGTTATCATGTGGTTGCAATGCGTGGCCGTGACGGTCCTTATAGCCGCGGCTACATCCTCCGAGGTCTTTACCAACTCGTTCCTGGTGCGGTTCAAGCGGTCGGTGGGGCACGAGGAGGCGAGTCAGGTCGCGGCGCGCCACGGCTTCGACAGCCTCGGCCCGGTAAGTGACCACGTGATTATGCGTAAACATAACACACTCATATTTTGTTAACACAGGCGAGTATGGTTTCGTGCTCAGCTCGGGTGTCGGATGACGACGGCCGAAGGACGCGAATTAGGCTGGATAAGGTTAAATTGAATGGAATACAAGTTATATATTTACTACGAGGAGGTACTACCATGCACATGAAGTTGCAGCGCTCGGTTGAATGTTTGTAAACGCAGGTAAATCGAGATTGTCCTCCTTATAAGCTGAAACCCTTTGTAAGTATACTAATTTGATGTTTATTCCTTTCTGATATAACTCCAATTCCTTAAACACTTTGCAACGGTTAAACATCATCAAGTTTGACATGCATCAACACATTTATTCGATTGGAGGATTCAATTTTTGCAATTACATATTAATTATAAATTATAACACTATATGTGCAGTTTTGTAGGCATTTTTTATCGCATGGTAAGACTAATAGCGAGCTATGGAGTCGACATTAGCAATAAATTTCAACTCGTATTCATACTTATACCCATTTACTTATTTAATTAGTGATTTTAATTTTACAAGGACAAAAATGTTTGTAAACGATCCTTTAATTTTGTGTTTTAGGACATAAATATTACTAATAAAAAATAATGACCAGTTTTAACCGACTTCATAAAAGGAGGATTTTTTTTGTATGTATGTTACTCGATATCTCCGAGAATCGTGAACCGATTTTCAATTTTATTTTTAATCGCACCCGTTGGCACCAAGTCGGAGTCTGATGATGGGATCTTGGAGAAATCGAGGGAACTCTTCAAATGTTATAAGTACATGTATGGCGCTTTTGGTAATTTTTATTTGAAGTCTGTTTTATTTTTTGTTAAAAAGTTTTTTTATGTATTGATTAATTTATATTCATATTATTTTTACCTCTTTTAATATACATAATGTTTTTTTTAATGAAATTTCGTAATATAATCAATACAAAAAATAGTAATTATTCTTATTTGTAATATTTATATATTCAAAGACAAAATTAAAATATAATATATAACTCGTCAAAGTTCTAGTTCTTGGTTATAAAATTAAAATCACGAATCAATAGATGAATGAGTATGAGTATGAATATGAGTTGAATTTTATTGCCAATGTCGACTCCATAGCTCGCTATTAGTCATAACCAACTACGCTAAATCAGTTGTCAATGGTGGATTATAATATTAGTTGTCTATATGTCAGACGGGTAAATAGTAAATACTTGGTTACAGTGTTTAACGACACCCTTTTGAAGGATGACTCACGTTAGACCGGTCCGGGTCAGGGCCGGGGCGCCCGACACTTCGTTTTCTATGATTTTATGTGATCACGTGATGCTTTTTATAGAAAATGAAGTGTCGGACGCTTCGGCCCGGACCTGGACCGTTCTAGTGTTGAGTCATCCTTAGAGTAGGTAGGTTGTTTAACTTATATGCTGGACATACCTATTGTTAAATATCGCATTGTTTTTACCGAAAACACTGATAACAATGATAGGCGTTTTTTGCTTTCAATGAACGCGTGAAATCTCAGAAAAACAAATATTACCAGAAATGAAAGGTGATATAATCTTTTTCATCGACTTCGCCAACTTCTGAACTGTAAATAATTCCGTTTTCGGGACCTGATTTAGAAATACGATATATTTTTAGCGTTCCGTACCTCAAACGGAAAAAAACGGGAACGGAACTCGTGTGTCTGTCTTACAGACAATAGGCGAAATTACTGAACCATTTTAGTTGAAATTTGGTTCACATATCTAAGTCTGTGACTCAAAGTTTTAAATACAGGGACCATTTTTGGGGGGAAACGATAAAATTAAAAAGAAAAGTTTTGCAATACTATATAGCGTGTTATATTTCAAATTAAATGGCTCATTGTGAGAATCTCAAATAGATATATTTTTATTTATAGTTTAAAATAAATAGAGTACATGTTATATAAGAATAAAGGCAAACAATTACCATTCTTCCTATCTCCGAAACTACTGGACCTAAAATTTTGAAAAAAAATAATTACAGAAAATAGGTCTTTACCTGTAGACTACAGGAAAATCTATAAGAATTCTACAGTAAAGCATGATTCGAACTTTGAATAATTCGAACTTTGAAGAATAAAACATTGTTAAAAGGGTAAAAGGTACGTACCTACGGAACCTTTTTTATATAATATTGTCCGAATATATCATTAAGCGCTGATTATGAAATCTCTTTCTTTATTTTCAATAGATAAACCTTAAAACTAGCATACTAAAAACTAAAAAAAACATACACATTATGGCTGCGATGCATTTCGCAACCCCGCTGTGTCAGAGAGCCGGCCGCGGAACTGCCGAAACAAGACCCTTCGGCCAAAACTTGTCCAAAAGCCGTTTAGTGGGAACGTTCAAATAATGCTCACGACACTCTGTCGTTTTGGATCTAAGTAGCATTTTATTCTACAGGGAAGATTTTATGCTACGGCTACGTGGTAGCGCTATAATCGCAGCTAAGCGATTACGGAGTATGGAAATATATTTATTTATTTATTTACAATAACAATATAGACACAGAGGAGCTTAAATCTAAAATAGACCCTTGAGGCATTGTACCGAGGATGCTGGCGGCATTTCCTCGTTGTATGGCAATACTGATACGTTGTGCGAGGAAGCCACCAGCTCTTCGGTCACCAGTTACGCCAACCAGACGCCTCGCGATTTCTGCATAAAACTTGTGCGCGCTGGGACCCCATGGACCTAGAGTTTCAACGCCAAATGGTACAAAATGGTAGTCTCTATTACCGAGACTCTTATATTTATTACGTTTCAGAATTTCGGCGCTTTCCACCGCTGGAGGTAGGACGGTGCCAGTGTATCTACGCAGGTAGCATCCTACACTAACATCCGTCCCAGGCTCCAAGGAACCAAGGACACCCCATCAGGCCTCTTGCCAACATCCCTGATAATGCCAGTCGTCTCAAGAAGAGCAGGCACATTGATGGTGGCAAGAGACCAACGGAATATGTCTTGAAAAATGACCTGCACTTTTTTGACAAGATAATCCATGGTGTCCCAGTTGGTCCATGACCGTGCCATAAGAGCATATATGTGGCGTACATACCGAAACCCCCCGTCGTGAACAAGTCACTAGTCTTAGGGAGGTCGGATTCAAGAAAGTACCAGTATTAGGTGAAGGATGGGCATGTTGCCAGGAGCCGGCTTCCTAGGCTCCGACCGCCAAAAGCCTCGCATGATCCGGACCTGTACAGTTGTTTATAAGAGTATTGTAAGTTGAATCACAGTAAATACTTATTATCCCAACTCCTTTGTGATTTTGGGTTGTCTCAGGGGCGGATTAAGAAGGCGCGGGGCCCTTAGCACAATAACTCGCGGGGCCCCCCTGGTTAAAAAAAAACGGCTACTTGCGAGTCAGGCTCGCACCCCGAGGATTCAGTACCATCACAACATTTTTACAATGTTTAAATTTGCTGGAACTATTTTTAATCATGTTAATTATGCAGTGTATTTTTCTTTATTATCACACCAAGTTCGAGGTCTGTATTTTATAACCGTAATAGAGATAGAAAAAAAACATATAAGTAAGCTCAACCGTTATAATAAATGATAAATACGAAACGATGATGTAATCCTGTTATCTCTCATTAGGGATATAGGGCTCGCAGAAGAATTTGCCATTAGTCGCGACCCTGAGAGGCTACTTCTCAACTGATCGCCCGAGTCCAAGCAGGGTCCAGGCGGCCTCGTACCTTGAAATGTATATCTCTATTGTCGTTATACCTACTACCTATATGGAAATCGTAATTATTTGGTTTTTGTTCCAATACCGGTACTCTATACAAAAATCGTGTTCATTAAATCTGTCGTTCAGTGTGCTCTATCATATGACCCATAACAGTTAGACAGTCGACATTTACACCAAGTGTGTATTTCTATTGCAGCTATAACAAATAATAAATATTAAATAATTTAATAGTTTTTTTAAACGAAACATCTGTATATCGTCATTTAAAATCGGGATATTTTCCATATTTATTTATTTTCATGAATTCCTGATATTGTATTATTTTTTATTTACATTTAGGCATTTTAAAAGAGCCTAATCTTAGTAAAGTTGCGTTATTTTATCAGAGTACCTTTCCTTCTATAGTAAACATCCCTATAATGGAACAGGCACCAGTAATGGGATGGTATAGACAAATCCTGTAAAACAAGTATTTACCGTCAGTTTTTAATCGCGCTGGCAACATTTTACCATAAGCAAGAGCTAAAGAGCTGCTTAAATTTAATTTTTCATTGATATTTGTTAGTTCAAAAATGAATGGCGCCATACATCCCATGACTGGAGCAAAAACCAGTTTTAATTGGTTAATAATATTGAAACCAATTGCCGTAGCTTTAAAATCTCATTAAATACATAGAAAACATAAAGGCCAAATTCGACATATAACTTTTAAAGCGTAAAGCGGTACAAATTTTACAAAACAACTTACGAAAATCGCAAGTTAAATTCAAGCATGTTGGGATACTGTTTAACAACATTCAATAATAATAAGTTAAATAAAAGCTTGTATAAACAGGTGAAACGTGAGTCGGACTTAAGAACAAAGCGGGTAGGATGTATCAGGGACGCAGTGGGAACTGGAAACCAATTGTCAAGTGTGTCAAAAAACAAGCTCAAAAGCTGAGTCTCTCCTATTTCGCCGCGTTCCCGTGCGAAACTGATAGCAAAGCTGCAAGAATAAAATCGATGCCCTAGTGTGATCGAGTCTGTAGCTTCGTATAAGGACGGAAGCCCGTAGCATGCAAAGGCTGAATTGTAGTAGAACAGAGTTTGGAATGGAACCAGTGTGAACTCGGCTTGCCTGCTGCTCGGCCTTTATTCTCGCTCGAAAGTACGACTCATGGGATCATTTGGTTTTCCGGCCCTGATGGGATGGGATGGGATTCCGGCCCGGATGCAGGGCTTAAAATTTGGCCTACGCGGAGCCCCGCTGTTTTCTTTTTATAATACTTTGACAATTAGGTTGGTTCGATCACGATCACGGCTTTGGAGCAACTCCGCATATTTTGGACTCCCGGCCGGCCGGAAGAACGCGCCCTTTGGCCTCCCACTGCCGCAAAGCTGGCCATCATCCTTCCTTGCTTTCCACCAGTTTGTTATTTAACACAACTTCTTTTGTTCTTCTCCGAGCTCTGCTCTTTCCTGCAGCTTAGCCATGCACAAAAGCTTTGAGACACTGCACCTTCGGTTTATGTGAAACTCTGCTTCCGGTCTTTGCATAAGTCGTAAAACTCCATGCATTCCTCAACCTTACAAACTTGGTACCGTAATAAATAAATTATGTCAAAATTGCCACTGACTTACCAAAAAAATACATTGTAAAACTTGGTCGGTTTCGTCGGTCGGTCGGTCGTGCCGAAATCGCATGGATGGTCAGGGTCGGAGCGCGGGGCCCCCCCTAGGCGCGGGGCCCTTAGCATATGCTTTTTCTGCTGTTCGGTTAATCCGCCACTGGGTTGTCTGGAAATTGTTTTCACGGGCAAGCAACTTTAAAAGCATTTTTAGCATCCTCAAAGCCCGCAGTCTCACAGTTTGTGGGCAAAGCCCTTAAGATATTTCCTATGAGACCAGACGTGCTATAAGTGTATGCCCAAAAGGCTGGGGAATCCACACTGGAAATTTTGTGAATTCCTAAACCTCCGAACTGAATAGGGAGGGACGCTTGACACCAGGAAGGTTCACTCAGCTGAATGTTTCGAATCATGTCTAAACTAATTTTGATCAAATCATCTATAGGCGATAATAAATTTTGATGTTTCCACAAAGGACAGCAGCGGAGCACATATATAAATTTAGGGACAAAAAGACAGAATTTACGAATCACAACAGCATAATGAGGGCTAATTTCGAGTAAACTATTCGTTTGACTTTCGAATTTAGAAATACCATAGGGAAAAGAATCTTCAAATATAGGGGAACCCAGGAGGCAAATAGAATACTTGTCTACCAATATTTATATTAGGAACCAGACCGTCAAATTTGGATTTTTATTTGGAAATTGGGTTGTTTACATTTTATGAAATTTCTATTGATCATGGTAAAACTACGCTAACAAGTATTATTGATTGTTTACAAATTGTATATTCAATAAAGGTAGGTATGTTTATTTTCAGTAAGCAACCCGCCCTCGAATTATATTCTCAATAAGTAGCTTCTACAAGGTTACGTAACGCGTTTATCTCTCAAGGGGTCAAGAGTCTGGAAATAAGTAGCCTTCGATAAAGTAATTTTCTTCCTACAACATTAATGCCTATATGCCACCGAGTTTTATAAAAGAAAATAAAGATTCAACTACCACTTACCCGTACTTACTTGTACAGCACACATACTCAAAATGGAAATGAATATAAATATACCGAATCAATAAATTTTACTAAGAGTTACCATTAACTATACCTTTAAGTGACTAGATCCCGTGACTATAATAAATTCCGTACTTAACGTTTTGGCTGCCATGAGCATCACCGGTGGGATCACGTAATCTTCTCTGTGTGGCAATGACCTTCACCTGTGGGATTGGGAGCACGTAATCTTCTCTGTGTGGCCATGACCTTCACCAGTGGGATTGGGATCACGTAATCTTCTCTGTGTGAACATGACCTTCACCAGTGGGATTGGGATCACATAATCTTCTCTGTGTGACCATGAGCTTCACCAGTGGGATTGGGATCACGTAACTTCTCTGTGTGGCGATGAGCATCACCGGAGGGACCAGCAGAAGCTCATTACCTCTTTATTTAACCTCAGTAATAGTCCGATGCTAGGAGCATCTCCGGTAGGTTCACTAAATTTGTATGGGATGTGGGAGCAACTTGTCCGGGAATTGTGGACATTAATTTAAGGATAGCTTTGGAGAACAGAACGAAAAGCCGGTTGTTTGCTTTCCAGTCTAGATTTTTAATGACAACTAAAAATTAAAGAAATATACATACAAGGTGTCAAATAAACATAGACAATATGTATAAAAAATATAAAACACTATTTACACTTAGACACAACTTAGGCGAAGTATAGTGGACGACGTTAAGAGGATAGTGGACGACCGTTTCTCCACATACAAATGTAGGTAGTCCCACTGGTCCTCATTTTCCACCCTGGGTATACATTATGGAGAATATGTTACACAATTTGTTGTACATAATAACATTTCGTTTGATTTTTTTATATTTTTTTATTATTATAAAAGTTAGGAAAATTAATAATTTTAAAAAAAGTAAGGGGCATAGTTGTGGTTAATATACATCAAATTATGTAACAATATTTTCGATACTGGAGGGAAATGGGGACGGTTGTATGGAAAAGTAGTCACGTGGCTTCGTCCCCTTTCCTCTTAAAGACCGTCATATTATACCGATACATATGTACCGATAGTCATTTGATGATAATGAACTTGTAGTAGGTATGTAAATAGAGTGTAAAATTACACTTTTTCAAATGATCACCTCCAGATCTTTATCTACATTACACCATGCGGGTAGGTCAATGTATACTCATTTGAATTTGTACGAGAGATGGGCCGAATATTGGGTAATTTTTCAGTATTCGGCATATTCGGAAAGTTTTCCTATGTTCGTATTCGGCCGAATTATTTGACTGAAGTCCCAAATATGCGGCAAATGTTTTTTATTTTTTGTCTTGTTGCAGCTCTATTAAATGTAAACTCCTCCAGACTCAATCAATGTATCTTTGACGATATGCACCTCGTTACAGTCAAAAGAATTTAAAAGCCTACATATATAAGTACAGTAATTTCCGTATGTAAATCGAACTTATGCATCCGGTCGGGTATAGTCGACGCAGACTTCCGGCGCGGTAACCTATGAAGAACCTTTTTGCTCCCGGGACCAGCATCGATCGGTTTCTATAGTGTTAGAGAAAGTGCCAAGTGCCATATTCCTTGCTTGATGAGTAATATGAAACAGCATACTTAAGGGATGTCGCCCATACTCCGATAGTCATTGATCTTAATTTTTGGACATTACCAGTGGTCTGGTCTCGCAAAGACAATAAAAAGTAAAGATTCAAAATAGGCCTTTTTATAGGCCTTTGGGTCGATAACTAATTAGCGGACCCAAGACATTATTAGCAAATAAAGTCGATGTAAAACTAAATTAAATATATAAAACGGCACTTTGTTACAGAGGCTACTGAAAAACTTTACTAAAGTTAAAACAGACTTTAAAGGGGCCCACGATATTGGCCCGTCAGTTATTCGCGATTGTCAGCTTTTGCGAATAACTGACCGGCCGATATCGTCCGGCGAACTGGTAATCAGTGGGCCCCTTAATAGTTAGCTAAAAAAAATGTGTAAGAGCTTTTTCACGTTGGCCGATCCAATATCGGATGTCGGATGATCCTTGGAGAGAAGCAGCTGCTAGTGAGTACCCTATAGCATTAAGTCCCTCTTTTTTAGTTTAAGCTTATCTTTTGAATAATAAACATTAACATTTTTACATCTATTTGACTACCGGTCTGGCCAAGTGGGTGACCCTCCCCTATGAAGCCGATGGTCCTGGGTTCGAATCCACGTAAGGGCATTTATTTGTGTGATGAACACAGCTATTTGATCATGAGTCATGGGTGTTTTCTATGTATATAAGTATGTATTTATCAATATATCGTCGCCTAGTACCCATAGTACAAGCTTTGCTTAGTTTGGGGCTAGGTTGATTTGTGTAAGATTGTGACTGTATTTATTTGGTCGTATCTGACATCCGATATCAGATCGGATAATGTGACAACGCTCTTATGCACAGACGTGCCACACAAGGATGTGTTTCAAGTTGAATACAAAAAACCGGCCAAGAGCATGTCGGGCCACGCTCAGTGTAGGGTTCCGTAGTTACTCTTCCGCCACAATAAGCTAAACTGGAGCTTAAAGTATAGTAAATTGTTAACCAAGGGATGAAACGGTACTTTTCACCTGAGTTAAACAAATAGGCAAATTTGCATAATCAGTACCTAATTAAAATAAGGCTTTTTACTATGAAGGGAAAACTTTTTGCGATAACTCAAAAACAGCTAAACTGATCATGTCCGCTATAGTTTTCATTTAATGTCTTTCTTAAGTTCTACTTCCACGATTTTTTTCATATTTTTTGGACCTATGGTTCAAAAGTTAGAGGGGAGGGACACATTTTTTTTTCTTTCGGAGCGATTATCTCCGAATATATTCACTTTATCAAAAAATGTTTCTTCAAAACCCCTATTAGTTTTGAAAGACCTTTCCAACGATACCCCACACTCTAGGGTTGAAGCGAAAAAAAATGTCACCTCCACTTTACGCGTAGGGGAGGTACCCTAAAAAAAAAATATGTTTAGATTTTATTGTACGACTTTGTCGGCTTTATTGATTTATATATCCATGCCAAATTTCAGCTTTCTAGCACTAACGACCACGGGGCAAAGCCTCGGACAGACAGACAGACAGACAGACAGACGGACATGGCGAAATTATAAGGGTTCCGTTTTATGCCATTTGGCTACGGAACCCTAAAAATGGCCTTCCTTACCTCGCTTATTCGATAAAATATTTATATATAGATCTATTAAGCCAATAACAACAAGTTACTGGCCGCGTAACGGAATACAAAACTTGTTTGTTGTCTTAGAAAACAATAATTCAGAAGTTCTTAACTGGATAAATATTTAACTTACCTGTCTATTTACAGTACGTACTTTGATTTAGATCGAAAAAACATTTTCAACCGTAAAGGGCGAACGGCGAAAACATAAAATATCGTTCACTATACAGTTTGTATGGGCTATCCTATATATTTTAAAAAGGTAAATGAGTCAAAGAATAGGTTAATATAAAAAAACACCGGGAAGGGAGTCGGCATTCGCACTATTTCTCCCCTGCACTGCCGAACCACATGCCTAACTGGGCATAGCGCGGCGCGTGTTGTGTCTTGTGACTCGTCCGTCCGTACACAAACAGAGATTGAGGTGTGTAAGATTTGTCTTTGACATTTGTCGTTTTCTATGTATTTCGGCCCGATTTGAAGAATGAGAGACGATAACGATAAGTTCTGGTTTAGATAAGTTCTCATTTAGATATCGTTTGGATGTTGTATAATTGACAGAAGCAGCTCGATTCGGGCAACCAATGTCACCTTTACGTTAGGAATATCGTAGATAGATCTTATTGGGATCACAGAGGAATCATCACTAAACGTCAACTTTGACATGTCGTTTAACCATCGATCTTTTAAAGATCTTTCGAAGATCTTAAGCGTGTCTTAATCATTCTTCGAATCGGGCCGTTTGTGTCGTCATTACAGCTTGGATTTTGTATGTAGTGAATGAGAAATGCGACTGTATGCTCGTCTCTCCCTGTAAAAAATGGCAGAAAGATTGGGACGGTAAGATATCGCTTGGGCTCTTCTCTTCCGACGTGTCGGAAGCCGGTATTGTTCGATGATTCAAATAGATTGTTTTAATAATGTGGTTAACTGATCACGCCCGTGTTTATTTAGGGATATCAACCCATTTGTTACTCCTAGTGGGCAAACAACGCGTTGATTACGTGTTTACAATTACTCGTAATAGCGCAGACCGAGCGAAATTATCATAAATATAATAGAAATGCTCGGAAACGGACAGGTTTATGATCGTGATGGTGGACGTTGCGATTGCTTTGAGATTGGATAGATTGTTATGATTTATAGTGGATAAAATTTGTCGTAACTGGCCTCGGCCTGCAATACATTATGTTAGGTACAAGTAGTGTATTCGGGTAAATCCGAATACTTAAAATAGAGGAGTACTTCTGAAAAGGGTGATTTTACCCGAATACACCTTAGGTACTTAAGAATTTTCATTGTTTAGGCATATTGTCTGTGTGCATTCTTCTCTAGCTGTTTACCGGCATTAACTAAATATTGAATAATTTTATTTGTCATATTCACAGTTATATTTTCCTAAAAAAGGGATAAATATACGTAAAGTAAATATAAGGTAAGTACCATCAGCAGTCAAAGTGCATGGCGACTTCATAAATGAATTCATTCATATTTTCTCCATGCAATTTCGCAGCTTACGGTACATAGTCTATTTTCAAACAAAGGTGTAATAATACGTGGCTCGCACGAAAAAAAACATTGAGCGATGAATTGACGACGAACGCTACAATGGCGCTGAGGGTCTACCGCGAAAATGAAATTTCGATATATGCCTCTCTATCGTACAAATTAGAAAAAGCGATGGAGAGGCAGATAACGAAATTGCGGTAGATTTTTCGCGTTACGTCCTATACTATATTTTGAACAATGATGGATTAGTAGTGACCTACGTTCCGAGTAGAGATTAAAACTTCGAATGAGAATTCTTAAATACGGCCCGATTCAAACTTTAAGACACGACAAATATTAGGTCTAGATGCGATATGGAACGGATATGTCAGTGTCAAAAGTGACGTTTTGTTTGAAGAAATGACACCTTTGACATATCTGATCCATATCATAGCTAGACCTAATATTTGACGTTTCTTATTTGAATCGGGCCGTTACTCTTTTTGTAACTTCAATAAATTTTTCGTGTTATGGCTCCATCAAGGTGTTGATGATTCTGCCAATGTCGAGGTTGGATAAGACACGGCTAGTATATGAATCTTATCATATTACGATCATAGACAGTGTTCGGTGGAGTATCCGATCTGCAAAGAAATACAAATTACGACTAACTAATAGACTACATACAACTATTAAACAATATGAACACTACACTATCTACAGAACAAACTACAGTTAAGTATTAAATCTACGAACTTATTGTACAATAATATGATACATACTACAATTTAAGATTATTTTTAGCTAGGAATTTATTCAAAATACCACAAAACGGAGTAAAAACTAAAGTTAGTAAAAAGTTAATATTTACTGGACGGCTAATCTCACGAGGAAGAAAATCATATATAGGATAACGTATTTTAGGACACTCCAATAAAATATGATTTGTAGTACCCTCGTCCAGTCCACACTCACAGATAGAGCTGTCCCTTATCCTCATTTTGGCCAAACGCACAGGGGAACATATTTTTGTAACTTGTTAGAACTGCTATAATTGTGGCTAGCGGCTACGCATAGTCCATTTTAGGTTATATTAAGGACAAATAAAATAAAATATTCATTTCTATTACCAAAAAGGTATTAAATAAAAAAATATTTCTCTCACAACTGAAATTCTGACAGAATATAATAAGATTTTATACAACATTTTACAGACATTCAGCAACTAATATCCTTTGGGAATCCAGTTCTTAAAGATTAAACCGCAAAACGAGATTCCATTTTTATGATTATGATATTATGATTTACGAGTAGGTACGTAATGTCAAGCGTAGGACTTTCGGATTAAAGGCGTTAGTCCATAATTCAAATAAATGATATGAAATACACCTCATATTCTTTGCTTTCTACAAAACTCACTAAATTAAAAATAAAATCCTACAATGAGAATAGTGAAAACCCTATTATTACAAAGTGAACTGAATGGCATTTCAGAACTCTGGTTTAGAGAAATTTAGTTTATATATATTTTTTTATTACAATGAGATAAAACAGAGGCATACAAGTGAAGAACATTATAGACAGAAACTGACCAGTGAAACCTGTGTTAAAACGTCGGTAAATAAAGGTACTTGATAAAATAAATTGGTTAGGGCATGTAGTTTAATATGTGTTCAAAACGCAAAAGTTTTAAATTTAATAATATAGGCAGAAATACATAACTAGTACAATGTAGATAAAAAAAAATAATAATAATGAAAATATAATGAAAATAGTAATCACAAACAATAATATTTAGGTAAATATAAATCGATGCGACCCAGATGCCACACATAAACAATATGAATACAAGCAATATGAAAATAAAAAGGCCTGTAATCAAATCAAAACGCGATAAGATTTATCTATATTACGAAAGTATTTAAATTGCAAAAAGCTTTTTAATTACAAATACAAGGGTCACGAGATAAGGACTAGATTACAACGAGCTTTGTTTCTGTAGCATAATATTGCCGGTGAGAATGGAACGGAAAATTGGGGCATTATGTTAGCTTTTAGGGCTAAATGAAAAACAAAATATGCCGGCTTTAAAATGCGGCCAGGTATGACATGACCATTTACTAAGGGACTGTCTCACAATGTCAACGTAAAGTATTGGATAGCTAATTGACAATAAATTAACTGCCAGATAAAATTTCCTACAGCATGACCAGTAATATTTTGCTGAATTTCATTGGAACATTTTTTTTCATACTAAACTGAACTGTCACCCTATACTTACATAAGAATAACAGCGCCCCCTTGACAGTGATCATGTATTTCTGGTCGGGCTTTACAAAACTTAGTACTTATGATTAGTCCGTGTCAAAAGTTACGTTTTTGGTTGAACAATAGTTAGTTTGGTTAGTACAACAAGAGAGCAAAGTTTGATATTTCTTCGAGTGCTTGTTTTGAGTCCCGTGCAAGCGAAAGATTCTATAATATTTAGAATCTTGAGCGTAGTAAGGGACTCAAAAGCGCACGAGATGTAAATAACTTTGATCTCGTGTAGTACACAAAATTTTTCACGTCAGTCAGCCATCAACAAATACAAACTGAAAAAATGTAACCCGTCTTCATCACTATTTCACTCATGTTTTCTGAAGGTATTCTAACAATTAACTTTTATTACCGCAATACAACAAAATGAAAGAAATTTCAATAAAATGATACGAAAATAATGAATTAACGAACATCAATTGACAGTTCAATCGTCAACTTTTTTTTGTTAAAAAAAACTTTGTAAGATACGGTCCGAATTGCGGATACTACTATTTGTCAACTATAGAGATCGTTAAAAGTCGTTAAGTAGAATTATTTACTGCGTAACAATTGCGTAAATTTGTATAAGTATATTGTTTTGATTGTATAATAAAATACGTAAAATATGGTATTTTTATTAAATTTTAAACTTTTATTTCATTAATAAATTATTACTAATGAAAACTCGTAGGGTGTTTTGGAACGATGCGGTCTGACTTATTTCGGGGGTCTATTATAAACCATCAATATATCGTTGAATTACGTATGCACTTTTTTGTCTCTTTCTTTTTGCTAATGACGTGAAAGGGACAAAGACAATAGAATCCAAATACTTCGAACTTGTATTAGGCCCCGCACGTTGAAATGACATTCGAATATGAAGGTCACATGAATGTTATTTTGTCTCACTCAGTGAGCAAAATGCGATTTTGCTCACTGTTTTTAAGCAGCAAATTACCCTTGTTCCAGCTGCTGACGTGAAAATTACATTTTTGACACTGACAGATCATTTCTACATAGAAATGTAATTCCTACATACATAGGTACAGTGTAAGTTGTGTTTTTGTATTCCACGTACTACAGTGTTTTTCAAACGAGAAGGGTAATGTTATGGTCATCTCCATATAATTTATAATGAGATGACATGTATCAGCGTACCCTTCCCGTTTGAAAAATACTATGTAGGGCCAGAGCCCCTAGTGTAAATTTATTCTATAGCGAAACGTGACGTACGCTTTTACGTTAAGTCTCATTTTGTATGGGACATAGAAACAGCGCGCCAAGCGGGACGTTTTGGAAACTCAAAATCCCATACAAAATTAAACTTAACGCAAACGCGTATGTCATGTTTCCCTATCGTACAGTTCGGTTCCAATTTAAATACTACCCAATCTTCCAAATCGAATCGAACGAACGAATGCTTTCGTTCCAATTTTGTACTAAATTGAGAGAATGGTCGGATAAATCAAAGGCAAACGGAGCGTCATATCAGTTTCAGGGATATTAAAACAAGGATTCGGTGTTCAAGGAACGCTATGTGGCCTTAGAAGTATTGGTTGGATAGGTGCGGTCCTTCCTTGTTTTAGCCATGAAAAGTGACCTATGATCAGTTTTTCCTGTATAATATATATATTAAACGGGTATATCAGTCTTTTTAATGTCAGTTGTTGTCTTGGTTACATTCTCCGGACCACTCTTAAATCCCTGATTTTATACTATTTAAGTTTACCAAACATAGGTTTTTCCGGTAGTTGTAAGGTATTTCCATAATAGGTCATCTTCTAAGCATGTTAGTGGGGCGTGATATTAAATTCTAACCATCTACCACTATTGTCCCTTGGTCAACTAGACAGATGGATGTTATTTTATTGCAATTAAAGACGTAGTCATTTATTTTTTGGACAAGCTACGACGCATGAATAATCATATTTTTTAAGAACTGTAAGTGGTAAATTGTCTCTCAACGTAGAGCAGAATAAAGAATAATACTTATTATTTAACATAAATAAATATAATATAAATATACTATCTATTTCCGTTTATAAATAAGCTTTGCTATGGTCGTTCTCTCTCTTCCTAATACATGGTGTCGCCTGTATACGTTCTGCTAAACGCCAAGCACTTGACAATGTCCTCATCCACTATAGCTCCATCACGAGCAATAAGTAGGTCCGTCCATTTACAAATGAACATGCTATGTGCCAGTTAACTACATCGGGGTTATTGGGTCACTGCAGCATATGTGAGAACTTGTGCTCGTTTACTCCGCAAGCGATAAAGGAAAAAGCCTAATGGAGGCTAAGATATAACTCTTTGGACCTGAAAACTTTTACCGATAGGAAAAAAGTTAAAAATATGTTTGACTTATTGAAATTAAACTCGTATCTGATAACCATTTTTTCTAGGAGGGACAATAAAAATCCTGTAAATGATTGTGATTGGCCAAATCATATTATGTTAGTTTTATGAAATACTTTGATATCAAGTCAATAATTCAAATAGTTTGATAACTTATGCAGACACTTTTAGTTAAATATACTGTTATTAGTTTTGACTGAAAGTTGTTGATGATAATTTTGCTTTACTTATTTTTTTTTTTTAACAAATTAAATAACTAGACTCTCTTAGAGTAACAATAGACGATATAAACTTAAATAATAACATCTCTTATCTAGTAAAAACATAGTATACTAAAGTAACGCAAAAGGCCTGGAAGTTTTATGGCAAAATCGGCTTTAGAGATAATACAGATTGCAAAATAACAAACTTTCGTTTTTTAATAGGGACGGGTCCTAAATATAACTGAAGAATCGGTTGATATACTGGGGGTCTAAGCAAGATGAAAATCGTACATCGATAAACGTAAGACGAATTATATCCTATAGAAATAGATGCTACAAAAAATACGTGATATTAAGTTTAAATTAAAATTAATATTTCCATACGTTTATTAAGTTTCGCTTGGCGTTTTCTATCAAGGATTGTCGCCTTGGCTAGGTCTCAGGCACCGCCAGTGGACTACCGGTTCAGAATCATTGAGCTACATGAACGTCAAGTAGAATGAATAGAAGCAGGGATGTTACGAATGTCGAATTCTTCATATTCGCGAATGCGAATACGAATGTTAGGGAATAAGTATGTAATTGTTATCATCATTCCTGCTTAGACAAAATCTGTTAGTACATAAAATATATGTTACCCTAGAACGGCATGCTATAAAGTGTTAAAAAATGCTGACTACTGGTCAAAATGCATTACTTGTAAAGAGTTTGCGCGCACTGCCCAAACGCGAGTCGACGAGACAGGACACGACTTGTGCATATTCGCATTCGCAAAACATTCGCTTCATTTGATGCAAATGCGAATGTCGATGGGAATGTTTAAAATGATGCGAATATTCGTATATGTATACGAATGCGAACATTCGACATTCGTAACAGATAGAAGAAAGATAAACCGTAAGTAATGGACTGAAATCGGACGCGTGGGGTATTTAATAAAGATTTCTTATAACAAAATAAGAACTTGATGCAGATGATTTTGAGTGGGAAGTGTTTCATTATCAATATAAATGGTGATTTAAAGGTCAACAGTTACTTACTTACTCAAAATGTATTATATCTGAAATTACTTTTATAATAATAGAGAAATATGGCTCGGGTAACTTTGTCTAGAAGTCGTGTGAAGTATTAGAATTAGCTATGAACAATTTTTATTTAAACTTCTACAGCGTGTTGATGTCATTATTAGAGATCGGCGGGGTGAGCTGTTTTCAGATTTTGCATAACATGGACATACCTTGTCATTTAATGGTAATTGCCCCATGTTTTATTAATAATTATAAACTAATTAAATTATTTTATTTCGGCTGCCTTTCTGCTACGAACTTTACGTCGCGTCGCAATCAAAGCCACAAATTGTATCAGTTCTATGCACGATAATGTTAAAAGTGAAAAAATATGGATTTCTCTGGACGAAACTACTGACTCGAGTGGGCGATATATAGTGCATTTTTTAGTGAAGCCAATGAATTCGTCTAAAAGACCATATTTAATCGCATGCAAGCAGTTAGCAAAAGTTAACGGTCAAACAATATCAGCATTCGTCTTGGACAGTCTAAAAAATATGTGGGGCGAATCTTTTGACAACAAAATTGAAAATATCCTGGTGCCGAGTACTGATGGCGTCGCATTCATGTTGCTGGCTGGCCGAATTTTGAAAACTTATCTTCTGAACATGAAGCACGTTACATGCTTGGCACATGGTCTAAACTGAGTAGCCGAAAAAATACGTTCCCTGTATCCAGATGCTGATTACTTATTTCGAACGTAAAGAAAGTTTTTTTGAAGGCTCCAAATAGAATACGAATATTGAAGGACAAATATCCTAATATGCCCCTGCCTCCAAACCCAGTGATTACCAGATGGGGAACTTGGCTGGAGGCAGCAGCATATTATGAAAATTATTTTGAGGAAATAAAAGAGTAGTCCTATGGGCATTAAGAGAGTCAGAAGCAAAGTCTAAAAGAATTATAACAACCGAAAATTTACGAAATAACCTTAAATATATTGTTGAAAATTTTCATAGAATTGAATATGCCTTAAAGAAATTCCAAGAATCTGAACTGTCCATTGTCGATGCATTTTTATCCTTAGTAATGAGAGCTGTTATAAACTGACTTCTGTCAGTCAGAAATTAGAAGAGGACTTAGATTCTTTCTAGGGAATATGCCGAAAAACTTTCGAAAGCAACAGACGTGGACAGCATTTTAATGTACAATTTCACTCTTCTCATATTCATATTCATATTCATATTCATATTATTTATTCACAATATTTATAATATTACATGTCATAATAAGAAATAATAATAATAGTTCGTATATAAGTGTACATTCGTAAAAGATCAACAACTAATAACTAACTAAAGCTCAACATTCAAAAATTCGTCATAACTGTAGAATGTGTGTTCGAGAAGCCAAGCCCTCAGTCTAGCCTTAAAACATTGCAGCGATGGTGACGAGGTGACTGTCTCCGGTAACCTGTTGTAAACAGTTGGACCCATTATGTGGGTCACCTTATTAGACCTTGCAAGTCTACGTTTTACTGGGACAAGTTGTTTAGGATTACGCAGCGTGCGGGCAGAGTCAGCGCGTTTTTTATATAGAGTCAGGTTGGTATACACGTAAATAGCGACTTGTTGTATCACTATTGACGGCAAAGTCAATATACCTAGTTCGCTAAAATACGCTTTCGCGGAGGTATCCTGGCTAACCTGTGCCACGCACCGCACGGCTCTTTTTTGAAGACGGAAAACGCGCTGCCAGTCCGCGGCGCGCCCCCATATCTCCGCGCCATACTGCAGCACCGAATGAATTGTCGCAAAGTAGCAACTTCGTACGACATGCCGTGGTACGACCCGCGCCAGGCGGCGAAGGGCAAAACATGCACCACCCAGTTTACCACACAACTGGTCGATATGGGTCATCCAGATTAACTTACGGTCTATTTGAAACCCTAAGAAAGTAGTGAACTCAACCTGCTCCACTTTGATGCCGTCAGCTTCGATCTGAAGTGCCCTTGGCGTCCGACCTCCAACGTGAAAGTGCAAAAAGTGCGTTTTGGAAAGGTTAAGCGCCAAACCATTCGACTTAAACCACTTAGATAGCTGATCCGCAGCATCATTGAGGCGTGTCTCCAAGCTGTCTATATTTGGTGCTGATATAATGCCAGCGACGTCATCCGCGTACATTAAAATGTCGGCGGATGTTATCGCTTCGGGAAGATCGTTTAGTAATAATGAAAAAATAATATTAGACACTGACGAGCCTTGGGCGACACCCATGGATGTAGCCAACGGATCTGACCTGACTTGACCCCCGTCCCCTACCACGACTTGAGATCTGCCCCGGAGAATGTCAGTGAAGAGGCCGTGCGCATTGCCACATATACCATAGTGTAGTAGTTTTGCGCCAATTACGCCATGTGGATGTGTCTCACATCAGTGGATGTAGAAAGATCTTTTTCTATATACAAATGGATATTAAACTCAAGGCGAAACAAAAAACTTATAGTTATTTATTAAAATAGCATAGAAAATTTAATTTACAATAAATAAAAAAGCTCAGTACTCGTTTTATTATTAATTTTAGTTTAATCATTTTAGTCTTGTCTTCTTTTAATATTTATATATGGATACTCCACATCCATATTAACATCTACATGACATTAATGACGTAAAAACAGCTCACCCCCGCCGATCTCTGGACTCATTATATCAATTATATTTAAACTTTGTACGTACTTATTTTGTAGCTACGGTGAAAAGTGTAATATAGTGCCGTCTGTTTAACGTGACTGTTTGAATGAACGGTTGATAGAAGTAGACTTATTTATAGAGACACGTTTTTCTTAGATTATAGAGAGAGGTAAAATACAAGAAAAACGTGATCCTGGTTTGACAGCCAAACTAGATGTGTTAGACATGTGTTGTCGTCACTGAGTTATCAAACGGTAGGTAAATTTTGACAACCAGAGTTATTGCATAATGTACGGAACCATCTATCTACATCACCTGTCAAGTTCGGGGCACATCTTACATACTGGTCTGCCGTTGGAAAGTTTGCAAAATTGTAAAATTTCCTCATGGAAAAAATTTCGGATAACTCTAATTTTTGTACAGGAAATGGAATTTTCCATTTCTAAAAATTAAGTTTTCTTTGAAATTATCCTGAAACTTTCGCAAACTTTTTGAAACTTTCCACAATTTGCACATCTGTTATCCTACAAAACCTACATACATACCTGGATACATATCCGTGATTGAAGCGAATACATTTTTTATTTAAAGATTTTCAGTGGCCCAGACATTCCGTCCCATGATATCAGTGTCAAAGTGACGTGTATTAGATTTGTTAAAGCTTTAGCTCCGCTTTTAATGGAAGCTTGGCGCGCAGCCTCACATGGCGATAATTGTGGGCGACGGCGGTCCGCCGGGAAATCTTACGGGGCGAAATACCAGCAAAATTTTAACGAAATGCGTCGCAAAAGCTGGAAATGTACAATTTTATTGGATAAAAATGGTGACAGCGGTCGGTTTCAATTAACTGAGGATTTATTTAAAAATTAAAGGCGAGTCGTTGCAAACTGTCTGTGAATTTAAATAGGTGACTAGGTATATAATAGGTTGTAAAAATTTGGACGTAGAACAATACATTTCCTCATTGCAGTGTAACGAGGTACGTCAGTATCAATAGGTATTATTTTATTTTATAATGGACATATTTAATAGTCAAGCGTGGCCTATCGAGATCCTACATTTTAAGTCATTTGATAAGTCAACTGTCAAATTACAAATACGGCATATAGCTGTTAAGCTGGTGCCACATGCGTGCACATAGCTAACGTAGCGGCTTACGTGAGCGATGACTCGCGAATGCGAACGGCGCGGCGGTCCAACGGCATTCGGAGATCGCCCATGTAGGATACTTCCATAGATATTAAAGGATTGAATTCACCTGCGCCGCGCCGCGCCGCTTCGCGTTCGCGAGTTATTCGCTCACGTAAGACACTGCCTAAGACCTACACTCGTTTGGACAAGGTCACCATGCAAGTTATGTATTTAGACACTTTTTGAACTCCTATTAATATAAGACTAATTTTCAAGAAAGTAGTTATTGAATATCTTGATTTATAATAATAAACTATTATTATGCCACTGAGCTATTTATAATTATAAATGAACGCATTTTTTTACACAGGTAACGTATAAGTGCCTATTGAATATTCCCAGATCTAATTCAAGCTTTGCATTCTCGTCTTTAAGCCCTGTAGAGGACGTTATGCCCGTCTTTGTTGTGATAACCATTGTCTGCTATACATTGTGTAAGTTGTTTATCTATCCTACTGAAGTGCACTTGAAGGTAGTGAGATAGCACGAGTAAACAGTGCATATGCCTTTTCTTTGTTACATGATAGTTATATTGCGTGTTGGAGTTGACTCGCATGTTACATCAACGGCAACGTAAGTTAGACGTTTCCCTGTCATTTGATACACTTTAGAACTGATGTGCACTATGTGGTCTATGTGCAATTGGAAGTCTAGTTTATTATCAAATAGGATTCCTAGATCGCGACCCGTTGACATTTTTCGAATATTCACGTCACGTATTTTGTGTTTGGAGTTGATAATGCTTTTTTATTTTTGGTAAAGATCGTGTGTAAGCATCGACTTGAAAAAGATGTTATTTCACGCATGTGTACTGAAGGACAAAGGCCTATTTTGTTCCCGTGGGAGTTATGGAATGTAAAAAAAAAGGTATTACTCCCTAGGGAGTTATAGCTTTTCTTTTTTAACTATGTCAATTATGCATACAAACCAATGAGTTTTACTTTTAAAATAATGATGTTTATAATTTAATATTTTGGTTTATGTTTCAAATTATTTGATTTTATTAATTTAACAGCCGTTTAAATAATTCTTAAATATGTATTTAAGAATTATTTCTTTAAAAATTTAGTTTTTCTTCACAAGTGTGATGAAAAACATTGTGTGTAATTCCGGGGGTAAGAATATTGCAAACTTATAAAAATGTTGCACAATGTACTATTTTAGATCGTCAGCGAACATAAGGAAATGGCAATTCTTAACAGCTTAATATCGTTATTCATGATGAATGGGATAAGTTCGCCTTTGTACTTCTTACTAATTGTATGTTACTTTTAATATATATTTTTGTACAATAAAGAGTTTACTACTACTATACAGGAGTGGGTCTAATATGGATCCCTGGATTAATCCTGATGTGACCAATTTAAGCTTTGATGCGAAACCATTGACGACAACAATTTGAGACCTATTTGAGAGGTACGAAATGAATCATCGCAGAAGGTTACCGCGGATACGGATTGAACGCGAGCTTTTTAAAGAAGAAGTAGGTGGTCAACTTTATCGAACGCTTTCCTAAAATCAGTAAATATTCCATCTACCTGTCGTCTCTTATTCATAAACTCGAATAGTAGGTTAGTGTAGACTAAAAAAATTGTTAGAGTTGATCGGTTTCTCATGATTCCATGTTGCTCCGATAAGATAGAAGTTTAAGGGCAGCAAACATTTGATCATTAACAATACAATGTTGACAATTAGACGTTTTTATCAAATGAGAAATCATGTGTGACATGGAAGCGAAGGTAAATTTAAGAAATCCTTTAAAAAAGACAACGCAAGCAGAACATATTCGCCCCTTGAATTTTTTGAGCCCTTTCAGAGATCTTGGTGGCTCTGATAGAATCTGCCCATAATGTAATGGAATACCTAACCTATGAAATGGAATCAAAACGTTTGCGGAACTATTGTTCCACAAATACTGCAAACAAATTGAAATAAATGACTAAATTAAATAAAAGACATTCAATCTCACCAGGTCGGAAAAGGGAACTAAGTTTCTAGGCTTTTCCGTAACCAACTTCTTTATCCTCCGTTGTTGCCAGCGACAAAATCGTGGGCCGTTTGATCCACTTCAATACGTAGGCAGATTCACCAGACTGTAAAATTAAGTTTCGTCTCAGATTCGGCAAAATATTCAACACATTGTGTTGGTCATAGGGGATTTTAGTGTGGCTAATTTATGGATATTTTCAAGATTATAAATGTTTATAACTAATAATAAAATACGTACGTAGGTACTATTTACTTGAAACCCTTGAATAATTTAATTTAAGGTAGAATTACAACTGCGTTAGTATGGCTGAGTATATTTGAAATATAAATAAATAAATACCTATAGGTAGATTTAATTTTTATGTTACAGTTTTATTTATTTTATTTTTTCATTTCCATTATGTTTGCAGTTTTAATAACATTAGTTTCTTATGTTTTCATATTTTGTGTTTTTTTTTTTGTCTGTTCTATGTGTCGTTGGCTTACATGTCGCCACTAACTCTTAGTTTAAAGTGAGGTCCTCACTGAAAACCAGCCCCACTGATTACCGCGGTACTATGCTGAGTGGGGTTGTTTAGCCTCCGATGCGTTTTTTTATGTATGCATGTCTTCTTTTCTTTATGTAGTTGTGGCGTTAAATAAATGTATTTTCTTTCTTTCTTTCTATTATAGAACAATCATACACAAATCAACCTAGCCTCACACTAAGCTTAATATTTAAGGCTTGTGTTGTGGGTACTAGACGACGATATATATATATACATATATAATAGATAGATAAATACTTAAATACATTGAAAACATCCATAACTCAGGAACAAATATTTGTGATAAACACACAAACAAACGCTCTTTCAGGATTTGAACTATTTCTTTGATATCTTCCTTTAAATCAGTCTGCTGTAGATTTCACACATTGGCGCAGTCGGTAGGATACGAGAAATTAAATCATTAAATAGGTCTTGGATTCTTTGAAATAAAACCCAGAAGGATAGCCCAAGCGGTACTGATTTATTTTGATTAAACTACAGTGGAATCCGTTTATTATGACTCCGCTTATACTGACCAACTACTATGACGTAATTATTGTGCGAAGTTTCGTTTTCATATAAAAAAAAATTGTTGCAAAATCGGATTAGATGAATTCGCTTATAGTAAGAAATCGCTTATAAATGTTATTTTCGTAAAATTCTTACCGGTTATACTGACACATTTTCTTGGCCGTCACCACGTCATTCCCTGCGAGGACGTTTGGTGCATTCATGGCGTTTAAGTTATTGTAGTTTTGTTACAAGTTTAATAAAACTCTTTAATCTTTTTTTAGCTTCTACTTTATTTAATGTCCTTAATCACGTGCCACTAATAGAGCAATCAACTATGTTGTAAATAAATTACTAACAAGACCGTCCTATTCCATATAACCTGGATAACCTATTAGGGAACGTTGTATTAGAATAAGACATATGTATTTAGGTAATTTTTTTTTTTGTCCTTTCAGAGTAGCTACTAATACGTAAAACTTCATTAAACTCGCAATGTACAATTTTATTAAGGCATCTACACACTTCACCGATTGTTGCTTGTAATTTACGTTATATTCAAATAAAAAATAAATAAAATCACTTTAATTCAGACAAAAGTCCATAAAGTCCATAATATTGCGGCATTCGATTGATCAGATTTCAGATTAGAGATTAGTTTCAGAGTTAATACCCATGTAAAAAAAAACATCTTATCGTAACTTAGTGCAAAACGCCTTTTTGATCGCGATGATGCCATTATGGGGCGTAGTCTAAATATCCTTATTTATAGATGTCAACAAGTGACAAGTAACCTTTGCAAGAACTAGTTATTACAAAAAAAAATCGTAAATTTTTTTTTTGTGCCAGTTTTACCATAACATTAACTTTTTATGTACAAATACGTTTAAAATTTGAAAACAAAAAACAAAAAAAAATATTTTTGGCGAAATTTACTGAAACTCATATAACATTTTTTCCTTCTTTTGACCTCAGAAGTACGTGGTTAACATCTTGCGGGTTCCTCGTGAGCACCGTGTATATTACGTTTAAGTATTTCGAGATTATTTTGATTCTTTAAATAGTCAATCTAGTCCAGTATTTCTTCGAATATAGATCCCAAGATAGCACTTCCTTTTCATACTATCACTTGAATTAAGTTTCAAGCATCGTTCCATAAGACTTGTAGGCGTGTATATATTATCTCGAATTAATGGAATTAATTATAATATCTGCGACTGTATTAATATTAATATAGTTTAATCCTCGACTTCAAGGAGGCCAAGTCAATTAAAACTGAATTCATATCCTATCTCCATTACAAAATGAAAACTTGTCCCTCTAAAATGTTAGGGTTGAATTAACAGTCAAAATAAACTTTATAGAGAATACTTTACTTTACTGTTTTGTTTACCTTTTGTAAACCTTTGTATTGTTCAGCGCGAAAGGGGTATGTCGGGATCGTAGCAAGTGGAAATCCGTGGTCTCTGCCTACCCCTCCGGGAAATAGGCGTGATTATATGTATGTATGTATTTATGATCTCGCATGGCAGGCCAGATGGAAGGTAATATGACCCTTCCGCAAATCTAAACAGTGGGTATACTCACGTTCCCTGCTTTGTGATACAAATGTGGGTCTTTGAATGAAAAGGCTGTTTGAGGTTTTGCGCGTGACCAACACATGTATGTTATTCTGTTTTTCAAAGTTTCACTTTGGCTGGAACAATGACAATTCAATGTATTTATCTACTTTGGAATTAGATATGTGCCTACTTTTGTTTATTATACAGTCAGTCAGTATCAACAATTATATAGGGCAAGACAAAATAATAATATAGGAACAAGGATCTGTTGCAAAATATCTGGCTATTTGGATGCAACATCTATTCGATGCTGCAGTCAGCATCGGATTTAAGGTTTATTGACTCGATAAAAAAAACCTGATTTGGCAGTTTTTTCTCCGCTCGCGTTTTTTAAGTTTATTCTTAATTAATACACCTAATATCTAGGTCTAGGTGGTCTATTCAGACAGTATTTTCTTGTTATGACACCTGTCTGTATGTGATTAGTCAGCTGCACACAGCTCATACATATATCATTGGCTAAGAGTGTAAACCTACTTAATCTATTTTTGAAAATAGAGAATTTTGTACCTACTTTGATAGATATTAAAGTTAAAAATAAATTAATTTCAAGATGGATTTAACAGGTTAACAATCTTTACCAACGATATAACAGTTGCTATTCATAACTTATTCATAATTAATAACTATCTGAATAAGGCTCCTTGGCACGATGCACCTACGGTAAAATAATCTGATTTAGGTCTTTGACTAGTGACTATAATATGAGATCCCTCGCAGCTTTCATACTCTAGTCACTGTGACAAGGTACGAAGTGCAAAAAAAAAAAAATTCTTTGGCTGCAGTTACAGTTCGTGTCATCCACGATGACGCGCGGATTCGTCAAATCTAACCTTTAAAAATAAGACAATACGGGTCTAGGCGCGCAAAACAGATTTAGAATATTGAATCTATTAAAATCACTACCACGGTATTAATTATAGTAAAGGTGTGTTGTCAGTGGAAGAAAATGGTTCGAGCCCTACACCCCAACAGGGGGTAACAGGATGAAAAGAAGAAGAAGAAGAAAGGTGTCTTGCCTTGTATTTATAAACCAGAGCTAGAATATTGAAAGCACTATCACGGCATTAATAATAGCTGAAGGTGTCTTCTATTTTTCATTTAAGCTGTTCCATGAAAAGGAATAAAAATAAATTTTCTTTTGTTTTAAAACTGAGACGTCGAGATTGTTGAGTGAGGCTTAGAGCGAAGCGAGCTTTAGAGGAAAAAATGTACTCTTTTAAATTGTAAATAATATTGAATGCCTACATAGGTTTTTTTTAATAATACTTTTTTTTTAAATCTACGTGTAAAAATATTCAACGTTTGATATTTTTACACTTAAACTCAACTAGAAATATTGATTATGGAAGTAGATTTATTTTTATTCTGAATTATATTATATAACTTTGCCATGTATCTACATATTTGAGACCTGTAAATTCGTGAAAAATCATCCAGAATTATACTCCACATTCGGTGGTGTGCCACGTCGATACGAATCACGTTACAAAAACAACTTGCTCCAAACGTCATCAAAATTACAACTTCATAGAAATGGACCATACTCTATGTCAATACGAATTTACAATAATTTGCCAGAAGAACTAAAATCGGAAGAAAATTATAACAAATTTATAAAAACTTTAAAAAATTACCTAATCGAAAATGCTTTTTACACCGTTAATCAATACTTGAACTCTTAAATTCATCTTGACATTAAAATATAAACAGTCCTAGTCATAATGATATAATATTATGTTCACCTCCCATCCAAATTTGAATAAGTACCCGTATTGTTAATTTTCTTATTACTTTGTCAATTTTACCAATGCTTTATACAGATGTTTTACTAATTTATTTTTACAATGTTTTACCATTATTATTACCGTAATTGTAGTGAATTGTGCGTCATTCATTTTGATTTATATGAGTTTTAACGAATAATTTTAGTTTACCTAAAAATATAAATGAATTATGTAGGTATGTATGAAATCTAGATTAGGAATATTCTGTATTTTGCTAAGCCCTATCCGGGTCCTAGTAGATATGTATGTACCTAGCATTAAGTTGCATTTGTCTACTGTAATCTACTTTGGTTGCAAATAAATATTGAAATTGAAATGAATATATATTGGTAACGGTGCTCGATATTACATGGAATGGAAAACTGTTGTTAGGATGTTAACTAGGGTGCGGTGGTAGCTTCCGTTGACTGGCCTCCCTACAAAAAGTCCCTACAAAAGCGCCAATAGTGTCCGGCGAAAAGATAGATCTAAAGCGTGTTCATGTTTCCTTATCATGATAAACAAACACTTCTCGAAGACATCGTCAACTTTTCTCTGGAATTAAACAATAATCATCACTTAAAATGTTGTTGTATACTTAAAGAAACTCACATAGTATTTAAACCAATGAAATAACTACTGAAAAGTATAGTTTCTAATAATTTTTTCATCAATAATCGCACTGATTTTACAATGCCTACATTGTCTATGAATCGTATTGTTGGAACATCAAGTTAGTTTACATGATAAGACACGTAAGGATGATACACTAATAATTATTAAAGCCGTAAGCTCCTTTGAGACTTGTATTTGTTGTTAGTTAACGTATGCATAATAGAAGCGTTGAAGTAATTTTATTATTCCATGACCATTCATGTTAATTTCATTCCAATCTTATTCCAAAAGTGGGTGTTAATAGTCTATGGGAAATGCGTAAACAATCTGTCACAATGCATTAGCTGTTGTGTTCATATAGCACCTTGACGTCATGGAATGACGCAAGCAAATGCTCAGTGATAAGTGATATTCCTAATTCACTTTCTACATTTAGAAATGTATATATGATTAGGTGAAAAGCATTTGGATGTACGCGGCAAAGCGATGTTATTCTAAAAATGACTTCTCTGATTAGATTAATCATAAGTTTGTTCCAATTTACAGGTTTAAAACCACATTTATTTATTGCTGACTGTATACTTAACTCCCCCAAAGAATTGGATTATCGAAAAGTTCCACTAGATAGTTTGACCTCCTTTTGACGCTACCACAATATCAGCTCGATGGTACTAAATTATTGCGTTGTTATCTATATTTATTATTATATAAAGAAGTAGCTTAAGAGTCCCCGGCATGCTCGCCGTATTTCATCTTCAAATACAAACGAAGTTTCGTTCTCATTTTAAAACTATGTGTTAGATTGTAATGAAACATAGCACTTACAATGACATGAGGCATATGCATGTAATTTATTTATATAGCTCCAGCTTATAGAGCAAAAACAAGTTTTGTATAAAAGACTTATAGGTATATTCGCTGTATTTTTTAAACTGTGGTATCTGAAGCTACATAAACTAATTACAGGACTAGATATACCTTATCCTATTGTAAGTACAAAGTTTCAGAGCAATCTAGCTAGTCGTTTTAAAATGAGAACGTAACTATGTTTTGTTAGAGAACCGAGTTTGCTGGAGACCCTTAACATCGACTTACCAGATTTGATTTCAACATTTGTTGGTTACTAGTTACTAATCAAAAAGCATCTCAGCCTAATTCATGGTCATAAGAAAAGCTACAGAAAGCGTAACGAGTAGGTATTGTTTTAAGAACACGGCTTTCTTCAGAAAAACATACCTATCCTGAAAGCTCCCCACACGACTCCGCTGGCTCGGTTACCTAGGGAGGATGGGAGAGGATCGTGCTGTGAGAAGAGCGTATGTGGGGCACCCGGCTGGAAAACGTCCGTCTGGGCGTCCCAGATACCGCTGAAGTGACGAAGTCCTAAAAGACCTGTTCGCCCTCGGAATACCCCACTGGCGTGAACTGGCGCAGGATAGGGCAGAGTGGCACTCTCTTGTGTCAGAGGCCAAGATCCTATTTGGGTCACTGAGCCAGTGAAGTAGTAGTAGTAGTAAAGCAATATATTGCTGGGGAAAGAAAACATCAGCGTAAATGATATGCCAAATAAAATTGATATTAAAAGACACCCCGTCAGCACTACATCACTTTTCACATATAACAATAACGTCTTGTGCTTCATCTTATTCATCAATCAAATAGTCTTAGAACGTTCGCACTATCTCACTAGGTGGTCAGGTGAGGGTTTTAATTATTAGTATTTATTTAGTTCTTTCTGATATATCTATATTCTAAGTTAACTAACCTCATATCATAAATATTTAAGCAGTTATTTGACTTTTTATTTCTAAGTTTAAGATTAAGAGGATAGTGGAGAACCGCCTCTCCATACAAAATATGTTTATCGTTTTCTCTCTAGAAAGTATTCAAACACAACTTGATTTGCATTAACTATGCTCCATCGTTTGATTTTTAGAGATTAGTTTTTTATAATTACAAGCATTTTAAGCTTTTAAAAATGTGTATGAAATTTGTTTCATGCACCTAATATATTATTATAAAAACAAAAAACAACCCTTTTTTCATTTTCGGGCGCTGTTTAAAAAAATATATAGCCTATGCCACTACCACAATTTTGACGAAATCAACGACACCGCATATGTCAAGCACCGGCCAGCCGTTTGGGCTGTAACCTTTACAAACGCTCGAAAAACATTACCGCCTACTGACGCAGTGGGGTAAAAATCGAAAAAAGTCAAACAAAGGAGCATATTATTATCTCTCATTATAATGCACATGCTCTGTGTAACAATATTATTTAGGGCCGAAAATGGGGACTGCTATGTCTGGAAAAGCGGTCCTTCACTATTCTCTTAAAGATAGCTTTACACTGAAGCACTGAGCTTAGCACTGAAGTGATATTATCACAGAACTATATATGATATTATCCTGCTAACTTTTGAGCAACTAAGGGAGAAATAAATAATAGTTATTTACAGTACATATGGTGCTACTTTACCGCACTAGTGCAAAAATTAGCATATTACGTTACTGTGTCGAACATTTAAAGGGCCATATGTACTGTAAAACGTTGTACGATACATGTGCGAATAGGTAATTCGCAACTCGTGTCGATTTAAAACACTCCCTTCGGTCGTGTTTTAATTTATCGCCACTCGTTTCGAATTTCCTATTTTTCGCACTTGTATCGTAATGTACTATTGTGTTACAAAGGGGCGAAAACTGTTCTTTAACTCCTTGTGCTAATATTGATACCCGAGTAAGTGAAATATTTCAAAATTGAACCATAATCGAGTAGCGAGAATGGTAGCGAGTGGTTCGAAAAGTGAGAATTGACTGTTGCGAGGGTTTTAAATTACGGCTGCCTCTTGCCTCGTGTCCTCGTGGGTTAAACAAACTTTGCCAACGAGTGAAACATACAATTTTTCACCAAACCAAGGCCAAGGCTACACCAAGGAAAATACCTTTAAAATATTACAAAACAAATAGAAATAAAGAGTCCAGTTTAGAATAACGTAATTACTATATTCTTAGTAGGTTTGTATCTAATAAATTAATAATGACCTACTATTTCTGGGTAAGCTATTTGAAGGTATATTGACTAGCAAGATAAGAAGGAAACTGGAGAAGCCTTTGTCGATACACCCACATTGTTCCTCAACATTCAGGTACAAGGGTACAATGTTTACAGACCGCCGGTGCTGCCTTAGGGGAGCGCGTGGCTAGACGTGGTTAGGGGAAGATGATACCTGGAACCCCGTTTATATTTAACAAATTATTACGGTAACCTTATTTTGATGCGACATTGAAGATCGCTCACGCTGGTTGGTGTATTCTAAATGCGGTGAAAGTCGTGCGTGAGAAGCGCACTAATCAAGGTCGTATGAAAATCAATTAAAATATTTATTTCAGGCAACTAGTGGGCCGTAGATAAATACCTTAAAACTAGCATACAGTATTATACAAAATATATTTCAAAACTAAGCACTACACATCATATTCTGGTTATTAGAACATTCCGCATGAACTTATTGATTTAAGAGAAGCATATTATATTCTTGCCTATAAAAAAACTATTTTTGGAAAAAAGATAATAACTAAAATAAAACGATACCTAACAATACACAATGGAATAAGTTGTATTGGACACCAAGCAATAGGTACCTACTCCATTTTGTCCCGTTCTCCTCTATCTACCTGTAATTCGGTCTAGATAAATACTCAGTATTTACGTTAGGGCCGAGGTCCAGGCGTGGGCTTCTTCTTTCATACGGACGATTAAACTTCACGTTTATACGGACGTTGAAACATTTAGATTTATCATGCATGTTTTTTATAATGCCGAAGTGAAATTGCACACTCTTTTTAATCGACTGACAAAAAAAAATTGGAAGAATATTTTTGGTTTGAAAGGGTTTATAAGGCCAAAATTCCAGGAAGAAATCAAGGGATTTTTTGCATAAAGATTTTTTTTAAGACAAGTTTATATGATGTAGGTTACCTAATGAATTATAATTTTTCAGGTGTTATAGTAGTAACTCATGCATTTACTATGTGAGAATATTAGATTATGGCATTAGAGTCAGACCAAGATAAGTTGGCAGCGATTTTGATAGCCCAGACGGTGCAAGTGTTAAGTAAATGTTATAATTTCATAGAAGGATGACGTTTAAAATAACGCGTGCCAAGTCTGGGCTAACAAAATCGCTGCCAACTTATCTTGGTCAACTCTATCAACTGTTTAATAAAGTTTTTTTGCTTAGTTAAATTTATTGCTAACTACTAAAAGGAGTAAAACTCTCTTAAATGCAAGAGTAAATAGATATACACATAGTTACATATTAAATACCCCTCCTGGCCTCCTCAATACCCATTCTAGCAACATTTTTCGCCCTAACAACCTTCTTGGGCGACTACGGCATTGGTATGTAGCTTAAAAGTTGCAAATAATCGTGTTTTATAGCCGCTGAACTACGGTCCTAGCGGTATATCGTAGCAGATAACATGGGCTTCCCGGTATGTAGCGGACATGATTCGTAGAGGCAAAACGACAACGTGTCATGAGTAGCGCTGAATGGGTTAATAGAATTATAAAAAGTGCTAAGTACTGTGTATTACTCGTATTTCTACATTTTCTACTACGTAGTAACTGGTCCTTCGAGCCGGACCTGAACCATTTTGTATATTGTTCGTGTCAATCGTGTCATCCACGATGACACGATTGACACGATTTGTCAAATCTAACCTTTATTCACATGATAATGCGAGTCAAGGCACGCGTCTTCGTGAATGACACGATCTGTAAACGAGACAACAAGGCTACAGAAAGATCGAGGTAGATAAAAATGACAACAGTTCAAGGTTTCTTTCTTCTTCCAATCATTCAATTCATCAATTATTTAAGAGTGAATTGTTTCGTGAATTCTGTGGTTTCATGCTATTTATGTCTCACCCACGCTGTTTATAGATTTGGGGAGTATTTTCTTTAAAATTTATTTTTAACCAAGCTTGTACTTGTACTCGTATCTACCACTCATTGTTACCACTGGTTACAAATCTGGACTCATTCGAAATTATGTTACATGAGATATTGAAATTAGATTGACCTATTGATTTATGCGCTCCGTTTTTTTTACAACGGTATATAAGTAAAAACAAGATGCAATTACATTAAAAATGTTTTTAAGGCTGAATGTAGCCAGATGTAAACGTGGAATACTATATTTAATGGCAACTTTAATTAAGTATTCAGCAGCATCCTAACAAATTGGAACTAAACAGTAATGTATTGAACTGTTACACTTAAAAAGCTATGTCCAACTTGCCGTACTATATATTACTATCTTAGTAGGATCTCAAGGTCATAAAAATAATGTCCGCATCATATGTAGGTAAATATATTATAAGAACAAATGAAAATTGAACAGAATGCAGTAACTATTTACTTTTCGGCGTACGATAGATTTTCACAATTACGTAACCCAGTTAAAAAAAGAAAACAGTGTATACGAGGGGTGATCCAAAAGTAATGATAATTAAATACTTTTAGTCGATGAAAATATTTAAAGGAGGTATAATTATTCAAAGCGGTTCCTTGCTAGTAAATAAATAAAATATAATTAAATAATATAGTTCTGTTAGTGAGATAAATTTATTTATTCATGAGTTGTCAGAAAAAATACGTGGAAATGGAGAAAACTAAAGTGAGCGCCGATACTAAATACTTCTGTTTGAAAAAAAAAAATGTTCTAAAGATGTGCACATTGAATGAGTGGGAACGATGGGGGACTCTACTTCTCCGTATTCTACAATTTCACGCTGATGCAAAGACCTTAACCTGGGTAGAACATCAACTAAAGACGAAGACCACGAAAACCACCCATCTATCGACCTTACTGAATAAAACGTTAAAAAAATCACGATCTCGTGTTAACAGATAGAGGATCTTGTGAGGTAGTATTCAAAAAATTAAACGGATGAATTACATAAGAAAAATGTCTCCGCTAGTTGGGTGTCGAATATTAACGGCCGAACAAGAGACCCCACTACAAAGCTGATGTTGCAGTGGCTGCCATACGTCGTGCAGGATTCAAATTGCTAGAACACCCACCATATTCGGTAGATCTAGCCTTCAGCTTTTCTTATCCTTTATCACGGCTGAAAGAAGACCTTAGAAGCAACAAATTTTGTTTGATGATAGCGAGGTAATGGCCTCTGTCTAGGCATTTTTTAAGGGTCAACAAAAATATTATTTTTTTAATGAACGGAGGGTTTAGAGAAACGATGGTCTATACGAGTATGTGTAAACTTAGGAGACTAGATTGAATAATAAAACATGTTTTTAAACGCATGAGTATTTCATACTGATTCTCATTACTTTTGGATCACCCCTCGTACATACATTGATAAAGGAAAACAGTGTGTATGTCGGAGGCCGATCGTAAGATCAGGCATATCGTAATATTCCTGTGTAATGTTTTGATGGTAGTCACATTAAACCCATAGATAAGTAAAATAGGTTCGTTAGGTTGGTTCAGATTTTCAGATACCCAAAGGGCAAACTGTCCACAGAAATAGGAAGCCCGCGTAGCGGGGCGCCGTCGATTCAGGGAACGGGACAAAGTTTTTCACGTTTCACGATGCCTAGGAACTTCACGATCTGCCTGATCTTACGATCGGCCGCTGACATATACATAACACCTTAATCGTACATCCAGTTTCCCCATCGTAATCAAATTCCTGTCATTGCGCGTTTCATCTCAATTAATGGTCGATCATTTTTACTTGTGCTTAAATTAATTAGCATCCCAAATTGAACTTAATTGATTGCTTAAATTCATTTTATGAATTCACAATTGAATGAGATTATGATGTTTCAAACTTTAGCTGTATAAAGAAGCCATAATTCCTGAATTCGAAGCAATTGTTGCTCGTTATTAAGTTGGGGAGGGTCTAATTTGCGTCACAAATACTTCATAATTGTTAGGGTCTTCTGTTCGGACCACATTCAAATTTCTCTATTTGTATTGTACACGTGAATTTGTACGGAGACGGGTCCTATTGTGGTTTTGGTACTGAATTTTGATATGATTCTTAGCTGGGAGACACATGTGGTTTATTGTTACTAGCGGGTAGACTATTTTAGCTCATGTTTTTGCTGGGTGAATATACGTTTAAATTTAGAGTATAAACTTTTATAAAGAGGTTTATTTAGGTACAATCGACTTACTAATGTTATTTACTGAATGTTAATATTTGTTACTGAAATATGAAAGTAGGCATCAACCGACTAGGTATATTACTATAATAGAGTCGATCATGTTTTTAATTGTTCATGCTCTGAAAGTTAGTAATTGTTTATTTTGTTTGAAGCTGGCTGAAAGTGGTAAATTTATGCTCTAGGGCTGAAAAGTGGCGTACTCCTCCGAGTCCCTGCACGACGTGTCAAAATTGACGTTTATTTCGATTCCGCTGTGATCCCAATAAGATCTATCAGCGATATTTCTAACTTCAAAGTGACATTGGTTGCCCGAAGCGAGCTAATTCTGTCAATTATACGACATACAAACGATATCTACTTAAATGAGAACTTATCTTAACCAGAACTTATTGGTATCGTATTTCATTCTTCGAATCGAGCCGATATTTTTTGTAATAGATTAAATACAGTGATCACCATCACGCTCAGTTAACAACGCGTCAGACAGATTGTTAATTAATTACATACACTTATTAATTTCTACTATTGCTGTAATTAATTTCTATATTTCTGTATTTCTATTGGGAATTCCGAATATCAAATGTAGCCACGTGTTTCTGACGGTATTACGGGTAAAAATGACATATGAACATAGATCAAAATTTAACCATTTTAATTTACCTAGTAATGTTACTGAACAATACATTCGATTCATAGTTTTAGATAGCTTTATGTAATCGGGTCTTTTTTATCATATAGGTTACAGGTTAAGTATTAAGAAAAGGAGTACCCCTATAATGTAGGCCATATATGCGAATAAGGACTCAATTAGAAAATTAAACTCTTAAACTGAAAGATGTCATTTACTGAAGCAAAAACCCCTTATGTGGCCGAGGCCGGATACGAACCGGCTTCCTCAGGTCTCGCGGCTGTCGCGATCCAAACCCTATGGGCCACCTGGTTATAGTCGTATCCGTAAATTTCGTACCAAATTCTCGAGTATATGCAATTTTTGAAAGGCTAAGCGCCTTTGTCCTCCAACTTTCTTTGATCCAAAATCGACCACTGTATGAAATTGACCATTTATTCTGACAACGAATTACATACCTATACGTATTGGCACTCATTTAATGAATTTTCAATCAATTTCATATTTTCTATACCTATAATCGACAATCGACCGTATAAAGTTCTAATGTCAACTATATTTACAACTAGTTTTTTTGCCAAAATTGCATTTGAAAATCTAAAAACAGAGGCGCTTCTTTACTGTATCTTATAATTCGATCTCCTTAGCAATACATCAACGTTAACGCTACTCCAACGCGATATTTTTGTTACTAACGCCACAGATTGTAGGCCTAACCCAACAACGTGGTAATCACAAATGACATGTAACACAATTTACCTACGTCACCGTCACCGCTAGATCCGTGGCACCCTAAGGCTTGTGCTATTTTTAGCAAATGGACACTTCAATTACGCACCTACAACCTAAAAACAAACATCATTAGTTCGTGAAACAGTACGGGGGAAAGCTATATGGGTAATATGGGTACTCAAAAACATTTCATGCATACTTATGTAAGCAAACAAAATAGGTATGAACGATGGTTTCATTGCCCCGTGTTACACTTGCCCCCGACTACCTAACAGTTCATGCGTGCGTGTATCTACGTATTTTAATTTATATTTTAAAGATATTGAATGGTGATAAACGTCCATGTGTTATCCTAATGATGAAGTGTGTCAAATGAAAGTAAGGAAGCAAGATTTCGAAAATGATTGTGTTCAGATCATTTTAGATATGGTAAAGGGCCTGTTTAGCTACTTCTGGGGGGGGGGGGGGATCTCTCCTTTTTACTCCAATAAAGACGTAATTAGAGTGACAGAGAAAGATGCCTGCAATTTGCGTACGTTGATGATTTTCGCGGTTATAGCCCTGCTGCTGACTGTACGTCACATTCGAGAAAAATCTCACTCGCTGGAAACCTAAATCCTAGTATTGGCGCAAAAAAGGTTTTTTTCGAAAGCAAGCCACTGCCATCTAACCTTTCAGCTTATAGGTGATACTAGGCCTTATTGGAATTACAAAAAAAGAAACTACATTACGTTAAATGAAAATACACAAAAAACTAATATAGTGATGTTAAAAAGGATTCTCTCTATAATGCCAAGTCACCTCGGCAGGTTTTCTGGTGATCGCTTTAAAGCTACTAGTCAAAGTAGATGATTAATACAGTTTCCTCACGATATTTTCTTATACCGAATGCGACTGGTAGATAAATATCAAATGCGTATTTCGTACATGTTCCCAATAACTCATTGGTACCAGCCTGGGTTCGCAACTAAATAGCGTCGCTACAGGTTGTTTAATGTTAGACATTACCGCGTTAAGTGGGTTGTCTGTGATCATAATATATTACGCACGGTCTAATTGGGTGTAGGCACTGTACCTAATGGTTTGGTAAATACCGACTCAATACGCAGTGAATAAACTTTATTGAATGAACCTCTTTTAGGGTTCCGTAGTCAACTAGGAACCCTTATAGTTTCGCCATATCCGTCTGTCTGTCTGTCTGTCTGTCTGTCCGAGGCTTTGCTCCCGCGGGATTAGAAATATCAATCCCGAAAATTCCGGGATCCCGAGAAAAAAGTAAAATTCGATTGAATTAAAACGATAATAACGGCATGTTTGTGATGGTGACGTTAATTAAAATAACATATTAATAGACAGAAAACAAAAACCTTTATTCTTTAATATTATTAACTAAATCATCATCATTTTTCCTTGGAAATTAACAAAGGTAATCAAAACAATAAGTATAACTGTAATAAGAATCAAAATAATAAGGAATTAGAGAGTATTACAGGTGATATTGAAAGTGACTTCTTAAAAAACAAAGGGTATTAAGAGTGTTATCTGATAAACGGCATCTTACATCCGTTGCAATGTACCCAGCTGCTGAGAACTGGACTTGTGTAGCGTCGCTAACGACTGCCGCCCAATCCCGTCAATCCCGAACGGGATCCCGTCATATTATGCGTCAGGATTGATCCCGAAAAATTACACGGGGTCTCGCGAGATCGGGATCCCGCGGGATCAGGATTGCATTCCCTAGTTGTAAGTAGCTATATAGATTCATTTATGCATATGGTATGCAATAACTTGTACTGAACATCGAAGTTGCCGCATTTACTTAGATTGCCCTTAAACTTTAGACTAACTGGACTAACAAGTAAAGTTATTTACCTAATAATACCAATATAACAGCGTTGAGTTTTTCGGCAGCCCTAGGGTTAAAAAAACTATCCTTAAAAATTTAAATTTCGGACATTTTGTACATTTAGCAACTTGATCTTAAATAAACATAATTTGTCACAAAGCGGCTTGACAGCGACGTCGTTGATGGAATGAATTAGTAAATAATGTTTCTAATTTTGTACCCAACAAAGGAAAAAACATTAAAGAAGATAAAACAATTTATTGACGAGATCATATACTGGCTACATACTTAAGTCACGAGTTATTGTCATTGACTGTGCCACTTATCCGGGATTTTGTTTTTATTTAGTAACAAAATGAAAACCAGTGCTCTTAAGAAACATCAGATAGGTATTGTTTCTGTTTTCCGACAATATTTTTTATTACATTGTTTCAGATAAGTATTTAAACAAAAAATAGGTAGGTACCTAAATTACAAAATTAATCAAATGTTACCTAAAATACTTTATTTTATGGCGCTCAGCAAAATATTATCAGCTCGTGACGATAGTTTGATATTCGTTAGATCACGCGGGAATCCAATTCAGATAATGTTTGTAAAGCGCAAAAGATGTAGAATTACGATCACTCAACTGTATACAGGGTGATTCATGAGACGTGAGCAGGACCAAGCCTACACAATCAGTAAATGTTAATGAATCGCTCACCGTCATATTTAAGTAAAACAATCACGCTTTTTTCTGTTATCTAACTTTTTTTAAGGACGAATTTGATTATCTAAAATCATGGACACCCTACAACACTTAATTAACAAAGATAAAACCTCTTTAAACCGTTATGACAGCTCTTTTATTATGAAGAAAATAAGATGTCACACTTGAGTGAGATACGATTTTTCAAAAGTAACCTGCCTCCGATGACATTAAATTTGTCTCTTGTTATGGATAAAACAAAGAGGGTGACCATAAATGTCGTAAATAAAATAAAATAAAAATTTGAACGGATTTTTTTTAAATGTTTACTGGTACGAAACAGTTACTGATCACTTAGTGAATACGCAGGCTTGATCCTGCTCACGTCTCCTGAATCACCTGTATAAGCACTTAGTTAATACGAAATAAATTACGGCCCGATTCGAAGAATGAGATAACATAAAGATAAGTTCCGGTTTAGATAAGTTCTCATTTAGACATCGTTTGTATTGTATGTCGTATAATTGACAGAAGCAGCTCGATTCGGGCAACCAATGTCACTTTGACGTTAGAAATATCGTAGATCTTATTGGTATCATAGCGGGATCGAAATAAACGTCAGTTTTGACATGTCGTTTAGTTATCGATCTTCTAAAAATCTTTCCAAGATCTTAAACGTGTATTAATCATTCTTCGCATCGGGCCGTTGGTCTAAGATTTACCCTTTAACGGAGACTTACTCACTTGCGGCTTTCCCCTAGAATTTGCATGTAATTTATATTCTAAATACCGTTTGTTTTTAAATCATGGACCTGTTTGATCACCGTTAAGGCTTTTATTTGCGATCCGCATAATCTCCTCCACCGCAACATTGGCGCGAAACGTGCCCGTTGGAGCTAAAATGGCCGCCGTTTCAACTGTTTGAGTCACGTTCTGTTCGTTGGTAAACTCGAATAGCAAACACGATAGATTATAGCAGTATTTCGTGTTTGCTTTATTGGAATTAATTTAAGTTTATGTATAGAGTGTAATTTATTTGAATAGCCGTTTGTTTATGTATATACCTACAGGTAGTTCGGAGTTCTAAATCAATATGTGACTTGTATAGGTTTAGATTATAATATTGAAACAGTTTTAACACAGCGGGAATCGGTACATTTTGAATTAACGCTCATTTTATATTTGATAGAAAGGCAAATTTTGCATAGAAACACGGCTACAGCCTTTTGACATTAACATTTATTGTATCGACCAGTGGAATAAAATTGCGAAATTTTATTTTTGGAATTTTTAATCGGTTTGGTTCCCGGGCGAGACCAGCCAAATTTAAATGCAGTTTTGTTTCTTTTTAAAAATAAAAGAATGTTTCCTTTCAGTAAAATGAGCTAATTTAAGGTTTGAAGGTACTGTCCCTTCAGGGCCCATAATTTTTTTCCACCTATACATCAATCTCCTTGATAAAATGAATGACGTTCGCTGCCGCATTACTGCCGCATTACTGCCGCGATTGACATAACAGCAGCGGAAAAAATGACGCCGCAATAGTACGCCGTAAGAGTGCTGAGGGCTTACCGCGAACCACGTTCGACGTGTTGCCTCCCTGTCATGCTTACATACGAATTCACAAGTGCGACAGAGAGGCAACACGTCGAACGTGGTTCGCGGTAGGCCCTCTGGTCGCGTAGTCAACGTGCCAATCGTTAACGTTCCGTAGCGTATCATAGTCATCTCTCTCTATCACTCTTCCATATTAGTGTAACAGTGACAGTTGCGTTTCGTTCGCTACAGAGCGTTAACGATTGGCACGTTAGCTACGCTGGCTGATATCCGAATCTCACCTTTACAGAGGATTCTATCTGAATACGTAAATATTAGTTGCCGGAAAATAACTCATTGCTAAATGTTATTAGCAGCAACAGAATAGATAATAACTAAGCATATAGGACCTGTTTCTGACATATGTCAATCACAATAAGTAAACTCAAAATCACTTAGCTACCTATGTAAGTTTGCTGTACTCCGCTGATTACTAAGTACCTAATTTTCTTTGATACAAGAGTAGATAATTCAGTGTAGTTAGCTAAGTTACAAGTAGGGAACTATACTAATGTTCCCTTGGCAGTCGTTATAGAAAGAGTATTTAAAAAAGGTTAACGATTGGTGACTTTTTTTACTAAATAAAATAGGGAATAATGACTATAAAATTATTGCCCGTTTGCCTTATAGAAAGCAAAAAGAACATTTTATTCATGTATTTGAATGTAATCATGTACGAATTCTGACTATGCCTGACTAATTATTGACAATAACAATATACATAATGGATACATACAGATGATTACTATAACTAGCTTATATCTAAAATAGGCCCTTGAGGCATTGTACCAAGGATGCTGGCGGCATTTCCTCGTTGTATCGCAATACTGATACGTTGTGCGAGGAAGCCGCCAGCTCTTCGGTCACCAGTTACGTCAACCAGACGTTTCGCGATTTCTCCAAAAAACTTGTGCGCGCTGGGACCCCATGGACCTAGAGTTTCAACGCCAAAAGGTACAAAATGGTACTCTCTACCGAGGCTCTTATATTTATTACGTTTCAAAATTGCCTGACTTATATTACTACTCAGTAGGTACTGAGCCCAGGTGGGCGACCGAGCTTTGCTCGGTTATAACTATTTATTGTAATATGGTGGTGTATAGGTGATAATCTTAACTACATTTTTTTAGTAAATTAAACTTGTCTAAAACAATGAAAATCAAAAAAATATATATAAACTTGAACATATAAAAAAAAACAAAAGTTAGTCACCGGGCGAGATTCGAACCCGTAACACTCGTTTCTAGCCGTTCGCGTCTTAACCCGCTGGACCAGACGGACAGTGGACGAAATTGGCGACCATATTCTGCGTCGAAAGAAAAACGCATGAAAACTCGAAAACACGCGTTTTCCCAAACATAAAACTAATCTAGATCGATTGTATACCCCCAAAAACCCCTATATACCAAATTTCAGCGAAATCGTTAGAGCCGTTTCCGAGATCGTAACGTGAACCAGGATATCCTGAAGTAGGTATTCGACTGTAAGAAAAAACAGTCATATAGGTTACAATAGTCGAGAGAGCAGTAAAGTTATTTTTACCACACCAGCTCCTAAATGCTCTGTGTTTGGCTCGGCAGCTTTTGTTCAAAGCTCGTGCCTTGAAACTCGCAACGCCCAAGATTCCACATTTCGCACGCCACGCTCGTTGTTCTATTTTCGAATTTTTTGCTTGCTCGGGTATAAAATTAGTAGGAAGAGTTAAAAAACAACTTTTCTCCATTGTATAACAAACTATTGTTTAGTTGTCTTAGTTAAATTATATTTTTAGTTCAGTTAATTGTATAATATGAGCTGAATTGTTACCTTTTTGTGTTAAAGTATCATTGAATCAATTTTATCCCCTACAATTTTCCTTCCACGAGGCACTTCATCAAGCAAATCGTGTCGTCATCGAGCACTTTAATCTCATTACTTAGAGACAATTTGGCAATCACGAGTACAAATAACAAGGCTTTGTAAGCCAAGCCGTTGGGTAAGTCTATAAGGCAGCACTTAAATTGCTCGTCTTCGAAGTGCTTAAGGAACGGCAATTTTATTTTATTTCGCTTTATTTTTTAGATTAAGCCCCTATTAAGGCAAATACTCTTATTATGTGGGAGCTGGAGACTAGCACCAAATATGAATATTTTAGTTTTACTCATATATGAAGACGTTTCTAATATATTCTGACAATCGGTTAACGATATACTTTTCTGGACCGCACTACAGAATATAAATTATCTGGCAACTACTGGATGTGGTGCCGGATGTTTTCCGAAATTGCGAAAAGTTTCATATATAAATATTTTAGAACCATATCACATATTTGTATGAGAAACGAAATATTCCGTTTCCCAAACCTGTATTTTTTCTAGTGTAATGTTCCTGAAAATTTGACGACTGTAATCTAGTTTTACGGTTTACTATAAACATGTTTCGGAGAGCCTAGATCTCAATTTTCAATTACTACTAGTGCACGAGCAGCAGCAGCAGAGTTTTGAGCAGAAGCACTTAAGATAAAATAATGATGCTCATGAATCTCAGGTTTTTCCTTGGTTTATGGCCGACTATACCCGTCAGTAAAAAAACAGAATTTGGGAACCTATTCAAATGTCTATAGCGATAAAACATAACCATTATCCTGATTCAAATGCAAACCCGTAAACATAAAACCTATATCAGGAGATAAAAGGTGTTTTACTGCACTGCTTTTGTTCCGATCGGTAATAAAATTCTCGTCTTAAATAACCAGTATCTAATGATCCCCAAAGACTAATAAATGCTGTGGATTTCAAACTCGAAATACATTGGTTAGATTTTCCCTATATTGGAATAACAGCCTAGTACATTGAGATAAAGCGGAGGGTTTTCGCGTGTCAGTATTTACGCAGTGAATAATGCTTTTACGAATCACGTAACTGCGTTTATCTTGTATTGTTGTTTTTATTGTTGTTTTGCCTTATTAACATCATGTGGAATAAAGCGAGTGTTTACAAGTGGAAACGTGTATTGGAGAAGAGTAAAAAATTTCACTGTTGCCTCAATGATCAATTTTAAGTACTTGTGATCGCGACCGACCTCAAAGACGACCTGGACATGGGAAGGGAACAAAGAGCCCTGTCAGTCTGGGCGAATATGATCGCCCGCAGATTTACAAGTTGCTCTAATGAAGTGAAGAGGTGAGGTAAAGAGGCGTTTTGCACTTCCCTCTATACCTGCAATTTGCGGGCGCAGTATAGGCAACAGGCATATGGGGCTCTTAGGGTGCTGTACAATAATGCGTTCCGGGTGATGGGGCTGCTTCGTTTCTGTAGCGCCTCAGGCCGCGTAGCCAACGTGCATATCGTTCACGCTCCGTGGCGAACGAAACGCAACTGTCACAGTCGCACTAATATGGTGAGTGATAGAGAGTGATAGCTACGATACGCTACGGAGCGTGAACGATTGTAAAGTTGGCTATTACGCGGCCAGGGATGTTCGCGACGGCGCTCGTGGACTGTTTCTATACTACCATGCGTGCACGCGCAGTATCCCTGGTGCGCCGGGCGCGTGGTAGTCCCAACAGCATGTTGTTTTGTTTCAAAGTTCTCTGCACCTAATAACCCCTTAGTTTGTAAGTTCTACTAATAAAAATATGTTTCCATGGTAACACGAAATAAAAATATATTCAATCATTCGTCGGAAGCTGGTGTTGCTCGAGCTCGAAGCTTCAAACTCACAAACATTTGTTCAGCGACTTTTTAAAATAACTTGTCTTTTGATTTTTAGTATTACACTTTATTCTAAGACGCAATGCATTGCGAATTTTGTTATGTTTATAATGTGATAAGCAACGTCAATTACAATGATGATGGCGTACATTGAAGATAATATTTAATTTGTATGAAAAATAGAAAATCTAGATTTCATAATTTTTAAAAGTTATTGAACAAAAGTGTTATCGTTTGAGGAATACAATCTATGTTTTAATTATTTGCTCGTGTTACAGGCCCCAAACAGTGTAGTGTACCTAAAGCGACCGTCTCGCACTTAGGAGGGCCGATTAATATTTTGATGTCGAATTTTCTTTTCGTTGTTATTTTTTTAATATCTTAATTGCAATAACAGTAAATAGGTATAGGATTACTACATATAGCTAGCTTAAATCTAAAATAGGCCCTTGAGATATTGTACCTTTTTTCGTTAAATTTGGATAAAATTTAGCTGGTTTGAAGAATTCCTCATTCTGGGCGGGATAACTTTTATTTTTGATTTTGTCAAAACTTGTCCCAAAAAATATACGTAATTTTATGCTGAGTTACAAAAATACCTACCATACATTTTCGTAAATACGTGGAAGAATTTTTTTGCCTCCCCCGAGTCCCAGAATTATTAGTTTTGTTTTTGAATTTGGAATCTTGACTTCTTTGATAAAAGTTAATATTCAGTTTTGAAATATATTTAAGGTAAAATTGCGCTTGTATTGTACAGTACAGCGAGCTTTATGACTCCATCAAATTTTATCAAAATCTGCCAAAAAAAAATCGATAACATATTAAAATAGTTCCAGGAATAGGTCACTATAATAGGCGATAAAAGCGAGACCATGTTAGGCCTACCAAGAGTTGTGCCATTTTCCATTCTCCATTTAACTCTTCTCGGGCCAGAGGTGTAGGGTTCGTAAGCGCATTGTTATATGCTTACTTGAATAATAAACTATTTTTATCTCTTTATCTTTATCACTTTATCTTATCGTATCTTATGGAAAACATTCTCCAGTGAGAAGATTGCCTATAAGTACTAAACAGAGAACGTTCTCGAGAACAGCACAAGTCCACCCACTGGTGTGTTAGGGTTAAATCCAAAAATATTACCCTCGCTTATTTGTCAATAATTGGTAAAATGTAAATAGCTAAGTTGTATTTTGTATTCAAAATAAGTTCTCGGTACTTACTTCGAAGGCTGGCGGTATAATAATAAATGAGGCATTGACTAAAAATTAGGGTCCACATCAACCGCACCTTCTTAAAAAGAAAGTAGACGATCGCTTCTTAATATAAACAAATTTTCCTCTTTGCATATTAACAATAACGAAAATATTTTACACAATTTGATGTAAGTACCTATATTAACCACATTTATGCCCCTTTATTTGAGTTTATCGATTTTCTGAATTAGATAGTATCAGAGTTAGGACTTTTTGATTATTTGTTGGCAATTTTCTAGCTCCTAAGTCTTATAATAATTTAAAAATTCGAAAAAAGTTAAACGAAGGGATACTCTTACCTTAAGTATTCTTCTTTTGTTTTGTTTTCTCATGACGGGTGGATGACTGTAGACACACTCCGCTAACGTTCTCCAAGCCGCACTTGTCTTGATTTTGGGCGTATGCCGCTGGTGATATTCTATATTCTATAGAGCAACAAAAAAAATATAGCGAAGTGAATAGGCACCAAATAACGAGTAAAAGCTAACTCGACGCACGTAAAATACATCGAACTCCTATTTTTAGAATGTTACACTTGTTATTTTTATGGTTGGTTGGTGTGTACCCGGCGAACGAGTAATTGGTTTAAAAACTTTGAAATAGAGGCTTTTTCTTCATTAACTTTGATACAGAGCTCTTGTTTCATTTTTCTTTGCCTTTAATTTGTTATTCTTGTCGGTAAGTTTTTAGCTACCTGTTTATTTTATTATTTTTTTTTACATTTCTTTATAATTCTCAGTATTCTGGGAATACTGGCTTAATGGAATACACGGGCCAAAGCCAAGTGCACCCCATATTAGGTTTAGGATGAATTGATGAATGATGAACTAAGGTTACGATTTTGATGAGATACAGACGATGAAATGGGCAATGGTAAGTGTGTACTTACTGTGACTGTTTGCGTTTGTGAATTAGGGAGTTGTATATCGCTCTGTAAGAATTTTCTGACTATCCTACAAGTATTTAGAATTACAGCTTTCTGCATTACAAAATAAGAAGAAGGTGGCAGTGATAGAGTTTTTATAGAAGTATGTAGCTGTTGTGGGATGACACCTGTAGTAGACAAAACAATGGGTACTATGGTGACGTTATTTAATTTCCATATCCTGGCTATTTCATCTTTTAAATCGGTATATTTAGTAAGTTTTTCAGCTATTGTATTTTGCAAATTATGAGTGTTCGGGATTGCGATATCTATTAAAAGAGCTGTTTTGTTTATTTTGTCTACTACAGTGATGTCAGGTCTATTAAAGTGTGTGGTTCGGTCTGTTAAAATAGCTCTATCAAAATACATTTTGTGAGTGTGGTTTTCTAAAACATTTTCCGGAATATACTTGTAGTAAGGAACAGCTAGCTGAGGAACTAGGTTGTATTTGATCGCAAGTTTCTGGTGTACTATGTTGGCTACCTGGTCGTGCCTGTGCTTATAATCGGTCTGGACTATTGATCTGCATGCTCCGGTTATATGTTGGATGGTTTCTCCTGTACTATTACATTTCCTACATAAATCTGTTGTACTATTTTTCATAATGAACTTTTGGTAATTACGGGTCTCAATCACTTGATCCTGGATAGCCATCATAAAGCCCTCGGTCTCTGGGAAGAGCTCACCGTGATTCAGCCATGCGTTCGACGCCGCTTTGTCGACACTTGGTTGGCTTAAATCGTGGTGATGCCTTCCATGGAGGGATTTCACACTCCATTCGGCAATTTTAGTTTTGTTATCTGTAAGTTCTTCATGTTTTTGGGTGGCTCTGTCTCTTAAGTTTAAGGGTGTGAATTGCTGATCATTGTGTTCTATGGCATTGTGGATGGGAGAGGTAGCTGATTTTTGATGGAAGTATGCTCTGAGTGCTGTGATTTGCTTGTTGTGAAGATTCCTGATGTCAATAAGTCCCCTGCCACCTTCCTTCCTGGGGAGGGTTAGCCGCTGTACGCACGATCTGGGATGGTGCTTCCTGAATCTAGTCATGGTTGTGTTTATAGTGCGTTGGAGGTTTTTAAGATCTGATTTGCTCCATCTGATTATTCCAAAGGAATACGTTAGAATAGGTATTGCATAAGTATTTATTGCTTTGTTGGTGTTGCGTGAATTTAACTGCGTTTTCAGTATTGAATTAAGTCTGTGTTTGAACTGTGTTTTTAATTTACTTTGTGTTTCTTTGTTGTGGATTATCTGTGATTGTAAGTAACCTAAATATTTGTAGCCTGTTCTATCGTCTAGTGGATCTATGATTTCTCCGGTTTCTAACGTGTAACTGTGTCTGTAGCTTTTCCCCGCTTTCATACTGTTTACTTTGCATTTATCAATTCCAAATTGCATCTGAATGTCTCGGGAGAATCTTTCTGTTAAATTAGCCAATTGTTCAAGATTATTATTATATAATTATAGGCGAGCAGCTATTTAGCTGATGAGCCTATGTCACACAGTGTCCTGTATTATACAGTTCAAAGTTTGTAAAGTCGTATCACATCACTAAGTAACATCAGTCTAACTTATTGTTTAAAAGCCACTTGTCCAATCTGTTTTTAAAAACATTGACCGAGGGAGCAGTTACAACACTATCCGGTAAACGGTTCCAAGCCGCCACGACACGGTTGGACAAAGAATGATATGCAGCTTTAGTAGTAGTGGGAGTGCGAACTATTCTTAGGCTGTGACCTCGGGTCTCGCGGCTGATAGTTCTCTTGTTGCGTTAGTTACATATTTTATTTTTCCTGTAATCTTTATGACAATGTTATTATCATGTAAAAATTTCATAATTTTTCTTTGGTAAACTTCGGAGATAAAGGGGGGGGGGATGGTATTTTTTTAACATTTTCCTTCATACTCAATTTATTTCACTAAGAAAAAATAATAATAAAATGTTTTGTAATGTTCAATTCGAGCTCTTTCAAATGATATTCCATTTGACCTATTAACTAGACTTTGAAATTTTGCTCCCTTTTGGGCATTTTCATAATTAATAATAATAAAAAATTACACTTCCAATGTGTCTGGGTTAGCGTTGATCATCCAAATTTCAAATCGATAGCTTAAGTAGTTCTTGAGATATTGAGCAATGTGACAGACGGACGGATGGACGGACTGAGTCGCACCATAAGAGTTCCTTTTGTACCTTTTTGTACCTTTTACGGAACCCTAAAAAGGCAAACGTCTACTTGTATCGTATTTTCGATAATGTCCAGATCTAGAGAGGAAAATGAGGACTACGTTTGGAGAAGCGGTCGACCACTATCCTTCCAAAAATTCCAAAAGGAGGAGAAGGTTCTCAGTTCAGTTGTATTTTTAATTTCTTTAAAATCATTTATTTATTTGCAAGAATGTAGTGCACAAAACAAGTTCTTACAATATAAAAATGTCCACTACATTCTGCTTAGCAAAGCATGCAAAGCTCTTAAACTATGTAAACTTAACTAAATGCCAAATATTTTTATGTAAGGAGATAATATTATTACACCCATGTCTATTATCAGAATTCCAGGAAGAGTAAAGTAAGTAAAAAATAACGTAATAAGTTTTAATGTTGTTGCCTTAAAGCTCCGTCAAGTCTCTATCAATAAATAAAAAACCGGCCAAGAGCATGTCGGGCCATGCTCAGAGTAGGGTTCCGTAGTTACTCTTCCGTCACAATAAGCTAAACTGGAGCTTAAAGTATGGTAGATTGTTAACCAAGGGATGAACTGTGGGTGTACGTCTTTTTACTATGAAGGGGAAACTTTTTTCGATAACTCAAAAACAGCTTAACTGATCATATCTGCTATAGTTTTCATTTAATGTCCTTCTTAAGCTCTACTTCCAAGATTTTTTCATATTTTTTGGACCTATGGTTCAAAAGTTAGAGGGGGGGGGACACATTTTTTTTCTTTCGGAGCAATTATCTCAGAATATATTCACTTTATCAAGAAATGTTTGTTGAAGACCCCTATTAGTTTTGAAAGACCTTTCCAACGATATCCCACACTGTAGGGTTGAAGCAAAAAAAAATGTTCACCCCCACTTTACGTGTAGGGGAGGTACCCTAAAAAAAATAATTTAGATTTTATTGTACGACTTTGTCGGCTTTATTCATTTATATATCCATGCCAAATTTCAGCTTTCTAGTACTAACGACCACGGAGCAAAGCCTCGGACAGACAGACAGACAGACGGACATGGCGAAACTCTAAGAGTTCCTAGTTGACTACGGAACCCTACAAAAGGTTGCGCTAAAATAACTAATAAAGAAACAAATAAAAATAATAAGTAAATATTTCAAACGACGATATTTAATAAGTATCTTAAATTAAATACGCCTACGTTCCCATCTAATCGTTAATCATTATTTTGGAAATCTTACCCGCGAAGTCCTAAAACTAGGCAGCAACAAAATGGCCGCCCGTCATTGTGTGAATAACCAATGAGCAAACTCCAAAGCGTTTACGCCGTTAAATTATGCAAACGAAAGATAGCTAGCGCCCCTAGGGCTTTTCAAAACTGATTTTATCTGCAATATCATTTATCTCTAAACCGCACGCCTAGTTATATTTAGGTACTAGTTGTTAACAACGAGGTGAAAGTCAGTGAAAGGTTATTAAAACTTAATTTCAGAACCCCTAGTGTAAATTTATTCGATAGCGTAACGTGACGTACGCATTTGCGTTAAGTCTCATTTTGTATGGGATTTAGAAACAGCGCGCCAAGCGGGAGGTTATGGAAACTCAAAATCCCATACAAAATGAGACTTAACGCAAACGCGTACGTCACATTTCGCTGTCGAATAAATTTACACTAGGGGTTCAGATACAGAGGTGAGTTTACCAATTTAGATAGTTAATTACTTTATTGTGTATTTATTTAAATTTACGTTTAAAATCTTACAAATGAATGACGTGTATTAGTATACCCGTTTATTGGATAATGGATACCCGAGTCAGCATAAGATATTTTTTTTTTAATACTACGTCGGTGGCAAACAAGCATACGGCCCGCCTGATGGTAAGCAGTCTCCGTAGCCTATGTACGCCTGCACCTCCAGAGGAGTTACATGCGCGTTGCCGACCCTAACCCAGCCCCCCCCCCCCTCGTTGAGCTCTGGCAACCTTACTCACCGGCAGGAACACAACACTATGAGTAGCTATCCACTGGCTGTGCCCTACCACACAAAGCGAGTTGACATTGCCCATACCTCTCTTATGGACATAGTTTAAGGACGTACCCGGGTCCAAAAAATTAAATTTTATAAAAACATAAAAAGTAAATCTCCGTTTTACCCGCCTCCTTTGACGCTGCTCGCGGTCTGAGTAAATCGAGTTCTTTTCTCTTTTGCGTAAAGATCGCTTTTGACGTCTCGGGCAGAAAAACATTGTCCATAAGAAATGGAAAAGATTACAGAAATGGCACTCAGGATAATTCTTGATCGTAAGATTTCAGTGAAAAACTTTTTTCTTCTTTAAAGGTAGAAGGGCTTTTTTTAAGTTATGAAGGGATTTAAATTTCAAAATAAAATGTTAAAGTTGTGTAGGTAATGTAAATCGATAGAAATAAATAAAAAACCCCTACGAAATTACGCATTATGCCAAAAAAAAAAATATACCAAATTATTACATCATTCTGGAAAAGAGCCGATACTCTTCAAACTGCTAGATCGATTTCTATCAAACATAGCTAAGAACCACCGCAAGGAAACTCGCTTTCACGTCAAAAAAGTCCGTTGGAGAGCTACGATGCCATAGAGAGACAGGCAGACATTGGCATCAAACACATGACATATGACACCCCTTAGATGGTTGGCAGTCCCCAACTGAGCATTTCTCCAGGAACTTTTTGCCTTTCACAGCTAAACTGTGGAATGAACTGTTGTCTGCGGCATTTCCGGACCGATACGACCTTCAAACCTTCAAGAAAAGTGCGTACTCCCATCTTAAAGGCCGGCAACGCACTTACAACCCCTGTGGTGTTGCAGGTGTCCGTGGGTCCAATCGCTTACCATCAGGTGATCCGTCTGCTCGTTTGCCTCCTCTACCATAAAAAAGAAAATATATTTTAGGAGCATTGCCTTGTAAAGATGTTTGTGAACTTGACAGTACCTAAACCTTTTCAAAATTTCTATTGAAATTGTTTTTTCTTTAGATATCGTTTAAATGGATTTTACGCAAAATGATGTTTAGTATTATACTATATACAATCGGAAACGCTTAAATGAAGTTTTATAACCAAACAGATCCAGATTCAAGATTTCGTAGAAATTCTGAGTATTTCCCGTTTTCATAAACCGATAACTTTATAAATTGAGTTTTTTGTTAGTATTCCTATATGATCGCGGATCTGAAAGGCGAAAATGATTCTTGAATTCGACTTTTTGAAAGTTTGCTGGGACGTCGTTTAGGGCTCCTTTATCAACTTAAAATTTGTTTGGCAAAGTCGCGATATAGAAATGCTTTTCAGAATAAAAAAGAATAAATGTTTAGTGTACATATTATTTCTATAGGGAGCTGGGAGAGATCCGTTAAGTATATGATTGTCTAATTGGAGTTGGCATCTGACAATGATGGTAGATTTCAAGTATTACGGGACTAAATGCTTATAGTTCATGTTATCCACGATGACGCGCAGATTTATCAAATCTAACCAATAATAACATGACAATACCGGTGAAGGCACGCGACGTCGTGCATGATACGATCTATATTATTCTATATCATAGCCATCATAGGCTGTTTGCCTCTTGCCTCCTGTTTAATTAGATAATATATTTATTTCTTAAAAATAATCTTGCCTGTAACAAGCCCTATTCACAAGGAATGTTATGGAGAGTACCTCAAGAGTACCTACTGTAGATTTTTGTAAGGATATCCTATAACAAATGCATCACAGTTTGTTCCCATAATATGTTTCAGCAAAGGTTTCCGTCGCTCTTTCTGCTCGCAACTTCACGTTGGATAGTCCTCCGAATCGAACTGTTAATTAGAATGTAAGAAAAACTTATGTTTAATTGAACAATGCGCCAATAATCGAGCAATTGTATGCGTGTGCACGTGAGAGTTCTCAATACCTTGAAACATAAACAAACTTACACAAACATAACAAAAACCAATGCTTTTATCCATATTTTTAAAACAATTCATAGCATGATTCCCGAAAGTTACTTAAGAGTATCATTCTCAAGTAAAGATCAACGTAAACCATGTCATATTCGTCTATTAATAACTCTAATAAGTAGTATGTAAGTATCAACGTAAATATACGCACGCCGCCGGGTTCGAGACAAATTGCTTATCTTATTTGACAGGTCTGAACTTGACATCCGGGGAGGTTATTTTCTGTCAGTGGCCAGCAGCTATAATCTTATTTACCTAATGGAGTTTTCTTTGGGGAATACAAGTTTCGTACTTGATCCCTTATAAATAATATTTTGAAAAGCTCGATGCAAAGATTGCTTTCTTTGTCACGAGTTTCTCAAAATATAAAGTGGTTCACAAAGTTTTTGAGTGGGCGAGAAGTTTGAAACTTTGAATATACTGTAATCTTTGGTTTGAATTTCCGAACTTCACAATTATTCGGGTTTGACGTTTGAAGCGAGTGTCAATAAGGAAAAGTCATAATCTCTATTTGCGTTACCTTTAGAACGTCGTGATTATATGCTCTTTGGTTACCTTGTATTGTACTTAAGCAGTAATTTATTATTACACCTATGATATGCAGATTTTTGCTGTTTTTTCATTATTGATGTACGTATTTAACTTTATTTATTATCTAAATTCAAACTAATACAATCTTTACATACCTAACTATGTAATTTATCGTTCTACCTAGAAATAGTTTGATTCCACACATGTAGCGTACATAAATACAATTTAATATCCTATCCAATAAATGCGCACCCGATTTATCGTGGCAGATATATGTTCTTTTATAGGCTCATTTATAAAGCGTCTCGCGCTCACGAAAAGCCTAAACATTTTGCTTATTAAATATATATATCTTTCCCTTGGCATATATTTATATATAAAGATTCATAAACACGCCTGTAACAAAACGAATTTTGGTATATTATTCTTGCAACTCACCAAACGCTCGACTCGCTTGTCAAATTAGGTAACGAGTGAAAATTGATCTAAGATTGCTGTGTGTGAGGATGAAATGTAAGCATTTCCTTCAGAGGTGTCTCAGGTAGCTTAATAGTGCTAAAAACGATTAGAAGCGAAGCTTGAAATTGTGTACTATTATGAGCGGTGCGCGGATGCGTAGCGTGCGCCTTTGTAGTTAAATGGTCCGAGATAGAGTTAATGGCGCGAATCGCACATCCTACGCTAGCATCTTGGCATCACTCACTTGTTTTGTATTACTTAACAACATCGTCCTCTGCTAAGTTTTCGTCACTGCCATATATATGCATGCTATATGATTCGATAAAATAGGCTTGAAATGTCAAATACTTTTATAAACAGTGAATTATTGCAGAAATATTTAAATGTATGGAAAATCACAATTGAAACATTTTGATAGCCCTTGTGCACGGGTTATTTTAAACGTCAAACTTCTATGAAATCATAACGTTTACTTGACACTTGCACCGTCTGGGCTATATAAAATCGCTGCCAACTTATCTTGATCTGAGTCTAATCTCGGAAACGGATCTCTTCCTAAAAAGGCGCTTAATAGATGACACCCAATACAGACGGGATGTTCTTAATTTCCGCAAGCTACAGGAATAACACACCGGTTCTCGCAGAAGTCATGCGATAAAAGTAAACAGAGTTAACGTCAAAGTAAGTAAACCGTGTTTTTTCCTTCTGGTTCCTCCACACCCCTTCACGTTCCATTCGTTCCAACCATTTTAGACGCCCGGGAATAGGTGTGAATAGCTACATACATATATACTATATGCATGATACTGATGTCAATAAAGTTTTTTTTTTTAATTTTACTTAGATCGCTAATTGTTCATATCTTAAATTATTTTGAAGTGTCATAAAAATAACATCGTGTCACTTGCGTGTTATTACTAAACTGGTAAAAAAATACTTAACACAGTTTTTTTATTCATGTAATACAGCGAGGCATTGTAAAATTAACACTGATTATTACTATAAGTATTTTAAACCTTAGTTTCTTCTATCGTAGTTATTCTCAACATGTAGGAGAAAAAAAAAATACCAGAAAAATTACGATTCAAAATTATACTCAAAAGTACCATTTGGTAAATGTTTGTATGACGAGAAAATTCTTACTAGTGCTTTGCTGTCCTCATATTATATCGCAATACGTGGGCTGAAATTATAATCTACAACGTTTTTAGAGTTTTCTGGCACTATCATTAATACAATTTTGCGTAATCTTAGGGCCACTTGCCACCATCCCACTAACCCGGGGTTAAGCGGTTAAATCGTTAACCCAGTGTCAAATTATACTGGTAACCATGGTAACTCTAGGTTTAACCGGTTAACCCCGGGTTAGTGGAATGGTACAAGTGGGCCTTAAGAGCATAACTGTAACTTGTTTCAATTCAATTTACTTATATTTTCTGTTAACATATCCCTTTAGACATGCTGCCGCGCTCCCAAAGAAAAGACTAAACGGGCGCGGAGCGGGTCTAAATAGTCGCGCGTTTATGTCTTTTTTACTACATTTTGTCTACTGAGATACTTAGCAATTTTCAATTATTTAGGTTTTATAGTAAAAAAAGTATAATTTTAGATGACTCGTAGACAAAGTATTGTATACAATAGTGATATAATCAAGCTTTTCAATCTCGTAACTTTCTTAGGCACGCTACTCGACTGAAAAGCTCTCTATTATATCACGATTGTATAAAATACTGCTATGTATTTTATACGTACTTTGGATTTGGGCTGTTAAGTAAGGGTCGTTATTGTATTTATTATAATACACGTGTACCGCCACGGGAGCAGTTAACGAATGCACACGGTGATTATGTAAATACAGACCCGTATGTTAATGTAACCTTTGCCTTTGGAAGCCCTACTAACATTTATTGCGAGTAGGTACCTATATTGCGTTCTGGGATATTTTTGATATAACCATAAACTTATATGAGGCTTAGGTTTATTTGCAATGAAATCATTATGAAACACGTTTTTAGTTTAGGCGTAACTATTAGAAAGTACTTAATACCTATTGCAATGCATTGAGTACATAGTCGTCACCGTCACCTGTGACATTCGTGCCGTGAATTTTGAATACTTTGATATATTGTAAAGTGACATTATAATAAAGGATATGAAAGTTTGTTGATTAGGGTTTATACTAACTTTACTAGCCTAACTAACTATCCTCTAAATATGTGGTCGTATTGAAAATAAAATACACACTGTATATTCTCATACTGTATACTCCCATATTGCATTATTAATGTTGAGGAAATAATATTAATAAAGATTTGTCCTGTGGGGCTTGTTCGATTCGTCAAAGTGATCGGAACGTATTATCTTCATGGCAGCTTGGTTGAGTCAAATGAATAAGAGACGAGCAATTTCGTTAATAGCTATAATTAATTAACAATTCCTTTCACGCAACTGTGGCTTGAAGAGGAAACGTTATTACAGATCACCTTGAATGGCGTTAAATTTTACAGTTCGAAAGGAAATAAGTATTTTGTGTCAATATTGTTTAATATGTTCTCGATATTCTTAAATTCTCGTCTCATTTAAGACAATCTTTTGCATGTTATAAAACCTACATAATGTATTGAATAAATAAACATTTTCTAATTCCAAAGTACGCGTAAAGTACCTAACGGAAAATATTCTGACCTACCCCTAGTGTAAATTTGATCGACATCATAACGTGACGAACGCGTTTGCGTTAAGTCTCATTTTGTATAGGGTTTTGAGTTTCCAAAACGTCCCGCTTGGCGCGCTCTTTCTAAATCTAATACAAAATGAGACTAAACGCAAACGCGTACGTCACGTTTCGAAATCGAATTTATTTACACTAGGGGTACTGGATTGATGAGGGTGGTGTATGAATTATATACTCATAGACAAGATCTTTTTCACAACTGGCCGCGTAGCCAACGTTACAAACGTTCACGCTCCGTAGCGTATCATAGCTATCTCTCTCTATCACTCTTCCATATTAGTGCAACTGTGACAGTTGCGTTTCGTTCGCCACGGAGCGTGAACGATATATGCACGTTGGCTACGCGGCCTGATACAAATCTAGTGAAATCTTATGCCATTATATCCATTAGTTTAAGTTTTTTTAAATGCAATTTACCTAGCACGAAAAGCCATTTCACGCACCCTTTTCACGTCAGAGGAATTAAAAAATATTCAGTTAAATTGTATTAAGTATCCTAACTCTTAACCTTCAACAAAGTCATCCTTAAGAACCCATTTGAAGTTAATATCAAGCTCGAATGGGTTATAACTTTGTCATCAGTCGGTTCTGTCGCTCAAACCAATCAATGTTGTCAAGTTGCCACAACCTTGTACCTTGATTAAGGCCAAGATCTCTCTAATCTTGGCTTATTGATGTATGTAAAGGATAAGTTAATCGCGTCCCGTGAAATTACCATTTCAAAACTTGTAATGATTCCAAGTTGACGTAAATAAAAATAGCATAATAATAATAAATTAATTTATTTCGACCAACTTAGGATCATATTACATTTAACTTATTATATTAAAACGTAAGATTAAAGTATTATTTTATAATCTGTATTCCACTTCTGTGTTATGTGAGTAGGTACTAAGACTATCTTATTAGTGCCAACTCTACTCTAAGTAAGTCTAATTACTTTTTTTAAATACCACGTCGGTGGCAAACAAGCATACGGCCCGCCCGATGGTAAGCAGTCACCGTAGCCTATGGATGCCTGCAACTCCAGAGATATTACATGCGCCCTTTAAAAACCTTAACACTCCTTTTTTGAAGAACCCCATACTGTATACCCTCGGGAAAACCTCGGCAAAGGGAGCATTCACAGCCACACTTGTATTTATAACTGTGCGTTTTCTTACTGCCGCTAAAGTATTGAAGTATTTTAATAGATAATACGTAGGTATTTTTACACATGTTTGCATATTTATTTCCAATAGGTATTTAGTAATCATAATTGCTTAAAAGTAAATATTCATTATGCTTGGAAACTCTTCTTTTGTGGCATTTTTCATGTGCAAAAGTAAATATTGTTTGTTATTGTTATTCACATCTTTATCTAGACATGAGAATAGGTACAACTTTAGTTCTATATTGAATTAGAAACTTGTATAAAGTATGAATATTTAGTCTATTGTTCCTTTCTTCAAGTCGATTTTAGTTCTAAGTATTAAAATAACAATAGTAAAGAGTGGGTATCTAGTTAGAGCCAGGGTGGGTACAAGTACGTTTGTATTGCATATGTGTGTAATATAGGTATATTTATTAAACGAACATGTTTCGGTATTCAATTCATTGAGCATACGTGTAGTAAAATCATAATAAAATACAACTAAGATGTTTCAGTCAAGTTTATATTTTTAATCGACTTCAAATTTCCAAAACGAGGAGGTTTTTAGGTTAATAATTTAAGTGACATTTTAAACTGTTTTCTGTACTCATTTTATTTCCTTTGAATTATGATATTCCTAATATTATACCTGCTTTTTGCATGGTTTATATCCCTATAGGTCAGGTTCCTACCTGGGGCCACTTGGCATATGTAAATTTGAATTTTACTTTATCTCTTGAAAGTCACAGAAAAAATTGGATCCCATGACAGGACACAGAAATATATCAAGTTATGCTGTTTTACTTTTACAATAAGACTTATTGTCTTTCTTATTTTATTCAAATGGGAAATAATGCGCCCAAACACAAAGGTTGCTACGGAAACTGTAATAAACAGCTCAAGAAACCGCACTATCGGGTTACTGGATTGAGTGCCATCGAGTACGTTCACGATTGCGGAAACTCAAATGTCAAAGAGCACCGTAATAGCTCTTGCGTTTAAGAGGAAAGTACAATGGAGCGCGTTTAACTTTATAGCAGTATTCAAAGATATCAACTGAGTAGTTTTGTATATAAAATATTGCACATAGTTCTTTACGGGGTTTTCACAATAGGAAAACTTACATTAACTTTAGCATCTGACATCAACCCGATATTTTAATCAAATCATGTTAGATAGCTGTCATTCGCGCGTTCATTTTGCTCAGACTTGTCCATACAAGTATTAGTGCGAGCGAGACGCCCGCGCGAATGACACCTAACTGATATGATTCCAATATCATTCAAATATTGGTTTGATGTCAGGTCGAATTGGCCTGTTTTTCTACACCCGCATTAGTAAACTTTTAACTATGGCTTTCAAGTTAGATTTGTCCGTCTATTTACTATACTTAAAGTTTTTATTTAGAAATTAAAATAAGAGCAGTGATGTTTAATGATCCACATTAATTAGGGCGTTACTTGTAATGTAATATCAAATATATAAATATATCCGTATAAGATAAATAACGTCTAAGAAAAGAAATATGCCCCGAAAAATTAAGAAAAAAATTGAGTAGATGGCGATATACCTTTGGCCTATACTCGAGTAGATGGCGACACTGTTTGATATTTAACATATATCAGTGAAAGAACATGGGTCAAATAGCCATGTCATTCTCAGAGTTTTAGTCCTGTATTGAACGAAAATAACGGGAACCATTTCTATCTACGACACAGGATATTGTAGGCTTAGTGAAGATAAATCTTAGTAAGGTAGCCATCAGGCTCGGATATATTAAAATATAAATAAAAAAACTTACGTGATTTCGGCCTACCGCGCACCCAGATACCTACCTAGAGATAAGAGCTAGAAATAGGTACTTAGTTTTGGCCCACGCACCTATTTGATATCAATTGTACCAAGTTAAGAGGAGAATAGTACGATACTTCTATTTCTTACAATTTGGTAATCAGAAGTGTGAATTGTGTGAAAAATATTGTCTCCACTCTAGGTTACGTTTCAAACAATGCAAAAGTGCAAAATTTATGAAGCCGTTTTTGGATTGTACTATTTTCACTAAAGGTGGAAATATTTTCTCACATTTATTATACTTTCGGTCTGATTCGAACTATAAGATACCTCAAAAATTTCCTAAAAATAAGATATGGATTGAATATGTCAGTGTATTTATTTATATCGTATCTTTAGCAAATGTTTGACGTATCTTAAAGTTCGAATCCGGCCGTTTTATCATCTATTAATTAACGCTTGAAGTGTACAAGCGTAGGCCCTACGCGCGCTGCGTAGCAGTCCAAGTTTGTAGCAGTCGTAGCAAGTCACACACATAGCAAAATTAAATCTCGGCTCGATGTGTGGTGTTTATGTTTGAATAACGTCAACGTCATTTTTGACGTTGACATATTCAATCCATATCGTATTTTTAGGAAATTTTTGACGTATCTTAAAGTTCGAATCGGGCCGTCAAGTTCATTAAAAGTCACATGAATCCGCCGTCAAAAAACCGCTTCCATACAATCTATGTTACGGTCTCAATTAAAAACAATACATTACACTTGTATAAAAATAAATTACATGAAACTTGGCGCAATTCAGCAGGTCGTCTAAGGGCAACTTGCACCATCCCACAAACCCAGGGTTAATCGGTTAAACCGTTAACCCAGTGTCAAATTGTACAGGTAACTATGGTTACTCAATGTTTAACCGGTTAACCACTGGCATTATTTTGTGACCCATCTTATTACAATGGTGTCAGATCCATGTTAGATTAGTATCACAGTATATTGTTGGAGTTGGCCTCTTATATGTTAGCCTATGCTACTAAGGGTCATTTGCTCCATTCCACTAATCCGGAGTTAACCGGATAGACCATTAACCCAGTGTGAAATTGTATTGGTAACCATGGTAACCCCAGGTTTAACCGATTAACCCCGGGTTAGTAGAATGGTGCAAGTGGAGCTAAGCCATTTTTCATCTAAAGATAAATTAAACTTCTCCACCTGTAAAGCGAGTATCGGCAGGCTATAACAATAAACGTTGACGTGGACTTTATTACCAGGCGATAAAGTCTGTTTTCATTAGCGCCGCCGTGATGAGTACGGCGCTATAAATCGGAGCAAATTGCTGCAGTATATTGAAGCTGGCAGTTGATACCTGCTTGGATAACGATCTAGAAAAATATTCTAAAGTCTAGGTAAAAACGTGCCCCCGCGACTGACTGCATCGAACAGCTGCCATGTTTGGCAGTAGCTGTATTGAACATCAACTTTTGACAGCTGAAGTGTGTGTGAACCCCATAATTTAAAGCACAGTATACTAGCAAAGAGAAATGGGTATAGAGGTAAATTGTCAAAGTAAAATTTGTAGTCAACTAAGATTACTGCCATCTTTCGACACAGGACTAAAACTCTAGGTCTTTCAAAACGAATAAGGGTGTCCAAAAATCCCTCTAACTTTTGAACCGTATGTCCAAAAATTTGAAAACAAAATCGCAAAACAAAAGCTCGATCTTTTTAAATACAAATTCAAGGTGTTAAAAAACCATGTCCACCCACTCACGGCTATAACCGATATAGCACGTCACAATATAATTAAAGGAAAGGTAAAATATTATTTACGAAGCTGGGGGCATGTTTGGAAATCAGGATTAATGAATGCCGACCTTTTTTGATAAACCTTAACCTAATATCTACCTACACCTACATATAAATGTATTTATTATTTTTAAATGAGTTTGCAAACGAACCCATAAAATGGAACGATGAGCAAAATAAAACAAGATAAAAATACTTCAGATTGTTAAATTAGATCAATGTATTACGTTTTAATAATATCTTTCTGAGGGATATTTACAAAACTGACGAGCTTGATGAATGTCGAGAGCCTGCCAGCATTTTTACGTCGCTATTTGCCCCGGGGCTTAGCCAAGATGACAGTAGTACAGTCAGCATCAAAAGTAGCGGATCAAACAAGGTTTCAAAAGTATTCACATTCTGAAACAGCTTAACAAAATGTGGTGGTTCTATATGTAAAACAATTAAGACGGTAAAAGATATACTTTTGAATGTAAATTTCAGAGATTTATCTATATTTGGAAAAGTTATCCGGAATATCAGATACTTTTGGCGCTTTGTTTCATCCGCTACTATTGATGCTAACTGTACATCGATAAACGCCAAAGGAAAGAAAAAATTTTTTTTCGGTATGACAGATGTGTAAGGATCAAAGAAAATATGAAATGGAGGTGGATTGTCATAGAAAACTTTGTAGCCACAGTAAATTTATTGCCATCTTTCGACATATGGTTACAACTTTTAGAATGCCATTTGACTTTGATCCTTATCCTTTCACTGATGAGTGTTTAATTTGTTAAATATCAAAAACTGGCGCCATCTAATTGATCAAAGGCCAAAGGTATGGCGGCATCGTTTCGAGCGATAGCGTCACAACCGTTGGGTTATGTCCGGTAAGATGGCGCCACTTTTTGATATTTAACAAATTTAACACATATCAGTGAAAGAATAAGGATCAAAGTCAAATGGCGTTCTAAAAGTTTTAATCATTTGTCTAAAGATGGCAGTAAATTTACTGTGGCTATCAAATTTTCGTTGAGAATCCGCCTCTATTTCAAATTCTCTTTGGTAAGGATAAACCTTGGGAATAGCGTGTGGGGTTCAATACAAACAACGTCATGATTTTAACAATATGCTTAACTGTATATTAGGAATAATTAACATAAAACTCCCTTTTTAGGGTTCCGTAGCCAAATGGCAAAAAACGTAACCCTTATAGATTCGTCATGTCCGTCTGTCTGTCCGATTATGTCACAGCCACTTTTTCTCAACCGCTACTCAGTTTACATTCCAATCGAAAGCCTTCATTTTCTACCCTCTATTTTTGATGATGTTCAAATGGCCGTTGCGATACTCTCAGATCGAGTCAAATCAATGACTTTAATGATACGAAACCTTTTTAATTGATTTGTTTTACATTCTTTTATTAATAATTCTAAATGTAAAAAGGGGGACGGTTTAAAACATAACAATATAGGTAAAAAACTTAAGTAAGTTACCTGTTGTATGTAGTTGTGACGTGTTCGAATAGACAATACATGTTTAAAAGACACACACAAACAAAACAAATGTCTATTCGAACACGTCACAACTACATACAACAGGTGACTTACTTAAGTTTTTTACCTATAACAATTTTAAAGCCTAAATTGCCGCCCCCGTTGATATTTTGACGAATCGTTTTTTTCAATCAGGAAGAAGAGAAAGAGATAAATATAAAATACCCAACGGATATCGCATTTTTTCTGATAACTTATTATTATTTATATTTATTCAGATGAAATTCTTAATGCTCCATTTTGCCTACAGCTTTAATAAAATCGTCTTGTGGATTAGGTAATTTGTACTGGTATTTTGGCTTTACGCGTTTAGCAATTTTATTGAAAAAAGCCTGCCTGTCTGCCTGTGTACGTTTAAATCGTAGGGACCTAAGCCCTCACGTGAATGCCCTCAATGAACTGGGGCCTAATGCATAAAAAATTATAAAATTAGCAGATCCAGATTTATGTCATTAGGCATCCCACTCGCACGTACTTACGTGCCTAGTATTTATTTATTCGATGGTATATGTATAGATCGAGCGACGTAATTGATTATTTACCTAAACTTTTGCTTTCGTGTTTATACACACACAGGTTCCTAATTACTTATAGGGAGCGTGCATGAACTGTAGGAGGCAGCACAGAAGCCGTCAGATTTTTGGCGCGAGGCGTAAATGTGATGTTTACTGTTCCGATGTAGCCCACAAGATGGCAGAACCTACTATGCAGAAGAAAACACGTGACGTGTGAATGTACATGTTTATTGTTTTGATTCAGGCCAAAGATGGCAGATCCTCCAACGCGCACGGTCCCTATAATATAGCGTTATTCGTAAACGCCTGTTAAGTCTAACAACTCTAACAAGCCCGTGATAATAGTTTGTTCCAAGGCCCACACGTTGTCTGTTCTAAATACAAATTTTAATACTCAAACCGTAGCCATTTTGTGTTGTTTAACAGTCCAGACGCGGTTTATTTATTTAGTATAAATTTTATTTTGACACTTGGAGAGATTTTACACCTCCAAATTTTATTAGTATTAGTACTCTGACATTGGGGACCTTTTACATCTCCAGATTTAATGTGTTTTTAACCATAGAGACTATACATCTCTATTGTATTGTAGTAATTATTTATTTTAAGATTATTATAATGTAATGTTTACCCAGGTATTGGTTGGTGTATTTAAAAATGTTGTTATGTATTTTTCATGTCACTATATGATGTTACTATAAATGTTGTATTGACTTGTAAAAGAGCCCTTGAGGCCTACTAGCAGAATAAATTTTTGAATTTTGATATTTTTGAATTTTGTTACACTGCTTTTCATGTGTGCGTAAAAATGTGTAGGTACCTATGTGTAGGGGTTTTTAGGGATGTGGACTGGTCGATTTTAATCATGTTATATATCGATTAGCGCTACACAGCTTCGATATCTTCACTAAAATTAAATATCCTAAATATACTAATAGATAATAAATATTTTATGATATAATATAAAATAACTCATTCCTGCGGAAACATATTTTAGTAGTATTGTAATTAAAACTTCGAACTTTCCCTTCGTTTCAACCTGTATCGGCCATGATACCGCCGCTGGTTTCATAAACACATTGTTAATCGTACATAAAAACCAAATGGTTACGGTGACAGCTGGCTTTCGCTTCATCTAATGATTCTCATATATCTATAGTTTGTCCTTATCCATCATTTTGACGTTTATAAAACAAACCGCATCATTTTGACGTTGTAAGTATGGAAGGTGGAGGTAAGGAATACAATCTCCATGTATCCACATGGAGATTGTATTCCTTACCTCCACCTTCCATAGTTGTAAGGCAAGCCTTGTAACGCAGTGTAACGTGTGGCATGATTCATAAGCGCACGCACTTGCAATACTGAAACCGTAAGAAACTAATCACAGTGCGTTTTAAGCCTTAGTCAAGAGACAAATCGCTCACGGTTGAGAGTATTCCCCACCCTAAAGAAAATATTGAGTAATATCGGTTTTCTGTTCGTCGATGTATTTATTGCAATTCAAAGACTACTCTTATACAAACCAAAACGTCTGAATGTTTTACCTGGAAAATATTAATTGTAAAAAATAATATAAGCCACTTTTAAAAGCGAGCTCCCAACGTTATAGGAAAAAATCTCAATTTTTCTGGAAAAATCCGTATCGTTATTTATCGTGTTCAAGGTAGTGTTTTCTCACAATAATGTTGAGGATAAATTCAATGTTCCCTTTCTGGGAACATTGCCATAACCGAATAAAAGTATGAAATTTTTTCCGGTATTACGTCATACCGTTTTATGTCAGTTAGGTTTCGATAGCGAAATATAACGGTACCGTTCGCTTTGTCTTTGACCCGCTTGCTGCAAGCACATAATCCTGTGTAAACAAATCTCCCAAGTATTCAAGTTTTTTTTTAATGTAAATTGGTACCCAAAGGTGGTCCGGAAGAGATCGCTCTTTAGCGATAAGACCGCCGATTGTACCTAGGTGTGTAATAAAAAGTATTATATTATACACTTTTCGCGTCAGAAATTTATACGCGTCGTTCATCAGGTGGCACTATCTAACAACAGAGCTAGTTTTGCGTAAAAGTGTATCCAACTTCTAAATTCCTTGCTCCGGAAATGGTGCGCGCTGGAAAACTCGTTCAAAGTATTTAATTAAACTTGTACGAGTGACTTTCGCGCTGTTTCAGTGAAGGTATAACATATAGGTAATCGTATGTAGGAAAGAAGGTGTCATGACATTACACAAACTACAACAAACTAGACTTCTGTAAAGAGGGAACGCCTAGCTGGTGGAAGATAAACACTCGTTGTAGTTTTCCGGCTTTATGTTTTTTTTTTATATCATTCAGCTAGATTATAAAATCAACTACCCTTAATGATTGCCATCCCCGAATGCTCGCCTGCAGATCTTTATTCCTCTAGCAAGACGATAGTTCTGAATTCAAATATATAATTGTTGCCAGTTAACTAGCAAAAGACTGTGGAGATTTCAAACCTTCACAGTACACTATATTCTGAAAACTCCCTTATACACAATCAGTTTTGTTTCATTGCGGTGTAAGAGTCATCTTTAAAACAAATAGTTCGGCTGCGGTACACTTATAAGTGTATGCTGCCCGGATAAAGTTGCCCTGGATACCTGGGAACTAAAGTAATATTCCTGTTTTCGCGGGAATAAATTACACACTACCTAGTTCAAATTAGTTTTTTATTAGAATATATGTCATTAAAGGTTAAAGTACCTAGTTACTAAATATGTATGCGTGTATATTTTGTACAAGTTATCGTATACTCGTTATTAATCCGTGTAGGTATCTGATAATACATATATAAGTTTATATAAAACCCGTTATGGTGCTTCTAGACTGGTAGTTATAATTATAGGTATAACGTTAAACAAAGATAACGTTATTGGGTCTTACACAGAATTAAATTCAAAAGTTGTCACTCCTGTGAAAAAGAAGGTGTGGACAACAGTTAAAAACTTGTGTACTTTTTATTGTAGGTTAATAGAATAGGCAAAAGGCCTTTAATCAAATCAAATATCATTTATTTTCGGGCACGTTATACCCGATAGTACATTAAGATTAAAGAAAAATTGCTCATGTCATATGAAATTGCACGGAGTTACATGAATAACTGCCAGTGTGGATGCTCTATATAGAATTCCTACTTAAATGGTCGAAAAACATCATTTTATTTTAACGATAACGTGACTTGGTCATGTCTCAAACTTAAAAAATAGTAAAACATACCTAACTCACCCAGATATATTCAGCGTCCTTGCAGCTCTGATTTGTTTTTAATTACAAGCCATACAAAGTGTCAGGGCAATATACTTAATTAAAATTACATTATTACCTATTATCGGGTATTCAGAACAGCGTATTACAAAATTATACCTTACCCCAAATAACTTTGTGAAGACTTTTCAAAAGCGGAATGTGTCTGAAGTTCTAAACATAATTTGCTTTATCCCGAGTTAAGAACAATGCCTGAGTTTTTGCGGTTTTATTTCGCTTTACAATAGCCCTTTTGTGTCACTTTGGGTTCACAATTCGTTTCATGAAAATTCAGGAGATGCCGCTGTCCGGCAACTGTTTTATTAAAGAGGAGATTTTCTAGCAGAAGTAGTCAGTGGAAAAAAATTTGTGTGGAGCATATTATTTAAAATGGCCGCATTATCTTTAATATGATGCCTAAAGGATAATAAAATGTTAGTTTTATACCATGTCATCAGCTTACAAGTAAAAGATAATTAAATGTGCCGTGCCATCCATTTATTCTTCCCCAACTACGGATATTTATGTCGTATGTTTCACCTTATGGTCAGAATTTCTGGGTGCCTAGCCAACATGCCAATCGTTTCCGCTGTAGGGAACGAAACCCTAATGTCCCTCTGTCACACTAATATTGAAGAGTGATAGATAGGGATGACTGTTTCGTTCGCTACGGCGCGAAAGGTTAGCATCTTGGCTAGGCCCTCAACAGATTTCATTAAATTATGTTGCTATAAATTTGTTTTAACAACACGGGTGATATACACTACTTTTTAAAACGACTTTAAAAGAGGTGTTTTTACGAAAAAAAAACATAGTCGGGTTAATGTTCAAACGTTTTGCTTGTTGTAACGTGTTATGTTATCTTTTGTTGCAGCTGCTGGGTTCCGACACGGACTGGCATTTCGCGCACCGGGGCCTCCCGCACGCGCGCCCGCGCCGCTCCATCTCGCACACCAGGCTGCTGAAACAGCACCCTCTTGTAAGTGTCATCTCTTACACTGTTATATAATAATAAACCTTGTTGCGAAAACATAAGGTCCATTGATGACATTTTAAGGAATATTGTTTAATTCAGACATAATTATGAAAAAATTAGGAACGCGAGCGCATGAAGCCACGTCCGAAGTCATAAAACATAGTTATATAAACGCGGTAATTTCTTGAAATGCACAAACGTAAATATCAGTTTACTCTTTCTAATTCTGAGTATGAATTTGAAGCTAACCATTATAAGAAAAAGGAACAGTGAAATCATTTTTAGGCTCCATAGCACTTTGTTGCTCAAGAGACAGACACACCGTAGGTAGGCAGCGTAATGTACGCCAAATAACCAAACACTGAAAAAAAGTTCACCTGTCCTATCTATTAATTTTTTCGTCCTTTTACGGCATGCTCTTCAATGATCCCCTTCCCTACACATCTCATTACAACACACAACTGCAACCCTAAACATCAGTTTTAACTCTAGAACCCTAGAGCATAAAGTATTTAAGTATCCCTTATACGTAAATATTTTAGTTAAACTTACAGACGTATTACACAACTGCGTTCATGTTCAAGTTCATAATCCCATTATCAACTAGCTGTAACTTTAAATTCCTGCACTAAGTCTGTGTATCTACCGGTATAACTTTAGTTCCCGTATAATCCCCCTCCTCAAAGGACGCTACAAGCTCACACTTTCGCCCCGAGCTGCTTTACTATTCCGTAGCTACTGAAGTGTGAGGGCCTCCGCTAGCTGACGCGGATTATCCGGAACGGACGCCCCGTCTAATAAGAAATTGTAGGCGCGGGCGCGTGCGACGGATTTCGCCTGGAGGGTTATAACCGCGAAAATCGAAGTTCGTCAATTGCGGGCATTTTTCTCTGTCACTCTAATTATGTCTTAGTGAGAGTAAAAGAGAAAGATCCCCGCATGTTGCGTATTTCGGTTTTCGCGGTAGGCCCCCAGGACCCGCAAGCGTGCGCACGCGGCGGGCGTCCGCGTCAGCTAGGAGGCCCTAAATACAGTCAAGGCCAAAAAAAACGGGGCATTTTGAAAACAATAATTCAAAGAAGATGTTAACTTCGGTTACGTACCTATTGATTGCTTCAAGTTATGTTTACCTCGGAAGCCAGTTGTACAAAGGATAAAAATGTTGTATTTTAATTCTACTGCATGGAAAAAGTTAAAATTACAGCGATCAATTCAATATAATTGGTGCAACATACTTAAAAAAAAAAAGTCAACGAAAGCGTCTAGCTATCAAAGGCGTAATTCATTCGGAAGGAGATTTTCGGTTTAAATGAGGTTTCATTTCGTTGCCTAGCAACAGAAAGTGATTATTTTGAACTTGACGCATGGCTGTCAAAAAAGGTTGCAAGACTGATTGTTTTTAAGTATGTTGCACCAATTATATTGGATTGATTATTCGCATGGTAGTAGCTAATACTATTTGCAGTTTATGTAGTAGCTAATACTATTTACAAATACTTGTTGTAAAGAGCTGTCAATTTTTTTTACATTTTTATCATTATTTTTTCAGGGAATTAGGGATATTAAATATTTAAAAAAATCTGAGTTATACTCCTACTCATTCTTTGTAAAATAGCTATGATTTGGTTTGATTGCTATACCTTATATACATAGTTCAGGAGAAAAACGACTTTGAAAAATGTGCCCATAAAATTACGTTTTTGGCATTATCTCGGTGACGGTTCAAGATAGGTTAAAAAGTTAAGGTGTTTCTATATTATAAGATAGCCAACAAATGACATTATAAAAATCCGATATTCGTCACAGGGGCCACTTCTCCTTCCTTAGCCTGCTAGACCCTTTACTGTCATATTTAGACACATTATTAAACCTTTTAGAACGCTATTTGACTTTGATGGTTATTCTTTCACTGATATCAGTGAAGGAATAAGCACCAAAGTCAAGTGTGTTAAATTTATTAAATATCGGCGTCACCTAAATAATGGAGCATAGGCCAAAGGTATGGCGGCATTGCTTGAAAGATGGCAATAAATTTACTGTGGCTACTAAGTTTTTTTGACAATCCACCTCTATATCAAATTATTTTTGGTACTATTTATGTATATTCCGAATGTTCTGAGAACATTACATAGGTACTTTAGTTTACATTTAGGTATCAGTCAAAAAAGAATTGAGTTACTAGGGACTAGGGGTAAATACTTATGAAAGTATATGAGTACATATTTCTATTGACATAAAATTGACCTTCACTTCGATGCTTGACTTTGCCTCGCCATCGACAATGACCCTGTTCAATACTTAAGTAGTATTAGGTTAAGAGTAAATATAGGTAACTAGTTACTTGGGACTTTCGCGACTTTTTACAAGCTTTTATTTAACTTGCCCTGTTAGTATGTATGTAAGATATTGTGGGTCAAATCTTGGAAGCTAAATTTGACCCACTTCCCGATTTGTATTAAGCTGATAATTTGCATACATATGGAAATCAGATGACAATGCAATATTGTGATTACATGGAGCTGATCTGATGATGGAGACGGGAGGTTGCCATGGGAACTGTAATAAAACAACGCAAATTAATTGTGTTTGGGGTTGTTAGAATTGTCTCGATGAGTATAACTTGCTTGTGAAAATAAAAGTACAGTCAGCGATAAAAGATTGTACCAAACCAAGTCCAAGTTTGCCAAAAACTTGTTATTTTTTGTTTAACATACTTTATGAATGGCTATTTATTGCATAGAATTTTCTCATTCGACTGATAAATAATTCCTAACATAATAATTAAAGCAAGTCACTATTCTTCCCACCACGTATCCATAACAGCTATTGGGAAACTATTTTTACCTACTTTCCACCTACAAGCCTGCTTTCGTCACTTCAGGGAGTGACGAATGTGCGACTTTCGTCACTCCAGGGAGTGAGACGACGAAGCTTTTTAATTTAGTGAAGGCCATGAATACAGGAATATTTCTAAAGCTTTCTGGAGCTTTCGTCATAATGATGATGCCTTTCATTCATGAATGTAAATAAATGTGGTTAATTTTACTTGATGTTGAATTTTTTTACCTTTGATATGTTCTCACTACTGAGGTGAAAAGTCTTGTGTCACACGAGAGCAAAGTTATTTTTGAGTTCCTCGCTACGCTCAACATTCTATCTTAGAATCACTCGTTTCGTCCGTGATTCAATTATTGAATCTTTCGCTTACTCGGGACTCAAAATCAACACTCGAAAGGAAAACCAACTTTCCTCACTTGTTGCACAAATAACTATTGAATTTGGAATCTATTTCGTGAGAATACGGTAAACAATTAAATGTGAGTTTTCCAACAGATATTACTGCTGTTACACGTGATATGGGGCCATTTCTCGAACGGTATTAGATTAATATTATTGGTACACGAACTGTCAAATTGTATGGGTTACCATGGCAACACGCTAACAATATTAGTCTAATCCCATTGGAGAAATAAAATAGTTGCGATGAGGATTTTTGAAGTACATATAAAACTTTATCATATCGTAACAAAAACTATTTAATTATATGTATGACAACGGCGAATTGAAATCAGCTTTGCGACGTCGTGGACCACAGGGCCTAGCCAAGATGCCAATCGTAAGCGAACGAAACGGTAATCTCTCTCTATCATTCTTCCATATTATTGCGATAGAGAGACATAAGAGTATCGTTTGCTACAGCGCTAACGATTGGCATCTTCGCTAAGCACCCAGGGAGCCTAGCCAAGATGACAATGTCGTAGCGCAAACGATTCTCACCTTGGCTAGCCCCCAGTAATAAAAATGTAAATCTTCTAAAAACAGTGTAATTTCAATCAGTCTGGCTCGCTGATTAAACGTCTGGTTGATAAACGATAGAAGCTGGCGCCGCCGACTAGCTATTAAAATAGAAGGCTAATTGGCACTTGACATGACCTTGACTGCGATCCATGTTATCCATTACTGCTTGATTGTAGTTCACGCTTTGAGAGAAAATGTAATACAGCAACACATATACACGGTGTTTCACGAGGAATCCGAAAGATTTGAATAGTGATAATTTTATTCCTGATCATATTTAAAGACTATAATGTCCTATTTACTTTTTTGGATTTCGCCTAGTTTCATAGTTAATGCCAATAAAAAAACATATTACAATTCTTGTTGTTACTTAGTACTAAACGCCTTTTTGTTGGTGACGGTGTTGATAGATGTAGTATCAATGATGACTACGTCCTATGGTAACACCATATATGTGACAAAAACACTTTGAAAAAAACTATGGTTATACGAAAAAAAGTAAAAATCATTTTAAGTGACAGGTTTACTAATGACATTTGATTTTTATGTACGAATACATTAAAAAAACATCAATCTAAAAAAGGTGTTTTCTGCAAAATTGGCCTAAACTCATATAACATTTTTTCCTTCTTTTGGTCTCAGGACTGCTTGGTTAAAATCTTTCGGGTTCCTCGTTATACACTGTGTATGTGTTCAGCGTCATACAAATTTGTACCTAGACGTAGGCTACGCCCCCTGGCAGTGAATGCGTTAAGTGTCACACGAACCTAGCCGCCCCCATACAATCGAAGTTAAATTTTTAAAACGACAGTTCTAAAATAACATGAAAAACTAACACAGTTGAGAATTAGGTCATTAGATAGGTAATTCTATGTACTTCATTTCATTCTATGAGCACCAAGCGGAATTCAATTGCAGAACAGAGATATTTGTATTTTAGGCAAAATGTCATCACCCTTATTACCTAGGCAATAGGTACTCTCCTCGCTCACGTCGCGACGCTCCATAATTCATATTACCGGTCCTTTGACCTGCGCCAAAACACCGATAAAATACGGAACATTGGGCAGGACGAGGAGTATGACGAGTGGCATGACGAGTAGCGCGGCCACACTACGCCTCTGCTTCCCCCACTACTTCCCATACCACTCATCGAGTATGTGGCCGGGGTATTAAGTGGCTGTGACTGAGGGTCATTGTTCGTAGGAGAAGTTATAGAGGGGTGACCAGAGCTGAAACTGACGATCTATTAACAATCGTAATTACCATTGAAGGAGGGTAGCATATTTGACATTTTGTCTGGTATAGCCTGTCCAATTTCTAAGATCCAGTTCGCCATACATTTACTATGGCGTACTTGAAGATATTATAGAAGTTAGTATAGAAGATTTAAAGCTATCTCCACGCTCTAATCTAAATCTAAGCAATCTAAGCTCCACTGTACTGATCATAAACGCCCCGGGGGAGAACTTGGACCTTGCTCTAGCTACCCGGACTACAAGGCTAATCCGACTTATAAATAGATTAAGCATCACGGTTTTTGTGTATAAAACAAAATGACGTCCGAAATTACAAGACGCTGCGTCCCTGGGGTGTGACAACCCTAATCAGGCCCGCCCACGCCGCCGCGCGATACTTTCGGACTCGTTATATTAAAACTTACTTGGGTTCTGAGCTGCTACATTGCACAGCGGGTCTGCTACTCTGCTCCCCATAAGCCAAGGACGTGCCAATAGAAGTTTCATATTTTTAAAGATATTTGACTGAAAATCGTCTGTAATAAAGGCTTCATTAAGTATTAAGTGGTACCTATTATTAAGTTTCACTTACCACGTGTTCAGTATTTTCAATCAACCACCAAAATTACATTCTTATTAAAATCACTGTTTTATTTTTACTATCGGTAGTGTGTAGTGGGTACACATTTAAACCCAATCTTTAGTGTCGCTTGTAAAAATTAACAGGAAAACACGCGTATTTTTCTCTTTTAGTCATTTTCAGGCTTATTACTCGTATGGCTATGAGTTTGTTATCCATTTTGAAGAGATCACCCGGGCAGTAAATATGTCAACCCTAAATTGTCAAGCATAACAATTTCGGTACATTTTTTTACCTAAATCAATGTTTTCTTATATAAAAGGTACATGTAGTTTCGCACCCAAAGGTAGCGTGTGCTGTACACTCTGTAACTGAGCCGATGTAGAAACAGGTTATGTATATACACTCTGTACAAGTGTACAGTATACACAGACAGACCCATTAAAATTCAGTCAATGACTAGCTTCGAACCACAACCATCACAACCGTATTCGAAGTATGATTAAGACACGTTTAAGATCTTGGAAAGATCTTTAATCTAGGGGTCCCTGTGAGTGTCGGGGGTGTAAGCGACGGGAAGAGTATCGCAAATGCATTCAGGGAATTGTTTACTGTATCATCATTATACCAACCTGGCAATAAGAGAATGAGCGATACTAAGGCCACTGTGGGAGATAGTACCATACAATTTACTGCAAAACAAGTTGAAAAAGTTATTAGAACCATGCAGAGGGGGAAATCTCCGGGGCACGATGGCCTTAGTATCGAGCACCTTAAATATGCAGGACAATGTCTACCTCATGTATTGGCCATGTTCTTCTCGTTGTGTATAAGTCATGCTTACCTACCTGAGCAGCTAATGAAAACAGTAGTTGTCCCGTTGGTTAAGAACAGGACAGGTGACATAGCAGATTTTGCAAACTATAGACCCATCTCGCTTGCTACTGTCATAGCAAAAGTACTTGACAGTCTGCTTGACGAACATCTTAGTACTCACGTAAGAATTCATGATGCCCAGTTTGGGTTCAGGGCAGGATTATCCACGGAGAGTGCAATTTTGTGCCTTAAGCGGGCTGTCAGGTACTATAAGGATAGGAACACACCAGTTTTTGCTTGCTTCCTAGACCTATCTAAAGCGTTTGATCTGGTGGTATATGATTTGTTATGGGATAAGCTAAGAAAGTCTATGGTTGCACCCGAGTATGTGTCCCTTCTAAAATACTGGTATGCCAACCAGATCAATCAGGTAAGATGGGCTGGGGAGTGGTCTGACCAGTATAAAATGGAATGCGGTGTCAGACAGGGCGGGCTCACGTCTCCTGTCCTGTTTAACTTGTATATTAATGGGTTGATTGGGGAGTTGAGCAGCATGCATGTTGGATGCCATATAGACGGTGTATGTGTCAACAACATAAGTTATGCGGATGACATGGTGCTGCTCGGCCCCTCAATCAACTCCATAAGGAAGCTGGTACAAAAATGTGAAAGCTACGCCGCTCAGCATGGGCTCAGGTATAATTCGAGTAAAAGTGAGATGGTGCTTTTTAAAGCGCGTAAATATAATTCACAAAATATACCTGAGGTCAGGCTGGGTGGGGTAGTGCTGAAAGTAGTTAGGAAATTTAAATATCTAGGTCATATAGTAACAGAGGACCTAGATGATGACCTGGATATTGAAAGAGAGAGAAGGGCCCTGGCAGTGAGGGGCAACATGCTCATCCGTAGATTTGCAAGATGTACAAGGGAAGTAAAACTCACTCTTTTTAAAGCTTACTGTACATCTTTCTACTCATGCAGTCTATGGGTGAAGCATACAAAACGCGTGTATAACATGTTAAGGGTCCAATTTAACAACATCTTCAGGATGATGTTCAAGCTGCCTCGCCACTGCAGTGCGTCCGGCATGTTTGCCGAGGCGCACACAGATGACTTCTATGCCATCAGACGCAAGAGGATTGCCTCTCTGCTGAGACGAGTGAGAGGTAGTGGTAATGTCATCCTGAAGATGGTGGCTGGACGCCTTGACTGCCCCATTCTGGGCCACTGGGTAAAGATTGTAACGGGGAGGGTAAAATGATAAAATTAGTTAATTATGAAAATAAGATAAAACAGAATAATTTAATTTAATGTAAAATAATTTTATAATTTTATATTTCATTAAATAATTTTGTAATTTAATTTAATAATTTGTAACTTATCTGTAATAATTTATAAGGTAATTTAATTTAATTTAATTTAATGTAATCTAATCTAATACTAACATAATGATATAATTTAAAACTAACATTCTATGGATTTTTAAACAAATCTGAAATAAATGATTTTTATTTTTTTATTATTTTATTTTATTTTTTTTAAAACATCGATAACTAAACGACATGTCAAAATTGCCGTTTATTTCGATTCCGCTGTGATCCCAACAAGACCTATCTACGATATTTCGAACGTCAAAGTGACATTGGTTGCCCGAATCGAGCTGCTTCTGTCAATTATACGACATTCAAACGATATCTAAATGATAACTTATTTAAACCAGAACGTACCGTTATCGTATTTCATTCTTCGAATCGGGGCGATAGTTCACGAAAAGCATGACAATACTACTTATCAGTTACTGTAACTACACTAGCTATAGTTAAGGTTAATGGGAAAGCAAATTAACATTGCAGTCGGTTTGAAACATTTGGTCTTTACTCAAGTCTGTGCTCACGTCTTAATACTCTCATTAGACCGCGTATTAGACATACCCTTGGTTGAAAATCCTGTGAATGACAGGCTGAATAGGGTGATTAGCGGATGTGCCGCCACTGAACTCGAGCCGAGAAAACATTAAATTAATCTTGAAGGCTGACTGTGCTTATACATTATTAACAATTTTGAATCAGTGTGGTTTCCGAATTTCATGTTTCAAAGAATAAGCTCGGAGATTTGTTTTTATGCATAGGTACAGTCAAGGTATTAAATATCGACACGGACAAAGTGTCAAAACTATGTATACACGATTGTATTTATTTATTGCCTATACATTAAAGTAGTGTGTACATATTTTTGGCATTTTGTCCGTGTCGATATTTAATCGATACAAAGTACAGCACTACATAGTACATATACAGGTCGTCTCTCATCATGGGGTTTTAAATGCAGGTACACTGAGCTACTTTTATTATGGGACAAACCCTGAAAACGCGAAAAATATATTGGCTTTTTCATACATTTTGGCTGATCAGATGTCGATGTTTTCTATGGAGAAGCCAAAACAAAATTCGCTATTTTTGGGTTGGTCCCAAGGTAAAAGTAACTCGATTTAGCGAGTAGTATCGATTTAGCGAGTAGTAGTAGAAAGATATTAAAAAAGTCTTTGGATTTGGGTTTTGGAGTAATGGGTCAACGGTCATATTGTCATTATGATATTTTACTCGTACTTACCGCTTAATCCAATGTCACACAAAAAAAAAAAAACTTTTTTTTGTCAACTTAATGAAGCTACTTTAATATTGTAATTAATGTATTGTTTGATATAGGTACGGTAAGCTGCAGATTTAAGCTAAATCTCCCCTGCAAATAAATTTCTATGCAGGGGAGTAGGGAATATTACGCAAAATTCTGCGTAGGGAGGGCCACTAGCACAAACTGTAGACAAACCGCCTTTGCATGCATGCATCAATGCAGTTTGTTGATGTGAAAACTTGTCAAAAAACTGTTACTCTATGGTTTACAATTTTTGCTAGTGCTGCCTCTGGTGCCAGAACATTGCAGTATTCTCCCTATTGATATTACGTATCAGTCGTATCACTATCTCCGAGTATTAAATGGAAATCTTTTTTTGGTATATCCACATTTGATTTGACCTAACAACCTAACACAGCGAATAATCAATAAAAGAACATCTACCAGTATTTTAGCGCCAAACATCAGAATCCCAAAATCCTGATAAGGAATAAAGTTATTTACAAACAATAATGAAACCAGCGTTAGCCCAAAATGCCGGCGCAATATCACAATATGTCCGCCAGGATTAAAGCTTGATTGATGTACTTTTGCGCGAATCTGTGCCACTTCGGATTACGCGTCAAATAAATTGATTCACTGAGAAAACTCCCATTTATCAATCTTTTTGGATCCACGTAATATTTATCGGTAATATATCAATTTACGGTGACAGATGTTAAGACGATTTTCGTGTCGTGTCGAGATTGACATTAGGCTTTCGGAGAGTAAGCTCGATACATTAATATTAGAAAAATATATAGTCCCGTTTCTTTGAATGCTATAAATATAATTCCATATGCATATTTCTTCGGTATTAAAGTAATTAGTGAACGATATACGTAAAAATTTAATTTATTATTAAGACAAACGACGTTGTAAATGAAATGGCTATGAACAGTATAAACCAAGAAGGTATCTTTTACTCACAAGAAGACTGAATAAATAAGATTGCCATTGGTCCGTGATGGGTAATGTAATTTCATATCCCTAATTATAAGGGTAACATTCTGCTTGTGTCTTAAATTTATGTATTAATCTACCATATATTAAGCGCGCTGTTACAAGTACGAGTAAGTGCGACACACTTAAGTTAAAATTAAATTTCGTTTTTGAATTAAACTCCTAATTAGGTTTTAGATTAAAAACTGGAGAGAATGATATCTCGTAGCTACTCGTAATGTATTGGTACTTAAAAAAGGTCCATTCTTTCGTTGCTTCAAAACAAGATGGTCGGAAATAAAAAACTTCAACGTGATAGAACTGATAGGCCACGAGCAATTCAATGGGCAAACAAGTCGGAATCACAGATCACTTGCATGCTAGATTGACGCTTCTATCCTAATTTAGTATGAAAGCTTAAGACGAGACGATCCTCGCCCCAATGTCCTTGAGCGATCGGGGCCTCGGAGCGGAGCTAAGCGCTCTGCCCCCGCGCCGCCCCTCTCATGTCGATCGCACGCAACGACGTCCAAATAATAAGATTCAGCGCAGAGGCGCGCGGCTGGCGCTATACCCGTATTTGTGTATATAATCTTTTGCAGACGTTTTGTTGTTTGATATGAGTACATCATGCATTTAGTAAAGATCGTATATTATAATCCGCTACCGATCATATCTGTTACGTTCACAGTTAACTTGCATCTGTCACACTATGTAACGTGTATGTATTTAGTTGACACTCTCAGGGAGGCCCTATGCTTGTAGTTCATCGTCGCGGTATAAACAGAAAACGCGGTGAAAACAAAATATTTTTCATTACTCATGCTCTGAAAGTGGGTCGTTATTGTTCTAAAAAGCGCGCTAAAGACATTTTTTTTCTTTATTTTACGATAAGCAATTAAAATTTTGATTTTAAAATGGATTTGTTGTACAAATTCCATTCTGATAATTAACTCCCCATTCCATGAATATCGATATTTTTACCTAAATTTTGAAAGTACCCTCAAGAAATAGTACTGAAGTTTATACTTAGCCGTGTTTTTTTAATGCACTTGTATTTTACCGTTCTCTTATTCGGCATGTAAAGTAGAGTGTTTAACTCGGGTGAAAGGCACCATTTCAATCTCGGACTATTACTACTTACTATTCGGAGTATTAAACTACCTCGACACAAATGGGTGCCTTTCAACCCTTGGTTAACAATCTACTTGCAGCACGGCGCTGACTGTCTAATAGTATCTGTGTCTGTCTGTCATTGTCGCGTCGCGCGCTCGGTGCTGCCAATATATTTTTTTTATGTATTATTATAAAATCGTGCGTGACGTAACGCAAACCTTGACCCCCCCCTCCCCAACGTAACAGGACCGTAACGCTTGGCCTGACCACACCCCCTTCCTTCAATTTGCGTTACGTAATTTGTGGACGCCCCCTAAACAGTGTGTCCCTAGCCATTGGAGAAAGCCGAAATGTACATATGCATTAGGGTATTTAGAACCAGTGTACAAAGTATCATAACAGCCGGTGTAGCGGTTTCGAAGAAATTAACAAATTGCCAATTTTTACTTTGGAGCAGCCTGTATGTGTTAGTAGCTCCTAAGGTAATATCCTCAAAGAATAGTATGGAACCTTCTTGAACCTTTTTGATTATCTTTTTTATTTATGACACTAATAAGCTTCTGACTTTTGAAAAATGTCATCATTATCAAATATTTCGAACAAATTGTCAAAAACACTGCCAAAGATTAACACAGTATGTTTCTATTTGTTGTCGATTATTGCAAATAACTTTTGTTCGAAAAAAATCTTTTTTTTCTTTGGTTCTAATTAAAAAAAATATTAACGTCAGAGAATTCCTGAGAAGTACAGTACAGTACAGTAAACAAACCCTACGTGGAATTTTAGGGTTTGTCCAATGGCTAAGGTCAGGTCACCCTGTATTTCAACACCGACTAATCCAGTGAACACTCATCATCAAATATCGTAGCCGATGTATCCAATGATGATGGGGACGGTATGAAAAAAAAAGTTCATACGCGTAATCTGTGGTTGGTAGTCTACGGTGGGGATACTCGGAATGTAATCTGGGAGCTGAGGATAGCGTGTAACGGACAAGCTGCGTTTGTTTTGTGTTTGTTGTGCCCCGTGCCTGATCCGGGTGTAGAGGGCTGTTAGAAAAACCACCCACTTGACACGAAAGGTACATTAATTAGTCTTTAGTTGGTAGTCTATGGCCGGGATACTCGGGGTCATGGGGTGTAACGAACAAGTCGCATTTGTTTCGTGTTTTTTGTGCCCCGTGCCGGTACATACCACTAACATTAACATGGTGCGAATGGTACATTGGTAGAGTCAAACCATTTTTAAACTGGGCCCTTTTAAGGCATCTAGGCTAGACAAATACAGCACAAATACTGACTCCGTTAAAACGGTCCGGGTCGGGGCCGAGACGTCCGACGCTTCGTTTTCTAACACATCACAACACATGATCACCGAGGCTCGAACTTCAGAGCGTAGGTCGTGGCTGACCGTGCACAGTTTGATCGGCAAACAATTCGGATTGCAATTGTATAGGAATGAGGATACATATAAAATACAACTGATTTAATACAATATGCTGTTTTGTGGAATATGTTAATTGAATAATGGTTTTTATCATATATTTCACTTTACTAAGATTCGTTGCACCAAACCCTCTATCACAGTTAAAGCGTTCGCATAATTTTATTGTATGGAATTTTATACTTAGTTCACTACTCTGACGTGGATCAGTTCACTAAAAGTGGTTGGTGCAACTGCCCCTAAATGGGACTTTCTGAAAGAAAAATCACTAGTAACTTTCAAAAAAGCTTTATTCATAGTTGAAAAAATAAAAGACTTCTTTCTTACTTAAATTCTGTGAACATATCTTCCTACTTGTCTACAGATCCACACAGCAGTCCAGCAGCCCGGCTTCAAGCGAGTAAAACGCGGGTTCCGCCCCCTCCGCCTGCCGGAGACTGCGCCCGCTGACGAACCTAGGGACCCCTACTTCCCGCTACAATGGTACTTGAAGAACACGGGGCAAAACGGCGGCAAACCCAAGCTGGACCTCAATGTGGAGGCGGCCTGGGCGCAGGGGTACACGGGTGTCAACGTCACCACCGCCATCATGGATGATGGTAAGTTTTGTTTTATCTTGAAGCTGATAAAAAACAATATTAATCGCCCTTTTGTATGTCGCCCTAATGTCCACTGAATGATATGCACTTTTAATCAAAGGATTTCTTCGTGATAGCCTCTTTGGGGCAGCTATAATTATATTGATGCATTATAACAACTGCCATCATAGATAATAGTATAAGCTGAGTGAGTAGAAATTAGAGAGAGTACTAGAGTCAGACCAAGATAAGTTGGCTGCGATTTTGATAGCCCGGTGGTGCAAGTGTCAACTAAACGTCATAATTTCACAGAAGTTTGACGTTTAAAATAACCCGTGCACCGTCTGGGCTATCAAAGTCGCTGCCAACTTAGCTTGACTCTAATAATTATCATGCACGTTCTTGACTCCTTATCTGGCTTTCAACTTGCAATGCCAACAATAAATTTAAACATAATCCAGTCAGTAGCAGTTGTAGTAAAAAACGACCACACAAATAGACTTACAGAATTTCTTTCTCCAATTATATATTCATCTTTTACATTGTTTTATTCTTATTTTATTCATTATTGGGAAACAAACATCGAAAAATAATACATACATATATTTAAACAGTTTCCATTTATAGAATAATAACATTATTTGTTGCTACAATTTAATTCAACTTCTATGGCTTTGTGAAGTAGGTTCAGTAAGACCGGTTTAATATAAAATATTGCAACTGATTCCAACAAATAATATAATTAAAACTATGCCTTTCTTCTTCAAAATGCCAATAAAGACAAAAGGAAAAATATATAAGACCGCCGTTAGACCTGCAATGATGTATGGAGCAGAATGCTGGATCGCTAAGAAAATGCATGAACAAAAACTCCACGTGGCGGAAATGAAAATGCTTAGGTGGGCTGGCGGTGTCACGCGACTCGATAAGGTTCGCAATAAATATGTACGCGGCTCGTTCAAGGTAGCGCCTATTACCGAAAAACTCAAAGAGAGTAGAATGAGGTGGTATGGTCACGTTTTGCGAAGGGACGAAAACTACACAGTGAGGAAGGCTATGAACATCCCAAGCAACCCCAAAGGAAGAGGCAGAAGACCAGCAACCTGGTGGTCCTATGTCGAAAGAGAGATGAGGACACAAAATTTGACCACGCGGTCAACCCAGGATAGATTGTCCTGGCGCCGACGTACGAGGAGGCCCGACCCCAGCTGAACTGGGAAATGAGCTGGACAAAGAAGATGCCTTTCTTCTTCAGTCAAAGACATTTATTTTAAACAGACAGAAATATGCAGAAATTAATGGAAAGTCAAACTCAAGGAGTTGTATGTCTATTGTTTATGGTAAAATGTTGCCAGTGTTTTAAACTGATCTAATACGTGTAAGTAGAACCATTTGTAGGTAGTATGTACTTAAAATACACAAATTACAAATATATTAAATAATCCTTTACCATCGTATTTTCACAGAAACGCACGAACGTGTTATGTTATTTCAGTTTGTCTCAAATGCGATGGCAAAAGATTGTTCCCTACATCTGTACTTAAATTAGATTAATTTTCACGCGAAATCATAAGAAAAACCTGAAGTAATTCAAGTTTCGTACACATTGCATAATGAAATCTACATTAAACTGGTTCACATCACAAGCGTTTCAGAAGAATCCATTTGCATAGATTTTACATTTAAATTAGCGCTTTATACGGGAGCACTTTTATTTTCCTTCGCCGAGATGAAAATGAGCTAATGAGGTCCTTTGTTCGCGACAGCTCTGACGTGGTGTTGACCTAATTTAGGATAAATTTCCTGCCCATAGCGTCGCAACTATGATTTTTATAAAATAAATGATGGTTATTATATGAAAGACATTTATTTGACAAGCTTTTTTAGTTTTATTTTTAGCCGATATCAAAGGAGTCACAATTAGTCAAACCTTTATTTTTATATGTTTACCAATCAATTAAGGGGCCACCACCAGGCCAAATTCGCTGTTTTAACGTTCCTATAGCATGCTTGAAAGTTCTATAAACAATTAAGTTCTGTACACAATATTTTAGATTGATAATTGTTCTTTAATTATGTCTACTGATATTTCAAAACAAATACCGTGTCACAAGTAAATAATTTTTCCGTGAACGGACAGCCTTAATAGTCTAATGTCCGATTTCAATAATTATGTTTTGTTTAAAAGCTTGCTATTTGGTATCAAGTCAGGATCTGATGACGGAATCCTGGAGGAATCGAGGGAACTCCGAAAATGAGAACGTACCCAATTATTTCTTATATTCTTAATGATTCCTCTTGCATAATAAAAGACGTAATATTTTTTAACTTTGCGGACTGTTTTTTACCTCTAGGTAAAAAAAGAAGCCTGAACAGTGTTATTGGATTGAAAATATCCATTTCCCCCGCGGATTGTTTCCAATTAACCTTATTTTGGGTAAAGAAGAACGACAATATTTTTATTTCCTTAAAATTTTCTGTGATAACATTTATTTTAAATAATTATTATTATTGGATGGCCAGATAATCAAAGTAACGGTTTAGGGCAATGATTATAGATTTTTTAAAGAATTAATAGTTATTTCTCCTCTGTGCCCGCCCCACTTGACCACCTCTATACAAGAGACGGGCATAGATGGGAATGATTTGTATGTAGCGCCTATTCCCATCTATGCCCGGCTGGGACAGATGTTAATCATCATCATCATTGGCCACATCATCTATTGTAGGTAATTGTTGCGGCGCTTGTGGGTTTATGGGGCTGGGCATCGCCGTTGGCGGCTATGAAGTCCTATAGCAGCGCGAGATTTCTTTCCAGATTCACATCAATTAATATTCAGCAAATTAGGAATCGGTTTAATACCTTCATTTGGTCCTAAATGCACCCGCATTGCGGAACCCGAGTTTGCGGTATCCCAGAGGGTGTGTAATTTTTTTAACTCCTTTCTGTTTTTTACTTGTAGCTCAAAAACGGTACGTCCGACGGAATCATTAATCCAATCATGATAAAAATTGAATCATGATATTCCGAAAGGTACTTTAAAAATAGCCGCCATTTTGAATTTCTTTATTTTTTGTATAATCATGTTAAAATCCGAAAACGCCTTTTCATCGTATCTAATCCATCAAATTTTGCTGGTAGTGCCATTGTAAATGATGGTGGGTTCCATCTACATCGAGTGGTTTGGTAATAAGGAAAAATTTATCTCCCAAGGCTCCATAAATTGTGATTGCACAAACTCGGATTACAGGTTGCTGGAAATTAATTCCTCAAAACGCTATTTTTGGATCTAATTTGTTTAGCCTAGTTGTCGTAAAGTATGATTCAATTTGTGGCATTTTATATAATTTTAGAGCGTTGGAAGTTGTATGTTCCTAATTGCCCCGCATTCCTCTACAGGTTCAATACCTTATTTTAATATACCTAAAGCCTCAATAAATAAACCTAGCAGTTTCATGGCAGCGAAAGTGAGAAATGCTTCGTTTCATCAACACCAGCGCTTCAGAAAACTGATTTAGTCGTTCGAAGAATGCAAGAACATTTTCCCAAGTAATTTACGTCGCGGACAAACTTTGATTTGTAAACAGACTCGCGCCAACTTCACTCAAAACCTCATTTCTGTTTAATTTGGGTACTGTTTCACTTAGTTTGCGTATCGAGACTGTTGATAGCTTCAAATTTAAATACAGTGGAATTCAATGTACAATCTTACTGAACCGTATATTCATTTTAACAAGGGTAAAGCCAGGAAATTAGAGGGAAATAAAAGTTACGCACGCGTAACTTGCGATGGAAGTTATGGGTTTTTAACTTTTTTATAAATTATTCTGAATATGTACTTCTCTTTAAAATTTTGTTTATAAGTATTAAAATCATTTCAAGTAAATTGGAAGAACATGTTAAGTTGCGCACTTAGCACCTTCATCCACGGAGAGTTTAACGTTTTTTGTGTATATAACACGTTCATCAATTGGGTTTAACGCTTTTATGGCCTGCCTAAACACATGAAATCTGAAATTATGAAGCTATTCATAATAGCTTCAAATCCATATTTATTGCATACAATCAATCGCAGTCGCCGCAGCCTATAGACGCCTGCAATTCCGATCTTGATTTTCCTGAGGACACAAAATAAAAAATAAACAGAAGGTCCATTCCCGCCGTTCTTGAAAATACATACCTAAACTTGCCCGACTCGGGTTGCTTCGGTATTAATTTCGAATTTTAAAAAGGAGTAGGTAATATTGGACGACCGGTCTGGCCTAGTGGGTAGTGACCCTGCCTATGAAGCCGATGGTCCCGGGTTCAAATCCTGGTAAGGGCATTTATTCGTGTGATGAGCATGGATATTTGTTCCTGAGTCATGGGTGTTTTCTATGTATTTAAGTATTTATAAATATTTATATATTATATATATCGTTGTCTAAGTACCCTCAACACAAGCCTTATTGAGCTTACTGTGGGACTTAGTCAATTTGTGTAACCATGTCCTATAATATTTATTTATCTATTTAATATAAGTTTTTTACAGACATACATACATCGATTCGTTTATAAATACATCTTATCATGTTTACATTCCTTAGTGACTGCATTTTGACGTACATGACAGTAGGTACCTACGTAGCGGCGCGGACGTCAAGTGAGCAACGCGCGCACAGCTCGACTAAGCTCTGCCCGAGAGTGCCCGAGAACGCCTGTAAATGTAACGTCTGTGACATTGCGTGCGGCGAAAATCGCACTTTGTACTGAGCGGACTCTCTGCTCCGGCGCGCGCCGCCGCTATTTACTCTGTGCTGAGGATCAAATGTCTATATAGGACTCGTGGCATTTAAGCAACACAAAGGTCAGAAATGAGAGTTAAAGTCTGACGCTCGCACTCGACGATTGAAACGCCTCTAACAAAATGATAATGTGATGTGACGTCACATTTTATAAGTCTGTCCTAAATGTATGGAAGATCAAGGAAATTGCCATTTTGACCCTGAAATATTGCGTTTATATATATAGTTGTCGTACAATTTTTGTTTTCAATAAAATTTAAGGAATCGAAAGGTACCATTTTTACATCTATTTTTGAAAGACAAAAAAAAATATTTTGAGACTTTGGAGCCTTGTATTTTTTTATAATCTCAATATTTTTTTTTAAATTCTACTTTTTTATAATGGATGGCTCATTTTCTACCCATTTAACTTAATTTTGTTATAATATTCAACATGTGTTAAGTACCCAACTACACTATACAGGCCATAGTGCTTGCTTGTGGCTACATGGTACGAAATTTATTATACGAGTATAAAGATGACATATAACATTGAGCGATATTAAATTAGAGCGACATTCGATGAACATTAAATACCTTGTTACTATAATGGCTCAGTTTCATTGGTCGATAGGGCCCGTATGCGGGGCGCGGGAGATTTCCAAAACTCATGCTATTATGAGTTTCACTAGTCGTTATACAACCTTACCGCTTGCGGGGAGTCGCCCGCATGCTGTATATCGACCGAACTATAGACTTGTGTGTTTCACTAGTCGTTATACCACCGTACCGCCTGCAGGGAGTCGCCCGCATGCTGTATATCGACCGAACTATAGACTTGTGTGTTTCACTAGTCGTTATACCACCGTACCGCCTGCAGGGAGTCGCTCGCATGCTGTATTCCGACCGAACTATCGACTTATGAGCTTCACTAGTCGTTATACCACGTTACCGCCTGCGGGGAGTCGCCCGCATGCTGTATATCGACCGAACTATCTACTTATGAGTTTCACTAGTCGTTATGCCGCTTGTGGGGAGTCCCGCACGCTTTATATCGACCGAATTATCGACCAATGAAACTGAGCCATAAAAGTAGCAGGTTTTAAAGTACAATTGATGCTCTCGGTTTAGATAGGTACGTCACGCCAACTGGAATGATACCTGAGTACACACCCCCCGCGCCAAACTCTGCATAAAAACTTCAGATGTATATACATTAAAAGTCCTTTAAGTATCTACTTTCTTTTAAGTTCCAAAAGACGAAGGAATTAATTTTCTGTTTGTTGTTTCAGGTGTGGATTACATGCACCCAGATTTGAAATATAATTACGTAAGTATACAACTTCATTCTAAATAAAATGCTCCATAGTATCAAAGAGAATTAGAAATAGAGGTGGATCGGCAAAGAAAATTTTGTAGTCACAGTTAATTTACTGCCATCTTTCGAAACATGATTAAAACTTTTAGAACGCCATTTGACTTTGATCCTTATTCTCTCACTGATATGTGTTAAATTTGTTAAATATCAAAAAGTGGCGCCATCTTATAGATCAACCAACCAAACCAAAGGTATAGCGACTTCGTTTCGAGCGATGGCGCCATAACCTTTAGGTTGTGCCCGGAAAGATTTACGTGGCTACAACGTTTTCTTTGACAATACACCTCTATTTCAAATTAACTTTGTTAGTAGATATCATATTGTTATGAATCACTAACACCTTACAAAACAATGTCCCTCGCTTTCTCTGTGTGTATGTATATCTGTGTGTGTAAGTTCACGGTAAATCACTAAACGCATTTTCATGCGGTTTTAACCTAACAACAGAGTGAGTCTTGAGAAAGGTTTAGCTATGTAATATGTTAAGCTGTAATATGGTAACCCTTGCGAAGCCGAGACGGGTCACTAATTAGTATAACTATATTGATTTTTATATATTAGGTTTTTTTACCATGTATTATGTAAGCAATGAGGCCTTTTCTATTGTAACATAAATCTCCTCATGGTATTAGGGGCATGACAACTATCAAAATGACACACGATAGTATTGTAGTTGTAACAGTATTATTATCCATAATATAATACATGTACATGTACATATATGTACAAGTAATGTCTGCCCGCGACTTTTGCGTGGGCTAAAACTAATCCTATGGGCGGTGCAGACTCTGTATGGAAGCAGAGGAGACGCCTTTGCATATCCTCGCAGAGTGCCCTTGCCTAATGCGCACTCGTGACTCAATCCTGGGCAGACACATATTACGTCCGGAGGAGTTAAGGTCTCTCGAGATCAAGAAGATCCTGCAGCTGTTTGAAGTTGCAGGTTTGGATCGAGAGTTGTAGTAGGTGGCCACACAATAGATCAGGAATGGTCGCAGTGATATTTAGGCTGTAGAGCCTTACATAGCCCCTGACAAAAAAGAAGAAGAAAGAAGAATCCTATGCCCAACCTCAAACTGTCTTACACTACCAAATTTCATTAAAATTGTTTCAGCAGTTTAAACGTGAAGAGTAATAAATAGACAGATAGAGTTGCTAGGAGGGAAGTAGGGATTTATCTAGAAGTGTACAGTTAAATGAGTTTTCTAACCTATATGAATATATGGTTATTATACTAGAGGCAGAAATGACCTTTAAAATTTTATTTTTACTAACTTCAGCGCTCCGGCGGGAGCAGGATTTAGGCAAAGGTCAAAGTTGGTTCCTCTTTGAAGTTGCTCTAATCGCGTGTTGGGATTCGTAGCACGTCTACGGCGTAGCGTAATCCGTAGCTAGCGTAGCATAATGTAATGCTATAAATATAGTCATTTGTAGTTCTTGCGCTTGCTGCCCCAATAGTTGGCATTAAAGTTGAACTTGCCTTCAGAATCATGCGAACTAAATTGACATGAGATTGATGGATAAAATGATACCAAGAATAGCAAAAAATAAATAGTCACGACTATTTTTTGATAAAATGATAAGGAAATATTACAATTACTAGCCATGTGGTTGTTAAAAAAAGAGGTGACAGACGATTTCGATTTATGAATGTCACGAAAAGTGTAAAATAAAAGTATAAAATTACAAATGAGATGTAATAATATTTTTATTGACAATAACAATATACATAATGGATATATACAGATGATTACTATAACCAGCTTATATCTAAAATAGGCCCTTGAGGCATTGTACCAAGGATGCTGGCGGCATTTCCTCGTTGTATCGCAATACTGATACGTTGTGCGAGGAAGCCGCCAGCTCTTCGGTCACCAGTTACGTCAACCAGACGTTTCGCGATTTCTCCAAAAAACTTGTGCGCGCTGGGACCCCATGGACCTAGAGTTTCAACGCCAAAAGGTACAAAATGGTACTCTCTACCGAGGCTCTTATATTTATGAGATTAGTTAAGTACAAGAAATATATCGGCGGGTAAAACTAAATAGCTCCCACTCAAGTAGATACACTATCCGACGGATCTGAAATCTAGACTAATATAATCATCATCACTAATATTATTAATGTGAGAGTAACTCTGTCTGTTTGTCTGTCTGCTACCTCGTCGCGCTTTAACCGCTGAACCGATTTAGATGAGATTCGGTATGGAGATACTTAATACTTCCTGGAAATTTTATAGGACAGTTTTTATTCCATATTTCATTCCTTAAGGAGATGGAATTTATTTTATGGATGTGGCATGTGGGAAATACTAATGTGGAGTCCAGACGGAATGAACAAATCGACCAATTTGATCAAAAAAGAAATTGGCGTCAATCTTCAATTTAATCACCAATTTCAGTTTTATGGTGATATTTGAGTTCTCTAAATTAAAAAAAATGCCCCGAAACGCCAATACTAAAATCACAACTAGGTATTTTTACGTATGCACCTCCATTTTATTGGTAATATTGGTCATAATCGGCAAATTGGCGTTTGCGTCCGCACGGCCAAAATTCATTCAATCAGATTGGCGAAAACTGTCTCGTCTGGATCCACTTAATTCTACACAGACGAAGTCGCGGGCATAAGTAGGTATATGACAATAGTTAATTTTCTTATTTCAAAATATTCGTGAAGCATTGTAATAGTAAATTAATGCACTTTTATGTACCGAAAACAGGTTGATAGGTCATTAAAATTCAGTTACTTCGCAATCTGAAATGGAATGGCATAAAGCGTCGTCTGTAAAGTACAGTAGGGCCTTTAAAGTGGTCATTATACTTAAGGTCAAATTCCATTTACACAACACGTTTCGATTCTGACTTCTAAAGCTTTAAGAGTCACATGAGCTTAGCACAAAATGCCGCTTCCATACAATTGTTGTTAAGCTCTCATTTAAAAATGACATGCTTTTTTTTTAATGAAACTTGGCATGAATATTCACGTAACATATAGGGTGCTAACAAATTATCTACCGATATTTTAGGAGATGGTACTTTACAATAAAACAATTAACTTTAAATAGACATTAAGAAAATTGTTCTAATTATTTTTTTGTTTTTATTAACTGAACAATAATAAATTATAATTTTATCTAAAAATAATCATCATGTGCATTGAACTGAAATAGTACATTTCAATGCTAGTGCGGAAAGTATGTCATTACTTCACGAGCACCGAGATATCACACGGAACGAGTGAAGAATGACATTTCCGCACATGTGTTGAAAGACGTTTTTTAATACAGTTGCGAAAAAATAAGAAAAACAACAAGTATTTTTTTAATGCATGTTCTATAAGACAGAAATAATTGTAAATATAGAACGTTGTACTATTATTACCTCAGGATCGTTATTTACAATTATTTGTGTATCGTATATTTAAATTTTATAAAAACAATATCGAATGTTGCTTTTGGAAACTTAAAACATACTTGCAGTAAGAAATAACGCCTCTTCTTTGACAAGCGTTTCGGCAGCTATTCCGTTCCATTCAGAGAACTTATTAAGAACGGTTTTACAATATTCAATATAAAAAAATAAACTTGTTATAATGATGAAGAGGTAAGTAATAAAATAAGAAATATGTATATTTTTCATTATTCTTACATTAACAGTACGTCTTTATGTTAATTAAAGTGTGTTTTTGTATGAACATGTATAGAGTAAACAATATAGGTTCGTTTGTAGATTGCATATTTTACTAGTCATTTTATACAAATACATGATGAATACTGCAATGAAATACTGTGAATTACAATAGTAGCCTCAGCATATTACTAAAAAGGCTCTAATAAAAAATGTAGTTGAGCATACACTAAAACAAAAAACCTCTAGGAATGATAAAACCATTACATGAGACCAATTTTCTCATCGCAGGCACAAAAGAATAAATACTACTAGACTGCCTAAAGTAGTGAAGTGAAAGTCACTAACAAATATAAAAAAAGTTATACCGTAAAAACATGGAGGTGATATATTAATATTATTGGCCGGTACTGTGTTTGATAGGTACATAGTTTCCGTGGCTAAAATTGTTATAGAAACAAAATATAGAGAGTAGAAGTTTTGTACCTATCTAAAAATTATTTTAGATGAGAGTGTACCTTCGATTGGTTTTTGATTTGGTGGCGTCTAAGTTCGCATCTTATTTTGATTCAAGGTTTCATCTTGAGTCATGTCATCAGGCATCTCACACGCAATGATTAATGCGAACGAGATGTATTATGAGACTGCCGGACCGATCTGAACATTCCGAACTTTAACATACGTCAGATATTAGGTCTAGATAAGATATGGATTGGATATATGTCGTTTTTGTTTGAAGAAACGTTACTTTTGACACTGAAATATCTGATCCATATCGTATTAGACCTAATATTTGACGTGTCTTAAAGTGCGAATCGGGGCCCTGATTGTATTTCGTGAGCACCAATCAGTTTTAGCGGCTCACGCTAATTGGTGCAGCGTCGTACGCCGACTCAACTCACACTGGCTGTTATATCACGTTATATAACATCATGTGACAGGGACAACTTGATAGTATTGATAGTGTTTTAATTTGCTGTCCCTGTCACACAATATTATATTACATAACGTTATGTAACAGCCAGCGTAGGACCACCACATTGAATTGAAAGCCAGCATTGTATTGAATATCAACTTATTAAAAAAATATTCGCCTCATAGACGATAAAACTATTCTCTGTTCAGCGAACATTAAAATTATATTGACAATGTATTGTCAAGAACAAACACCTACCGTAGCTTCATATAATTTCTAACAACGCGATAATTTTACGCCCCGAATGGTACGAATTTAATGGCGGCATTATTGACGCTGGGAATGTATACTATAGTCAATAACGTTTGCTAGCTTATTTGATGAAAGAATATCACATTTTATAGACGGTGTTTTTTTCAACTCCGTTAATTTCGGGGTAAGGCGTAAGTACATATAAGAAAATTGAATAGCACAGTTATTTTTTTATACCGCTGTTGTAACACGGGTATATTTAAATCAACCAAACAGTCTAAAACTATGACATATCACTAACATTTCAAAAATTGATCGTTTTTAGTTAGTACTTGCGTTTAGTCGCAAATATATAAACTCATACTAAACACTGATCAATATGTAAACAGGCCCTAAGGCAAATGTACACGCTCGTAGGGGCTTTATTAGTTAAAAGAAATAATGATCTCCAAAATGGAGTTAATTAGAATACCGCTTTCTTTGAGAAAGTTACATAATTTAAGGTTAGGAATGCACCCTTGAAATTAACTGACTTAAAAAAGCGTGTAACAACAATTATAAGTACGCTAGCTTCTGCTCGCGACTTCGCCTGCTTGGGATTATGATGATGATTGATCATTAGCACTATCACTATATGATAAGTAATTGCTTATGTATCCTTTTACATTAACTATGAACATTGTATTAAGAGATAAATAAGCTAAACTAACCTATGTATTTCCTTCCTCGGGCCCCAAAACTATCTCCACACTAATACTTTATTCTGTAGGACTAAGATGGCCGCTCTTTATCATTTACCACCATGGCTGTCACGTTCTAACAAGTATGTAAGCGCGAAAGTGACGGGTATAGTGACAAGTGATAAAAATGAATCCATGCTGCCACCGCTGACAACTCGAAAATTTATCGATTTATTTACAAACGTTACTAACCGACGTGCCCGCAAAATGCCCATAGAGAGCGGTGTATGATAAGAAGAACTTTAAGAGCTCGTCGCGTCGTTTTGCGAATGAAAATACATAAATCATTCATACGCTCCAAATACTGGTTGTAAAATGAATAACGTGCCATTTGGCTCAATTAGCGTATTTTGATAAGATTCTAAGGTACTTCAATGCCAAGTTGTATGATACCCATTTCGCTGAGGGTTCATGATTTAAACTGAACGTTCATGAATATTCACGAGAAATTAGGCCTGAGTTTTGTAGTACAGATTTACACTTGCATAGGGGTGTAGTTAGTACATTTAATTGCCACATTACATTCAAATAAATGTCAGCTGATGATTTTTATTTAACACCGGGTGCGGCCTGCACAGTAGCAATAAATTGTACTATACTGTACTCCTCAAGCTGACAAACATTTGTATAGCAACTTTTTAAAATAACTTGTGTTTTAATTTTTTAAAGTTTATTCTAAGACCCAATGTATTACGAATTTTGTTATGTCTAAAGCGTGACAAGTACCGTGATTCACAATGATGTTAGCGTACATTGAAGACAATATTTATTTTGTATGGAAAATTGGAAGTGTGAACGATTCATATTTTTTAAAAGTTGTATGATTTGAGGAGTACAATATATGTTTTAATAAGGAAAGTTCAAATTACACAGATAAAATTTGCGTCATAAGTAATTTGGTCTACGTACATATTGTACCCATTTGGCTGCACATATTGAATTGTTTTTTTTTTTTTCAATATCAGTAGTATGGCTATGGTCTCCTATTTTATGCTATACGCGACGTCTGACGTTAGCGTCAACGTCCCGATTGACATGTGAACGCAACGCAAAGCGTCGGCGGTCAATACGTCCACGATGGACGACGACTTTTCGCTGTCGTTAATACGAGTGGTCATGTGCGGTACAGTGTGTAATTTTGTAATAATGGATATTTTAACCATTTTTGATGGTATCTTTGTTATTGGAAGAAGAAGCACAGAACCACCGTATACGAAGAAAAGTAAACACAACACGGCATCAAATATTTTTGAAGGGAAAGAAAGAAGTAATTATAATGAAATAAAATAAATTAAAGATAACAATTCAAATTTTACTGAATAAATTATAATGTAGGTTTGGTGCAGGGAGGTATAACAAAATTGCCATCAAAAAGACGTCCTAGACCGACTAGACAATTGAAGAAAAATGACTGAAAAATGAATGATTTGTATGTGACGACCTAAACACTGCAATGGTTCGAAATAACTAGAGACGCGACGCAATGCGTTTGGATGCCGCGTACGACGTCAAGACGCCAACGTTGACGTGTGACGGAGACCACAACATTACTTCTCTATAGTAAGCATTATGACGCAGCGTACGACGTGATGCTGTAAGCGGCCGATGGCGTTTATGATAAAATATTCAAAATAGTTCAGATCTGGTAATCAGCACTAGGGTTTATTTATTTTAATCTTTAATGCCCTAAAGAAAAACTTACTGTGGACTTAATGTCAAAAGCATTCTCTACCAGGGTTGGTCTGTAGGGTTGTATTGTACAAGCGTTCATCGTAACATCAATTATTCGATAGCTATTTAGTTTGTCGTAGTAAAGTGTGGTGTACAAGCGTTTCTTTGAAGAAGAGGTTATCCCGATATCGATTTTCGAATAAACGATCATCGTGAAACCGATCTGTCCAGCAATTGTTTATTGCGATTTTGTTCTTTCAAACAACTGTTCGTCGCGGAAAAGATCTGTCGCCCAATCGCTCATAGCACGTATGTAATTAGAAGTTCAAAGTCGCACTCATTAGTCATATCATACAATACAAATGTCATATTAACGAAGCGTTTTGATATTTCGAAAAAGTAATAATTTGACTTGTCATTCAGATCCACTAATAAGAAATATTTTAGGTAACTCATGAGTTCGTGTTCTTTGACTTTGATGTTACCAAATTATAATTGAAGCTTTTGTTGTGTCGCTGGGTTTTTTGTGCTTTTAGATATTTAATATTCTAATAGGGTTGCCAAACAAGAAATATTTATATGTGTAAGAGGTAGAGTAAAATTTATGAATTAAGAACGGTTCTGACTTTATTATGAACGTTTTCGCAATTATACTCAAGAGTAATGAGTGCGTGTCACCTTGTTTTGAAACTTCCATCAAAATTTACTTGTCATGTTTGCTTTTGAGTGTATTGAGACTGCCTCTATTATTACTTTGAATTGGAAGTTTTCTTTCTAATGTATCAGTGGTATACAATCTTTTACCCTGACAGGAGGTACAGGAGTAAAATTCTATCGTATTGCTATTTTTTGTGGGCATTCATTTGAAAACTTGTGTAATTAGACTTTATAGCATGTATGTAAACAATGATTTTATCATCATCACAACCGTATATTCTATAGTTATATCCCACAGCACGTGGCACGTGGCAAAGTCACTTGTAAATTTCATCAAAATTGCCAAAGCCGTTTTTGAGAATATATATTTAAAAAAAAACTTATGCAAAAGTATCTAAAAAAATATGATAGATTATTTGCCGTTACTCTATAAAACTTCAATGTTTAAATTTATTTGAAGTTTATTTAAATGTCCCATTATAACTCGCTCAACTACCTACTTCATATTAATACACTTGTCCAAAGTTTCATTCAAGAATATCGAGCGACATACTCTATTCAAGGTTGATGGTCAATTGCAATTGACCATCAACCATCGGTTACGTTTTACGGTTCAATTCGTAATGTTTTTTGTCAACGTTTCGGCCAACACTGGTTTAAACTTTATGCGTATTTACAATATTCATGCAGCCCGAGGATTTTAACGACACACACACACACAACACAAGCTTGTCTGAGCAGCTTGCGCTTGTATTTCTTATCTCGGCATTCTTGTTTTCCTGTAGGTAGCGTAAATGATACACAGCATGAGTGAGGCGAAGGCTCTTTCGCTCATATAAACCTATTGATGAGACAATATGTGTTCCGTATGATTTCTGAAAGAGATCCAAATAAGACCAATTACAAATGTGATATCCGAATACGCTTACTTGTTACGTTCGTCTGAGAGCTCGAGTCTCGGCCCGATTCGAAGAATGATTAAGACACATTTAAGATCTTGGAAAGATCTGTAAAAGATGGATAACTAAACGACATGTCAAAATTGACGTTTATTTCGATTCCGCTGTGATCCCAATAAGATCTATCTACGATATTTCTCACGTTAAGGTGACATTGGTTGCCCGAATCAAGTTGCTTCTATCAATTGTACGACATCCAAACGATATCTAAATGAGAACTTATCTAAAAAAGAACTTACCGTTATCGTATTTCATTTTTTGAATCAGGCCGTAAGTCACGCTCACATAACTTCAGCGAACAGTGACCCAAATTTCCATGACCAATCGCCTCCCGGGCGAAAACTCAAAAGTGGTTAACGGCTATATATGATGAGCCCTCGTGGACATCACCTGCCGCTCACGAAATACGTAAAAAAAATTGGTCATCGCTTCCCATTTGATACTTTGTTAGATGATAGTTCAGATGTTTAAAAAATCGCCAGCCGGTTGTATCGTGGTGGTAAGAACATCAGCTGGTCGCATAAACATGAAAAAAATAAGCGCTTTACCTTTTTATGATAGTAATAAAAAAATATGAAATTTTGCATGTAGCATTCCATCAGGCGTTCCAAATAAACGGTTACGCAATTTACACATTACGCATACTTTGCGGACTTAAAATGGTAAGGCGCGTATTCTTTACATGTTTATGTCATCAACTGACGGTCTTTCCACCGCCATACAACCGGCTGACTGTTTTTTAATTCATGATAGCATCTAAACTATCATCTGACAAAGTATCAGACGGGATGCGATGACTGACGTATATGTTCCTGGCCCGCGGTCTATTACAAAGAGCTGCGTCGTGCATTGTTAACGCTAAAACGTACCCGTGTAAGAATGCCTTATTTCTACACAACTATCAATAACTAACGTCGTTATTCGTACAAGTGTGAACATGTCGCCATTCAAAGTTGTTGGTTGCAGAATGCCGAGGCGTCGTACGACTTCAGCAGTAACGACCCGTACCCATACCCGCGGTACACGGACGATTGGTTCAATAGGTGAGTTATTGTAATTTTAATTTTATGGTGGTAGTATGAAAGTCGGTAATGTGATATTTATTGCTGTATATTAGGCGAAAATACCAGCTCAGATTAGAAGATTTTAGGTAAATACCTCCGTCACGCTGACGGCGGTGGCTTCTTAAATTAGTGCGATAAGGACTGCAGCTGGGGCGAAAAACCCGGAGTAAAAATCTCAGAAATCGAGGTTTCGTTCTCGACATTTTCTTCCTCTAAAACCTAACCAATCTCATTTTGGGAACGGATTGAGAAAGAAATTATCTGTGCCTGACTTTTTTGATTTTTGCGACTATTGATTTCGATTTTATATGCTAGGCGTCTGATTACGGCGCATTACTTGTGAGGGATCTAGATTTTATAAAAACCAGAATATCAAAAAAGCAAAACGTACAGACACAGGTAATAGTAATATGTAATGATTGAGTTTCTGCAGAATTGTTAATCTAAATCTCATAACGAATCAGAAACGAATAGAGATAGCTAAATTTGTTTTAGGAACGGAGTTCAATTTTAGTGATAAATGTGAGAAATTGTTGTTTTTGATTCTCTAAAAACAGCCAAAAAAAATTCTTATAAGGCTTATAATTTAAATTCAGTAATTTTTAGAATGGGCAACGAATTTCTCAAAAATTCTTCAAATTATTGATTCAAAATTCGAGTTTCAGACATTTTTCCAGAATTAGATCTATTTTGCTATTTGAATTCTTTAGACGAGTTTTATGAATATTTATGATGCTGTAATAATATTCGACTCAACTCAACCAATTATTTTTGTTCCATTAGATTGATTGAAGGTTCGCCGTACTTTTAAATTATAATATAGTTAAATTGCTAGAAATTAATCAGTCTGCCTTATAAATTGCAACAAATTGCTGACTTTGGTATCATTTCAGAATACCCAACATTTTATTTCGAATAAGTAATATACATGCTATATATTATAATAAATAAGAAACATTGAATTTAATCCATCGTGAGACATACTAACATTAAACTAATTTTACGGTTTAAACACATTAAACTCACGTCACAAACAAGTCGCGCGAGTGACTAAAAACACGTGAACCTTAAAATTAGTCTTAAATAAGAAACATAATGTAAATATCTGGATTTAGTTATTGAATGTATCAAACCCTTTGTTACACTCGCAATTGATTTAAAAAAAAAAACTCATTTAAAAGTAGGTGCGAGTGCGACCTTATACGACGATACAGCTGTACTCCGAGTCTCCGATAGGCGAAAGATGGGTCCTGTGACATTTCGAATGACATTACTTGTAGTGATGCCAAATTATCGATAAATTTACTTTTGTAGGCCAGTGGTTGTATTCGCCGTGTTGTGAAGGTTCGCCGTACTTTTAAATTATAATATAGTTAAATTGCTAGAAATTAATCAGTCTGCCTTATAAATTGCAACAAATTGCTGACTTTGGTATCATTTCAGAATACCCAACATTTTATTTCGAATAAGTAATATACATGCTATATATTATAATAAATAAGAAACATTGAATTTAATCCATCGTGAGACATACTAACATTAAACTAATTTTACGGTTTAAACACATTAAACTCACGTCACAAACAAGTCGCGCGAGTGACTAAAAACACGTGAACCTTAAAATTAGTCTTAAATAAGAAACATAATGTAAATATCTGGATTTAGTTATTGAATGTATCAAACCCTTTGTTACACTCGCAATTGATTTAAAAAAAAAAAACTCATTTAAAAGTAGGTGCGAGTGCGACCTTATACGACGATACAGCTGTACTCCGAGTCTCCGATAGGCGAAAGATGGGTCCTGTGACATTTCGAATGACATTACTTGTAGTGATGCCAAATTATCGATAAATTTACTTTTGTAGGCCAGTGGTTGTATTGTATAAACAGCCAAGTCAGTGAAAACGTTATATTAGCCATTATGTTATTTTTAATGGCAAATAATAATAATAAAAAACAGCTCGTGTCACTAATTTGGGCCGGATTAACGTCATCTGTGACTTCATAAACACAGTTAGTGTTGCTAGAAATAATATTATGACTTAGCTCAAAATATTTACTTTATTTATATACAAGACATAAAAATATCAACTACTTAGATTTATTTAAAAATTATATTATTTTAATCTACTCATATCTATTATCGAAATTATTTTATCGATACACCACTTCTCTAGTCGACACTGACCAACGAAGTAACTTTTATAAGACGTAGCCACGCGAGTACATATCAGATTATTTCAACAAATTTTGAACAAAACTACATCACATGCTATTAACATTGCTTAAACGTCGAGTTTCTAAATGAAAACATGTCTTATAATTTGTTTTAGTCGTATAAAAATATTGGTGTGACAAGACGTCATTACAAGGTTAAAAGGTGGATTTTTAAAACGTCATTCGAAGTGTCACTGATCGTGGTATAAACCCATTACGTAAGGCGTAATTTTTTTTACTTTTGGCTACATAAATACGTCACATTAACTTTACCAACCTTCATATTGATGTTGAAATATAAAACTATCTACTCGTACTACTTACTATATTAACGTATCAAATTCACAAAACAAATGTTTATATTTCAATTTATCTAAATGGGATCATAAACACTGTCTGCAAATATTATTTTCGTTTTTTATCTGTGCTTTGTAAACCAAATAAAAAGTTTCTCGCTTAAACTTATTACATAAAAATAACTGGAGAAGAAAAATCCCATTGTTTTGCGTTAAATAGTTGTTTTGTTTTATAATAGCTTTCACAAAGCGTGATATTTTATTTTAATTAGTCTTTTGTTTTGCTTTTATGCGCCCTTGAGTGGAAAGTTAATTGAATAGGTAGGCAAAAGCTGGCCACAATTATAATTATTTAAATGCTCTTTTTGGCATACGTATTAAAAGGATATTATTCTTAGGTCAATGATCGTCGTTAAACCAAGTGCATTCGTATTGTACAAAATTGTACCGCTTTTTGCCATAAATTTAATTAGCAATCTTGAGGATTTTCACTTAGGACTTCAGCAATTGGAATCCTGGTTTTGATTTTCGCTCGATGGAAAAAAAAATCACGAACATAGGTCTAAAACGCACTTAAAATAATTGTAACAATTTATGAACAAAGCTAAAAATTGAAGAAAATTGCTTCTAAAAATGCGCAATTTTAGTATCGAGACAACTTAGCGATGACTTTTTATTTTTTAAAACTTACAATAAATTTAAATTCAAAAGCATGATATCCGCTTTTTGTACTGTAAGATTTTTTTCTTTTATGCAATAAAGATTAAATAATAAATAAATAAAATCCGCGGTCCCGAACGTGGGTACATCCATCCATCCATTCATTGACCGTAAGTATGAGAGAAGAACATGAACCTATGATACCTTAATAAAAACTGATGCTGCAAACACGAGTAGTTCCTGGACCGACAGCAAGTACACCTGCTCCATAATATAAAAAAACTTTCTTTATCTTTCTGAAGAAAACACAACATGAAAATAGAAGTAAAACTTTATCCTTACCACCTTTTTAGCTCAACTATCAGTCATGTGCCGTGCCGTCACATATGTACAGTCGCAATCAGATACATCGGAGCGGCCGAGGTGCTCAAAAATATCTGAACACGCACTCTAGCGCCTTGACTATAGAGGCGTGTTCAGATATTTGTGAGCACCTTGGCCGCTGCGATATATCTGATGGCGACAATGCGTTAGGTACCTGATTTGACAAGTCTTTACACAAGAAATAGAGATAGATGGTTCAGAAAAGGTATTACGAAATTTGGTACATCAATTAACTGAGTAATCTTAGGGGCGGTTTGGAAAAGTATGAACTTTGACCTTTACCGCGACTAACAACCACTCCGTAAAATTAGTCTCTTTAATCCTCCAGTTATTAAAACTTTGGATTACCCGTCAGCACTTAGACTGCTGTCTGTGTAGATTTATTATTACGTATACTATAAGAATTTTAATACCTATGTTTTTTAGTTTTATCTTCTGAAGGTGATGTTCAGACGTTTACTGCAGCTAACTATATTACTGCAGTGGCAGCATGGTTTCATTTTTATCACCTGTCACTATGCCCGTCACTTTCCCACTTACATACTTGTTAGAACGTGACAGGCATTGTGAACAATGATAAAATTGATAAAAAGATTGAAGAATTGAACGTGATATTTTACATTTATCAAGCAAATTATAAATATAGTGGCGGTATCAAAGCCGCTGCAGTAATGTCGCAACAGTAATGCAGTTGATATCCGAATGTTACCTTAATACTATAAAGTGCTAAAATCAAGCAGCGCCTGATAAAGTTCGTGTCATCCACGATGACGCGCAGAGTTGTCAAATCTAACCTTTGATAATACGATGATACGAGTCAAGGCACAAGTCATGTTTTTTACCGACAGTAACTACACTTTTCTAAGTATTTACCTACTTACTGTTATTCTAATTGTAGTATAAGACAATCCTTATTAGAGCTATAATTTTATTTCATTAGTGTTGTTATTATTTTCATTTTTATTTTATTTTGACGATCATGATAGAAATTCTTATATTTTTGAGATGAATGTAAATTTATTATATAATTGTCTTTCATGAAATAAATCATCTAATCTAATCTAATCGTACAAAAATTTCATGCCGGGAGTGTTTTGTTTCACCCAGCCAAGCTGTTTTAAAATAACTATATATTTATGTACATATAAAAAAATATACTCCCATTCGAAGATTAAGAGATAAGGTTTTCATTACAAATATTTTTGTGACAAGCAAGCTTAAGCTTAAAAATAAAAACTGAAGGTATCTAAAAAAGTAGAAAGTCTCGCCTTACTTTTGTGTTGCATCACTGTCGGCCACGACCAAAACTGACCATTTTGGGGTCGTAAATCCGGTTTCAAATTCTTAGTAATTTTAAATGTTTAGTTCGTTAACTTTAAATACCAGTGGGATTCGACGCTAAATTAAGTTGGCGCTACCTTTTGCTTTTCAGCGATACCCTGACCTATCGTCCCTATCTTATCTTAATTGGAGTAGTTTCATGAGTTTTCATTTGATAGGATTAGTTTAAACATATGTTTTTTTTTTTCATTTGATAGGATTAGTTTTAACATATAGGGTTTTCTTTTATGTCATACTGAGCAACATTTACTATGATACCAACGTCGTAATCGCTAAAACAAAATTTGTAGAGTACAATTTTTCCGTAATTTCCTTTAGTTTTACCTCACATAATCTGGTTTAGGATTCAATAAACATCCTGTATACCGTCAAGGTTTGAAAGTCTAGCGCTACTATAAGTAAGTTTCGGAATTAGGCAGGAAGTTTGAGCGTAGGAGGGGAAAGAAAAACTATTTAGGAAAATCCCTACAAAATTGGGAAAGACCTTGAATGCCTCAGAACAATTTTTTAGCTAGCTCCGCTCCGCGGCTGTGGCGCGGTCGCATTTTTACCGCTTGTTACTATGCCTGTCATTTCGAAAAGACATACTTGCACAAAGGCACGGTTAGAGTAGTTACAAAATTCATTTTAAAATATAAAGGAGAAGAAAATTAAGTTTCGTAAAATGTACCTACTTTACTTCCCACTGGGTAATTGTACTCCTACAAATTTATGTATGAAAATTATATCACAGCCTAATATCAGTGTTTACTTTAAATTGGCACATATATCAACATACCTACTACAATAATAATTTAATAATTAACAACAACGATAAATTTTGAACTGAAGCGAATTTTGCAGTAAAGTAGGCACATTTTACGGTTGCAATTTTGTTTGATTATCTTTTTTAAGACAATTATACATTTACAAGCAAAACTTGGAACAGTCACTAGTTCCTGAGAAAAGATCGATGATTGGGTTTATCGATATAGAAACTCCCTACCTGTTATTACATTTTGCTCCCAACAATTCCTTGTCTAGATGTGAAATTGTAATTGTAATGTAATTATGAATATACACAACTTTCTCTTAGTTATATAAGTGGTTACAACACGTGTCTTGGCAAGGCAATTTACTAAACTTTTAAAGCAAACACAGTCGATCTATATGTGCACTTACGTAATTCAGTTACCGATAACTAATATGTAAGTATCGGCAAGGAAAGGCACGTGTATTGACCATTTATACATATACTTAGGTAAAGGCATTTGGGATTTGGGATCGGGCCAATTTCCGAACCCCTCTTGTACAATGACAGGAGCCTAAATGTGCAATTTTTATTGAACATTTTTTGAAAAGTATTCTCATAACTAACGCATCTTGGTGTATACTTACAATTAGTAATACACTAATGATTACTGCAATAATATAGTCGGAACAATTAAAACCGACCATCTATGTTCCGCGATTTGTATCCCTTTTTACTGTTACTGAGCTAACGAAGGAGATACGAGTATACTGTTGTTTCACCGTCAGGATTCAATAAAACTGGTGCTTAGGTACGTGTAGCTAAAATACTGTTGAGGCCTAGGCTCCTTTCTAGGTAATGTAGGGGTGCCTAAGTGGATCTTAAATTTTTTTTAATACTACGTCGGTGGCCAACAAGCATGCGGCCCGCCTGATGGTAAGCAGTCTCCGTAGCCTATGTACGCCTGCAACTTCAGAATAGTTACATGCACGTTGCCGATCCTAGCATTCCCCCACCTCGTTGAGCTCTGGCAACCTATGGAGACTTGTTAATTAAAGTTGTGTACAAAAATTTTATTTTATAAAATTAGAATTAAATTACAGCACAACGTTGTCGCTCAATATATTTTAGAGGATTGCCGTTGGCTGCTGTCGGCGGATGTTATATACTGGGACGTTCGTTGCCGATCTTCAAATTTCGGAAGTCATCAGCCGTCCGTGACGTCAATAAGATGCGTTCTGAACAAGTACGATCCACTCCCATTTACTAACGTGACCGAGCAAATATATGCGATGTGTGGATGTTTTACCATTAGAATTTTATTAAAAGTACTGGTTTTCCACAGCCATGGCACGAGGTGCGCCGGAGAGGTGGCCGCGGCGCGCGACAACGGCGTCTGCGGCGTCGGCGTCGCGTACCACTCTAAAGTTGCCGGTAAGTGGTTTATGAGAGCGTAGACGTCTAGTCAACTCTATGACTGCTACTTGAAGCAACGTTGGCGCAACTGCGCAGCAAAAACGGCATATGCAGCGTCGGCGTCACGTACGAATCTAAAGTTGCCGGTAAGTGGTTTAAGAGAGACCCGCACTAGCGTCTCCCGATCGTCGGCGTCTAGTCAATTCTATGGCTGCTGCTCAACGCAACATTGGTGCAACTGCGCAGCGACACCGTTTTCCATTCTCCTCAGCCACGGCACTAGATATACCGAAGAGGTTGCCGCGGCGCGACAATAGCGTCTGTGGCGTTAATTGGCTTAAACTTACCGGTAAGTGGTTTAAAGGGTCTCTGATTTTCGATATGTGCTACGTATAGTCAGCATCAATAGTAGCGGATGAAACAACGCGCCAAAAGTATCTGATTTTCCGGATAATTTTTCCAAATACAGATAAAACTCTAAAATTTTCGTTCAACAGTATAAATTTTATAGTCTTAATTGTTCTACATATAGAACCATCACATTTTGTTAAGCTGTTACAGAATGGTAGATACTTTTGAAACCTTGTTTGATCCTCTACTTTTGATGCTGACTGTACATTGTTACATGGATATTGATGTGCCGTCGGGAAATTTTCAGAATTTTTTCCTCATACACGCTCGTCGGTTTAGGATGCTCTTGACCTGGCCCTTCTTCAGGATTTCCCCGATTTGATCAGAGAAAGTCCGCCGAGGTCTACCCCTTCCAGCTCCCTCTTCTACTTCTCCCTTATACACTTTCTTTGTTAACCTTCTTTCACTCATTCTTTCCACGTGTCCAAACCATCTCAACATACCTTTCTCAATTTTTGTCACTACATCTTCGTTCAGTCCACACTTTTCCCTTATCACACTGTTCCTAATTCTATCTTGTAATTTTACACCACACACACTTCTCAACGCTCTCATTTCCACTGCATTCACTTGACTCTGATGTTTCTTCTGCCATACCCAACTTTCGCTACCATACATAAGTGTAGGCACCAGCACCCCTCTATGCACAGCCAACCATGCTTTTTGCGACACCTTCTGGGTGCTCATAAAAGCGTTGAGTGCCCCATTCACACGATTTCCAGCATTCACTCTCCTTTCAATATCTTCATCATGTTTACCGTCCCTAGTGAACAAGGTTCCCAGATACACAAACTCTTTCACTTGTTCAACTCTTTCTTGACCAATCAAAACTTCACAGTTTGTCATACTTTCTCCCTTTTCAAATACCATTACTTTCGTCTTGCTCACATTTATTTTCATTCCTTTCCTTTCAAAAGATCTATGCATTCTAGTAACCATCTCCTGCAATTCTTTACCCGATGACGCCAGCAATACCAGGTCATCAGCGTAAAGAAGACATTTGACGAGTAAACCTTTCATTCTCAGCCCACATTCATCATTTCTCAAATCATGCATACTACTGTCCATGAATAGATTAAACAGCCACGGTGACACTACACATCCTTGCCTCTTCTCACTCTTTATCACTCTTCCATATTAGTGCTAAAGAATGGCATATTCGCATCCTGTACCTATGGAAACATGTCAAGTTTCTACAAACGTAACGCGCGTGCGAGGACCATCCTAGTCATAACTATGTTGTTAGGAAAATAAGCCAAATCATTTTGAACATCACTCGCTCACTAAGCTTCTGCTGCTGACTTTACGTACGTAACAAGATTCCTAATTTCAGCTTCTGTTCTATTTCTTTACCTTCTCCTGAAACAATAATAACGTCATTTTTCCTCATCACGTTTATTGATTAGAGATCTCAAACACCTCGAGTCCTGCGGCCTCGTAAAGAGATTAAACACTGATCAAGTTGATTGCTAATATCTCCTACATTCCGACCACGTTGATTGCTCAGAAGTTTTCTTTGAATAATCCGTTCCGATGAGACCACTGGAATTGAATTGGAAATGGTTCGTTTGTGATAAAGCGGTCCTTTTAGAATAAATTAGAGATCAGTGGCAGAAAAGTAGCTGCTGGTCTCATGTAACAATTTGCATTGGAAATATGTTTTAATAAATTGGGAAATGATTTTGATATGAACCTTTTGTGTATTTCTAATTCATTTTTGGCTTAGAGCTTTGAAAAATAAGTGAAACACATTTCTATCTAAGTAATATCCTACAGTACTTTAATCGATTTATGCACACTGTGGATGATGTAAAGATAACGGTGCGGCCGGACAAGAAGGGATTCGGCAAATATTCGTCTCGTTCATTTTCCTTGGGTAGCGAGAAACACCATCACGAATATTCGCCAAATCCCGATATTTGTGGCCGCACCCTATGATTATATTTCAGACACGCTAGCTCCAGTTTTTTCACTTAACCTAAGAGTGTGTACCAAAACATTCGAACTAAGAAACAGTCACGAAGATTTTGACTTTAATTTACTTTCTCAACAAAATCAATCCTCCCTAAAACTAATAGAAACTGTAACCGTGTCTGTGAACATTCTGTAATTACCACCTGAATCTGGTCTGCTGACTCGAAATTGGCCCTTATTCCCCGGTGATTGGGGCCAGATTACCACACATTACCCTCGCTCCGCTGGCCCGTATGATTGGCACGTTTGGTCTCGGCCCGCGTCACCGAACGTTACGACTCTTTGTTGGAATCGGCCATATTTTTAGATGAGATTCCAGTTTAGGAGCTTTTTCAGAAGTTTTACTTCATATTCGTTTGGAGAGTTATCATTTATTATATTTTTTAAGCGAGCTTATTGCCTAGGTACCTATCTAGAGTGCATTGTTAATTAGTAGAAATACGCCTATTGAGGAACGACGAACGTTACGATCCTCAGTATTGAGGGATCGAATGAAGAAGATGAAGAAATACTACCCATATTACTACTCAAAACCCGCAATAGTGGAATTATTTTGGTACAGACGGTTGGATTTTGGCAAGGTGTGGAACGCCTCCAAAAAGTTAAAAATGTTCTCACAAATTTACAATGAATAAAAGAAACGGAAAATTTCGTTCCCGTGTAAAAAATGAAAATCATCTTCATGTGACCAATTTCGCAACGTTTAAAACTTTCCATCGGCATACATAATTATCATGCAAGGAAATATTCTTTTAAGAATTCTCATTTTGCTGTTGAGAGAGCTTTTGTGTTTGTCCTTTTTCTTGTTTGCCTTATGTGGTTACGTGGAAATGAAAAAAGTTTTGCCATTAAAGTACCTACTTCGCGTTCATCGTATCTGAAGTACCCACTTCAGCTTTCCACGGCGTTCTCCATGTTAAATAAATATGCTGGTCATCTTCGAAAACCTTAATTCCGACTATTAACTTTTTTGTTGACCTTTATATTTTTGGCCGAATAGACATGGCTTACATTTTCCAGGCTTATTTCGTTTTAGGTAGGGGGCTTAGCCCTACGTCCCCCTTTATTTAATTTTCGGCTTTTCCACTGTAAAAGTTTATGTAGCGTTTTAGTTAAATAGTATTTAGTGACTAAAGCGAGTCTTTTAACCTATCCATTTCGAGTCCTTTCTGGCCTGAAAGTTTTTGTACACACCGTGGCTACACACTAAAAATAAACTATGATAAATCTAATTTCGGTTGTTAGATGTTATTATTAGAAATGGTTCTTATATACCTATATATTTCGCTTGAATGGCATTTTGTTAAAATAAATCATCGGTATTCCAAATATATTTACCAGGTACCTAAAACAAAACATATGGCTTATAAAAAATTGCTAATCGGTTTCGATCAAGTGAATATAGGATTTTTTTTCGAAACGTCGATAAGTTACCAAAAATGCTAAGGTACTCTATTACTCTTATGTAACTTCGTTGATTGAACTATACAACGTCAGAGGCAATAATTTGTATACATATTCGGTATAGAAATGTTTGCCTTCAAAGTTGTATAGTTAATAGTACATCAACGAATACATGTCATCATTGGTCACAGCATCTTGACAGATGATTGTTGCAGCGACAGGTTATTAAGAAGAAGAAGAAGAGGTCCGTGCGCCGTCGGAGATCGGAGGTGCGGCACATCTTTTCCTGTGACTGTAAAGCCCAATCGCAGCACGGCACTTTCTGCCACAAAGATCGCAGGTGAAGCGCGAATCTGTTGATGGTTCCTGTGCAGTCCGAAGTCTTTTCTGCTTTAAATCATCGAGCCAGACTTCATCATGCTTCGCTATGCCGTCATGTAGAAGGTTACGCCATTCCCCTCTTTTAAGGGTTTCCGTTTCCCAGGTGTTCGGGTCGATACCGAAGGACAACATGTCCCGCTTGCAGGAATCCTTAAAGCGAAGCTTTGGGCGTCCGACTGGTCTTTTGGCGTATGCAATTTCACTCAACATCACTGCCCGGGGAAGTCTATCTGGATCCATACGTAGAACATGGCCTAGTCACCGCAACCTTCGCTGTTTTAGAGTGGCAGTGATGCTGCAACAGTCGACAAGGTCGAGAATCCTTCCGTTTGTCATACGATCCTTCCAAGTGACTCCGAGAATCGTACGTAGGCAGCGCATGTGGAAGGCATTTAAGCGACGCTCTTGTTTGGATTAGGTGGTCCACGTTTCAGATGCGTACAGGAGGATGCTTAGGACGCATGTTTTGTAAACAAGAATATTGGTAGAGAGTTTCAGCTTGTTGTTATTCCAGACTCGAGCCTGAAGCTCTCCAAAGTTGGCCGCAGCTCTACCTATCCGTGTATCAATCTCTCGATCATTGCACAACTTGCTGGTGGTAGTCGATCCAAGATAACAAAAGTTCTCGACCACTTCAAGAGTATCATCACCAAGCATGATACTGGGTATATGATACGTGCCTAGAGCGAGAACGACGGTCTGGAAAATATTGCCTTTGATGTCACTAACAGGCCCTACCTAGGTTTCACCACGCTTCAATTCGCACGCTTCGCTTTAAAATTCAAAAATTTATTCTGCAAGTAGGCCTCAAGGGCTCTTTTACAAGTCAATACAACATTTATAGTAACATCATATAGTGACATGAAAAATACATAACAACATTTTATAAATACAACAGCCAATACCTGGGTAAACATTACATTATAATAATCTTAAAATAAATAATTACTACAATACAATAGAGATGTATAGTCTCTAAAAACACATTAAATCTGGAGATGTAAAAGGTCCCCAATGTCAGAGTACTAATACTAATAAAATTTGGAGGTGTAAAGTCTCTCCAAGTGTCAAAATAAAATTTATACTAAATAAATAAACTAGCAGTCTCATAAACTAATGCTACATTCTGTACATAACTAGTATGTACCAAGTCAAGTACATACATACTATTGTAAATTGCTAGTCCAACAAGTAAACATGTCAGGTACTATCGTTACCTACCAACCCAGAAATGTACAGATGGCGTACCGCGAAAAACGAAAATCGATATTTAGTTAATATCTGCCTCTATCACACGAATATGTAAGAGCGATAGAGAGACAGGTAAAGAAATTTCAATTATCGCGATATGCCCTCAGGAAATGGTTACTGTTAGGTGACAATTTTATCGTGAAGTTAGTGAAATAGGCACTGGTTAGGGTTTTAAATTTGATATTCACTAATTTTCAATCATACCTACCGACAACAACGAATTATTCGATTTCTGAAGTCCTCTGCATTATTTAATTAATTCGCTCTATTATTAAGGTTCGTTACGATTTGAACGAGATTGAATTACAATTCTGGGACTACGCTTTTTTCTGTTACTGACGTCAGGATTGTCGTTACGAAACAAATCTTCCGCTTCGTAAAGAAGGAAGTACCTATCCCTCGAGAATTCGCATTTTCTTAGATAAAAATAGCGTCTTACTTACCTATTTACTGTTGAAACACTTACAACCATATCAACGAAAATAAAGCTCCTAATTATGGACTTTATATATGGACTAAGAACAGTCAGATGCAGAGATAAGTGACGTCCCATATTTAAAAGTTTAAAACACATAAGTCTCGATTTCGTGGCAGCAATAGGTATTCCATACAAATTCCAATATTTGTCAAGTTCCAAAACTTTTCAAAAGTTGAAATGGCCATATCAAATGAAGGCATAGTACATTAAATACCCAAACAGGTGATCAGCCCGCGTAGCCAACGTGCATATCGTTCACGCTCCGTGGCGAACGAAAGTCAACTGTCACAGTCGCACTAATATGGAAGAGTGATAGAGAGAGATGACTACGCTGCACTACGGAGCGTTAACGATTGTAACGTTGGCTACGCGGCCTGTACTTATTATTCTAATGTTGGGTACTTTCGGCAGAAAATACTCTTCTATTTTTTAACCAAAAAAAAGGCGACATCTTTTCAACTGTTTTTACTTTTTAATGTGAAAATAAAATTGCTACTGTAAAATATTTCTATTATATTTATATTTCTTGCACCATTTTTGAGAAAAGCACTATATATAACTCGGCTGGAAGGCTACTTTACTTGATGGCTTCGGATTAGGGAGTGCAATCTTGCAGCTGAATCATTGATTCCGGTATTTGCAAGATTTAAGAGATCCAATCTTGCAAGATTCGCAAATCTACATATACCTACTAAATGTATTTTTAATATTCTATTAAAACTGAGTTAAGTATTGTTTCAGAGACGAAATAATGCATATTACGCACAGGGTGAAATTTTATCCGCCAGCCATACTCTGCATAGTGACTTTGTAGGTCATATTGAACAACTTTTACTATAGGACCAATGCTGAAATTGCGAAAAAAAAAAAATGGGCTGTCCCAATTTGGAATGTATGAAACACAACATATTTTTTTTTTCGCGAGATCGGCATTGGTCATATAGTTAAAGTTGTTCAGTATGATCTATAAAGTCACTATGCAGAGTATGGCTGGTAGTTAAATTTCACATTGTGTAATATGGTTGATAAGTGGCACTAGACTTTTAAATTAGTCAGGATTAACGCATTAGTGCTGCGCGCGTTCATAGAATCCCTAACATCTTGCACCAAAACCACATCTCAAATGCGTCAATTCTACTCCTAGTAATCGCTTTCAGAGTTCAGGTTTCCGAACCATACAAGAATATAGAAAAGGGCGCGCATTAGCTTGGTTTCGGTTGCTTTGGTTGTTTCCTCTGTTTCGCCAGATCTTCTCTAACTTTACTGCGGCTTTTGCGAGTTGAGCTTTTCTGATCACCTCCCGGTCACAGTCGTCGTCCGCGGTAATCACAATCAGCGATCCGAGGTAAATGAAGTCCTGTACGGTATCCAGATCTGATAGTTTTCCAGTTCAGTTTAACGGGTCTGTCCTTTGCACAAACATCAGCTAGGTCGTGGATTTATTAATAAGGAGACCGTATTACGCGCTCTTTTTTCGAACCCTCTGCAGAAGCACGACAAGCTAAGATGAAGTTCTAAATTTACTTCCGACGTTTCGAGGACGGTGTTGTCTCCGTGGTCTCGGAGGCGATTAATACGCGATTAAGTTCCGTTCTATAATTTAATAAAGTTAAGATTAGTTTGTGCCTATTAGTAGGTTCATCTGGAAAGCGTAGATTATTGATGAGAAGCTCGCCTATCCGTTTGCCTCCATTCCAATCCCCCAAGACCCATGATGTGTCCGCCTATGGGATTGCGAGAGAATACATACCTATCTGACTCCACGATTGGACTGACAGTGGCCCTGATTCGGTGTCTTTAGCTCTTACCCTCGAAGTGCCGTAGGGATACAGGTTTTGTATAAGGAAAATTAAGTCATGGAAATCATGGAATGTATAGCTGCACAAGCTTGCAAATCTTGCGAGATCGCGCACAATTTAACGTGTAAGATTAATCTTGCACGAAAGGTGCAAGATCTCGGAATACCGAGATTGCACACCCTACTTCGGATTCAATTAAACGGACTCCCAAAGTCGTCCGCTTAAATGAATTTACGAATCCTCAACCAGCAAGTAGCTACTTCTGAGCCTCGACAATAATGTACTATTTTTTGGTATTCCTCAACCGGCCGGTAATCAAATCATAATAATATAGCTCAGCCTAATTTCATTGACTTAATTGGCGTGGGATATCTTCTAATTGCTGGATTATTTTTCCAATACTTCTAATAAATGAGGACATTAACCTTCTCCGTAGGAACATAATCCGTTTGACCCCTTGACGGACCATTTATCTCGCTAAGCTCATGAATCTAGCCGAAAACAAGTATATCTCAGAATAGAATACGTGTTTACGCGTGTGTAGCTTAAAACTTAGACAGAATAAAATAATAGTACGTACGAAGGTACACTGTATAACGAAACCCCTGTTTTTGTATATCGAACGTTGCTGTTTGGACCGAGCTCTTTCGAAAGGCGTGATTTGGGCGTGGATACCGCTAGGTTTGGCACCGTCCGAAGCGACTACCGTCACTTATAAGATTATCGTACCAGTTTAACAGATTTTGAAATTTCTTGTAGTAATCATGTATTTGATTGCAGCAGTACTGCAGCACGACAATACTGTCGGCCGCATTAATGCCGCAAAGTTCAAAAATCTGGACAGCAACATCGATTTTGACATTATTGTTATGCTGCAATACTGCTGTAGTCGACTGCATTACTGCAGGAAATATGAAATACATAAGGTAATTTACCTAATAAAAAATCTATCAAATTTGGCCAAGTATATAAAAATTATAAGTTCCGTAGTAGTGCGCATTAATCATTGCTAGTCACCAGGGTGCGTAGACAAGATGCCAATCGTTCACGCTACGTAGCGTAGTAGATATCTCCCTCTATCACTCTTTCTTATTAGTGCGACAGAGACAGTTGCACCTTGTCTATGCACTCAGAACTGGTGAGGGCTGCATATGTACATTTTAGCGGCGCGGTGAAATCCGCCTGACTTAGATTCAAGATCTTATTCACAAAGTTGTATATATTTGCAAGTTGATACCCACATCGTGTGAACTTTGACAGTTAGGTACATATCTACATTCTACTTTAGACTGGGTCACAACTTTGTCGACGCCTTCTATAGAGGCAGCTTCTGTGTAATATTTGTAATATGATATTATTAACTGGTTTTGATGAACACTTCTCAGATTTCATTACATTTTAGAGTAGTGGCATCTTACGTTTATATTTCACCTCTATAATTAAACCATGTTAAGGGATATCAAAAGCAATTATAATTTTAACTTATTCCATATTCGAAATACCTACACAGTTCAAAAATTATCTAAAGAGTACAACTAAAGAGTGTCTATATTAATATTTATAGGTGCCGCTGCTATCTTTTATTAGGATATCCATACAGAATTACACAACAACCTCATTCGTCCACGTTTGCCGCGTTTTGCATAAGAGTCCTAGAGTCAGACCAAGATGAGTTGACAGCGATCTTGATAGCCCAGATAGCGTCAAACATCTATGAAATTATGATGTTTACTTAACACTTGCACAGGCTGAGCTAATGAAATCGCTGCCAACTTAGTACGATTTGACATTTGACAATTTCCTTTAGTAATTATTTGTATTTCATTTCATATTGTCTGACCTTTAAATTATTTATTTCTCGCGTTGTCCCGGCATTTTACCACGGCTCTTGGAAGTCTGGGGTCCGCTTCGCAACTAGTTTTTACGAAAGCGACTGCCATCTGACCTTCCAACGCAGAGGGTAAACTAGGCCTTATTGAAATTAGTCCGGTTTCCTCACGATGTTTTCCCTCACTGTAAAGCGACTGTATCAAATGGTATTTCGTACATAAGTTCCGAAAAACTCATTGCTACGAGCCGGGGTTTGAACCTACGACCTCCGGATTGCAAGTCGCTCTTACCGCTAGGCAACCAGTTACTTGTTTTGCCTGACCTTTAAATGGCGACAGGATAAATAGTAGAATAGAGGCGTCGCGTTGATTTAGATAGATGGGTTCGATTGAACGCGATAACCGCTGATAAAGTTCCATTCAGGCTGTTTGTTTAGTTATCCAAAATGTCAGAGGGTACTTGTTGCCGGTCGGAGTTCGTGTTCCGTAGCAAACTTGGTTCACGGAACATTTATTAAAGGACTATTTTAATTTGCCCGCGGATACGGTGCGTTTAGCTTGGTAAAGATGACACTGACTTTTCTAATAAATTTATAGGGATTTTAGTAGGTGAGAAGTTACAAGTTACTGAACAAAATTAAGAAACATGAATCGTTATTAAATATACAATGTGTTTGTACACGTATAGTGGAGCCGTCAACCACTTCATTTAGAATCATTTATTTATGTATTGTGCATTACAGGTAATGAATACAGATGTTATAAACAATTTTTGTTCTCTGTAACACCACGTAGGTATAGTACGATAAAGGGTGTAGCAGGATAGCCTAGGAAAAACTGCCCCCAGCGATTTTGGGCCGAAACTGTAATCAAACGATGCCTTTTGGGGAGGTTATACTCTGCACAAAGTTTCATCCCTCTGTTACCTCCTGGGGGTGAAAAACACCCGATTAACCCCAAAACTGTTTTAATTATTTTTTCCTAAACTATGAAAGTGACGAATTTAATTAATTTGTTTTCGGGTCCGAGACGTTGCGTATTAAGCATGATACGAGTATAATGATTAGTAGCTACGAAATAGTACGTTTATTTTAATTTCGCAATGTTCCTTCTGGAGTAGGTCCATGAAACTTTTATATAATATAGAATATAAATTGGTACATTTTTGAAAAAAAAAATGGTGTGTGTACCATGAGCCAAACTTGAGATCCATGTACAAATGAGTTTGATTCATACTTCTTTATCCCCACCTTTTTCAAATCGGGCACGAGCAGCGCCAGCGGTCCGATCGCAAGCCATTGTTTATTAATAATGCAAGGCTCTTAGTGGGAGTTCAATGAATAGTACGCACCAAAGAGCCAATACATATTAATTTCGCAATGTTCCTTCTGGAGTAGGTCCATGAAACTTTTGTATCATGTAGAATATAAACTGGTTCATTTTTGAAAAAAAAAATGGTGTGGTACCATGAGCCAAACTTGATATACAGGTTGATTCTTTTTTTATTTTTGTTTTTTTACAAGAATTTCAATGGTTAGGGGGTTAATATTTTTTTAGCACATAGCTTTTAGTCTTATTAATATTTGTACGAAATTTGAAATTCGTCACTTTCATAGTTTAGGAAAAAATAATTAAAACAGTTTTGGGGTTAATCGGGTGTTTTTCACCCCCAGGGGGTAACAGAGGGATGAAACTTTGTGCAGAGTATAACCTCCCCAAAAGGCATCGTTTGATTACAGTTTCGGCCCAAAATCGCTGGGGGCAGTTTTTCCTAGGCTATCCTGCTACACCCTTTTATGACGAATCACCCCCCCATACATATGTTTTTTCTCAACCATTTTAAAAATGCAAAACATTCGATAGCTTATAAATTAGGGCATAAATTTCAAGCATAAATGTTAAAGATTACTCGAGAATCAATAACAAAGATAAAAATTGTCTTCAAAAATTCACTTATTCTTGACATTTTTTTTTTCGAGAATGAGGTCTTTGACCTGTACTTTTTATTAAATGATAGTACAGGATATTAGCTAAAAGTTGATATCAAAATAATAGCCCTAGTGAAAACATTTCACAAGTTACTCGAGTCCAAACAAGGCCTTCTGTAATGTGCGTCGAACTAAGTTCCTATAGTTCCAAATGATAATTCAGGTGGCGGGCAATTATTTTTTGGATCTAAGTTGATGCTCTTTACAGAATTTTACTCAATTAATGTATCTTTGATCTAGTCTAATACTTAACGGAGGTTTTTCCAGCTATGTTTACAAAAATATTACTTTTTTGAGAATGTAGTTTAGTTTCATTTCTACAAATGAACTAAACTACCTCACCTTTTCACCTCAAAAAGGTAGGAATTAAAAATTATTTTTCAAAAACCGTACAGGTTTTACCAAAGTTAGATAACAAGTTGTGATTATCATCTGTCCGTAGAAATCCCCAAGTGCCTCAAAGATTGCAGGTATAATGAAGGCAAAATACTCCAAAATATTTTGACACATTCTCATCTCCTAATACATCATTCTCGCGCGACCTTTTACCCTGGAGTGTTAATCCAATCGTTTACCGAGATCGAGCGAGTGGAATGCTCAGTTGAAACACAATAAGGCAGACTTTACACCAGGGGCCTACCGCGAAAACCGAAATTCGCAAATTGCAGGGATCTTTCTCTTTTACTATCACTAAGACGTAATTAGAGTGACAGACAAAAATGCCCGCAATTGCCGAACTTAGATTTTCGCGGTAGCGTAGGCCCCCTGAGCTAAGTAACTTCGCAACTTTGACAGCTGACGAGAGGGACACCTAGCTATCGATTATTTAATTTATTCGCACAAGAAAATGACGTTAAAATGTAGATCGCGTGTCAATAACAGAAGAAATATTAATCGTCGACTTCTGTCACCAAACTTCCAACGAGAACTTTTTCTCTGACCTACGACAAAAAAATCCTAAAGATACTATATAGATTGGATATGTCAGTGTCAAAATTGACGTTTTTGTTTGTCCATATCGTATCTTTAGCCAATGTTTGACGTATCTTAAAGTTCGAATCGGACCGAAAGGCTCGGTTGACACATGAAAAAAACAGTCATGTTTCGAATTAGGTCAGTACGCAACAGCGCTTTTCACGCGCCTCTATGTTAGGCTACAGTAATACAAAGGCTGCATTATATCGGTTCAAGTGTTTGTCGCCTAAGCAAATGTCAGCGGCGTGTTGCGAGGAAATTGAATTGGTAATTTGAGTGTGATCGAAGGCTTTGCGGCGCGCGCTGTGTGCAATTTAAAGGGATGTTTCAAATAGCTATTTGGCCCGACATAGCTATTTGTGACGGTTATGGCGCCCCGGCAGATTGCTTTGTGCGGATTGAGGATTGAAATTTTGTGGTGGTTACATGTTTCGCAATGGCTCATGGTATATATACTGAAGAACGGCCTTTTATATTAGGGTAAATAGTCTATTATTGGCCACCTTCCAATAACTGGACACCTAATGCTAAAAATATTACGTTTCATATTAATCCAAGTAAATTTTCAGAGCTAATTGTTTGGTTTACTTAATTTGTGTGAATAAAATAAATAAAATTCTTATTTTAGCCATTTTAGTATTAGGTGTTCAGTTATTAGAAGGTGGCCAGCAAGCGACGATTTACCCTACTCAATTCCTCTTCTAGCTATTTATTTTCTTCAGAATTATTTTAACAAACCTGTTGACTGTGGACTGTAGGTACCGTATTTAGCTTAGAAATAAATTAATAGTGAAAACAGACTTGAACTTTATATTGAAAAAAGGTGGTGTAGGTGTAGATAACAGATATTAGCGCATTCGCCTTTGTAGCTCGGCGGACTATTTCGAGTACGAGTAGCCTCATAAGGCCCACGCCACGGTCTTACTCGTAATCGTAGTACACGTAGTAATACGTAATTAATTCAAGGTAAATTAAACCATTTTCAAATATAAACAGCGTTGCATTTTTTTGTCTCGTTCGATATCAAAACAAAACAAAGCAATTTAACCATGTTTCTTTCTCTATTGATTTCGCTTTCTAATCTAATGGCATTTTTTGTATGGTAGCCTTATGAGTATGGAAGGTCTCTACCTTCCATACTCATAAGGCTACCTCTGTAAGAAATACAATCTCCATAGGCAGAACTGTTGTAAATGTGTCCAGCTGTCAGCTGTAAAATTTATAGCTGACAGCAGCTGTCAGCTTAAGTTAATAACAGTTCCAAAACTCTCCAGATTAGCGCTAGAGTAGCTAAGAACCTAGGCGTTATTGACGGAGTGAAATGCGCTGTCTATAATTTTTTTTCAAATGTTTTAAATAGATATTGTAGCGCCACCTATTTCAGATTTTTTGACGGACACTTTTTGGTACATGGAGATTGCATTCCTTACCCCTACCTTCCATATTTATAAGGTCAAGTATACTGGAACTGGAGCATGCATCTTCTGGCAATTAACTTGTGGAAATTACGGGTATTAATGCTCACTAGGTTATAGGTTAGAGATAAACGCGGGCCTGGTTTCCGCAACTCGACGTCATAAATTGCGCCTGTTTTTCGTGATGATGATCACTGGTTATTAACTAGATATTTCAGGAAATACAATATAACTGAATTTTACTTCTCGTTGCCAGTAGAGTCGTTTAGTTGTCAAGCGGACCCCAGGCTCCCATGAGCCGTAGCAAAATGCCGGGACAACGCGAGGAAGAAGAAGTTGCCAGCCGAATGATACGTGAAATGGTTTCTACGTGAACGCTCATATAAATCGCCGTATATATCGTCTATATTGGGAAATTTTATATCTTGTACTGACCATCCAAAAGAAAATGGTGTCCAAAATAATAAATACCGTAACTACAAATTTTACTCGCATCTAATCCTTGAGCAGGAATATGCGATTTTCCAAAGTAGCGATAATATGAGTTAAAGGCCAAAATATGCTCACGTGAATGGTGACATTCCATTGTTAATCAAAGTTATAATGTATACCATCTATTTTGTTAACCTTTGATCTAATATTATTTTTCTTCGACAGGAATCCGGATGCTCGACCAGCCTTACATGACGGACCTCATAGAGGCCAACTCGATGGGACACGAGCCCCACAAGATCCACATCTACAGTGCGTCGTGGGGCCCCACGGACGACGGACGCACCGTCGACGGCCCTAGGAATGCCACTATGAGAGCCATCGTCAGGGGAGTCAATGAGGTAAGCTTAATCTAATAAGTTAAGTACCGGTTGAGTAATTAATTCATCTTCGTATCGTTCTGGCCATTTGGACTTATATTCATCCATAGCTTCCTTGACCTTATCCTGCCAAGCACTGTTTATCTTGCAAATCAGTACTATACTTAAACATATCTTATCGCTAATCAAATATGGTTCATAGTCACCTATAGGTTTCTTACTATAGGTTTGTTCGGGCCCCTTTAGCCCGAACAAACCTATAGTTTCTCCTGCCAAGCGTATAAATAACAAGACAAATTCTTTGTGCCAACAAAATTCGTACATCGTGTCTTGAGGCCTAACTAACGACTTATGTAAATTCGATTGTATCAGAGTTCCATCATCTGATGATAAAGACAGTTATGCACAGTTAACATTCGTAACATCGCTGCATAAAACCTGTTTATTTACAGAATTAATTTACTGTTTTTTGATCTGCTGGATCTTGGATGTATTTACATATAGGTAATGTTAAGTAAAAAAAAACTTCATGATGATTTTTCCCTTGTTTAAGAGGATTTAGAGAAAACAAAATAAAGCAAACTTTGCCAAAGTATATGTTAGTCTTTTATAAACGTTCGTTATCCATGTTAGCCCTGTTTAATTTCCAGAAGAAACACTTGAGTAAGGTGTAAAAGAAACTGAAACAAGACACTTAACTCGATGTATAATTGAAAAATTGAGCGCTCACTTTATTGAACAAACTAACACGTTCTTGTTTGTTCAGAGACGCGCACTCTTCTAAGTTCGACACAAAGTATACTGAAAGTAATACTTTGTAGGCTTCACTAATGTAATTATTCATGTTTTCTTTAGTCACTTCAGCATCTTCTGAAGGTAAAATGGTTAAAATTCTCACACGTTGCTCGCTCCGTGAAATTTGCATTTAATATAGGTTCGAGCTGATGAACATTCTATCTTCGTGCAGTGTTTCTTTCGGTATTTTAATGGGTATTTAGTTTGAATATTAAAAAACTCTTGTTTAAGAGAGTTAATTATTACTCGACTACCAACTGAACGCCAACAATTTGCTGTAATCATTAATTAAAATATTACAAAACTCAAGTATTCAATATCTTCAGAAAAGTTTCAGGAATTTGTCCTTAACTTAATTAGGTGCTGTAATTTTCGTTAATGAAGCCTGTTGGGCGTAGATTTCAAATATTCTGAATATTTAACGACTCCCACACGATGTACCTACGGACGGTCCGACGTATCAGTAAATATCTACCTAATTGCTCCTCTACACGATGGCCCAGCGTATGCCAGTCCAAAGGACGGATTTATGCGTTAGAGGGAAGCAAGTGATATTGCTATCTCATTCCACTGCATAGCTGCGTCCCTTAGACTGGCGTACGATGGGCCATCGTGTATAGGAGCCCTAAAACAATCACTTCAATGTACAGTAAGCTGCAGAAATAACGGACCCCCTGCAAACAAGTTTCTATGCAAGGGGTCAGTTATCTCAGCAGCTTCATGTACAGTCGCTATCAGATATATCGGAGCGGTCAACACGGTTCTATTGTCAACGCGTTAGAGTGCGTGCTCAGATATTTTTGAACACTTCGGCCGCTTCGATATACTTGATGGCGACTGTACCTATTAGGTATATTATAGAGTTTGTAATAATAGAAAATGGCTTTACCTCTATTCGCTACACGTGACAGATGACAACTGTAACCCATACCAATGTAACCCATAACCTTTAGGTAGTCATCTGGGTAGCTTACAAATAAATAAATAGCTTTTGAGCCTTCTAGGCTAAACGGCCCAAAAGCTATTTGTGGGGGTTCTTGCTATACAGGTCAACTCCTTTACTAGAAAGTACACTGGCCATAGTGTAGGTATGTACAGTCAGATGCAGAGAAAGGTGACATACAATCAGTCTAAGCAGAGGGGGTCACCTCCCTCTGCATCTGACTGTACATAGGTAGAGTAGGTGGACTGTTGTGAGGCATATAAAATATTAGTATGTATCACTGGTTTCATTGAGTTGAAAATCTTGACCTGAGTGTGTGCGGAGGGAATTTTAACACAAAACGGGGCTTAATAATAATGTACAAAATATGCCCACTTGGACTTTATCCTTTTTTTAATTCTTTGGTCTAGTTATGACAAAAAATTTTAACTGATGATCTGAAAGGCCGCTTAATATGAATCCGCAAAATTGGAACGAACAGCCGCCATCTTTAATTTCTTCATTTTGATCATGATGAAAATTGATTTCTGAATATTCGAAAGGCTCCTTAATATGAATTTGCTCTTAAAATTGTAAAAAAGGCCGCCATCTTTAATTATTTTGGGTATGATCACGTTAATAATTGTTATCAGAGGATTCGCAATACTCCTTAATAGGAATCCAAAGTAAAAATTGTGAATAATGACCGCCATCTTGAATTTCTTCATTTTGTCCCGATCATAAGGTTTTTTATTAAAACGCGTTGTAAATTAAATGCCCGCGAGTTCTCATTTCGTGCCATACTACTAGCTTATAGTTGAGTTTTAATATTAGTTAAGTATCGGTACTGTACATTTATGCAATTGTTACTTTATCCTTTCCATTTTGAAATGTTGGAATTTTAACTTTCTATCAATGAATAAATTTTCAATAACGCATTCCTGCTGTCGGAATTTGCTAGATGAAGGTTATTTTAAATAAGGTTTGCAAATGCAACAATCTTATTTTATTCACGAACTTACTCATCTAATTCTATTGTCCAACGTTAGTAAATAAATCATTTCCATCTGTCGCACAGCAGGCGTAATCCTTCGCCTTAGGCACGTAAATACAGAATCTAATTACTTAAGTAGTTAACGTAATTAGAATTTTGATTAATTAAGTAGGCTGCGAAACCTGCTCCTGATGAGTCATAACGTCAGAAAATAAAGTAGTAACACGTGAAGAGTTTTATTTTTGTGTCTCGTCAGTCATGGTTGTTTTTGGAGATCCGTCGTTAATAAGGAGCCCGATTAAGTTTTAACAATTTGTTTTGGTATTGAGCTGGTTATGACGCGACCGTGGGCTATGTTAGAACTATGACCTAACTCAAATGAATGTGAAGCAAAAAGTGGGTTAGGTCAGAACTGCAACCCCGCATAAAAAATATGTTTTTGATGGTTTAAAATATTACGTTACATTAAAATATAAGCCATGATATAATATGTTTTTATACTAGTTAAAAATTATTTTAAAATAGGCATTACATTAATAACGGTTATGATTAAATCATAATATAACAAAATCAACGTATAATAATAATATTCTAACAAGTAATGATATATGAAACGGCATTATGGCAAGTTTAGTGTACGATAGTTTTATTATAATTGTATTAAACATTACACACCTCCGCCAGTCACCAAGACGAAGACAAGGTCGTATCAAAACCGTAATAAATTGCTAAATCTGAATCGGGCTCATGAAACTTTTGCAGTTTCGTCATGTTTGAGCTTAGTTTAATAATCCTTAATACCAGAAAGTTTTCATTTATACGTAAATTATTACTTAATAAAAGTTATTGAAAAGAAGTTTTATTTGAAATATTACTTGGATTTTGAACAAACAGATGTTTTACTGTGTTTCATATAGCTAGAACAAAGGTCAATATGGTGTGGTTTTAGTTAAAGCACAGTAGGCGATATCATAAAAATTATTGATCAATCAATAACCTATTCATTACTTTCTCGAGGAAAGATAAAAGATAATGTGCGATTAGTTCGGTGGGCGGTAAATGTGAAAAGCTTGTACACAAACACACTCATGGTTATAGATTATAAAGATGAATGAACTAGCTAAATAACTACCACATGCTTAATACCAACTAAAAATACTGTTGTGGATATTGTATAAGGTGCTAACAAATTAGCTACCAATATTTTTACAGCTGATTGTACTCGGCTCCGGGTTAAATATGAAACATGGAAACATTAAAGGTTTTATGATGTTTTTGAAGAAAATTGGAAAACATATTTGCTACGTAAACACACCCTGTTAATGAGATAATTAAATGGGACCTCATTGGACAGCTTCTAGAACCTCTTTTACCTGACACTTCACTGGATACTGCACGTGCCGCCGAACCATAATGACATTTAAGACAAACAATTGTTGACATGACAGAAAGTGTTAAATATCTTGTCTAAAACGTAGTGATTATATGATCTTTGATCTTGTCAGTTAAATGCACATAATTATTATTTTTAGATAGAATTTTTTTTTGTTCGGTAAGTGAAAACAAAAATAAAAGTATGAATTCCTTAATCTCTATTTAAAATTAATTGATTTCATGTAAAATACTCTTAAAATATCGATAACTAATTTGCTAGCACTTTATAACTAGGAGTAAGAATATTATAGGACATTATTACACAAATTGACTAAGTCCTGCAGTAAGCTCAATAAGGCTTGCGTTGAGGGTACTTAGACAACGATATATATAATATATAAATATTTATAAATACTTAAATACATAGAAAACACCCATGACTCAGGAACAAATATCCATGCTCATCACACGAATAAATGCCCTTACCAGGATTTGAACCCGGGACCATCGGCTTCATAGGCAGGGTCACTACCCACTAGGCCAGACCGGTCGTCAAAGAGGTCAAGAAGGAAGGTAGAATAAGCTTTCTGCCAACAAACTGCTATGCAGTTTGGCAGATAAGTAACAAAGATGAATATAACTTCTCTTTTTAGGGTTCCGTAGCCAAATGGCAAAAAACGGAACCCTTATAGATTCGTCATGTCCGTCTGTCTGTCCGATTTTGTCACAGCCACTTTTTTCCGAAACTATAAGAGCTATAATACTGTTCAAACTTAGTAAGTGGATGTATTCTATGAACCGCATTAAGATGTTCACACAAAAATAGAAAAAAAAACAATAAATTTTGGGGGTTCCCCATACTTAGAACTGAAACTCAAAAAATCTTTTTTCGTCAAACCCATACGTGTGGGGTATCTATGGATAGGTCTTCAAAAATGATATTGAGGTTTCTAATATTTTTTTTTTCTAAAGTGAATAGTTTGCGCGAGAGACACTTCCAAAGTGGTAAAATGTGTGTCCCCCCCCCCCCCCCGTAACTTCTAAAATAACAGAATGAAAAAACTTAAAAAAATATATGATATACATTGTCATGCAAACTTCCACCGAAAATTGGTTTGAACGAGATCTAGTAAGTAGTTTTTTTTTAATACGTCATAAAATTTAAAAAAAAATTTTTTTTTCATCAAACCCATACGTGTGGGGTATCTATGGATAGGTCTTCAAAAATGATATTTAGGTTTCTAATATCATTTTTTTCTAAACTGAATAGTTTGCGCGAGAGACACTTCCAAAGTGAAAAAATGTGTGTCCCCCCCCCCCGTAACTTCTAAAATAACAGAATGAAAAATCTAAAAAAAATATATGATATACATTACCATGCAAACTTCCAACGAAAATTGGTTTGAACGAGATCTAGTAAGTAGTTTTTTTTTAAAACGTCATATAATTAAAAAAAAATTTTTTTCATCAAACCCATACGTGTGGGGTATCTATGGATAGGTCTTCAAAAATGATATTTAGGTTCCTAATATAATTTTTTTCTAAACTGAATAGTTTGCGCGAGAGACACTTCCAAAGTGGTAAAATGTTGAACAAAATCTAGTAAGTAGGTCTTTTTTAATACGTCTTAAATGGTACGGAACCCTTCATGCGCGAGTCCGACTCGCACTTGGCCGCTTTTTTTTATAATAAATAAATAAAATAAAATAAACTTTCCAAAATTCCATAGACAAAGTATTTAACCCTTTCACAAAACTTACCTGAAGATTTCAGTACACAATGAGGGGTGAACTACGGTAACCAAGGGGTGCCAGCAGGGGGTGAGTCCGGGGGTTAGGTAAGGGAATCGAACGGTAATCTGATATTTTTCTAAGCCTAATGGATTCTTCCTGCCAAGAACTTATTTTCCCAACCGTTTAGGTTTCTTTTGTTGAGAACAGAAATGTGGGAAAAGTTTTTGCAGGTAGTTTTCTTTTGTTTTAGATAAATATTGGATCCGTGATCTTTTTTCTTACAATTCAATATTTGTCTATTTTTGTCTGATAGGTAGGCATCGAAGTTCTTATCGCCCGCCAAGAGGTTAGCGAGCTATGGAGTCGACATTAGCAATAAAATTCAACTCGTATTCATAGTCATACTCATTCATGATTTTATTGACTAATTTTAATTTTATAATGAAGGTCAAGAACTGTGACGAGTTTATAAATGATGGTTTAATTTTGTCTTTAAGTATATAAATATTATAAACAAGAATAATGGCCATTTTTTGCATTTATTAATTCATATACATATTATTTTTTCCATCTTTAATATACCTACATTTTATTCTTTTCTGTCATTTCGTAATATAATCAATACAAAAAACGGCTATTATTGTTATTTTTAATATTAATGTTGTGGATTGTTTATAAACTCGCCAAGGTTATTTTTCTTGATTATAAAATTTAAATCACTAATTAACTAAATGAATGATTATGAGTATGAATATGAGTTGAACTTTATTGCTAACGTCTGACCGTGCGATAAAAACTCCCTGCCTGCTAATAGGTATTAGGTATTTCTTATTATCTCAAAAAGTTTGTTGCTTAATCTTTGCAAGACAAGTACTTTACGAAGCAAAATGTCGTGGTCTGCCCGGTCTTGTCACTTTAGAATCAACAGCTTAAGAACTTTGCTAAACTAAAATTACCCAACTTCATTATGTATATTATGACAATAACTGTATTAAACTTTATTTTATTATTGTCAAAAATCTCATAACAATTTAATTACAAACTCTTATTTTTAGATTAGTAGAGATATGTATATTACCTAATATTTATATACCTACTCTTAAGCTCTCGTAATACTCTGTCAGTTTGTTATATGAAAATTTTAAACTATTTACATAATATCAGTTGCATGCCACATATATCATGTTATTTTATTTATTTTTTATTCAAACAAATGATCCAATCAATGTCAATTAATCCTAGCCTACGTTAGTACTTAATAATAAACATAGATTCTGTCTCTTGACAAAGTTCCCACAACAAAGGACAATCAAGCTTAGCTACAATATTTAAGATGCTATTACTGCTCCCACATACCTACCCTACTTAAAAGCCATTATCCATCATCAGAATTATCCATTAATCATTTAAATTATTTATACAAACTACGTAATCGTCATGGGCTCAGCTTTTGAATTAAATTCTAATCATTAACATTATTGCGACAACCCAAAACTTAACGCTAATATTGTAAAGTTTTGATTTAGACGACATATGAAAAAATTTATATATTAGGTTAGGGATAGGTTAAATTAGGTTAATTTTTTTTTTTGCCAACTCCGTTTGTTTATGTAACACACTATACTCACACGTACTTTTATTTATTTATTATTCGGAGAACCAACCGTGATTAATTGCCCAATAGTCAAGTATATAAGTATGTAAATAACAAAGAGCCAATTATAGGTTTCCAACAGGTTAACAAGCAATTGGTGGTTAGCACTAATTTTTTTATTCTTTATTCTTTATTTCATTGTAGTCATACAACGTACAACGTGTTATAACTTATATTCTTTATGTGTAACAATATGAATTTTACATCTATCAACATTCACGAACGTTCGTTTTCTATTTTGGTTTGTCGCGAGCGATGCTCCATTTCCACGACTGGCACCATCATTTCCTGCCTTGACGTTTAGCGTTCCCGTACATGTACACAAGAAGTATATATGTGGAATACCTACTTTACCAGTTATTATTTTAGGCTATTATTTTATATCAATCATAATTTTAAGAGCCCGGCTCCCGTCGGTGGAGTAATCGCCATTCCGTTCTTCTTTCTGCCACTGTTTTGAGCTCAGGAGCTATACGTCACCAAGCCTACAGTCATTTAATATTATAAATGTCAAAATAACTGCGGGCAGGAGCTAGTATGATATTATATACTCGTACCTACAGCTTACATGTCTGATTTTTGTTAGAATTAACTTTATTTTAACTACTTAGCCCCTTCGTAACTAGGGCTCATTTAATTTTTTTCCAGGCATAGTATAATTTATCGGCCACATACGCCTCAAAATTTTAAAATTTTGCATTCCCATTTAAGGTTCATATTAGATTCTTGAAAAATGTGACATGTCTTCAAATTAATCATCAAAACTGGATTAATTGAAATGAATTTGATTTAGGTATTTCGGAAAACTTTGTAGATTGGTGCGGTGTCTGGAAAAGAGTTAAGACAATTTTTGAATACATGTGGAGTGTTCTTAAATCAAAGAACAATATTTATTCTTCCTTGCGATTTGTAGGCATTTTTTACTATACTGTATTTACCCAGGAAAATAATAAACGTCTTTCAGATTCCCATTCCAGGCTTCTAGCACTTCAGTGCTTATAGCCTCAATAAAACATTCCTTTTGTTTTTTCCCTGTGTGCGAAAAAGGTCTTAGAGATTTACGCGCAAGTGCCTGATGGTCTGGAAGGGTTATAAATCGAAAAGCTGCTTAAATTTACTAGCGTATATAAAGAGAAGTAGGCGATAAATTGTAATACCAACATATTCTGCCTGTACTTAAATCCGTAAGGTCTATTAGAGCTTAGAAAATAGGCGTCTGAGGTATTGTAAGTACATAAAAGTGCTGAAAGAGTAGATAAGATAGTCTATTAAATTATATGCTAAGGATATTTTCAGCCTTTCAGTCGTTAATATGTATGTCTTTGACAAGATTTAAATAAACATATTGTGGAAACAGACATAAATATAGTTTTAGGGCCTCCGCTAGCTGACGCGGACGCCCGCCGCGTGCGCGGGTCCTGAAGGCCTACCGCGAACCACGTTCGACGTGTTGCCTCCCTGTCACACTTACGTACGATTTACGAGTGCGACAGAGAGGTAACACGTTGAACGTGGTTCGCGGTAGGCCCTCTGCTCCCAGACCAAATCCGTCGCACGCGCCCGCGCCAGTTAGCGCTGTTCATACAATTTCTTATTAGACGGGGCATCCGTTCCGGATAATCCGCGTCAGCTAGCGGAGGCCCTCAGTAGGTGATGTGAGATAAATAATGATAGGTATCCAAGTGCAAAACTACAGAAAAATACAGCAGACAACAACAATTTAAAAACAGATGCACAGCACTTAGATATTCAAGAGTTTTGTAGCAAATCCTTGTTTCAGATTAGAGGTAACGACTGAGATTTTGCGAAACGAGCCGTGAAGAGCCGACCAAGTGGGCTGGCCAAGTATTCTAGTTTATGCGCGAGCCCGGGCTAGTCTTATTCTAGGGTGTACCAATGTATCGTGACCTCAAGATCCCTAACATCTATGCTTAATTAAACAACGTTTTCAATCTAGTTTTCCTGAACGATAAAGTCACAAACGCTCGTCTTAACATCATAATGAGACCCTTTTATATCTTACAAGCCGAAACAATTTAATTTAGATCGGGAGCGGTTAGTACCTAGATTTAATTTCTTTAGACTAAGTTTTTAACCAGTGATTTAATTAATGGATTCTGGTAGGTAAGCTGAGGTATTTCATAGCTTCAATTGTATCTGAATATTTTATAATGCGGTTCGATGTCAGTACTTTAAAAGGACTTTTTATTGGTTTATCCAAATATTGTACAACTCGATAAATATGATTATCCGAATCTTTGTACCCCAAAATTCACTCGTAAGTTCTAAACGTGACTGAATTTCAAATAATATTTACTATTTACCTACACCTAAAAGGCTTTCTTTCGTCAAACATTGTCTGGTTCTCTCACAGCGCAGTTATACAATCTACCTATTATTTTATTACCTACATATCTTCTCTTTTGTACAAAAAAAACTCCATGTATGGTATGTACCAGTGTACAGTCACATCTAAAAAGATTGATACGGACAAAGTGCCAAAAATATGTATACACTACCTTAATATATGGCCAATAAGGCCGTAAATACATATTTTTGGCAATTAGTTCGTATCGAATTTTAAAACGTGACTGGACCTAAGAATGTCGCTACGGATTTTTTCGTCATTCATTCCGCCTCGACTCGAACAAAAAATAGTTTCGATTAATATCTAAGAACAATTAAGCGTATTCGATTGGATTTGAAAATTAAAAATGAAATCTTTATGGGAATCAACTTTTTGCCTTTTTTAGGGTTCCGTAGTCAACTAGGAACCCTTATAGTTTCGCCATGTCCGTCTGTCTGTCTGTCTGTCTGTCCGAGGCTTTGCTCCGTGGTCGTTAGTGCTAGAAAGCTGAAATTTGGCATGGATATATAAATCAATAAAGCCGACAAAGTCGTTTAATAAAATATAAAAAAAAATTTTTTTGAGGGTACCTCCCCTACACGTAAAGTGGGGGTGAAATTTTTTTTTCGCTTCAACCCTAGATTGTGGGGTATTGTTGGAAAGGTCTTTCAAAACTAATAAGGGTCTTCAACAATTTTTTTTTGATAAAGTGAATATATTCGGAGATAATCGCTCCGAAAGAAAAAAAAATGTGTCCCCCCTAACTTTTGAACCATAGGTCCAAAAAATATGAAAAAAATCGTGGAAGTAGAGCTTAAGAAAGACATTAAATGAAAACTATAGCGGACATGATCAGTTCAGCTGTTTTTGAGTTATCGCAAAAAGTTTTCCCTTCATAGTAAAAAGACTTACTTTAATTAGGTACTGATTATGCAAATTTGCCTATTTGTTTAACTCGGGTGAAAGGTACCGTTTCATCACTTGGTTAACAATTTACTATACTTTAAGCTCCAGTTTAGCTTATTGTGACGGAAGAGTAACTACGGAACCCTACACTGAGCGTGGCCCGACATGCTCTTGGCCGGTTTTTACATTGTAATATCGCTTATAGTTCAGGAGATGAACACTAAAACCATTTTTTTTATTTAATGCTTAATTATCGTCACAAAACTGACAGTGGTTTAACTTTTCTTAACAACTCATTTTAATTAAGTAGACTATTTTCTGGAAACTACCAGTTTAAGTACAGAAATATAAAGACTAAAACTAAACGCATTAGTGTAAGGCCTGAGTGGACGCTCGAAGCGGAGCATTCGGCGGGGCGTGCAGCGTGGCGTCGGGCTCACAAGTGATTTCAGCAGGCCGCTCCTATACGTTTGCATTTGTTTAACATGCACGCCGCACGCCTCGCCCCGATGCACGTCCAACTCGAACGTCCACTCGGCCTTAACACTTACACTAAACATGTGTCTATTATGTAAACTAAATGTATGTAATTTGACTAATTTAGCATGTTAGACATGTACCGGTCTGCCTTAAATATAGTCTAAAAAGTGTAGTCCTAACGTAAGTAAACATAGAATAAATAATAGTATTACATACATTATTATAGTGCAAATAATAAACGTGGTGGGCGTAATAAATAGCGTGATATTTACGAAAAGCAATTAGTTTTGGTCCGTAAGGAAACAACATGTTCGGTCCGGTGGTCCGTGTAAAGTTCGGTATACTTATTAATTAAGATTGATTAATGAAGACGCATTTCATGGGTCACTAATGAACGCACATTTATTCTGTTCCGAAATACTTAATCCAAATTCTCCTAATAAATTTCTCTGAAATTCCGATGGCGTAGGCTTCATCAAATTTGATATGCGCCGATATTTTGAATCACCGCCCAAAATTAGGCGAGATGGGTAAAATAAAAAAGGTAATTTGCTAAAAATCAAATCTAAAAGATCTATCTACGATATTTCTAACGTTAAAACGACATTGGTTGCCCGAATCGAGCTGCTTCTGTGAATTATACGACATACAAACGATATCTAAATGAGAACTTAACTAAACCAGAACTTATCGTTATCGTATTTCATTTCATTCTTCGAATCGGGCCAGGTATCTGTTTTTATAAAACGTCAAAATGGTTTTACTACCCACGGAGTCCGCAGTACAGAGTTAGTACTACCTACACTTACCGAGTGACGTCACAATTTATTGCGATAATTGATACACCCATGATGTTTTGCTGACATAATAAAATTATTATTAACATTGAAGAAAGGTGATACCTTGTTTTCCTGGTAATTTCATGCCTCAAAATGTTATCATGATTACTGTGAAACAATAAATTTATTTATAGGTAACAATCCTATCACGTCATAGATCTTCTTCCTCGCGCTGTTCCGGCATTTTTGCCACTGCTCATGGACGCCTGGGGTCCGCTTGACAACGAATCCCCAGAATTGGCGTAGACCTTCCAACCCAGAGGGTAAACTAGGCCTTTTTGGGATTAGTCCAGTTTCCTCACTATGTTTTCCTTCACCGAAAAGCGACTGGTAAATGTTAAATGATATTTCGTACATAAGTTCCTAAAAACTCATTGATACGAGCAGGGGTTTGAACCCTCGACCTCCGGATTGAAAGTCACATACTTTTACCGCTAGCCCGCCAGCGCTTACCTATCACTTCCAAGATGCTGAAGGCGGGCTTCGACATGGCTGAAATTATCGATATCGCCTTTCTGATATTGTATGTCGTAAAGCGCCTATGAGAACAGCTGCAGGAGAGGGCCATATGGCATGAAGTCCGCCTTTTTGCGTTATCTATCGTTTTTAGTAATAATGATTTATTAAATTAATACAGTATTTGAAGTTTGTGTATTTGTAGTTTGTATTTTTGATATATCCGCAAACTTAAACTAGAACCTACATTTTAGTGCTATAAAAAGATTCTGAAAGGTTTTTTAATTTAGTCTTTCTTAACTATCAGAATAATTTTTATATAGTAAGATTAACAAACCTCTAAACATTTATCCCCTACATAAACATGAGTGTAAGAAAAAACTTAAGTCCTGGTTGTTGTCACTAGACTATGAACTATAAACAAACTGAAAGCATCTTACCCTGATATATGTACTCACACACATACATACATCTACACAAAAAATATGCAATTATTAATATAATTGCACTGTATTTTTATTAGAATGGCATTGTTGTCTAGCATTCAAATAAGCCTAAATCTACTTTTAGTCTAATATGTAAAAGGTAAATGTAGTTAACTAAGTCATACTATAGTATACTTTATATCTATAATTTATTATATCAATTTATTATTGTTTTGCTCACTGTTACGTATAAACAGTAGTTTTAGGTAATATGACGTTGTACAATTAATACAAATAAAATCTATTCTATTCTATTCTATTCATAAGTCCTAATCGTTTCTATTATATGGGTGAGGACACTGACTTCTGTAACACAGGTTTTTACCTAGCTCAGAGGTCGGGGACTTCCAATACCTAAACGGCAAAGTACCTTTAATGACAATAAAAATTATTTTGTTATTATTATTTATTTATAAAACATAATTAATTTTTGTGATATAATTAACAGATGTGAACTCACATCATAAAATGCGACGTTTTGAGTTAAAACAAGGTAGCGATACTCGTAAATTGCTTGCTGAATTATTGTCGGTATATGGAAAAGTCGTCTGTTTTGTAAAAAAACATATGAAAGCGTGTTCATTAAAGCCTAAACTAACTATCCTTTGGTTATGCGGTCGTATCAAAAATACACGCTGTATATAAATACAGCAAAACACATATGTACATTTTACTTCCATCCGACATCCGATATCGGATCGGGCAATGTGATTCACGTTCTGTATTCTGTTAATTGTAAACAGGGTCGCAATGGTTTGGGCAACATCTACGTGTGGGCGAGCGGCGACGGGGGCGAGGACGACGATTGCAACTGCGACGGCTATGCTGCCTCCATGTGGACCGTCTCTATTAACAGGTAAAACCAAATTATGGTCTGGCCTAGTGGGTAGTGACCCTGCCTATGAAGCTGATGGGCATTTGTTTGTGTGATGAAAACAGTTATTTGTTTCTGAGTCATGGGTATTTTCTACATATTTAAGTATTTGTACAAGCATATATATAGTTGTCTGAGTACCCACAACAACTTCTTGAGCTTACTGTGGGGCTTAGTAAATTTTAGTAAGAATGTCCTATAATATTAATTTAGTATTTAATTATTAAAAAAAGCATGTTTCCTACGCACATTTTTTTTTGGTTGACTTTATCTCGTCCTTAGCAATGGGGTTAACAAATGACCCACATACTTGTGTTGAAAAATTAAAAAAATAAAACTCATATTTGTCAATTTCCCGCAATAATACTCGAACGAGCTATTAGTGGGGTTTTCTCTACTCCGCGAAGTTGCTCCGTGCTTAATTACTTAACACAAAGTGGGAAGAAGCCAATTACGCTGCCGGCCGGCGGGTCAGATAGATTCAGCAACAATTTTATGATGCTCGATGAATATTAATGGACAGGATAATGAGGGACGGTTTTATTAACATTGTTTTTAATTAACTGCAATATTTTGCGATGTGAATAGGTCATTCATATTCAGCAACGTTTACTACGGGACCAATCCCGAAAACACGAAAGAAAATATGTCTATCCCACATATCAAGATTGGACCAGACCTATTTACACAATATACCTGGAATTTGTTATCAACTTCCAATTTAGAGCAAAGTTACACGGAATAAATATCCGATTAACCGATATATTCGTATTTTAAACCAAACTAAATAATATATGTTTTATGATATATATACTAGCTATATAAATATACCATACCATATCCACCAGGAATGTCAGTAAAAAAATGTCCACAAAATTTGCTAATTCTGATTACATCTATTTTAGCGCCATCAACGATGGCCAGAACGCACACTACGACGAGTCCTGCTCCTCCACTCTGGCTAGCACGTTCAGTAATGGTGCAAGGGACCCAAGCACCGGTGTAGCTACCACTGACTTGTATGGCAAGTGTACGGCGACACACTCCGGGACGTCCGCGGCGGCGCCCGAGGCTGCTGGAGTCTTTGCTCTGGCGCTTCATGCCAAGTGAGTATGTTAATAGCATGTTCAGTACCTAACGGAGCGTGAGCCTAAGCTCCAATGTGGACACCACTGACTTGTATGTATGGCAAGTGCACGGCAACACACTCTGGGACATCCGCGGCGGCACCAGCTGGGGTCTTACCTCTAGCGCTTTAAGCCAAGTGGAGCATGTTCAGCAGCGGAACGGGAGACCCGAACACCGGTGTGGCCACCACTGAGTTTGGCAGTGTATTCCTGTCCCCGCCGGGCACAGATGGCAATAGACGCTACATACAAATCATTCCCATCTGTGCCCGCATCTTGTATGGCGGTGGTCACGTGGGGTGGGCACAGATGGGAATACATGTGTTTGGCAAGTGCATCACTGCAATGCAGTTTTCCTTTAAGCTTTATATTCTGCGTGCAAATCGTGTAATATATATTTTTTTCAAGATTTTGTAGCGGTACAAAGAGAGCCGAAATGTCACTTAATTTCAAATTGAATCGTGATTAAATATTAATAAGCAGCATCCGAATGTGAGTAGATAGCTCAATTTTGAAAATACCATTCTACTACCACTTGGCTTCTGTAAAAAGCGTTAAACATAAACCTGTTTGTTTTTTATTTCAGCCCGAGTTTAACTTGGCGGGATATTCAGCATCTGACCGTGTTGACTTCAAAGAGGAACTCACTTTACGATGCAAAGGTTTGACCCTTTTTTATCTTACAACGTTTTCGATTTGTACAAACAGAGAGCACCATCTGTGGACCTTATTTCGTTGCAAAAAGGTTAACAGTTACACAGCACGTTAACAGCGTGGAAGATGTTACAGTGAACCTTTGGAGGTGCTTAGTGTTTACGGTAGGAATTTCTGGGAAAATGTAATAAAATGTATCTTATTTGAGGTGCTAAATTAAATTTATTTTTATTATTCATGTTCCCATGTGGTGTAGACGCTACGTTGTAAGTGTAATTTGACTTTTTATGAAGATTGGTACATTTTACGATCACTTCCCACACACATCGAAGGCTGACTTGGCGATGTAACGTGAATTTCCAGTAGACATACGACATACTTAGTGGGTGTCCGTTCCACTTCGGAAGTTTATTACTCTGTTTACAATATTGGGTATGAACTAAACTTAATTAATAACAGCGTAACCCTTCTCGGTAACTGTAACTAATGATCTCTGGGATAGTTAATTATGTTTCGGCTATACTCAGAGTAATTTAATTTACCTAGTTACTTACTGTAATAACGCTGGTGATTTGTTTACAACATTATTTTCGCATTTTAACTTTTTAAATAAGTAATAGTGATCACATAATAGTGGTCATAATAATCATCTTTTGGTTAGTAATCAGAAAGTAGTGTTCTTTTCCCTCCGTCTCTGCTTGATTCAATTTTTTTAAAGAATAAACTCATTCTACAGGGTCGCTTCCACTGGACGATGAACGGGGTCGGGCTGGAGTTCAACCATCTCTTCGGGTTTGGTGTTCTAGACGCCGGGGCTATGACGGCGTTGGCTGCCAACTGGCGTTCCGTACCGCCGCGGTACCACTGCGAGGCTGGCTCCGTCAACACTCACACGTAAGGCACCAACTTATACCTACAACCACCTTTGGGGTTAATGTCGCTAAGACATTACGTGCATGACCGACTAGCATGACTTGCGTTGTCACGCGCGACTCCATACGTGAAGTCGCGCTTGACATACTATTATGGAGCAATCTGTACATTTTTTATAAAAATCTGCGTATAGTAATTTATTTTTTACGTTAACCAATTTATTTATTTTGCTTTTTTCTATTTCTAAACCTTACGTCGTAACCACTGTAAGCAGCTCTAGGTTGCAATTATGGACTTCCACGCTGAATGAAATTTTGGGTTTCTAGTCGAGCCTTGGAGCTTAAAGCGTATAACCTTCTCGATTGCATTAGGAGTGGGATTATATTGCTAATCCTTCGATGACCTCCTTTGAACCAAAGAGCAACGAAAAACATCAAAAATACATCTCTAATAAATGTACGATGTTCTATTCCAGTAAAATCCCGTCAGAGGGCAGTATCTTTCTCCGCATCGAGACGACGGCGTGCGGCGGCTCACCCAGTGAAGTCCGCTACTTGGAGCACGTGCAGGCCGTGGTCAGCGCCAACGCCACGCGCCGCGGAGACCTGGAGCTGTTCCTCACCAGCCCCATGGGCACGAAGTGAGTTCCTGTGAGGTTCTCGTCAGAGAGTATCTTCCTCAGCGGAGTCCGCTACTTGGAGCATGTACAGGCCATGGTCAGCACCAACACCGTCAATGCGCCGCGGAGATCTGGAGCTGTTCCTCACCAGCCCAATCAGCACCAAGTAAGTTCCCGACAGGATACCGTTTACTCCACACGCGGGCAACGATAATTTTATTCCTTTGACTTCTGTAAAACATACTCGTTAGATTATGAGGTGGTTCAAGTCTGTTTCTCTCTCGAAATACTAATTTCATTAATACATTCATTACTCCTACTTGATTTTTAATAAAAAATTCCAGGTCGATGATCCTGAGTAGGCGAGGCAACGACGACGACAGCCGGGACGGCTTCGCCAAGTGGCCGTTCATGACCACGCACACCTGGGGCGAGTACCCACAGGGCACGTGGACTTTAGAGGTAGTTATACACACTTTAATTGTCAAAGACCCCTATATACAGTTACATTTACTGACCAGGCCGCATAGCCAACGTTACAATCGTTCACGCTCCGTAGCGTATCGTAGCTATCTCTCTGTAGGTCGTCGCCAGTCAATGGGCTAGGATGGCAGTTAATATGTGATTGATATGGCTGATGGTATTTTATACCCTTGGGGGGGGGGGGGGGGGGGGTACAGCTGACTCTCCCTGCCACCTCCCGGTGACGCCCTTTTCTGATTGCAAATGAGAGCATACTGTACCGAGCACTGAGCTTTCATCTTATTCAAGAGTGTGAATTATATGTATTACTTACTCGGTGTTTTTCATTACTATGATAACACTCCAATAGACTCTGATGACGCTAAGAAGGAAGTAGTAAAGGAGCGCCATACTTGACATAGCACTTGATATGAAAACTTGGCATGGTCCGAGTGTATTAACCCACAAAGACATTCGCCCGATTCGAAGAATGAAATACGATAACGATAGGTATGTTCTGTTTTAGATAAGTTCTCATTTAGATTTTATTTTATTTTTATATCGTTTGTACGTCGTATAATTGACAGAAGCAGCTCAAATCGGGTAACCAATGTCACTTTGACGTTAGAAATATCGTAGATAGATCTTATTGGGATCACAGCGGAATCGAAATAAACGTCAATTTTGACATGTTGTTTAGTAATCGATCTTTTAAAGATCTTTCCATGACCTTAAACATGTGTTAATCATTCAAGAGTTTAAAAATGTTTCTTTTTCAAGCCTCAAATTGAAAGTGCTATTGTGTCTCACAGGCTCGCTTCAACGGCGGCTCCTCCCCGTCGCAAGCCTCGGGCTGGCTGCGCGGCTGGTCGCTCGTGCTGCACGGCACGCGCGCGCCGCCCTACGCGCAGCTGCAGCCGCAGGACCCGCACTCCAAGCTCGCCGTCGTCAAGAAGGCGCATGAGGACGCCCAGCATTAGACACATCGGGCCCGCCGTAGCTGAAGGAAAGATCGGGAGGGCTAGCCGAGTGACAATCGTTCCTAGAAAATGCCAAACGAAACTTAAATAATCAATGCAAGTGATTACGTCATCCCGACATTTTTACTTTTAGGATGGCGTTGTCGATATACGATTGTCATCTTGGCTGCGGCTCCATTTATGCTCGGGTTTACCGTTATCAAATAAAATGTTAGGACGTGTAAAGTTGAAGAATATGACACGGAATTGTCAATCGTGAAATTTTGATAGGTAACTAAAGTGACCGCAAAATGTACGAATGTACGAACCCTGTCAATTCGAATCGAACAGATACGTCTTAAACTTTATACGTCTAATACAATAAATACTGAGCGTCCGCACCTGACGAGAGACAGTTTTTGACTCAACTCTGGCCGAAATGGAAACCCATCTTGTGGACACAGGCATGCGCCGTGGGCAAACCTCGTCGTTGACCAGTTGCGGACTTTTTCAGGTTCCTGGTACAGTAATTACGAGTCTCGATAGATACGTAAAATTTACAAGGTGATTCAATTACTTATAACGGTAAACGCCATCATACTTCAAGGCACACGTTTAACACGCACCAAAGAAAAGCTTACTAGTTAGCGGTATTTAGAGAATATTGAAGGGGTTTCATCCACCGGCCAGTTGGAAAGGAAGATAAGGATTTATCAGTGAGTGGCAAAAACTAAATTAAAGACACGTCAATATTTTCTGCTGAATATTTTAAGTGAACGTTGAATAGGTATAGAAACATGATTAGTAGGTACCTACAGAACATTGAACAAAGGTATCTCAGTAATTATATTTCAATTGTTTAACAGAAAAAATATACCTACAAAGTCGTCATTCACTTTAAAAATGTGAAAAAATCAGTACTGGCGCTAATTATTGTGGTAGCGCCTTCATTTGTGGGGTCGGATTAAAAGATGCTAGACTAATGCGTGTTAATGCGTGCTGCTACTACGTGCATGCTTACTACGGCGGAAAAGGACTTTATTTTGTGTATGATTAAAAAGTAAAGGTTGAAAAATAACAGGCGCATAAAATTACATTTTAATGTAAACTTGTAACGCGATCTGATCTCAGGCTATGTTGATTGGTTTATGAAAAAGTTTAAAAGAATAACTTGGGAATGTGTTAGCCGCTAAATCAGTCTAGTCAGTTTTGGAGAACTATTAATACTGGTAAAGTCGAGAGAGCTATTGTTGCGAAAGGTACAGACCAAGTGGTGATGGGTGATCTAATCAGAGTCTAGCAAACGAGTTTATCATCAGAATTTACTGCTTCTGTTAGTGAAAATGTGTGGATTTTTTTGAATGAAAAATTAGATTTCATATCTGAACGTAGATGTGCTCTAAGTAACGTAAAACATATTTGACAACAAACTAGTATACGACCGATGAATTGATAACTCCTTTGCATCTTTCGTTGTTCCTTGTGTCATTATATTATTTGTCATAGTCATAATATAAAAACAGTGTCCTTTATGAATATCTTTGAGATAGGCACAATGAATTAAACTATACTTTCCATTTTTAGCATTCTATACATTTTTTTTAATACTACGTCGGTGGCAAACAAGCATACGGTCCGCCTGATGGTAAGCAGTCCCCGTAGCCTATGTACGCCTGCAACTCTAGAGGAGTTACATGCGCGTTGCCGACCCTAAACCCCCACCCCCCTCGTTGAGCTCGTCGTCGTTGACATTCGAGCCAAGATTAAAACAATTTATAAAAACAATATATTAAAGCAGTTCTTTATAATGTTACGAACGTATAGTGCAAAAAGGAAGAGTTGGTGACCATAATATCCAAAGTTAACTCCATGCGACTAATGTTTATTTATAATTTGAATGTATTGGTAAATCTGTAGATTTATGAACCAATTACCAGCAACCATCTTTTATTCAGAAAATAACATGCTTTTAGTAAGCATATTTCGCAGTTTTGTTTTTAATAGTTTAATTTTTTTAGAATTTAAATAATTTACTCAATAAAATACTTCATAGCATGGAGTGTCGGCCACAATTTTCAACATTTTTTACAACATACCTATGGTTAAAGGTTTTGTATCAATTTATAAAAATATACCTACAGAAAAAAAATGTGAAAGTTGTGGCCTTTATTTTTAAAGCATAGCAGGAGGAGAATTATTGTTGGTTGGAATAATTCTTACTCATATTAATTTATTTATCGTAAAAATAATTAAATTCTGTAGGCGTGAGTTTTTCACTTTAATGGCGGACTTTAATTCTTAATAGTTTTTATTTTATTTTAACATTTACAAATTATATTTGATTATGTATATTCAATATCTACTTACTTGCAATATTTAATTTAATTATAATTTAAACTGATATCTATCGTATTTTGCTGATGAGAGGTGTGAGAAATTTACCTACCTTTTAACAATTCATTATTTGGCTTTAGTTTTTGGATGATACGACATATCAAAATGTAGGTCCATTAATTTAATTATCAAGCAAAACATTCTATTTTATGGTGGACCATAAACATATTTTGTCAAATATCTGTAAAAAATTGCTTGATACTTCAGGTCCAATATTTCTTACAAATCGTTTGATTTTTAATACGCTTATAATTTTCAGTTTATCGAGATAAATGTTTCCATCTCGTTTTAACGTTTTTAAGTTTTTAAGAGTTTATTTTTGTTTGATGGTTTCGTTTAAATAATCAAATGGACGGCATTTGTCCCAGCCAAATGACGTCCATTTGACGGTGTCCGATTTTCGTGGCGCATCCTCCGTGTCACCCAGCGTGCGCCAGGAAGATGGAGGATTCATAGCATAGACGTTATTGTTACTGGCATAAGTATATATAATAAAGATATTTATAAACATAGAGGTAATTATGCGATCAGAGAACTTCCTTTCGGGCCCAGTGAACATGATTATTTACGATTACCTCTGGCTCCTTATATATTTTCTTAACATAATATTTTTATTATTAAATACAATAAATAAAAAACAATTTAACGTGTTTTTCAATTCTTATTACCAATTGAAAATGAAACTGTGTACGCTCCGGTGTGATTAACTTGCACGGTTCATTGCTGGTTAGGTAATCGTTAGAACATAAAATTATATAAAGAAATCTATTATGTACCTACTAAGAAATATATAGAAAATATAATGTGATTTGGTGTTGTATATGAATTAAATGATGTTTTTGTAATTGCTACTCCTTTCCCTTTCTTACTGTTCATGCAAGTATCCCGAGGTAGTAAAATCTATAATAAAGATATATTTGAAAGTTTTCTTCGGTCGTTTAGTTTGATAAAGGAATATCTCCACGTGACCCACCAATTATTTGTCGGTATCAAATCACTTATGCAAAATGTGTACAGGAGATCTATCCACTATTTGGAACCTTTGGAACTTGTATAGGGCAAAAGAACGATACGAAAAATGAATCACTATAAGTATCATATAGGTATAGGCACTCGTGAATTTGACGCGATGGAAGCGAATCGGTTTACGATATGATACAATGTAATTCGTCCGTGTACTTCATTTGCTAAGATTACGTTACTAACATTAGGTGAAAATAAAACAAGATATAACCTGTAAAGCTATATTACAATAAGTTTAACGATTTGCGGCAGTATTTCATTATAAACCATCATTAGTTTAAACTATACAAACACATAATATCAGTACCACAGCGTACGTTACACTTAATATTACTTAACTTAATAACACTATATACAAATTTTAATTTATCGAAATGTTGGTCAATTCAAAGGCACTTGCGTAATTCATCTATTTTACTAAAAATTCGTTGTCCAAACTCTGGTTACATTTTATAAATACTAAGAAAACTACGGAAACATGGCAACATTATGTACATTTATAATCTCAAAAAGTGGTATTTAATATTTTAATAAAGTTAAGACAAATTACCACGACTTTTTTAGTAAAGATTGATACTGAAAATTTGAATTTGTTTGTTTACAGGTTTATCATATAAAGAGTACCCCATAGTATTAGATAGGTACTTAATATGTTACATTTACTCAATGAAATAAGACTACAAGAGCTTAAAAATATGCGTTTGGTTCTATTTTTCATTAAACAATCTATGATTTAATATAGTTTTTTTTAATTAAATAATAAATAATTCAAGCGATTTTGTCAATAGGAATGGTATGTTGTAATTAATCAAGGCTCCAAGCTTGAATAACAAATATTCACTTATTATAACGCAAGTATTAAAATAATCTCTGTGAGGGTATTTAGGTATATCTATAACAATACGAGTAGTGAATATATAATTTACAAAAACAAAAGAACCAAGTATGACGCCCTGTTTTTGACGATATCCTTAATCTTGTAATATACACATTATTTAAAGCGATTTCCGATTTTCCCTCCTGTTTTTTGGGGTTGTCGTGTACAGAGTCTTAATCATTCAACATCTTAAGAATATCGCCGTATCACAATATCGAAAAACTGCGGGGAAAATGTATGGGAGACAGGGCCATGGAAATGCTAACGTACTTATACGGCGTTTTTCATCAGAATGCACGTGAATTGCGGTATTTGACGTCAATTACGCAATTTATATAATATATCAAGAAATGGTTGAACGCTTTCAAATTGAAATTGATTGGTATCATATTTTAAATACAAAAGCTCCTTCTATAAAGATTAATAACATTCATACCTACTTCAATACGTGACTATAACAAAATTTTTAACTTTAATTACTAGATTGGATCAGCCACATCTGAAATTAGTATTGAATTTCCCATTTTCGCACAATTTTTTGATACTTTTTTACAGTGATATTTTTTTTATTTCCTAAATTGACTGTAACTAATCTGACACTGAAATATATCAGATCAAAAACGGTAATAATATATGTCCAGAGTACAAAGTAAAATATTTCATTACAAATATATGTAGGTACAGTCCTGTTATTTTGACTCGTAATAAAGTATAGTTACCTACACGTAACCAATATCTATTTTGCACTATAACACTATAAGTTTTGGCTAACACTTTGCACTTGATCATTGTCACTTTCACTCACTGCAATAGAAGTAACCTCTAACAGTCCAATACTTCTTTAATTAGGATCCATTCTCGACTTTCTCTTAGAATATATATCGCACATGATATATTTCGGTCTTTCTCGTTATGCTTCACTTAACAAATACTTGACAAATATCACACATCTCTTATTAAGTCAAAAGAAAGAGATGGAGTGCTAATAGTCGTCAAATACAGCAATAAGAAGCAGCCTTGTACCAAAATAATTGGTAATCAGTCCATACATTGAGCAGGCTTGGCTTTTACATCCACAAATAAGACATTGTACTAAAAATCCGAAGGATAAAAGCTAAATGTTAAACGATCTTATGGTCGCTCTTCTTGCACAATAATTTCAATCAAGCAAGCTCATACGTCACTTTCAGAGTACTCCAGATATATAGGCAGTAAGAGGCGCGTTTTACTTGTATATTGTCACGATCACGCGATAAGCGCAGCCATATTACACCTTCAAGATATAATCGGATCAAAAACTACTGGCCAGCTTCCTCACAGCCAACTGATTTTTATCTTCGAGGTACAGTCAGCTGCAGCCATCTTTGGACGATTTCTGGCAAGTGGTCATCTGCATCTAGCACCCTTTGTGACTATTTCATGACGTTAAATTTCTTCCTACAATGTCTTGGCATTTGTTTCGTAGCTGGCCCTCTAAACGCCCATTTCGTTGTAATGACGGCCGTTCGGCACGTCCACGCCGCGCTCTGAGATCCCGTTCAGGCCGTTCGTGTGCCCACGGGAGCTTAATTGTCAGAGATCTAGAAAATACACCATTATTAGTTGGAGAAATTATCTATAAATTGTTGGTAAAGCTTCGGAGATGGGATTAGGACAGAGAGCACTAAGGTATGGCAAGTAAAGGTAGATTTTGAAGCTGGAAAGGTAAGGTATAATTTAGAATTGTTTAGATTTGGTTATTTACCCATAGTTTCTTGCTGTAACTCTAGTTTGTACGCGGGGTTGTCGTACGGTGGAAGCGACGACTCCCTTGGAGCAGTAGGTACAGCTGTAAGTGAAAACAACTGGATTAATTTTCATTTTATTTTTGAAGTTGGAAGTTAAAAAGAATTATTACTACTACTTAATGGCGCAGCGACCCAATGAGTCTTGGCCTCCGACACGAGTAAACGCCAATTGTCTCGATCCAGCGCAAGCTCCCGCCCATAGATATAAGAAGTAAGGAGATTTATAACGAAGCATAATTTCAACGAGTCTCGCTGTCTCCAACTGTCCCCCACCACATCATTAAAGGCGTGGCCAGACAACCAACTCACGCGCTGTGATTGGCCAAACCGCGCAGTGTAGGAGCCTAGAGCGGCGGCACTAGAGTGAGGACAATTCGATAGAGCTATCGATATTTTACATGTTCTGAACATGAGTAACATGACCTTAGAGTTTTGACATTTTTGTTTTAAGTAATAATTGCCATAGACTTAATTTATATTCCTTTAAATTTTTGACCTTATTTACGAGCTAAGAATTTTAAAGTACGTGTAAGGGATATTAGTTGATCCATAAGTTCTCTCACAAAGGTTTTTACTGATAAAATGTAATACAAAGCTTTTAATTTAAAAAAAAAACATGTACCATGATGCGAAAGCTTGTTTATGCTTAACTAATCAAATTGGTTTAAATTTTAGTCATTATTTGATGTAATGTTTGTTTAAATTGTTTACTTTGGGATTGTCGTTAGACGTGAGCGCTTCATTAAAAAAATAGTTTCAGTTTATTATAGCATATTTCGTCACCAATTGAAAGCAATTCCAGCATGTTACATAGAGTTATGAAGAACTGCGAAAGCAAGTTATAGTAAATTATATTGTAAGTATAATGCACCATTAAATAAGCTTTTAAATCATATGTACGAATAATAAGGAAAGAGTAATCATAATTATCAGTAAAAATCTTTCTGATAGAACTTTTGGATCGACTAAGTATAACAATATACTATTATTTTAAACATATTTATATTCTATCGTTATATAAATGAGGTGAAGTGTAACTGGAAACATTTTTCTTGAAAATGATCCAAACAAATAACACTTTTCTCGCTCGTAAACCAGTTAGGGCCCTCTACCTGTAGCATCAATCCATTTTTCTTTAATACTGGAATTTTTCGGGAAACTGAAAAAAATTGCAATCATGAACATATTTGATTATACCTAGTGCAGTTATTCGAATCGTTGCTAAGAACCTGAATAAAATATACTTATAGGTATAAACTATAATGTTATAAATAAATTGTACTTAATTAAATCAGTTTATTTTTTGGCTTACCTATTCGATTTTTAATCCAAATTAATAAGTATTAAATTAAACATTAGGTGCATAAAAAATAATTGTAAAATTTTACTTGAAAAATAATTACTTTCATACACACTATATCCAAACATTTTTATCGATAACGCTCAAAGATCAATTATATGCACGAGCACCACTCTACTTCGCGGCGTCAATGAAGGGAGCGGTTGGCGGTCGTATCAAGAAACAATAATGCCCCTGTGACTATCGTTAGCGGTTTAATGCATTGCGCCGTTGCTATGGACACTACAAATAATTTTCCATACCAAAGCGTCAATGTAGGATGCATAGATAAATTGCCACGCGTTTGTATGACAACATGGTCTGACTCAGAAAAATCATATGTCACTGGATTTATTTGTTAAAATGTGTGGTTTTATTGACTAATACGTGAAAAAAAATGTGGTATGTAACTCCATGATCCTTATAGTTTTTGGATGCACTCCTATTTCGACACAAAATAACGCTATAATTCGGCATTTCAATAAAATTGACGCGCACATTGTTCAATGACAGCTAATTTGATACTGTCTTACGGCGGGCCGGTATGGCCACGATGTGGCCATGTCGCGGCGACACGCGCCACGCCTCCGTCAGCCATCTAGTACTTTCTATGATCTGAGCTCCCGCCAGTTATCGGCTTGGAGATCGCGCAAGTCCGGTCCAACAACATCGCCCTAGCGATACCTGGGACCCCCGATCAGCCCTACCGAGTATCCTAGTTATGCCCTTTTAGCGCCACGATCCTCATCCATTCTTAATACGTGACCAAGCCAGCGGAGGCCGTTAAAAATAACTAGCTAGCTTTTTTTTTGTAAATAATCTATAGTGAGGTATCTACGACATTTAAACAAATAATAGCGTGATACGTACTATATTCATAGAACTAGCCCCATCATATCGTTAGTTTTTAGTTGACTGACGCAGTAACACATCACCATATAAATGGGGCAAAGTATCATAGATAAAAAATCAATAGACAGTGGCACATATAAAAAGTGGTAACTCTTTCGTTTACTTACGAGTAATAGGTACGGAGCGCGGGCGATGTCGTCGGACAACCACCAGCAGAAGCAACAATGACGTCAGCGCGCCGAGTGCTGCCACCACGCCCACTACCACTAGCGCTCCGTAGTAGTCTCCCCGCGGCGCCATGGCGCCACCCACTGATGAGGCTTCGATAGCATCTGGAAATGGTGAAAAAGTAAGAGTTACAAGCCAGTAGGTAGTCCGTTTAACTTTAGAAATAAGTAGAGAACAAAAAAGTCGTTATATGCATTGATAGAGATATCGCAGAAAAAAAACTCGTCGACTTTAATGGTTGAATTAAGACTTCATATATTAAACTGTAATCCCATACTTTTCACTATGGATGGACTCAACTATAATGATTCCTTAACGAAACGCTTTAGTCAACTGTAATAAAATAAATAAATATATCTTTATTTCAGACCCAGGAGTCCATATGTAATGAATTCGACTAATCACGTGTCGCCAAAGGATAGAAATAAAGACAACCGGTCTGGCCTAGTGGGTAGTGACCCTGCCTATGAAGGTGATGATGGGTTCGAATATTTGTTTCTGATTCATAGGTGTTTTCTATGTATTTAAGTATTTAAATATTATATATATATCGTTATCTGAGTACCCACAACATAAGCCTTCTTGAGCTTACTGTGGGACATAGACAATTTGTGTATGAATGTCCTTTAATAATATTTATATATTTATCCCCTTATTCATAAACGTGTACTAAAGTTGACAAGCCGCTAATAATCGTTGGTCAAGGGACCAATACGTCGTCGTCGTCGTCCATCATACCAATACGTCGGAAAGGGACAAACGATTATTAGCGCCAGCGGCTTGTCAACTTTAGTAGTCGTTTATGAACAAAGGGGTTAATGAATAAGAAGCGTGTTGATGTCTTTTGTACTATCTTTTTATCTACTGAGATACTTACCTAATTGGCTACTTGACTGTTTTTTGTAAATAATGTCAAACGATCTTGATTTTCCTGAGGATCAAATGTCTATATAGGACTCATGGCATTTAAGCAACACAAAGATCAGAAATGAGAGTTAAAGTCTGACGCTCGCAGTCGACGATTGAAACGCCTCTAACAAAATGATAAGGTGATGTGACGTCACATCATATAAGTCTGTCCTAAATGTATGGAAGATCAAGGAAATTGCCATTTTGACCCTGAAATATTGCGTCGTTTATGTGTATAGTTGTCATACAATTTATTTTTCAATAAAATGTAAGGAATCGAATGGTACCATTATCTTTACTATTTTTGAAAGACAATTTTTTTTTTGAGATTTCGGAGACTTGTATTTTTTTATAATCTCAATATAATTTTTTAAATTCCACTTTTTTATAATGGATGGCTCATTTTCTATCCATTTAACTAAATTTTGTTATAATATTCAACATCTGTCAAGTACCCAATTTTGTTTAATTATTTAGGTTTTATAGTAGAAAAAGTATTAAGTATTTAATCAAGCTTTCCAGTCTCGTACCTTACTTGTCTAAATTATTGTATAAATTCTAAACCAATGCTAATACTGTAATAGTTAATGATAAATTGTTCACATAAATCTTGATAGCTTGCTTATACATTATGATGGGTATTAGCCTCAAGAAATACTTATATTTTTGTATTATATTCTGTTATACAGTTATACTCACTGTCGATCGGCTCAGGCGAGTCTAGCGACTTTGTATTAATTTCTAGCACGTTACTGGTCTTCACTTTTCCATTCGTAAGGAACAGCTCAAGCCAAACCCGACATCTGAAAATGAAAATAATAATAAATACTACCAATTATAAATACGAGTACATTTTAAAATACAGAACGTTACATTTTATTACATGTGTAACGTGAGTTATGTGCCTTGTGTAGATTTGAAAACAACATATGGCACATTGAACGTTTGGGTTAGGTAACGCAGTTGATCCATTGAATCAATAGCTATCTAAGATATTATACATTCTTCAGTTAGCTTATTAATTAAGCTCATTATCTTAGACTAGGGACGACTGTGACAGTTACAGTTTCGGGTTTAAATTGGCATCCTGGGCGCCAAAGCAGTAGCTCAGGATGCTAACAGGATAAACGTTAAGATGAAAAAGGGAGATGTGAGAAAAAGATACCTAGTGTCAGGCTCCAAGCCAGTGAGCGTGATGGCGGGCGCCTGGTCGCGCACGGCCAGCCGGAACGCGTCGTGCTCGCGGCGGCCGCCGCCGCACGCGTGCGCCGCGCGGTACACGCGCACCCAGCGCTCGGCCGGCGCGGGCACGCCGCGCCACGTCAGCTCCGCCGCCTCGGAGCCTACGGAGCGGGCTTCGAGCTGCACGGACCAGTTGTAGGGGTCTGAAATGGGAAGGTAAGGGTTTGGGTAACTAATTAAATTCTCGCATTTTATTTTCGCCCTTAACGCCAAGAACACCTAAATTCGTCGTTACTAGTCGTGCTCACCGCGCCATGGACAACTATAGGTCTTATGACGTACGCTGTCAAAGTAACCTTATACTTTCAAGTTAGGTTTACATTAGCTCGCTTGCGCCCGGGACTTTAGCGTGTCAGTGATGTTTTTGTTTATAATTTAAAGCGTTCAAAGGGTTAAACATAGACGTAGTCGACGTCAAAGATATGTTTATTTCAGCATCTTACTCCATTGTAATAAAAATAAAGCGAAAAATGTAAACATATCTTTGACGACCATTGTACACGTAGATCGATAAAACAACGAAACCGTGGCTGAGTAACATGGCGCACGGGTACTTCTTACAGCGTTTCTGCTGTACCCGTACTATAAGTTCTGACATTAAAAATATTGAAATACATGCTCACGTCTAAGTAATTTACTTTCTATACATCTCTCTTTGCACTAATATGCCAGTATGAGCGAGATATATTGAAAGTAAGTTACGTAGACGTGCGCGAATATGTCAATGTCAAAACTCATGATACGGGTACTGTTTTCACTTACGCGTACGCATTCCTTATGTTAGGGATCTTAAACCTCTATCAGATAACCAGGTATAATATCAAAATAAACTGAGACGGATCAAAAATTTGGCAGGAAAGTGAGTAAAATGGCGGCCGTTCTAGTATTAAAGAAGCCTCGAGCTTCTAGGTCTCGCATTAATGACACACTCACCGACGTAAGGCGCGGTCGTGAACTCAAGCACAGCGGGATCGTGTAGCTCAGTAGTCGCCCCAGGTGGCGGCACCAGTACTAGAGAGGCCTCATATCTGCTCCCAGGTCGTAGCTCCTGTAAGAACACGGAGTCTCGGCTGTGGTGGAGCAGCTCTGTCATGCTGTAGATCGGGTTGCCGACGGGGCGGTAGCTAAAACAATATACATAAATAAAATTAAATACCGTAATACCACCCAAATATATATTTCAGTAAATATCAATACCAATCTTCTTTTTGCCGTTACCGGAGATTTTCTAACTTTTATGAAGAAAAAAAATCCTCTGCACTGCGACATTCAAATTCAAATTCATTAATTAATTCACACTGGAACGAAAATATTAGAGTTAGTTTTGGACTATGGTTGGGTGATTTTACAGTATTTAAATAATATTTGTGGAGGAAACAATCTAAAACTTAACCTTAGTTTAGTTTTGGAGCTAGGTAGATCTGTGTAAAATTATTCCCCTCCCCAAATATTCATTTAAAACTTGTACTATGGTTATAAGCGAATAACGTGCCATGAAATGGCCTTATCTTAGCTGACGGCTTCCAGCGCTAATCTTAAGATGGGATTCCACCAAAGCTTCATGCAGCACAATTGCTTATATACATTTTCTTCAAACTGCACGCACTGAATTGCGCATCCGTCTCCACGAACGAAGCTAACTAACGAACTAAGCCAATGTAACTTTTGTAAAAGCACATTTGGACACGAACGTGTTCACCTAGAACACGTTCGTGTCCAAGTGTGTATAATCTGATAAATAAAAAATATAACCCCAGGGCCCGAAGATTTTGAACCTGCTACCTTCTGAGATTCAAAGATCTAGGAGAGAGGAGGAGTTTAATAAGAACTATAGATAATACATAGAAAAGGAAATATGCCTCGGGCACCTGTTACGACACGACGAATTTATCAAAAACATAAGGGAGAGTTGAAGCAAAAAGAAGCAAGTCCATCAAGAAGGGAGGACTAAGGAGAGCGTAAATGAATCAAATAAAGGAAAACCTCAACGTCGTGTCGTATCAGGTTGTCAGAAAAAAGGCAGATGATTTCCAAACATAGAAATTGCTTCACCGACAAGAGTCTTACTCTTAAATTAGTATATGATGATGATGACCTTCTGAGATGCATCATGTTTTTTTTTATTCCAATTTGTTATTTCGATTTTGTTATCCTATCCCATTATCTTTTTATAATCAGAATGACTCGTATCCAACAGTACTGGATGAGTTTCTATAGCTTGTATAAATTCTATGATTTTAGATTCGTCAAATTAATCATGCAAAAATTTTACATTAAGAAATGTTCGCGAACAAATATGTAAATGTCTTCGCTACGGCAGCGGAAGCATAACTGAGTACGCGAACAGCGTGCGTGAGCCCTGCAGCGAGTCCATCGCTGGCATGAGTGCGGAAACACGGTTGTGCGCGAACATTGCCATAAAGTGAGCGCACATAATGTTCATGTCCATCAAAATGTACCATACCATGTGCAGTACAGTGCCGCACACTGGTGGAATCTCGCCTTTACAATGAGACCTTTAAGTGAGAAAAAATATAGTAGCATGTCATATATCTAAGGACGGGCTCTACGGGCACTAAGTATGGTGCTAGTTCAATGATGTCACTCACAAATTCGAGCTACTCGTGCAGACTTGACTTGAGTGATCTGTCGATACCCCCCGTCAGGGGGGTATGAGGGGCCGCTACCGCACAATGGCTGCGGCGGCTGTTGCGGGTCGCTTCCCCACCGACTGGTGGGGTGGTCTGGTGGCCGTCATTTTGGGGACGGTGTGGGCAGCTGGTACTCGTGCAGACTAACGCAACTAGTACAAAAATGCGCGCGTGATGCGAATTCGTGTGCGTGACACCGCTGTACTGGCCCCATTCTTATAGCCCGTAAGGCCCATCCTTAAATATATGTCAATGTATAGTAGTAGTAGTATCATGTCACATTTCAAATGACACAGGCTTGTTATTACTGTATGTATCTGTCACAAAAACACTTAAAACTCTTTAATCTTTTTTATTTTATTTCACACATTAAAATACAGCGAGGCATAGTACAGTTAATACTGTGATTATTAAGCGCAATTTAAACAGCTCCAGAACTTGCATGCAATATTCAGTACATTGCTAACTACAAAGTATTAAGTAAGTACAATGGAATCAGTCGATCAACCAAATACCGCAATGTAACGAAAATCGTATGCAAGTTTCTGAACCGTCTAAATGGAGCTTTATTATATTAATATTTTGGCTACTTATTAAAATCCTATTTATAAAGCCGTAATCACATTATCACAACGTGACGCGACGCCACCCGACGCGACACCGTGTTAAATCGATCAAATCGTATTATTCGTATTTTCTATCACACTATGTACACCCGACGCGACGTCACGTGGGGTGTTCATAGTGTGAACTTGGTCATAGAAAATAACACAATTTGATCGACTCAACACGATGTCGCGTCGGGTGGCGTCGCTTCATGTTTTAATGATGTTATTTCTGCTTAAAGGATAATATTTACTTATAGATTTCTTGATGTCATTATTTTAACCCCTTAACGCATGCCATAAAACAATATTAATTTAAATTTGACCTTTAACAACTATCAATAAAGTTGAATATTATAACTGCCATTTATGGTTGCACATTGCGGTAAAGGGTTAACTAAACTTACTAACTAATACTGAACATTTTGTAATTTGTTAATCATCCCAATGTCATTTGACAGTATAGATATCCTTATCTAATAAACGGTTATTTTTCGGTTTCTAATAATGACATATTTATCTATTTTCGTTAGTACCTATTTAATATTATTTTTATTCATTAATTAGATAACAGTTGTGCATAATACTATAGATAATTATAATTAGTTTTCTTTGAGCAACACAAATCTATCTACACTTTTATAGTAGTACAATACTCACAAAACAAAGGAGTGTACAAGTTTTTAAAGGGTCGGTAGGTAACGCGCATGTTCACCTCGGCAGTTGCAGGCGACCATAAGCTACGGTTACGGCTACTGCTTATTTGCACCGTCGTGGTATACAAAAATACCAAGTATATTTCATTGGGCTGTTTACTTTATGCGGCGAACATGCAGCTCGTAGAAGCGAAGTACTTAAAATAAAATAACACGCTTCAATCCCATGCCATTCAGCCAATAAACGCTGCGCGCTAAAACCAAGCCATTCTGACTCAGTAACCGTGCGGCCGCCGACCGCGACGCAGTTCAAGGTCGAACGACTGTCTGCTCTTTTATTAAAAATATGACGGTTTGTGCGATAAGCGGGTGTCATAGCCAGTCACACCTTCAAAATAAATCGTGTGACGTAACGTTTCACGCGTAAGTAAAGACTCTAATGTAATATTTTTACTATTAAATAGAACATTACCTACAACGAGTGTCCGTATATCCCTAGTGAAGCCATTCCAACTGCGACGTTACGTCACACTTGTGTCATCGTATTCGAACGGCCGCGCGGCCCTCGCATCGCAGTACATACTCAAAGTCACATCTGTCTGTGTACGCGTCCCGGTTAAAAATTAATAAAAGACAGGAAAGATGGTTGTTTGTGCGGTGAATGGGTGTCATAACTCATCATTGAATAAAAACAAATCGCCTTATATTACATTTCACGCGTAAGTATCGAGTTCATTTGATATTTTGAGTTGTGAGTGAGAGTGTGAGTCACAGAAATATATCTAGATAGAAGGAAAGAGTGTATGTACCTCTCATGGCGAAATGATGAGAATTTCTCATCATTGCTCGCAGCGCACTTCAGTCTGCTCCCGACCGCGGCCTGCGTGCGACGTCAGGTTTTAAACACAAAATGGTTTGTTGTGCAATAACCAATTGTTCAAGCGACTCCAATAAAGTTGGAGCTGTAAATCGAGGTATTACCTTTTTTCGGTGAGTACTGTTTGTCCTTAAATCTCTGTTATTAATTAATAAACGATTTATTTTACTATTTTCATCAAAACAGTAGCGGGTGATTGTGTGCCAACGCTAGTTTTCCATTGCGGCTTTAATTTGACGAGCCAGACTTTGCGTGCATTCAAAACCAGCGATGTAAAAATAAGCTATTCAAACTGTCGAGTCACGTTCAAGGTCGATTTCTCATTTTTTCTGTCAAAAGTAAGAATAGTGCTGTACCACAGTGCTGTACACTGCGATTTTCTTACTCGATTAAAATCGGTTTTGAAAACAGAGGAAATGATAATTACATTTTTATATTATTATGCAGCTATATAATGTACGTAGTGCAAAGCGAATATTATTAACAAACACGTTATGGTTACTTCTATATTGCAATTTTATTTCAGTTTTCCGAAAGATCCACATACTTAGGTATTAAATATAAATGGATTGAAGCAACTGGGCGTCAAAATTGGTTACCTACAAAATACAGCCGGATTTGTTGCATACATTTCCACGAAGACACCTTTACTGGCCCATCAAAGTACCGACGAGGAATCAGTAAGGTCCGACCGAGATCTCGGTCTCGGCTCTCGGCCAAAATCGGCCGAGATTCTTGCCGAGACCGAGACTAGGAAATGAGTTATCATTGGTGAATTTGAATATTTCGCGCATGAGCGCCGGAGTCTAAGCCAGCCGTTGATTGCATCGCCCGGTTGGTGTGACGTTTTTTATGATTTTGATTGGTTTCGTACCCGCATTTTAAGCCAATTACTTATCAAATACTAAGTGTTGGGATCGGATAGGCGCGGTTGCAAGTAATGACTTTTGGGTATTTTCGTTTTGTGGTTGTTGTTATTGATTAATAAATGAGTGTATATTGTTATCGAGATGTAACTTAGATTAACTTGTGAGTGGAAGATATCACTGGATATTTTGATAGTAAATATTATTCCTCTGTCGAACCTTATCGATATTTTAAATCGAATAAAATAACCTACAATAACTGGCGTAATATAATTTAGTGAAAATGATGTACGAGTAAATTGTTTGTCATCACACGAATAAAGGTATGTCCTTACCTCTTTTCACAACAAAGACGAACGTCCGATGCTGTGGTTCGATGTTTTGGACTTCTCGTCGCCGCGCAGCACGCACGCAACCTCCCGCTTCTAACGGCGGGGGGCCGCGACACGGTGCGGTGGGGGTAGCGGTGCATAGAATCCACGTGGAATCCACATAGAATCGGTGCCGTGTTCTAATCGATCTGTGAATCGATGCTTTTGAATCGTTTTCGCGCGGCTTATGTTTCCCATCTCTAAATTACGCTCGTGACGTCAAAGTACCTACGCAAAATGTTACACGCTCGGTCTCCCTACAAATTGGTGAACTTTTTTCTTCTATCTAGATATATTTCTGTGGTGTGAGTTGATGTAATTGTGAATACAAAAATCCAAATCTTCCGCCGCCATATTTGATACAATATTTCCACTGAAATTAATATTTTTTTCCTCCATGGAGCATGACGTTTACATTATATAATGATTACGCTTACTTCCTCGTATAATTATAGAAAATTATATAAAAAAAAAACATTATTTTACGTCAAATAGTTTTTTTATTTATTAAATTGAGTTTAAATTCTTATTTTGTGTGATCGTTTTAGATTTCCGACTGATCCGCTTGTGTGCTAGATGGTCGGGAAAAATAGGTTAAATACCGTAAACTGGGGATAATTGAATCCCACGGGGCTATTTGGCAAAAAAAATATAAGTTTTAAAAATACATATTATTTTCTATCATGGCCATGGTAGAAACGTAGATCTTCGTCTGACAGTCAATCTAATGTAATATTGGTTAATGGTCACAATGACGCCGTGGAATTAACCCACGTGCTTATAGACCGCGAGCCAGGAACAATTTCCATGACCAATCGCCTCCCGGCTGAAAAGTCGTGTAGTGGTTAACGGCTAGGTATGATGGACTCTCGTGGACGTCAGCTGCCGCTCCGTTGGTGGGTTGAGGAATGGCAGCCACCGAAACACGTAAAACAAAAAAAAATGTCATCGCCTCCCGTTTGATACTTTGTCAAATGATAGTTCAGATGCTCTTGTTACTTAAAAAAATCGTCAGACGGTTATATCGCGGTGGTAAGAACATCAGCTGGTCGCATGAACATAGCGCTATACCTTATATGATAGCAAAAACAAATCATGAAACTTTGCATGTAGCATTTCATTAGGCGTAACCGCCTGAAAAGCCATCAACGGATTACGCAATTTACACATAACGCATACTTTGCCGCACATAAAGTGGTAGGCGCATATTTTTTACATGTTCATTTTACAGCTGACGGTCATTCCACTGCGATAGAACCGGCTGACGGTTTTTTAAGTTTAAAACAGCATCTAAACAATCATCTGACAAAGTATCAGCCGGGAGGCGATGACTGACGAAATATGCTCCTAGCCCGCGGTCTATTAAAACATTTTTGAGAGCATTGTTGGAAAACAGTGCAATTGAACCTCGTCCTACTTCTATTCAGATTTTGGTTGGTCAAGGCTTTCTTAAATATATATACCGTTCTTAATTAAATTTATTTTTAGGGTTCCGTAGCCAAAATGGCAAATGTAACCCTTATAGTTTCGTCATGTCCTTATGTCTGTCGGTCTGTTCGTGCGTCACAGCCATTTTACTCAAAAACTATACGATATATTTTATAACCTTTGGAACGTAGGTGTACATGTATTATGTAAGTCGCTTCTTAGTTTCGAAAAAAAATTGTAAAATATATTTTCAAATATATACTCCATATAAATGTAACTAAAAGTTTTAAAAATCATGTGGCTCATCATTAGATAGGCATTTAAAAATACATAAAAGTTGCTAAAAACGTTTTTTTGATTAAGTAAATACTTTTGGAAATAATCGCTACAAAAAATTTCAAAAAAAATTGTGTGATCCCCTCTAACTTTTGAATTGTGAGAGCAAAACCATTTAAAAATATCTAAATAATAAAGCTTAATAGGCAAGTCATTTTTCAGGAAAATTATTTTGAATATGGTCGGTTAAGAGATTGAAGAGTTATAAAAACAACTGATCTGCTTATTAAAATGACGAAAGTGCAATTAACGACTTTTTTGTATTGTATGAAGGTACGGAACCTTCCATTATGCGTGGTCCGACACACACTTGACCGGTTCTTTCAGTACGGATGTGGACAAAGAGAGGTACAATAACAATAATCAAAATAAAGAGTTCTATATCGTAAACCAAAATATCCGCCACAGGTGTCGTTTTGTACTTACATACTGCTTTGCGTTTTCCCGTCAACACAAATATATTTAATATCAAAATATCCAGTGTCATCTTCTACTCACAACAAGTTAATCTAAGCTACATCCCGATAACAATATACACTTATTTATTCATCAATAACAATAACCACAAAACGAAAAGACCCAAATAAACTAGTCATTACTTGCAACCGCGCCTAATCGGGTCCCAACACTTAATATTTGATAATTGGCTTTAAATGTGGGTACGAAACCAATCAAAATCACATAAAACGTCACACCAACCGGGCGATGCAACCAACGGGTGGCTAAGAAACGGGCGCTCGTGCGGGGAAAATTCAAATTCACCAATGATAACTCATTGCCTATTCTCGGTCTCTGCAAGAATCTCGGCCCATTTTGGCCGAGAGCCGAGACCGAGACCGAGATCTCGGTCGGACCTTAGCTGTCACATAACAAAAAGCTTAGAGCTCCTCTATACGATGGCCCAGCGTAGCCCAGTCTAAGGGACGCAGCTATGCGGTGAAATGGGATAGCAATATCACTTACTCCCTCTAACGCATAAATGCGTCCCTTGGACTGGCAGAGAAAGATTTCCGCAATTTGCGAACTTCGTTATTCGCGTTAGGCCATCTGATGTATTTTATAGTCGCTAGAGCGGCGCCACAGATATGCACATCGCATAGGATTTAAACAAAAATATAGATTTAGAGCGAGCCGAATGTAATGAATGATAGATTCATGTATTCACACATACTATAAAGTTTCTAAATATTAAAATAATTAATATATAGTACGAAACACATTATTAAAACGTGACTCGTCACGTCACGTTTTCATAATAATAATATATTTCGGGCTTTAAATATAAACTTAAAATGGCGGGGACAGTTTCATGTGATTATGACTGTCCTGGGGCTCAGTCAGTACCATTTCTTGAACGGGATTAGTCTAATATTATTACTCGTAGTGTGTTGTAATGGTAACCCATAAGACTCGACAGGGGCCCATATCTCGAAAGGTATTATATTAATCCACGAATTGTCAAATCATATGGGTTACCATGGCAACACAAAAATAATATTTGAAAGGTATTAAAATAATATTATTAGCCCAAGAATGTTCAATCATATGGGTTACCGTGGCAACACACTAATAATATTAGACTTATATCGTTCGAGAAATTGGTTCCAGGGGCCCATTTCTCGAACGGTATTATACCTAGATGCCTAGTCTGTACATCCCTAGTGAAGCCATTTCGAATACGACATTATGTCGCCCTCGTGTCATCGTATCCGAACGGACGGCCCTCGCAGTACTCAAGGTAGAGTTGGTTTGTGTACACCTCCCGGTTATAAATTAAAAAATACAAGAAAGATGGTTGTTTGTGCGTTGAATGGTTGTCACAACACATCAGTGAATAAAAACAAACCGCCTGATATAACATTTCACGCGTAAGTATCCAGTTTAATGTGATATTTTTACGTAATTGTAAATACAAAAATCCAAATTTTCGCCAGTCGCCATTACTTATAAATGTTGCCAGGTGATATGAATCTTTTTTCCTCCAAATGAGGTATGACGATTACATTGATATAATAAAATTAATATGCTTACTTTACGTGCCTTGAATGACTATAGAAAATATTCTTTTTTAGTTTTTCATTCTTTTATTTCAAATTATGTTTTGTCTTTTATAAAATTACAGTTTAAATTCATATTTTTATTTTGTGTGATATTCGTTTTAGATTTCCGACTGATCCGCTTCTGTCTGCGAGATGGACGGAAAAAATTAGATTAAATAGGAACGATGCAATATGGAAACCGACTAAACATAGTCGAATATGCTCTCGCCATTTTGATGAGCAAGTAAAGTAAATTGTATTTGTGGAACACAGGTGTTACAGTTAAGGTCTGTAAAAATGAAACGCAACTGTCACTGTCGCACTTATATACAAGACTGATAGAGACACAAAGCGTTTCGTTGTCGAAGCAATAGCGATTGCAACCTTGGCTAGGCCGGCAGGTACAATTACTAGTACTGACGATAAATAGTTATTTGTTTTACAAGAGGGAAAGTTGTTGTTTAACCGCTCGTGCTAATTAGCAATATTATCGAGCTAGATAAAGATCCCAAAATTTCTAAAAATAGAATCTTGAGCGTTGCGAGAGAACTAACTTGAAACCTCAAGTTACGAGAGTTAAACAAATTTTGCCCCAAATGAAACACAAAACTTTTGACCACATCAACCCGAAGAAATATTAAATGTAAGATATCAAATAAAATCAAACCAAATCGAATCCAAATGATCGTCATTAAATATGTATCATTTAAAATCATTATTCCAAAGTCCATTCTACAAGCTATCTGTGCACATTTGTAAAATAAAAAAAATAAACGTTTTTTATTTAAACATTATGTCACAAAGTACAGAAATGCAAAGTCCTTAAAAGAAACCTTGAAAGCTTTTGCTATAAATTTAATATCTACATACACACTCCCAAATGATTGATAGCCAAGTATAAGAATGTGGTTAAAATCCATCTACTTTAAGGGGAATAAATGAACTCTGGCAACCCATTTTTGTATATATGTGTGTGTCGCTGAGCGTAAGACACGAGCGCCGCACGCACATATCGATCGTGTTTCGGCTTCACTTTTGGCAGATTAGCCTTATGAGGACTAACTGTCTATGTGTGATAGGTCAGTGCTCGTAATATTATTCCACGAAATGTTTAATCATATGTTTAATTATTAGCCTAATAGTTCGAGAAATGGGCTTCTAGTAGGTACTTATTCGAATATATTTAGACATAGGTAGGAAAGTTTAATATCCTCTTAAGGCCCAACCATAGAAATGAAAAATCCAAAATTTGCCACTGGAATTTGAACCTATAGTGCACGGAATACAGTAGATTTTATTTTGTTTGAAAATTGCACGAAACAAAACAAATGCAACTCTGTCCTATTTGAATATGATTTAAATTTCATCCAACTGAATAAGTCCTATAGGTAGGACCTTGGGCCTTACGAGGATATTCTATCAGTTTTTAATCAATAAAATTTCAGTTTTGACAATATTAATGTTGTGTTCCATTTCTTCTAGATTTCCTCATGATCCGACAATTGCTGCTCGTTGGACGAAGCTGGTGAGACTTAACCGTAACGACATCTGTTGGAAGCCCACCAAACACAGCAGAATATGTTCCTTACATTTCGATGACAAAAGCAAGTATATTACCAGCAAGGGATTGGTCCGAATAGTAAAGGGCACGGTTCCTAATAAGGCAAGTTATTATTTTCGCTAAAAAGTAAATAGATAATGATTATGATTATGAAAGTAGTGTCGGTTTATTTTTACAACCAAATTAATTTTTAACAAGTAGAAACGTCTGCGAACGATGCTATTAAGCTTAGAATAAATTTACCAATAGAAAAAATTACTGCTTTCTAGCGTCCTCCAAGGCAGTATTTTGTCCACTTTTAAATTTATTCTAAGCTTAAAGACCAACATCAAAAATGATAAAATAAAATATTATATGCTTGATTAACTGATGTGTTTGAAGTCGGTGCCAAGTCAAATATACCATACCGGTCAATGATTCTGAGCTTTTTGTCTAAAAATACAATAGGGAGCGTGCATAAACTGTAGGAGGTAGTATTTTTGGCGCGAGGCGTAAATGTGATGTTTATTGCTCCGATGTAGCCCACAAGATGGCAGCAATTACTATGCACAAGAAAACACGTGACGTGTAAATGTACATGTTTATGGTTCCGATTCAGGCCACAAGATGGCAGATCCTCCAACGCGCACGATCCCTATATACATAAGTATCTGAATTCTGAAAGTAACTATGTCTGTTTTCTGTATATAGAACATATGGTAGTTTTTATTAATCGTCATCATCATCCATCATCATTCCTTATTCTATTAGCTTGTAAATTTGTATCAATGTCAAAATAATGTTTCTCTTCTCATCATGATCGTCCAAACATTACATAGTAAAAAAATATAAAATCAATGAATTATCCCTCCCGAGCCTCCTTCTCTTATCGTCTTTATTCATTACATTATTACTATTTGGAGCATGTCGTGTGCTGTGTGCTGGGCAAAGGCCTCCATCAATTTCTCCAAAAATCTCTGTCCAGTGCTATATCTGGCCACTCCTTCAAGAAGGATTTATTATATTGTTACCTGAATAAAAAGATTACAAAAGAAATAGAAAAAAAAAACATTCTTAACATAAAATACTATTTTTATGAATATCATCCATGAGCGTTTTTTATTTCTTTTTTTTTCTGTGATCTTTTTTGCCACTTATGTGTTATTTCTAGTCAGGGTCGCGAGCCCTTTTCATCCTTGTGCGGAAAAAGGTGTTCCAAATTTTCCATACATTTTTCAAACTTTCCATTTTGTTGCCGCTATACAAAATATATGAGGAAATGGTAACACAATAGGAAAAAACTCTGGGACTATTCGGATCGAAAGAGCTCGCGATTCTGAGTCGAGAAACAAAATTTATGAAAAAATACAAAATTCATGAAAGTGGCATTTTTTTTTACAAACGCTCAGATTCATTGTTTATTTTAATATTTAAAAAAAGCGATGTGACCCTAATTCATGTTTTCATGATTTAATTTCCTTTGTTTCAGAATATATCTATTTCTATTGATAGTGAGGAGTTCTTCAAAAATGAGGTTTGTAAATAAAAAAATCGTTTAGATTTGATTTTTGTGCAGGTTTCCTAGGTAAGCGTCTATCACACCCGTCTAAATGGGCACTGGGTAATAATTTAAATCGCAAAACTATTAGATAGGTAGGTATTAGGTACCTACTGAAAACAAATTACTATTTTTTGTAACACATTTTTATTGCTGAATGTATTTCTTCTCGTTTAAATGTCTATCAACTCTATCAAGTACTCTGTTTGTCTGAATGAGATTTATATTTTTCTATTGACGAGTTCCTTTGGTTACTTTCCGACTGCACCATTAGATCAGTTACAAGTTACCATGTAGCTATCCATCAGAAAAGGGTCCGTATGTATATGGAGCATAAGAACCCTTCTTTAATGGAAAGTCACATATGCTAACTAATTTTCATAGTGATGAATCATGCAGCAATGGTCTCTCTCTTTTTGCAGGAGAAAGAGCAGTATGTGCAGCCTTTGCCTGGCCCGAATAGGATTCCGACCTCGCAAATCTCGGGTGAGTTATAAATATATAAAGAATAAATAAATATTATTATATTAACTAGGTTTTGATATTGATACAGGCATAAACTGGAAATCACATGTTTCAAAAATCAAGTATAAAAGCTCAAGTTGTCTCGCGAATATGAGGAGTCCAGAGAGCTGTAGACCATCAAGTAGGAAATTCTAACCCTAACTTCGATGTATATTTTAGAAATTGGTAAGAAAACATTCGGATCTGTTTACGAAATTAATAGAACAGCCCCGACGCTTAGAAACAAGGTTCAAACATTACTAAGCATTGCCGTCAACTTCTCTCAAATTCCATAGTACAAGTCCGAACGTCATGGTAGATTAAAATATACAACCACCTTGAAAACAACATTAAAACTCAAGAAAATAACAAAAAAAAATGTTAAAAGACTTTTTTCATGTTACTGCTACAAATTCTAAAAAGAACTCTTTTAGATAATTATGTTACAGACACCTAAGTAATTTATAATAATTAAACAATTACATTTACTAACATACTTACCTAAATGTATAACCACAAATAATTTAATATTATGATATGAATATTGTACATTAATTAGTTTGTTTAAAAATTATTAGCGATTTCATGTATAATAAAAAAAGATGAAAAAGTATTATGATGACATGATGTTTTTTTAAATATTTTTTGCTAAGTATATATTAAATATAATAATATGTTGAGCTATTATAGGATGTACCCTTACAGGGTCCATGTGAAACATTGTATATTATATCTATATACACAGTACCGATCACTAAACATCGTACACCGCGGATTTGCATTTGCACCTACCCAAACGACATGCCACTTGTGCATGGGTTGCTTTTAAGGGTACCTACTATTTTTGGTGTTAAAAATATCTTCCCCTGACGCAGCCTAGTCTCGTTCAGTGCTATAATATCCGGTTAGAACCGTTCAATAGCTGCAACTAAACCACTGTAACCCGTGTTCAAGGAACGCACACTCAGTAACACAATGGTTATTAATAAATGGTGCTTTTTTCGTGGCATTTCAAGTTACATAAAAAAAACTAAATTAGGAATGCCCGATTATACCGCTACCGCCCTGTGCATGAACTGTACGGCAGGGGTGTGTAGCCCTGACTTTAGGTGAGAGATAGATTACATAATATAACTTTTCGCTGCCAAAAAGATAAACAAAGCCACCTTTGCCATTTTTCTAGTGTATACAATTTCAACATTGTTATATTTACAATACAAATAACTTAATACTTTTTTCCACTGTTTAAAACCATATTTTTAAACTCGGCTAAATTAATACTTTTTTTTTTAATCTAGAGGTAAAGAAGTTAACATTATATAACACGTATTTAAATAATTACTTATTGTTACTTCTTGTTAGTTCCATGCCAAAAATACGCTCAACTTCCTTTTCATTTAGAATTCGTAGACTTTTTCTTCGTTGCTGTCTGTTTTTTGGCGTAGATGCGACCAAACCTGTCCACACAAACTTCCAGCCGGTCGCGTTGGCCGCTTGCCATAGCTTGCAAAATTGTTCGTAGTTGGTTTTTGTTAGCCTCTCGTTTGTAAATCCCCGGCAAGGGGTGTCTCAGCAAGTCTGATGTCCTTGGTGTCGTGGTCCTGGCGAACCCGCGCCTTCCGCAGCATTTCATCATCCGCCTAGCGAGGCGCACAGCCGGCGGGCGACGGCTCAAGGCTACACCCACGCGGGGGTATAGCCTTGGGCCGTCAACACTGCTCGTCGTCCTAACCGGCCTCACTCGATCCATACTGATAACATTTGGTTCCTCCAGTTCCATGCCAAGATTCAGTGAAATCGCTTTCGTAATGTGTAAAGCTAATTCATCTGGTTGTTCTGGTATCCCTGTTGCTTCCACATCATTCTGCAACAGTGCCAGGTCTCTGTCATTTAGATTTGAACGCACTTGGTCGACTATTTCTTGCAATTCCGTGATAGTTTGTGTGGTAGGGTTTGTTTTTACAGCTGTGAGTTTTGCGTTAAGGACGTTTTTATTTTCAAGGTTTTGCATTGTTTTATTGACTGTAAAGAGTTTAGTCTGGAGGTCCTTTATTTGTTGGCTTAACAAGTCTGTTGTTTCTGTGAATTCGTTTTTAATGCTAATTATGGCGCGGGATATTTCTTTTTTCATTTCATTAAACATATCTTGATTTGCGGTACTTAACTTATTGTCTATCCTAATCAGATCACGTTTAACATCCGATAGTTTTGAGTCGAGTAAGCTTGCCAACATCTCGATGCTAAACTCTGCTTTATTGTTGTTCTTGCGCATGCTGCGGGGGCCCTGTGGCGAGGCCGTAGAGCTGTAATAAATAGTACAGGCAGCCCACTGCGGCATTAATTTGCAGAATTCACTGAAATTCGACGTACGCACGTATGTCGTCATACTAGTGTTAAATATTTAGAGTTAACGCGTTTTAATATTTATCTCGGATGAACTGATCATAATATATGATCGATGCAAAGGATGACAATATTTACCTACTCCATATTCATCTACTTAACATATATCTCCATACTCAGTTCTTTATTGATAATAATCACAGTTTCTGACTTATAACTGAGTTGTTAAGTATCTTGTTAATAATAAAAAACATTATATTTTCCAGATACCCACTTGTCATCCAAGGAGCCACAAGACCCTCTAAGCAGAGGCACTATAGAGCAATGTCGCTTCTGTAGCGAATTCAGCAAAGAATGCAGCTCCGTATCCAACAAGCCGTATCTGGCTATCAACCGGACAACACTCGCTTTTAACGACGTCATCGTACAGTTAGACTTCAATGACGAATCCTTACCTAAGACTGTCTGCCGAGACTGTGATGCGAAACTCCAAGAAATGTACCATTTTGTTAAAGACATCAAACGCGCACAGAACTCGCTTATCAATATTGAAAAAGAACATACAACACAAGTCAATATAGAACTAGAAGATACTAGCCAGGAATTTGAAACGTTAGTTGTCAAAACTGAATATGAAGAAGATACTAATGACGAGAAAGATGATCGCCATGACGGTGATTATGCCAGTGAGGATAATGACTATGAAAATAAAGAGGGAATAGTAGATCCTTTAACAGTGGGTGAAACTGTATTTATTAAAGAAGCTGCAGTAACTCAAAAAAGAAAAAGTAACACAGCAAGTGCTAACCAGTCGAAGAAAGCCAAAGTTGCTGAATATGAAACAGAAAATGAGAATAGCGAATTCATAATTGATATAAAAGAGGAAATTATAGAGAGATGTGATAAAAATGATGATGCAAATAATACAAGAAGTTCTGTTAGTGACCCAGGAACTGATGTTAAACCTAGTGAGGTAGAACTTGCGACTAGTGCTTTAGTTTATAAAATGAAAAGTGATGAAACTAGTGGATTAAGTTAGGGATATAGTTAAAAACATTATTTATATACAAATATCACTACTTTGTGTGTTACGATGATTTATTGATTTTGGCCAAATAATAAAATAATAACGAATTTGATGTATGTTTAGCGGCCGGCAGGAGCATACAGTCTTGCCTAGCGTGGGGGATACGCTTCCCTTGTCTTAATTGTTTTATAGAATTGCTGAAATAAGGTATCTCTCAAGCATTGCAAAATTAATTCCCTTGCTGTTTTCTGGTCCTACATGATATAATTAACCTTTTTTTTCATACTTTAAACACAATTATTTTTATATGAAAAAACCGGATTGATAAGAAATTTTTCTGTCCAACTATAATTTCTTCAAGAAATGGGACAGTTATTATGAATTCATAAGACAATCTTGTTGAACTGTGAATTATTAAGTAAACTAACGCTTCATATAAATAAACGAAAGTTAATTATAACCCATAGCACAGCCGGGCTAGCACATGATTGGCGCGAAAGTATATCACGATAGGCTACCCGTCCCTCTTTAATTAACATAGTTAGAAAAAGACGAGTAGTCTATCTCGCCGCGAGATACTATCGCGCAAATCTTGTGCTAGGCCTAGGGGGTCCCTAAGCTAATACAGACTTGCACTATATGACCAATTTCCCCAAACGGCGTGCCCAAGATTGTTTGAATAATTCTCAATTACTAAAATGACATCTATCACCATAGCATAAGGTTTTCTGTAGTATTGGTGGGAGGGTTCTCTAAATCATTGCCGAAAGTTATATTACCGAATGTCGTTTCGCAACCAATTAATTATTCGCATGATTTTATTTTGCCGAATGATCAAGTGGCAACTCAACACAATAATTCGTTTGATTTCCCAACCTAACTATTAGCAACTGTATGTTTGGCTAACAACACCAAAACGACTCTTTTTAAAGCACAACGTTTTAGGTACGTAGCCGAATCACTCTGTAAGTCAAATACAAAATATTAGACGTTTATTTTTGTAATTTAACATCGTACGATGCAAAAAAATATAGGTTCTGGCGCTCGCCGGCTGCTACCGCAGTATGCCCGCTTTACTCGCTCAGCTTCGCGCGGTTTGGTCGCAGTTTGTCAAATGACTAGGCGTTATTTTGTATTCATAAATATTTGGTCAATTGAATTATTTGGCGAGTGAAATGTATTCCAAATGATGTATATAATAATAATCTACTTAAAAATAATTCTACCAAAATAAAACATTACCATAAGAAAAACTTGCCGAATGTTGGTTGCCAAAGTAAATCATCTGCGAAAGATTGGTTGGCAAGTGAGATTCGGATAATAAAACTTCGGCGAAAAGGCAGAACATCAGTTGGGGCTTGACTAAATTGTCGGGTGAACGTAATTGCACATTGATTTTGCGGTTGCGGCACACCTAATATAGAAAACATTCTGATTTAAAGACTAATGGCGATATTCATAATCTTCTGTCAAATCGAACAAACCGTTAATAATCGTTTATCATTGTCTGTCAGTTTGAAACTTCTGTTTGTTAGAAAGAGACAACATTTTACCTTTCGTATGCCTTGTCCCAGAAAATTTTGAACTTAAATTTTTAGCATTTGAAGGTTATTCATTCAGTTTTTTTTTTAACAAGGCATACGAAGGGTTAACAGAGGTTTGTAAGAGGTTACTAAGTTTAGTGAATAACGGGGTATATTCTTAACTAGTCATAGTAGGGCTTATCAATATTTTCACTAAAATTTCACACAAAAAACCGGGATACATATTTCAATAGTTTCGAAAAAAACAGGCTAAGGAACAATGATGTTATAAAATTATAGATAGGTTTTACTCATACATAAAAAGCACATAAAATACTTTCATATTTCATTACCTACCAAAGACTGAATCTTTGATTAATTTTCGCTTACCTTTGTTACGCTTGTTATTATCGCGTGTCTCGTGAGCGCGTGCACATCTCTCGCTTGCCTAGGCGCGACCAAAAGAGCAACTGTACAATTTGTACAATTTAAGCGCTCAAATTTCGGTACGCCTATTTATAATATAATTGGCTAGTAATAAAATTGGTCTTACCGAACTTGTATGGCGTCAATAAACGGCAAGTCTGCATCGGTGAACCGTTTCCAGGTGATGTGAGCCACGGAGTCATTGAGTTCCTGGACCGCCAATCTGCTGTTGATCACTCTTCTCTTCACTTCTACCGGTGCCACCTGTCCACAAATGGTAAATTGGTAACCTTAACACTCATTATATATGGCGTAGGTAAAGTAAATAAACTATGGAAACTATGAACTATGAACTGGAACTATGAAGTGGTGGAGTATGTACACCAGAAGACCGGCTACACGCTGTTCCAGCTTCGATCGCGCCACTACGTGCATTTCAACTCTTTTGTTGTGCGCGTGCCGCGACCGCTGCAGGGGACCATCGAATGCGCCGACTTCTGGCCGAAGGGTGTTTCGGAGGTTCCGGGGCAAACTGCCGAATCCGACACAAGAGCAGCCGATTCAACGGAGCCACGCCGTTTTGTCGCCTAAATAGTGTTTAGTTGTAATTTTATAAATTGTATATGTATGTTAGTCTGTAAGGTATTTGTAATATGGGCCTTGTTGCCTGAATCAAATTTTAAATAAATATAAATAAATAAATATGATTATTATAGGTCTGCGTAATGCGGGGATACGGAAGTGACTGTTGTTAGGTACTCATAGTAACTTACTATCGAACGTTTCATTATATTTCTGCAATTCAGAAGTACCAAAACTTACATACCATGGAATAAAGTGGTACGCAAATCCCTTAGTAGGTATACCCCATTTCATTTACCATGGCGGGATTCCACTTGAAACTACACAAAGAGAACCATAATGTTGATCATACTATCCACCACAAAACCAGCGTGTGGCATAGAGAAATAAGAAGTAATAGAGTGCTCACTCCATACATCGGTTTTGAGTACAGAGAGTACAGAGTAAGTGTAGGAGTTGAAAATAGAGTTCCGGCTACTCTGGTTATAATATTAGCGGAATATCGTTGAGCATTAGAGTTTTTGTTTGCCGCGATATCTATTGTCGAGTAGCAGTACTGAGAGTTCCGCTACTCGATGCTAGATGTCGACTGCGTATATAATAAGCATTTTGGTACCAAAACTGATGTTTGGAGTGAGTAGATTACGAGAATAGATTACGAGTACTTCTTTTCTCTATGCGTGTGGTCAAATAATAACACAAAAGAATCAATACTGGAAAGTTACATGTAAGACACGACGCCGCAAAAAAAGTTTACAGGAATCTTTTGTTGTCACATGGTTGTCACTACTTGTTTTGTTTACGCCTAATGACCGTCTCAAGAGGAATTCGGCCATGGTAAATGAAATGGGGTATACGCAACAAAAACAACTCACTTTTTATAAGAAATTCTGTTTAAATCATGTTAAATGTATAACTTACCGTAGTAGGCAGGTAGGCATCCTGCGTGCGTATGCTATATATCTCGCTCTCCGGCTCCACGGGCAAGTTGTGCAGGTACAGTTTCCCTCTCATCTTGTACACGGTGGACGGCTTCAGGCCGGTGAGGCGGAACTCCAGGCGAGAGGTGGTGAGGATCTCGTCCGCCGGCGCGAACACTTGAGAGTACCAGTGTGCGATATCTTCGTCACTAAGAAAAAATATAAATATAATAATAGGTTTAAGCACTTTAAACTTGAAAATACTATAGCAATGCTTGGTTATTTTTCAAACTCAATGGGTAGGCTGACAGGGAACATTTATTATAAAATAATGTATATACAAACTACATTTAAGTTACAAGAATTATAACTATTTATAAAATAAACTAATATAACTAAACCTAACTAAAAAAATAAAATAACTAAAATCTACCCTCCAACCCTTGGCCTCTTGGCAGAGTGCCCATCACGCAGGCAGCATTCCCGCGCTGTATCGCAATAGCGAGTCTTTGCGCGAGAAAGCTGCCCGCGCGAGGGTCTCCTGTTGCCTCCCTTAATCGCTGACAGGTGTCATTTCAATACAATTTTGCGAGAATTGGCGTATTTAAGTTATAAATTATACCTATGGAAATGACACTTTTATACCCTACCCATCGAGTTTGTAAAATACTATACTAGGTTTCTTGTGACACAAAACTGAAAAAATCAGAAAATATACGTTTTTATAAAATTAACTTTTCATTTTGAAGATATAAACTATTACAGTATTTCTAATAATTTAAATGTGTATTCATCATGTTTAAAAGTCCATATTCAACTATAGTTGGTCAAGCAAATCTTGTCAGTAGAAAAACGCGGCAAATTTGAAAAATCGCGGGCTAGCAACACTGTGTTCGAATAATTCCAAAATCGCGTGTAATCTGTGTTTTATCTGTAGAATGTGGATCGTCCATCTTGTTTGTTTACATTCCGAATCGGTGCTAATTCAAGAGAAATTTCTGCTCCCAGCATTAAAATAAATATCAATATATTAAATAATATTGTGCATGACCATAAGCAAAGTCAAGATGCCTACAATGTAAGTAAAATCATGCTCGTTGATCTTAACCATTAGAAAATTTTGAGGTTATGATAATTACTTCAAGATCCCGGAGAATTTTTAAGATAATGTGCAGTTTTTTCTGTTTCAGGGTTAAAAGGCTTAAATAAAGATAAAACGTATGCCTAAATATATCCAATAAGACCACGAATTGTGCCCTCGAAACCGCAACTGATTCGATTGTTCCCAATATCAACAGACGAAGTCCTCAAATATTTTCAAAGGTAACTTTTTTAAACAATCTTAAGACGTTTAAGAACCTTGATTATACCTACTTTCTTTCGCAACATCAACCTAATACTTCCATATGTTTGTTGCAGGATTAAAACTCGCCCAATATAAGGCGTTCGTAAAAGTTTCTCTTCATACAAAACTTACCTACGGCGGTTTACGTACATACGTGTACATGTACAACGCAAACAAGACGAAAAATAAACTTGTTAATTAAAAAAACTAAAAAAATTGGGACAATAGTTTAGATTATTATTGTAAAAGTTGTCCGTTTGTTAATCATCACGAAAATATATTATTTAGGCTGATTTGTTTCATGCACTCAGCTATTGCACATGTATACCTATGGAAAATCCTAGTTTATACTTTCTGAAGTTGGTATGTACCTATTTAAAAGAAGTTTTAAGTCGCTTTACCTGTTTGTTCAATAAATTAAAATAATTTATTCAGTGTGCATAATTTTAGAAAAATATTTTAACATTTAAATCATACCTTCTTTTATCCAGAAACAATATAACTCCATATTACTCACATGAGTGGAAGTTGTTAAGTTTCCATTGTCAAGGTATCTTTGATTAATATTTTGAGTACCTGAAATTGTGTCAGTTCCTGACAAGTCTTGAATAGACTAATGTGAAAGTTAATAAAATTTCTTAACAGCATTCTCCTGATATCTAAATGACTTTTTTAAATATCTACATATAAAATATGATCTAGCCAATACATATACCTGTATAAAAACAGTAGTGTGAGCAAAACCTTACCAAGCTAGCATGTAAGAGTGGTCTCAGAGATATTGGAATATCTCTGTACTATAAATTAGGCAAATTGCTTTAGACTAAGTTTTATGTGTAACTACTACTATAAGAATACATTTTGAAACTTGGAATGGAAACTTTAAACTTGAAATTACAAATTTTCAAACAGATCTGTTTTATGCTTAAGATGCAATAAGTGACTAGGTACAAAGTATTCTGATGCTTGGAGTGGACCAGTAACATTGGTAACTTAATGATATTTTTTCAATGAATGGCCTGAATTAAGTGTAAGTAAGCTAAAGTGACCCGTATCTTAATTGCCTTGAAATTAAATGAACACCAAAATATCTGCAGTTGTGTTTTATTTATTTTTAATCTGTATATTTATATAAATATATTGTAAAACCATTTCAAAATTACACTGGTATGTGAATGTGACATTGTTCAAGAGAAATACACTAATTTACAATTAACAAGTGGCATAATTATTTTCTTTGGGCTTCTTCAGTTTCTGAACTGATGTTAAAAACAGCTTTCTACCGTGGTGCTCATGTTCTCTTTGCTCCCTATTTGTCTTCTAAGTTAGCTAAAACAGAATAAAACCATATCAAAATGATGTAAATAGTCCAGATATTTGATATTTAATAAGCCCTGCAATTGTGACAAGAATAGTTACAGTGATACCCTACCAGGGCTACCGCTGCCAGTGATGGCTCAGGGGTTACTTACCTAGGTTTTAATATTTACCTATATAAAACAATGGATTGTTTTATTCTAGTTAAATTCAGTAGTATAGGTACCTACTAACAGATCGTTTGGTAAAAAGTACTCAAGTGCAAATGCCTTAACCTTTACATTTATTTAGCTATGACATCTTCATGTTTAAGTTGAATATATATGTAGCAGATCTGCTCCTAAGCATACCAAAGGTTAAGAATGCGAGCGCTCGCCTTTTGCGTCCACCTTTTACTAAGCATACAAACCTTTATTTTAATTCAATCTATTGATATATTTTTCGATTGTACCTACCTAAATATGTCTAATTAGCTTTTGAAGGTTGCATAAAGGAGCATTTGTATTGCATTTTATCGTGATATATCTTTAATATTGAATTCCAACCGAGAAATCTGATAATATATTAAAATCCAGCTACCTGCGGAAGCAATGACTTGATTCAAACATTATTTTCTCCAGCATAGTCCGTTTGCAAATAGGTATTTTTTGATCTCGTTTATCATATTGATTGACATCGTTTTTACTCCAGTTTAAATTGTCCCTCTCATAATAATAACAATTTCCAAATGCTTCAATAAACCGCGAGCGGCAGTTTTAGTTGACGTACGAAGAGCGCGCTCAGCGGAAAAAAAATGTTTCGGTTCGATGTACATTGCTGCTTTTCTTAGCGCAATACTGCTCTGTGAGTGTTGCCATACTTCAGTTTGCTTTACATTGCTACTGACAGACTTTGCTTGACAGACTATATTTACCGTTTTCACATTAAATACAAAGATGTAAGCACGCAACGCGCTGTGTCAGTCGGAGACCAATGAGTGGCGTTGAGATGATAATGGGCGATCAAATTTTTTGTAAAAAAGATGGTTGGTGGGACTAAATTAGTCAAAAGTTACTCACGCTTTGTCAGTATATCTCAGGTCGACACTGCCACGTAAACCAACGAGTACAGGGGGCAGGGCAAACAGCATCTTTACGCTGGTCGGCGAATCCGACACCAGGTTGATCACCGTCAGTTTCTTGTTCTCGTTGTTCGGCGGTACCGTTATTCCGGGTATACCGGAGGGTAGGAGAACTGGAAATAAAAGTTTTTTTTGGCTTTACTTTGTATACTTATGCGCGCGTTTATTTTATGCGATAATCGCAGCGTTGAACGCATGCGTCAACGGAATGTAGGAAAAAAAAAACAATGCTCTTATCGATGCGTTCACCGCGTAAAACAATGCAGTGTCATTAGATTATCTGATGTAAAATGGGTGTGCGGCAAACGTATCGCGATTAACGCTGCGTTTATCGCATAAAATAATTTTAATCTACCCAATGTCACCCAATTTTCCAACTTTGCTTCCTCTATAAATTAAATTGCAATGCATATCCTTTTGAACTCAACGGTTGTCTGTTTCTTGATCTTCTTGAGCGATAAATGCCATCTTGAAAAAAATGTCAAGTGGTCCACAGGTCCCGTCAACGTAACAAAATTTTTAGTTAAGTCATCTAGACCTAAACACTAAGTAAAGCGTTAACTGTAAAATCGGCGATGCGAAGAATCAGGAACGGAGCATTTAATATAAGCGGCGAGGAATTTTGTACTTGTTAAGACGATGCTTGATTTACAAATTTTTACCTGGTGGTAGTCCGTTGGCAGGACGCTGCTGTATTATATGGTTCTGTCCATCATCCTCCTCTGGGAAGTGAATCGAGGAATCCGGTGGCACCGTAGGCAGGAACGGTGCTTTTGGTATATGTGTCTGTGTGGAGCTCGGCGTTTCTGATGAGGTGGTTTGACCTGGAAGACATTTATTTATTTATGGCAATTGGCATTGTATTTAGTGGGACACAGATAAGTTATACAGCGAGAAATACTGAAAGTACATAAGTAGGTACAAGATAAGCCTTTCTAGTATCTACACCAAAGAGTAAAGTAAATCTACACACAATAAAGTTAATCAATTACACGAAGATGGTTGTTAGACGCTAAAATGTTGATAGGTAAGTATTTTAAATTACGTAGGTTACGTAAATTATTAGTAGGTAGGAATTGTTTTAATTCACATTCCTAAGAAAAGAGCTTCAATATTAATTCAGTTTGTTTTGAGTTTTAGTTGTTCATGAATGTTAAAAGTGAAGAATGGGTTTTGTTAAAGTCTTGCAAAACTACTTTGTACTTCATTAGTAACGTCACATAATAGGGTCAGTCGCTTCAAAAGTCAGTCAGTAGCCTCAATACAGATACTAGAAGAATCTAACACCTGGCGAGGTCACTGACCTGCCCCGATAAATCGGTTTCTGTCTGCTGATCGTTCTAGATTCCGATTCGCTTCAGATTCCACTTCCATCTGGCTTAGAAGATTCTCTAGATCTAAAGCTGAATAAGCTTTAGTAGGAGTTGTTTGATGGTTGAATAAGAACCACGGTTCATTCGTGTTGGGCGCAGCTCTTAGTAGGACGTTTTCGTAAGGATTGGGCAATTTAGTTAATATGTGCATCTTAGTGTTTTGCTCCCAATGATTTTTGTCAGTCGCTGGTTTCGTTACGGGCACGCTCTGTAGTGCTGTCATGAATTTTACACGTGCTCTGTCATGTGTATCTGGTAGTTTGTTAGTAGGTATGGGAAGGGCGAAACGCTCAGGATTGTGCATTGATACATTGTGAACTGTTGATTTGAAATGTGAGACTGGGGGTGTGGGAGGGTGAACTTTCGGTTGTACGAAATTTGGTTTCAAGGCGGGCTTGATTGTTTTAGAAGCTGGTGTGAAATAAATTGGCTGTTGAAATTTAGGAACATTTTCATTCTTGAGGGGTTGTTTTTGAAATGATGTGTCTTTATTAAGTGGTTGATTTACCACTGGAGGGTTAACATTGAGGAGAGAATTGTGCATAACTTTGTAAATGGGTTGTTTAGGAAGGACAGGTTTTAGAGGGAAAAATGAATAGCTATTGTCAGTTATTTGTGTGTCGGAATGTCTTCCGTTATTATCAGAACTTGAATGGTTGTTGAATTCCAAAGGTTCGTCGCTGTCAAATGGAACGTTTAAATGTTCAAAGTTGAAGACTGTGAGGTTTTCATTAGATTGGCTGTAGTCATCAGATTCTGTTATGAATTGTTTGAGGTTGAGGCGGTTGTAGAGGTCGCTGTCAGGGGGTGTGCTCTGTCGCGGTGGAAATGCCACGGTGATTGGCGACGGCGTCGTGTCAGAATTTAACGTATCCCCTTTTTCAGCTGTAAGTAAAATGAATAAATAACAGACATCCTTAACAGCCAATAATGATAATTGATTTGTGCTATTTTAAGTGTAAAATTAGTGATTGATTGTTAACAATGTCTGATTATAATATGAATGATCATGCAAAAACAGCATTTTAAAAAGCATGTTTCAAGACAGTTGTGATAGTGATGATTGATGATGTGATGATTTTCCACTCCGCTTAAATAGGAGGTTTTATTCCTATGGTTGTAAATTAAACATACACAATAATCATGCACTTTTATGGTAGTAAGTGATCACTTTAGGTGTTACTTATGTTTAATTTAGGTGTTACTTCTATAACACCTAAATTAAACATAAGTAACACCTAAAGTTACCTACTTAAGAAAGTAGGTAACTAGGCTAAGTATTCATATTTGTGTAGTAAAATCTGTTTAAATTTCGATTAAAAAAATAAGTAAGAACTCATTTTCGGTTTTCAACTCAACAAAGTGTTTGTGCCGCTAAAATATTATAATAATTTGTCCTTAATGGACATCTATCATGTCTGTAGCCGCCGTGCAGGTCAGGGCCTCGACGACTTAAATAAAACTTCGATTTATAATGAAGTGAAGTATAATCATCCCAAAGGTACTGGTTTACAAGGGTTCTTGCCAAAACGGTTCAATGTAGAAAGTAGGTGTTTATAGTATGGAGGATGATGAAAGAGTGATTTGCAATATTTTACTTGATCAGTACAAAAGGTTTAGATTTAAAAGCTTCCAATTGGCCGCGATACAGATTATGTGGAGCGCTCCTATTGGTGCTTTTAAAAAGCCTCCGAATAATAGCCGAGCCCGACGGCTGCGTTTAGCTACTGCATTGATTTTTATATAATATTAAGTTGCAGTCGCAACATGTCTATCTTATCACATATTAGGTTATCTCTCTAATTAAAATCAAATCTCACTAGACTAGACCGTTAAGTATAATTTGAATACATATAAGTAATTATTGGCAAAGTTTATTACGATGTAATGTGATTGGGTTTATTAAAATTAAAATTTTAGTTATGATGATGTATTAATAGCGTGATGTAAAGTTTATGTGTATTAATCTATTAACTAGAAGGTATGGTTTGCTGTCCAGATTTAACCTTATCAAATTATCCGGATAACTTACGGATGGGTTCTTACTTTTATATTTGGACAGTGGCCTCATTCATTATTACTGAATATGCCTTGCTAATTCGGCAACTGGAGCACAAAGTTCACTCACGACGGCCTTATCAATAAAACCTAACAATAAGGACATTACTGTGCATGTACTGCGGGGGGAAGGGGGATTACTAGCAGTCGAGTAAAGACATTACCGTGCGGCACGCAGCCCCACTGCTGGCAGCAGTCGTCGATGGACACGTTGACGGGCGCGGGGTGGTGGCCGGGCGGGCAGCGCATGTTCTGCGGGGGCAGCGGCGGGAGCGGGGCGCACACCTCCTGGCAGTCTAGCTCTCCGTTCTCGCAGAAACAGCGCTGTGAGCAGCCGGAGAGGCTGATGGGCACGTCGGTCCAGTTCGGAATGCTGGTAACAAGGTATGACTGTTAAACAAAAGCCGATTTTTTAAAATGTCCAAAATTTCTAATAGTTGATATATTTTCTAACCCATTCGATAATTTCTGTTTTGCCCTATTGACTGCCAGAGAATGCCTTCAGGCATTAAGTCCGTTATTTGTATTTATTTTTATAGTGCAGCAAAGTTTAAATAAATAAATTTGTCAGATATCTATACCGACCAATGAGGTTTAAATACAAATCAGTCATTGGGTGCTAGCTTCACGTGAGAGACTGAGGAGTGAAGGAACGAAGGAAGAAGGAATAAAGGCTGTAAAAGTACAACTTTACAATAAAAAACATGTTCGCGCAATCTGTAGTGGACTTGAAATTGTATTCAGGTAGTAGATGCGCCGGGTGTTGATTTAATATCCGTAATTCCTACCGGTACTCTCGTGCAGTGAAGACGCACGTGAAAACAAGTGCAGGAGCACATCTAAATTGGTAGATCACTGTGAACATTTTTGGACTCACGGCACTCCGTTGTAGTGGCACGTGCCGTCGCTGAGGCAGCGAGCGGCGCGCGGGCAGCAGTTGGGCGGCGTGGGCGGCGGGCTGGGCGCCCAGCGCACGCAACCCTTGGACATCAGCTCGAGCCCTACGTGCGAGGGACACTCTAGAGCGGCGCATTCACGGGTGTCGTCGCCAGTGCACTCACAGAGTTCGGAGCAGCCGATGTGGAATTCTTCGCCTAGAAAAGTTGTATTTGTAGATTAGTTGTGACATAGGTCAACTAAGTCTTCCTTGGTTTGTAATTCCGAAGGCAGTTGCTACCGCAAAACTTATAGAACGGTAAAATATGTTGTTATGGTTATTCATAGTTTTTCACGACAAGCAAGGCCGTCGCTAGTCTTTGCTTCCGGAAAAGATGTATGCAAAATTTTTTTTCTTAGGAGTTTTGAACCATCTTGCAAAATATGAAAAAGACGGGAAAAAATAATAAGAAATATTTATAATAATAATAATTCAGCCTATATACGTCCCACTGCTGGGCACAGGCCGCCTCACACGAGCGAGAGGGCTTAGGCTATAGTCTAAGTTGTATTTGTAGATTAGTTGTGACATAGGTCAACTAAGTCTTCCTTGGTTTGTAATTCCGAAGGCAGTTGCTACCGCAAAACTTATAGAACGGTAAAATATGTTGTTATGGTTATTCATAGTTTTTCACGACAAGCAAGGCCGTCGCTAGTCTTTGCTTCCGGAAAAGATGTATGCAAAATTTTTTTTCTTAGGAGTTTTGAACCATCTTGCAAAATATGAAAAAGACGGGAAAAAATAATAAGAAATATTTATAATAATAATAATTCAGCCTATATACGTCCCACTGCTGGGCACAGGCCGCCTCACACGAGCGAGAGGGCTTAGGCTATAGTCCCCACGCTTGCCAAATGCGGATTGGGGACTTCAGATACACCTTTGAATTTCTTCGTAGATATATGCAGGCTCGATGTTTTCCTTCACCGAAAAGCTAGTAGTAAATATCAAATGATATTTCGTACGTTTATTCCGAAAAACTCATTGGTACGAGCCAGGGTTTGAACCCGCGACCTCCGGATTGAAAGTCGGACGTCATATCCACTCGGCCACCACCGCTTATAATATCAAGATAAATTATTTGGGGGCTTAATTATCTACAAGTCCTACTAGATACTTACCAACTTCATAAAACTTGCCATCTTGATGGCACCCGATCGTCTCATTAACCTCAACCAATTCTTCAGGCGGCGCCTGCACCATATCCATCGAAGTTATCGTGAAATTAAACTTAGTTCCCGTTTCTTTCGTCTTCAGAATGTAGTCCTTTCCACCATCGAGGTTAAGGATCAGGTTCTCATATTTAAGTTCTACGTCTCTGAAGGTGGCTCCTCCATCCTCGCTGAGAAGGAGATGGATAGGGTCTTCGCTGCTGTTGGAGTGCATAAGGGTCACTTGTACGCTGTTGTTTTGCAGGACCTTGATGGAGCCAATAGGTTCTGTCAGCACTAATGGACGCATGGTGGTAGTTGTCGGTGGTTCCTCTGTGAGGGTTTGTTTCTGGAAAGGCAAACAAGAATTATTATTTAACGTGGACGATTAATGTCTACCTATATAATAATGGTCAAATTCCAATGTTCTATTTCGGATCACTTGAAACAGGAGCAATACAATATTACTATTAGTTATACAATTTAACTAACCTAAAATAAGATTCCTTTTATCATTGTAATATGTATATTGCAATCAGTATCTAGACCCGGTATGAATTTGACCATGAATTGGAACTATCGGACATGGATCGCCTCATATTTTTAGCATGATTGGAAGTAGGCAGTTTTGAAGAGAATGTCTAATTAGGTAGGAATAGGTGGAGGTTCTAAAAAAACGTTCTCCGCTTTATACGAAAAACGTTCTCGTCCGCAAATATCTCACAGTAAACGAATAACGTTCTTAAGAACGGCACAATTCTGCCTAGGTAAGAGTACCTAAGTACTGTTCTGTAATTTACCTCAGCCGTAGTCGTGGAATTAGTGACATTATCTGTTTGGTCTTCGTGCACATCTTGAGATACATCACATACTTGCACCTCACAGCAGGCATCATTGGGATCTTGCACGTTGATGCACTTGTCCGATTGGGGTAGAGGTGGACACCTGAGAAGTAAGTAGGTATAATGGATTCAGAAAATCATAACAACAGGTATATCTTACAATAACAGCACGTGAACAAGATTACGAACGGAAGGTAAAAGAGATCGAGATAGATCTCCCACGTTGATGATGAAGTCGATCAAATCGATTTTCAACAAAGTTAAAGGTATTGGAACCAATAGTAACCTGACTTATTGCGATAGAATTTTTACATTTTTAAAAGAGTTTTCACTACTTTATGTAGGCTCTGCAACATAGCCCGAGAAAATCCTGTACATAAAGTAAACTCCTGTGCATAAAGGTGCATAAGACCGTACCTACTTTGGCGCTCAATGAGGGAAACCTATGTCTAAAAGTCTTGAGGCTATTTTTTTTATTTTTTTATTTCAAAAAAATACTTATGTCTATATACATACAAAAGCTTCGCCAAACTGAAGACAGTTTGTTGGCGAATAGTGCGCTCTCAATTATTATTATAAGTAATACTGTATGCTATGACTGTATAATAATAAATTATAACCTCGGCTTGCAGGTGATGATCGAGTTCTTTTCACATGTGCAGCGCTGCTCGCAGCCCACATTCCACGTGTTGCCCACGAGGTACGTGTCGTTGCCGTACTTGCACACCTCCAGCTTGGTCACCTTCGTGTCTGCGTGTGTGACAAGGAAACGAATGAATATCCTGTGATTTTAGAAACTAGCCGTACCACTAATTGTCAGATCTTTGTTTAACGAAGTGCGAGAAAAACGAATGGTACGTTCCACACTAATTCTTATTTAATTGCCAGTTTATCTATAGAGAAAAAATAAGCAAATTTGTTTTGGTAATATAAAGAAAAGAAAAGCGGAAACCGGAATTTCTCGGATCCTTCCCGAAGGCCAGGAATTTCCAGAAGGATAACACCTAGCCCAAAACAAAATGTTTAAAGATACATGGTGATTACAATAATTGAGAAAAGTAATTAAGTCATTACTCTAAAGGGATGCGATTGCGGAACGCTTGGATTGTAAGAACACATGCCAATCGGATAAATTACCTCCGGTTCCAGTGGCACACGCTACGATACTGCAGCACTCATCCACAGGTGATTCAAAGCACAGCGGATCATTCAGGGTCCGTCCTCGGCGGATGTATGGATGTTTGCAGCGCGGGGAGCAATTGAATGTGCCGCTTGGCATGCACTCGCAGGTCTCTTCACACGAACGGTCCACGTGGTCTCCTACCTGGGAATTTAGACGTTTTATTTTTCTTTGAATAAATAGAAAAATGACGATAATAGCAACATACAAGCTTGTCATAATACATAAAAAGCCCTTTGGTATATGTACGTAATAATTTTTTTTTCGGTTTGGTACATCAACTATTAATATTAATTACCTAATATTATTGTGAAATTTTCAACGCAGAGAATTTTTACCAAGGTCTTATTTTTGGTAAATGGAATGTTATTTTATAGTTATTAAATGGATTTTTTTTTATTGGGAAAAAATCAGTAACTTATACCTACATGTATAAGTAGGTACACTCGAGTGCATTCGCGGTGTTTCACTTACGAAAATTTGCCTTAATACTTGCAACGAGCTGAATCCACCCCCCTCATACAGATAACCATTGCAATTAGCATGCATTGGATTATTTATCTTAATAATGAAAAGTTTTAAACCAGGTAATAAACAATAAGTTCCTAGTAGATACAGTTTGATAGTTATTATTGTTTAGGCTAAACTTCGCCCCCTCATACTGATAACAAATTAGGATGCATTTAGGATTCCTTATCTTAGTTTGCAAAATTGATTAGGATAACAACAATGGCAAAAGCAGAGTAAAGACAATGACGGCAATATACTGGTTACCAGGGTGCGTCGCCAACGTGCCAATCGTTTACGCTCCGTCCGTAGCGAACGAAACGCAGCTGTCGCTGTCGCACTAATATGGGAGTGCAAGAGAGACATGACTACGCTATGGAGCGGTAACGATTGGCACGTTGGCTAAGCACCCTGAGCGAATCGTTTTTCAACACATATTTTTCCACATTTTTAAGAGGAAAGGGGACGGCCGCTTCTTCATACAAACGTAGTCCCTTTTTCCTCTTTGGATATTGTCATCATGGAAAATATTATTATATGATTTGATGTATGTACCATACATAGCTATGCCCCTACGTTTGACTTATTTCGATTACCTATTGAAATAATTTATTTATTTTTTAAACTTTATTGCACACATAAAGAAGATGTACAAATGGCGAACTTAATTAGGTGCGTAAATAAGATTTCACACTAATTTCGAAATGCTCCTAACTTTAATAATAATTAAAAATTGGAAAAAATCAAGCCCCTATGTTTGATTTAAACCAACACGATTTTCGTTCATAGTTTTAAAACGAATACCCTACTTTATGTTTATATACCCTATGTTTGAACCAATAGCTGAGCTGGATATGCAACAAATAGTGTCAAAATATTTTCAATAATATTAATATTCATAGAAGAAAACGAGGACTACGTTTGTATGAAAAGGCGACTTTGTTATTAAGTTAAGAACCTTGCTTTTGATTATCACTTCTGTGTTATCACCTGATCACCTGTGAAACGTCTGGATAACGATTTTCGCCCTAAAGGTGGAACACCAACGGTCTCAATTATTCCTATTATATTTACGTGCAGTACGAAATATACTTCGATATTATTTCTATTGAAAATAGCGGCACTTTATCACCTTTGAACTAACAGCTAACAAACGGCTATCAGTCACAGCAAGTCACAGTCATAATTTAAACTAACCTTATAATTTACTCCATTTTCAACGCACACTGTATCTCCTTCATCCTTCCCTTCATCAGAATGATCTGTCAAAGTCGCAGGATGGAACGGTGCTTGCAGATTTGAGTAAAACTTATCAGGCAAATCCTTATGAGACTTAGGAAGTTCTAGTTTTGTGGGATCAAATTCATCTTCAGCATCTAAATTTACATCGCTAAGATCAGTAAGTTTAGTATTATTATGTAGTGTGAGCGCAAAATTCTTTAGTTCATCTATGTTTAGATTTAGTAGTCTTCCTCTTGGTTTCAGAATGGGTGATTCGACCGTGGTCGTATCATCTTCAGCGGTGGTTTCTGTTTCTGGTTCTGGTAGGGGAGGAGCTGTTGATCGTGTGGGGGGCACTGTGGCTGTGGTTGTGTGGGAGGGTGGTTCGGTGAGATTTTCTACCGTTGTTTCGGTTTGAGATGCTGCCACTACTTCATCTTCTTCTCCTGTTAGTTTACCTGAAAAGAAAAAAAGGTACGGAATTAGAATACTTATTTTAATTACATACATACACAAATACCCTCACATAAACACTTTCACTTACATACAACTTACTGAGAACTTTTTAACTGTCTTTGTGCTTTGTTTGATAGTTAGTCATATAATAATATAATCTCATATTTAATGTAGCTTTAACAATAATAATATATTCTGTTAAAATAAGAACCGTACCATTTCGATACTTCTCTGAGATTCCCACGTCACAGGCTGAGCCTAGTGTGGGGATCAATGTACTGCTTTTTCTTCTTCCTCGCGTTGTCCCGGCATTTTGCCACGACTCAAGGGAGCCTGGGTCCGCTTGACAACTAATCCCAAGATTTGGCGTAGGCACTAGTTTTTACGAAAGCGACTGCCGTCTGACCTCCCAACCCAGAGGGTAAACTAGGCCTTGTTGGGATTAGTCCGGTTTCCTCACGATGTTTTCCTTCACCGAAAAGCGACTGGTAAATATCAAATAATAATATTTCATACATAAGTTCCGAAAAACTCATTGGTACGAGCCGGGTTTGAACCCGCGACCTCCGGATTGCAAGTCGCACGCTCTCACCGCTAGGCCACCAGCGCTTTTGTAATGCCAAATTCTTGAAATAAATATATCCTTTATTCTTTAATTAGAACAAAAAGCAGAAATATTAGAGTAGCTTTGAAGTGTACATATGTAAATAATTTACTACCACGTAAATTACAATTGTGATGTGTAAAAGTTAGCCCCCTGCATCACCGAAACTAGGCTGGACAAACTAACGATATAACGGAATGTATGACTTCATATCTAAGAGTTACGAATTTCAAAAATATTTAAAATAAAGATTCAAAGGATTTATTTGCACCGAATACACTACAGACTATCAAAAATAAATATTCAATTGTACATACTTATAGGTATACTGTAGCGATAAAGAAATGCAAGTCAAAGGAAATAATGCAAAAAAGAACTTTTGTAGTTCATCAAACACCGTTTTGCTATTTTGCATACAGCTGCAAAAAGCATATCGAAAATCGTCTCCATTTGATTATTCCAACATAAAGTTCTGAAAACTGGAGCAAGGTCAGTAGGCGAGAGGAACCTGCACATCAAAGGTACGGTTATTCTTCCATTGCAATTTAAAACCTTATGAACATGTAATAAAGGCTTTGACTTACAGTGATCGGAAATTACTCGATCGAATCCGTTAACGGATTCCAATCGTAACTGTCTTGTAAAGTTCGATTGGAACTTCTCAAACAAACATAAATTTGCCGACGTCGAAACATAAATTTAAACGTTCTCGTTCGTGCGCACTTTGGAATAGAGATTTTTTTCGCTTCACGATATGCGTAAATATGTTAGCTTTCTTATAGTTATATGATACCGAGTCGTATCGACAAGCACGTAGACAATACAACGACTTTTTGAGCGTGAGAATCGCATTTCGTGATTGAACTTAATTGAAATAATACTAAAAGAAGCAATAAGTGTGTGGTCAGTAGAGCGCAAAACAAAAGAAAGCCGGTTATGGAGGTATAAAAATTGGGTTGAGGATAATAAGGTAATTTTTCATAACGCGAAAATTAGAACTTCAGCTAGATTGGATAATATGTATTTTATTTGTAACAATACTCGTATCATTGATAGTGTAAATAACTGTGTTGAAACAATGTAGATCAACAATGTTCATCGCCAGACATGTGTTATTATTCATGCATACCAATAACTATTTGTCACTTGTAAGAGAATGAAATGAAGATAATAACATTACCTAAATTAAAGATCACAAAAAATATATAGGACATTCTTTCGCAAGGCTTGTGTTGTGGGTAATTTGATAACGTTAAGTACATATACAATGTAAAAATATAAATACATAGAGCGACCCTTGACAATATATTAAAAAAAAAAATAGGCCTAACCTGCTGAGCGCTAATGAGTCTTGAATAGTAGATTGTTAACCAAGGGATGAAAGGCACCCATTTCTGTCTAGGTAGTTTGGCGCTCGAACGCAGTAAGAGCGCCAATAGTCCGAGACTGAAATGCTGCCTTTTACCAGAGTTAAGCACTACTTTTCATTTAGAATACGACCAAACTAAAATACATGTGCATATTAAATAACACGGCTAAGTATAAACTTCAGTAGTATTTCTTGAGGGTACTTTCAATTAATAAATTAGGTAAAAATATCGTAATGTAAAAATTAAAAAAAAAATATCGGTATTTATGGAATGGGAGTTCATCAAATTGGAAATAGTACATCATATAAATTTAAAACCAAAATTGTAATTGCTTATTGTAAAAAAGAGGAAAAAACGTACTTAGAAAGTACAGTGCTCTCAGAATGTATAACTTACTGCAAACCTTTCATAACAACAACGACCCACTTTCAGAGCTTGAGAAATAAAAATAAATAAATAGTATTTATTGCAACAATAGATTTTTCCTGTAATATAACGAAGAAATTAAAGAGAATAATATAACTATGTAACAACAGGCGATTTTATTGCTAAAAAGCCATCCCTTTCAGACAACATAGAAGTAATATATGCAGTTAATAGTTTAAAAATGAAACGTTAGATACAAAACTTAATTATTAGGTACAGCAAACAAATTCGCTAAAACAATGCTTCAACACCTGCATACATTTACATAATGGTTACACATGAGTTCACGAACCAGGCGGCCCTAACACATATATCAATATTAACACAATTATATATGACATGCATGCATACTATTGCATGCATGCTTGTGTATTGCATACAAGTGCAGGCTATGTTTTACCATTGGTTTACGAGCGGAATCATATCGAGAATCGAGACCTCGGGATCTGACGTTTCAGCTAAGCTACTGGCCGCCTTCACCGCGGCCCCGAAACCCGGCCACGCTCAAACGGTATCACCAGGATAGGGGTCGTGGGATTGGGTAATGATCGGTATCGAATAGCTGGCCAACACCAGCTACCACATCGTCCACAAAATGACGAAGATTGACCTCCCCACATCGGTGGGGAGCGACCCGCAACAGCCGTCGCAGCCGAAAGGCGGATACGGCCACTCATACCTCTCTCCTCTGGGCTGACGTGTACCACAAGAAAAAAGTAAAATTTAAGACCGCACTCGCACTAAAATAAAGTGGTATCTTATACATAGGCATAGGCATGCGCTATGTGCGGTAGTATGCACTAACTCGCTTAAAACCTAAATGTTCGTATGGCAAATAAAGATAAAGATAGTTTATTATTCATGTAAGCATATTACAACGCGCTTATGAACGTCAAATAAAGCTACACCGGCTCTAACCCCACCACGGCGGGACACACCTTTTCAAAATATTACATCTTATAATTAACATGCATTAAATAAGAACAAAAAATACAATTTAGATTCCTATAGAAATCATGCAATTACATACAGTAGCCACTTTTCTTTATAGAAATTAGATTAAAAAAATTATATGTACATCAAGTCATACAAATACGTAGCTCTTTCAGAAAACATAACGAAATCTTACAAAAGGAAAATAAATTAATAAAGAAATGAGAATATACATTATATAAATCGGACTCATTGCTATGAAATACCTACATAAAATATTTGATGTGATTTCTTTCACCTATAATGATTTTAATTACTGTTTGTTTTTATTACAGTTTCTGTTTTGGACCATGCATGTTTGTCTGTCAAGTACCTAGTCCTCGACTCTGTAATAAGCCTTCAACATCAATGACTTTTTAGGTAATTCTTAAGAGCTGGCAAGGGTAATCTTAAAGCATCGTCAGGTAACTTGTTATAAAATCAGTTCGAAGACACCCGTAACTTGATACAATTAAAATAAATAAAAATTAGATACCTTGATTTAATTTAGGATATATACAGTGAACAGCAGAACATGTTTAGCGGTCGAATTGTTGAAAATGAACTTAACACGAGTTTATTATTAAGAGAAAAAGGGTGTGCCCAGGTCACATAGAACACCTCACCCGCTTAGTAACTACTGCTGTTGACTTTACAATTTTTGACTTCAAAAAAGAGCGAATTCACATCATCATTTTTCCCGCTCGGGTGCAGGTAGGTACTCGGATGCCCTAAGGTGGCGACCTCCAACCGACCGAATGTGGGTTAGCCCAAACAACCGCCGACCGGTTCTGTAAGGCCCGGCGCACACCGCCGCTGCCAGTTTTTCTAATAACTGATAAGTTATAGGTTAAGTACAATCTAGAACTGCCAATAACCCAGCCAGCGTACGGTGCATTTCAACAAGTAGGTACTTAAATAAATTTCCTCTATGCCTATATATTTTTGATATTTTTTTTAATTTTAGTTACACGAAGCCATGTCTAGTGGAAACCGCTGGAAATAAAATCAAATTCACGATATACCAGTGCCGCGTCTTCGTATAATAATTCTGCATTCAAAGCGCCCAGATATGATCAATTAATCATACGCATGGTATAAGTACAGTCAGCATCAATAGTAGCGGATGAAAAAACGCGCCAAAAGTACCTGCAACCCTGGATTACTTCACAAAATAAAGATATATATCTCTACATAACGCGTTTAAAACTATTTGTAACAGTCTAATTGTTATGTATCAATAATATATACGACTTTTTGCTAAGTTATTAGAAGATTTATTTTTTCATTATTAGACGTAATTCTCTCTTAATAATATTACCCAGGTAGTTTTTAATTAAAGGTAAATAAAAGCTGTATGTTACCGGAGTAATTAACTAGCTATTTTATGTAACTACTTTTTCAAACCGAATCTGGCTGCCACGTAGCAGGTATAGCCTAGTGTGGGGCGGCTGGATATTTTTTAAATGTTAGTAAGTTTTTATCTTTTAAATAAATAATTCTTATTCTAATGGCTAAATGTACTTCTTTTGTAAATGTATATAGACATTAAAGTCTACATAGTCGTACCTATATTTCCCGAATAGAGTTAAATAAAAGTGACAGGCCAGTCATATACTTACGTTAAATATGTAATTTAACCGGTACCTCGTTTAAATTCTAATCGCGGCCATATTTATAATATCGCTACTTGGTGCGCGCTTTGCTCGTACTTATCTATCAATATAATATTGGTATTCGATACTTCCAAGTGATTACCCGAAGTATCGAATACCTGTATTGATTTCTTCGTTAATTTCCGAAGTTGATACACGAATGTTGCGGGAATACGCTGGATGCTCGCCGCAAGGGATCGAGTACTGTTATGTAGAGGTAGAGGCCATTGCAGAAGGTGGGATCCAGTAGTGGGAATTATTTGCCTAATATGATGATGGCCACGTCCTAGTAACTTTCAGCTACACCGAAAAGACTGAATGCACTTGCTGCTTGTGTTTTATTTACACATGTTATAAAAAAAATAGTTTTCAAAGAATTTATCATCATGTAGGCCAACCACACCATTAGAAACACAGTTAAAAAATTTAGCACAAACGTTTCTAATGCTCTATTTATTTGGATAAGTATTAGTTACAGTGGTTTGGTTCGTTTAATTCACTTTAAGCTTGACGAATCAACAACGAAATCTAAACGAGTGCAGTCACGAGACGCGACGCGTTAACCTGTACCCCTAGTGTAAATAAATTCGATTTCGAAACGTGACGTACGCGTTTGCGTTTAGTCTCATTTTGTATGTGATTTAGAAAGAGCGCGCCAAGCGAGACGTTTTGGAAACTCAAAATCCTATACAAAATGAAACTTAACGCAAACGCGTTCGTCACGTTATGATGTCGATTAAATTTACACTAGGGGTACTGATCATTGTACATTGTACAATCAGCCCCATTCTTAGAACATTATAAATTTTAAAATAGGAATACAAGGAACGATATTCTAATTCTAAAAAAAAAAACGGAACTTTAGTGCCAGGGTCCCGTTTTTACCCTTGGGTACGGAACCCTAAAAATGTTTTGAAAATTAATGTAAGTGCATCTCGCTTGTATTTATACAGGAATAATGCTTCAAGTGCGAAAAGCATTGCCACCAAATTTCCACTCGGAATTTGGTACTTATTAGCACTCTAAAAGAAAATAGGTAATATCTTAATTAAATCTTACATATCGTTTTAATACCTAAAGCAATATGTGCGCGTAAGTTGAAGAAATAAACCCTCATACATCTAGCTTTGGTGTTTATTTATAACATTAGTACCACAGACTCTAAATATTAACCATAGGGGTACATTTCTACTATAACGAATTACAAAGACAGACTACAGTACAACATAATTAAAGACCTTATTTGGAGGTGAAAGAGTAATTTTAATTGCCAGAGCGTGATTTATCGTAAAAAGAATGTTACCTGGTAATGGTAGTAACAATAAATTAAAAAGTATTTGAACTCAAAAGAACAGTACCCCTAGTGTAACTAAATTCGATTTTGAAACGTGACGTACGCGTTTGCGTTTAGTCTCATTTTATATGGGTTTTTGAACAGCGCGCCAGGCGGGACGTTTTGGAAAGTCAAAAATCTCATACAAAATGACAGTTAACGCAAACGCGTTCGTCACGTTATGATGTCGATCAAAGTTACACTAGGGGTACTGATGTGAGCATGAAACGTCAACCGGTACAATTTTTTATACATTGAAAATAGTATGTATGTATTCATATGAGCAGACCTACGTGATTCTTGATTTATAGAAAACGTCACCATGATCCAAACAGACAGAACTATTGAATTAATTCTGATTTTGTGTATTAAGTAGTTGAAATACTGGCAATAACATAACGACCATATGCCTAGCGCTTTATTCTACGGGTACCTAAGTTAAATAAAAACGTGTTTGATGGAAGTCATGGCTATGTAATGCCTCATTTAGTGTAATTTGACGGTGCAAAATGAGGCCCTTACGACGGCTGAGATGACGAGACATTTAGATGCTAACGTTGGACGTCGAGCCGGCAGTGTCTAATTTGAGAGAATTCACATCAAAATTCCTCATTGCTGCAGCTGTACCTACATCAGTTTTTGCGTCTCATGGGCAGTTCAAAACATTTTTTTTTTTACTAGGAAACAATACTGTATTTTAACACCTTCGGATAATTCAGAAACTACGATCAGTTTCTGAATTATCCGAAGGTGTTAAAATACTGTCTAATTTTATACCTTCTTTGTCTCGGGCCTTATTCTAGCGAATAAAATACGTGTCTAATGGGAGTAATGGGCAATGTAATGGCTCGTTTAGTGTAATCTGACGGCGTGGAATGTGGCCCTTACGAGATCTGTCGTTTGGATGCCTCGGCCCGCGTGTTAGTGTCTCATTTAAGGCAAGTTTCGTTTTTTTTTAGTTAACTTCTAACCTTACATTTTGTTCATGCTTTATTTTTGACGCCTTTAAAATGTTTTTTTTTTTAAGTATCTCTAGTCATCTTGATTATAGTCGTTTACAATAAATATTGTTATTGGTTAAGCATAATTATGTAGGATACCTAATATTGAAATATATTTTGAAGCACGATAGTTTACATGCAAAGCTTTATTTACCTACCATTACATGTACAGATGTAGTGAATAATACTTTCTCATCGTATTTTCATGAAAACGTACGAACGTGTCATGCTATTTCAGTCCGTCTCGGTACAAAAAGTACTGAGGTTGACTGAAGTAGCATGATAAATGAGAAAGTTTCCGGGAAAACACGAAGGGAAAGGATTATTCACTACATCTGTATTATAATAATAAACGAATTATTAACGAACATTAACTCATGTCAAATATCATGTTTCATAATCAGAAAAAATATGCCAGCTAGATAACATAACTCATGTTTTGTATTTAAGTAGTCAAACTATCTTAAATATGTCTGTATACCGTCATCCAGGCCGTAATGCATCCAATCTAGGAAAATACCTTCTGAGAGCTTGCGCAAGGCGCACCGAAAATGCAGCGAGTCGATGACTAACTGTAAAGTACGTGTCTGTAGGACTTCGTAAGTACCACGTCAGTCAATATTGCGTTAATGTTGCGTCCGTCTCACATATGTGTTCAATAGCACACAGATTGTAAATATTTGGTATAACAGAATAAGAGAAAATGGTGAGATTTTTCGTTTGAATTCTCAAATTGACAAGATGTGCAAGTCATAAAATCATACATCGCTGTTCACTGCGAAAACAAAGTTGTCAATCCCTAAGTTTCCCATATACATATAGTTAAACATATATAAATTATATAATTAGTTAATTACCCCCGTAAAGGCTTTCGAACAGTTGATGGTTAGAATGCCCATTTAATTATAAGCGAAAGTTATGTTACTACATTTATCAAGGAAATCGTCTATTTTTAAAAAACAATTACGGTTGAAATGTGGTGAACTTATAACTTTACGTACCATGGCCTTGGTTTGTAAGGACAAGACTGGGTCCTTCATCATCATCAAATGCAAGTTTAAAAATCTTGATGGGTATTGATTGACTATTACACCTGTAGATACGTATCTACTTAAAACGATAATATACTGTATATTTAAATCTGTGTACTGTAAAAAAAAAAAACTGGTAACTAACATATGCGATGCCACGGTGTCGCCGGATGTTTACCGTCCTGTTACCCTACCCGGACGTCCTCCGGATTCAGTCCGGATCCGGATTACGGCGCTAATTTTACGCCAACTTATTGAGCAGGAAGTTTAAGGTTAAGTAATGGACAATTATACGCGGTTCAGTTTGTAAGCGTAACATTCGTAACTCGTCTATCATACAATCAGAGTTCGGTAACAGCTATGTTTACGGAAGTAATTGTAAGTATTTATTGGTTTAACGAGGAATAACTTGCTTCGTTCAAAATTATACAGGGTGTTTATTTAGTCACCCAATCAGCCAATAATTTATGGGATGAATATATAGGTTATATATACTGAGCAATGTTTACTATGAACCCAAACGTCGAAATTTTTGTGCAATATATGGTGACGTTAGAGTTCAAATATCAAACATTTATTCAGCAAATAGGCCACAGGGGCACTTTTACATGTCCATTTTTACAAACAATAAAAATTACAGAAAACAATTACAAATATGGAATCGATGAAATTATGGAATATTGATATCAGCGAGTAACCAACGTATTTTTTTTTTATTTGAGTCCATATTATGTTTCCTTTGGCTAGGGGGAATAGGAAGAAAAATTAATAACAAATTTTTCTGTAAAAATACTTAGTACCTATTAGACATAGTTAGATGTCAACCCGATCACAGAGCATGCTTAGTTTACTTTTATAGCACGAAACTCAATTGTTTTCTCTACTGTTAAGAAACTTGACTAATTAGATTTAAAAAAAAACTGCAATAATGAAATTTATCCTATTATATAACACGTGACTATGTAGGACATTCTAAGAAACTAATTTGACTATAATTCAACAAGATGCCTTGTAAAGAGTATCGGAATGAGGTGAGCAAGCTTTGCAAACGCATTTTAGTTGCACATAATTCTTAACCTGTCTAAAATTAGTTACCAAAAAGAACGTTACGCTATTATAGGACTTAAGTTTCTTGGGAAAAAGATAGTAGTCGTGTGTAACCAAGGGAGACTTTGTTCACTTTGTGTCTTAGTATGTATGGAGTTACCTAACTATTTAACTTGTAGTGGGAGTTTTAGATGGGAGATTAATCACACGTGAAAATGTCTGCGCACGAAACCATAATTATATACGATGGTTTATATGTTGTATAAAAGTTGAAATAAATAACACAATTGTTGAAATAACATATAGTTTTCAAAGGGTTTAACTTTTATAAAACATAAATCTTCGTAAATACCCAAATATCGTTAAGTAGGTATCTTAAAGTCAGTTTGCAATATGTTTGAAACTAAAAATGATCCTATCAATTACCATTAGCAGGTTGGTGTCAACATTTTAATAATTATATAAACTGTGTTCAACTATAAATCACTGTGTGGGAAGATCCAGAGATAGAGATATTTAATTATCTACCTTATCATAACTAAGCGACACGCGCGCGGTAGGCGTGAAATGCAGTCAACACTGAAGAGACCTGTGTTTATTTACGCTACACGCCTCAATGGTTGTGGCGTTATGGTGTTTCCACGGCTTGACGTTATGAGATCACGGGAATCATAACACACATGAACTACACCGTTACTACCGTACGTATCGGTTTAGAGTTTGGTTAGGCTTTGTCATTTGGTTTTCGGTCGACGCGCCGTACATAAATAGCTATTCTACGCATAGCAACGGTGGCATCATAGTTCCATTTTTATCACCTGTCACTATGCCTGTCACTTCCGCGCTGTTAGAACGTGACAGGCTTGATGACAAATGATAATGAACCGACCATCTTAGCCCTACAGGATAACAGCGTAAACAGCGTTACATTGTACTGGAAGACTACAATACAGGATGTTTATTTAGTCACCTGCAATAATTTACGAGGTGAATATATAGGTACTAGGCAACTTATACACCAAATTCCGAAAAAAATGTCTGTTTCATACATTTTGGCTTTCTGACCTTGACATTTTCTATGGGCGAGTAAATTTTTTTACGATTTCGGGGTTGGTCCCATAATAAAAGTAGCTCAGTATAACCTATATATTCACCCCGTATATTATTGTCGGTGACTAAATAAACATTTTGTATAATATGTCTACAAAAGATCACAGACACATAACGTCCACCGGAGACCAACCCCTTTTATACTTTAAAGAATTTTTAATTTGAACGGAAGACTGGACATCTGTGAATATTGTGTAAGAGATAGACTGTCAACAACCGGCAAAGAGGCAGTATAGGGTTTCGTACCCGCTAATTCAAATAAAATTTTCCAAACATTTTGTGGGCATAATTTTCATGTTGGTAGATTACATAGACACTCATGCTAAAAACGGACAAAAAACCTGCTTCATCTGCTTCGCTATGTTCAAATCTCCATACAACACTTGTATGATAAGCTTCAAGCTTCGTATTGGCTCAAACAATAGCTACAGTCAACAGCATGAAAACCTTAATCGAAATATCGTGACATTATTATTAAGGGCCCCATGCAGGTCGTTAAAGCATCACGAATCATCAAGGTTGAACGAAAGGAACCTTTTAACGTAGGTCGATGCAGTCATCACCATTAGATGGTGTTAATGGCAGTGTTCCTAAGTAATCGAATTAAATTGACACTTCACTGAATCATATTACTCAGTCTTATACTTATTTATTAAAACGCATTTAACCGATTTGCAAGACCGAGGTGATCTCATAAGAACTCCCCGGTTTTGAGCGGAGCTCTAAAAAATAAGCGGAACGGGAACTTAATACTAATTAAAGATAAGTTCTTCTTCTTAGTCGTATACTCTTGTCAGAGTAGTCGTGGTCATTGCGGTCGTTGTACGGCCCTCTTCGCTGTTTCCCACCATGCTTCTTTATTTATTGCCTGCCGCACGCACAGATTCAAAGGTAAGTTATATGTACCTTATTATGAATAAGTTTTCATAAAGCTCGCATACAATTTATTAAAATGGTGTGAGCACTCTAAGCATACTCCTATACCTAGTACCAGTAGTGCCTTTACTATATACCTATATAAAACTTTAATCGAATGGGGAGTAGATTGAATTATGACAAAAACTGGTTGCAAAATAAATCCTTATATACAGCTGTTAAAAAAATCGGGCAAGTGCGAGTCGGACTCGCTCACGAAGGGTTCCGTACCATTATTTATAAAAACGGCAAAAAATATGTTTGTTGTATGGGAGCCCCGTCTTAAATATTTATTTTATTCTGTTTTTAGTATTTGTTGTTATAGCGGCAACAGAAGTAGGAATTTCAACTGGCTAACTATCACGGTTCATGAGATACAGCCTGGTGACAGACGGACGGACAGCGAAGTCTCAGTAATAGGGTCCCGTTTGACCCTTTGGGTACGAAACCCTAAAAAGTAGTCATACAGTTGCTTTGAAATAAAAAAGATTTACTACTAAGTAAGTTGTCAGCCTAAAACATGCTACATTTGGAACATTCTTTGGAAGTAAAAGACACGCATAACTAATTAAGTAGGTACTTATGTATTACGCCTCGTCGACTTCTCGTCTCTAAGGGGCTTCTTATGTTTATTCAAATTACAGTCACTGAAGCACAACAATGTCTCCCCACTTTTTACACGACTATAATCAGTAATGCGTGATTGTTAATCACGCATTACCCGCTTAAGATAATGTTTTTCCACTTCTAAATATTTTCCATTCTCAATGATTTTTAGTATGTTATTGGCACAAGAAAAAACTATGTTAAAGGATTTTTTTATATATATTTTTTTTTCAGATAAACGCTATAAACCTAAAATATTTTATGCTGACGCGATTAAATCGACATCAAAATCAAAGTGATCTGTTAAGATTTAGTGAGTGGAAACCGTTTTCTCCCAAAATGGAAATTTATAGACAAAGTACTGGTATTTCGTTAGGATTGCAAAGAATACTTCCCACTTAAAAACGACCATGAGCTCACACTAGCGAGTACGGAAGCCATTTACGAAGCTGCGGAAATTGAAATGTAATTATGGAGATTACAGTTAGATTTGCATGATGCCATGCCTAGTTGAGGAATTTCCGGGATGATACGTTTTAGGAAGGATTTTTTTTTTTAATAGCACGTCGGCGGCAATCAGCCATACGGCCCGCCTACCGTATCCTATGGACGCCTGTAACTCTAGAGCTGTACATGCGTGTTGCCGACCCTTTAAAAAACAGTACACTCCTTTTTTGAAGAACCCCATACTGTAGACCTTCGGGAAAACCGGACCCTCGGGAATTTAGATTTAAACTATTACTAATACCGTAAGACAGAGAAATGGCCCTTAATTAATTGTCTTACTGTAGTTTCCTTAGCTGAATTACAATTCAGTTAGGTTAGTGGGTTGTTTATGACAGTGCTCATTGGAGTATCAAGCTGTCTTGTGACATAAAAATGCGCGTTTGTTTGTCATATCTAAATACTACAAGTTATGTAAATCTTTGATACTACTTCAATCGAATATCAGAAAATGGACCAAACTTGTAAACTAGAAATCGTTTAAAATTACCTATACGAAAGTTTTAAATATTATAAAACATAATGATGACATTCATTCCCTTGGGAAATAAAATTGCAAGCAAAATCACTGCGCGGAAAATGACAAAATTGCACAGTGAAAGTGCATTTCATTGTACAAGTTTGGCGTGATCAGCAAAACTATAAACAACAATGCTATTACTTTCCTTGGCCGTAAATGTAATTGCTGTCGATCCGTGAATAAAAGCGGCTATAAAATAATAACTGTTATTAGTAATAATTTAATTTAAACCTCAACGCCTGTAGTTATAAATTAGCTTTATTGATTAATTTCCGTAAGTAGGTATCTAACATTAAGACTTAATAAGTTGAACTATACTAGTTAAAGGCTAGCTGTACCTTTAGTAGTATTATTTTAACTATGAAAAAGTTTTTTGTCGTTTTTTTATTCAGTTACGATGTGTTTTGTAATACTTATTTGTTAGTTTATTTCTCAGTTACAATGTAGTTTTTAATACTTATTAAATAATTAAGTGTAAATCCCAGGTTCATATAAATTAGATAAAAGTACTCAGTAAAAAACTACTGTAATCGAGAATACATTATCCTGTCATCCTGTGTCATCGTAAAATGTAAAAAAAAAAACAAAGAGTTGCGCAGGAGTCGATAACCTGAGGAAGCGCGTAACGTTGACATAACCGGCGCCGGCGCCGCGCACGCGAATAAATTATAGGCTCTGATTTTACAATCAGAGTCTTACAAGGATTGACTTTAAACAGTTATGAATTGACTTATAGTTTTTACGTTTCAAGTTATAGAGAGAGCTTAATACAAGAGTTTTTTGGCAGTGGATTGTTAATATATTGCTTTTATTATGTTTCTTGATATTATTAAAATCCATTTACATAACGCGCAATAGCATTTTTAATATTTATATATTTTTTAATTTTTGTCATATGCGTGGCATCTCGCCAGTCGCCAGTAGTCGGAGACGTACTAAACGCAGTGAAGTGCCGGCACTTCATTTAGAAGCCGACTCTAGTTCTATACCTCAATGATAATTTTACATTAAAATGGAGTTTAAATTTTGGTGGTTATTGACTATTTTTGAGTTAGCCATTATTAGTTTGGTGTCATTTGGTTTAATAGGAGAGCAAGCTGTAAAAAATTTGGTTATCATTTACTATTTTTGGTGGTAAAAATGATTTTTTTGATGTTAAAATTTAATATCTGGTGATGAATTAAATACCAGCCTTAAAATAATGTAAATAATCGATAAGAGCGATAGTGCAAAGTATGAAAACCTTTGTTAGAAGAAATTAGTGTAAATGGCTGAACTTCGGTAGCCAGTATAGTCAAGCTAATTACAGCTTAATTTCATTCCAGCCCAAACCGGAAAATTCACCTGATATTAACTCTGCTTTAAGTATTACCAGTGCGGAGACACTCCTCCTTTCGGCTTTTCTCGGCTCCGTTCGGCTCAGCATTGCTCCGAGCAATTATTAGGGTTGGCACAACTTGACGTCCCTATGCATGCACGACCACAGATAAAATGTCTTTAATTTTGACAACCCTAAATGGCCGAAAGGATTAGTGCCATATATTAGAAAGGGACAGCATAATTCGTCCCTGAACCGCTGTCAAACTTCGGTTTTGTAGGAAGTGTCATTTCTGTACGGTATTACTATTATTTATTCTGTGTGCCAAGGAGGTCAATTCTAATTTAGAAATGTTATGGTTTTAACTGGTTTTGATACGACCTTGACGATTTCACGTACGAATTTCATTTCGCATGCACCAATCAGCGTGAGCGATCATCAAGGTCGTACCTAAATATCATAACAAAAACAAATTGTTAAATCGGAATAACTTTATTATTCTAAAGCTCCGGTACCATAATGATACCGGTTTCGTACTATGTAGGTAATGAGTTGAATGGCTTGCGAATAATTAAAAGGGATCATCAAGCAAGCAAGGCAAGGCTCATTATAAATAGTGTATGTAGAACTTTATCAAGTTAAGACGTTTTGGTAGTAAATGTATGTTGTTTACGTGTATCGCACACGTGTGGTCAGAAGATAACAGGCTTATTTAATTGAGTTATACTAAAAATATAACTCCCCTTGAATGTTGAAGTGTCAAGTTGTCAACACGCTTTATACGTACATACCTAAGTTTATTCATAAAAAATTGCTAACAACTGTTAAATGTTGTCTGTTTCTAACTAACACAAACCACTATTATTATAGTTTTTTTTATATACTACGTCGGTGGCAAACAAGCATACGACCTGCCTGATGGTAAGCAGTCTCCGTAGCCTATGTACACCTGCAACTCCAGAGGAGTTACATGCGCGTTGCCGACCCTAACCCCACCCCCCTCGTTGAGCTCTGGCAACCTTACTCACCGGCAGGAACACAACACTATGAGTAGGGTCAAGTGTTATTTGGCTGCGGTTTTCTGTAAGATGGAGGTACTTCCCCAGTTGGGCTCTGCTCTAGATCTGGAATGACATCCGCTGTGCTATGCCCTACCACACAAGGCGAGATGACATTCACATTGCCCATACCTCCATGTATTGTTAGTATATAATACAAATAATTCTCAACTGTTTGTCAATTGTTAGATTTGACAGACAATTATGAATACCGGTATAATGAAAAATTATGAATACCGGTGAATAGTTTGTAAGCGTATAGATAGAAACTTGTACAAAATAATTTCAAAATCGCCACAAATATGTCATAAGCATACGTGCTTAAATAAAATCATTGCAATAATCAGATCGACCTCCTTCCCATATGACCTGTCAAACGTCAAGCAGTTGCGTCATGTCATACTCATACGCAAGTGAGCATAGATCACACAAATCGGTCTATCATTGTAGATCATCGACCTTGTGCCGTTTAGTGTGGTAGTGAAAGTGGATGGCCGTGGGGACTCGGTGATGGATGGGCTATTGAGGGACATAAATACTAGGATAGGTACCTATGGCTATATAGTAGTTAATAGCCAGTTAAGCACAATGTAAATGTCAGTTTCGTCCTTTTAACGAACTCCCACGACAGTTTTTCAATTTGTTGTATGGTTTTATTGCCTCAAGGCTGCTTAGTGTATGTATGTGTACCATAGATATAAGAAGTAAGGAGATTTATAACGAAGCATAATTTCAACGAGTCTCGCTGTCTCCAACTGTCCCCCACCACATCATTAAAGGCGTGGCCAGACAACCAACTCACGCGCTGTGATTGGCCAAACCGCGCAGTGTAGGAGCCTAGAGCGGCGGCACTAGAGTGAGGACAATTCGATAGAGCTATCGATATTTTACATGTTCTGAACATGAGTAACATGACCTTAGAGTTTTGACATTTTTGTTTTAAGTAATAATTGCCATAGACTTAATTTATATTCCTTTAAATTTTTGACCTTATTTACGAGCTAAGAATTTTAAAGTACGTGTAAGGGATATTAGTTGATCCATAAGTTCTCTCACAAAGGTTTTTACTGATAAAATGTAATACAAAGCTTTTAATTTAAAAAAAAAACATGTACCATGATGCGAAAGCTTGTTTATGCTTAACTAATCAAATTGGTTTAAATTTTAGTCATTATTTGATGTAATGTTTGTTTAAATTGTTTACTTTGGGATTGTCGTTAGACGTGAGCGCTTCATTAAAAAAATAGTTTCAGTTTATTATAGCATATTTCGTCACCAATTGAAAGCAATTCCAGCATGTTACATAGAGTTATGAAGAACTGCGAAAGCAAGTTATAGTAAATTATATTGTAAGTATAATGCACCATTAAATAAGCTTTTAAATCATATGTACGAATAATAAGGAAAGAGTAATCATAATTATCAGTAAAAATCTTTCTGATAGAACTTTTGGATCGACTAAGTATAACAATATACTATTATTTTAAACATATTTATATTCTATCGTTATATAAATGAGGTGAAGTGTAACTGGAAACATTTTTCTTGAAAATGATCCAAACAAATAACACTTTTCTCGCTCGTAAACCAGTTAGGGCCCTCTACCTGTAGCATCAATCCATTTTTCTTTAATACTGGAATTTTTCGGGAAACTGAAAAAAATTGCAATCATGAACATATTTGATTATACCTAGTGCAGTTATTCGAATCGTTGCTAAGAACCTGAATAAAATATACTTATAGGTATAAACTATAATGTTATAAATAAATTGTACTTAATTAAATCAGTTTATTTTTTGGCTTACCTATTCGATTTTTAATCCAAATTAATAAGTATTAAATTAAACATTAGGTGCATAAAAAATAATTGTAAAATTTTACTTGAAAAATAATTACTTTCATACACACTATATCCAAACATTTTTATCGATAACGCTCAAAGATCAATTATATGCACGAGCACCACTCTACTTCGCGGCGTCAATGAAGGGAGCGGTTGGCGGTCGTATCAAGAAACAATAATGCCCCTGTGACTATCGTTAGCGGTTTAATGCATTGCGCCGTTGCTATGGACACTACAAATAATTTTCCATACCAAAGCGTCAATGTAGGATGCATAGATAAATTGCCACGCGTTTGTATGACAACATGGTCTGACTCAGAAAAATCATATGTCACTGGATTTATTTGTTAAAATGTGTGGTTTTATTGACTAATACGTGAAAAAAAATGTGGTATGTAACTCCATGATCCTTATAGTTTTTGGATGCACTCCTATTTCGACACAAAATAACGCTATAATTCGGCATTTCAATAAAATTGACGCGCACATTGTTCAATGACAGCTAATTTGATACTGTCTTACGGCGGGCCGGTATGGCCACGATGTGGCCATGTCGCGGCGACACGCGCCACGCCTCCGTCAGCCATCTAGTACTTTCTATGATCTGAGATGTGTACCTAAATATATCCCAACATTTAATACGTTAGTTTATAATCTAGCAAAAAAATCGGATTCGGTTTTAGAACTATTCGGGTTCTACTGCAAAATCAATAGACACAATCTAAAATTTGAAATTATCAACTTCTTTATATTTTTTAAACAAAATATAAAGAAATAAGTTAAGATAACAGGGTATGTAGCTCATTCGTACTAGAAGTTTTTTAATTTAGAGCGCTCGAAATCGAAAGCGAGTAGTCGAAAATAATCGCATACGAAACATTTCACGATTATTTTCGCATGAACTTTAAAAATACGTATTTTGGTGACTTCAATCGAAAGACAGCACTATCAGTAGAATAGATTGGACTTAACAATAGTCAGTAATCAGTATGACTACTTCCATGGCAGCCCCCATGACCAACACATTATCAACTCCATCACCGCCCCATGACCAAATAATACGACCGCCTACTGCTATCTTTATTTTCATTCTATTGTAGTTGTATTCATTTGTGGTGCAATAAATAATATTTACCTACTTAAGTGTATGTGTGAAATGAAGGGCCAAGGGCCCATAACATAGTGTGAAGCAAAATCCTGTGTTATGTTGTACCTATAGCCCAAGGGTGCAATTCGTGAGCTTCGCTGTGAGCGAGTGATGAAATTGTTACAAAAAGGCCCTTTATATTAACTTTTCTCTATTCAATGTTGTTTAACAATTGTAAATTCATAATGGGATAAAAATGCACTACCGTCTCTTTGAGGTACGACCTAAACTATAATATAGGCATATTTGTAAGCAAATTTTCTTTACATTATTATTATATTTCTGCAGATAAAGTAGTATTTGTATGTTACACATAAGTATATACGGTATGTAATAGAGATCTCAAACACTTCTGAACCCAACTATTGTTATTTCACTGAACAACATTTTCAAAGGAATATTTCAAAATTCTCTCTTGAGTTATTAAAGCCGCAACACTCTCAACACGCCTTAAATTCGGGTAAATTGGGACACGATTCGTGGATTCACGTTTTCGTTGTTTTCGATTAGTTCACGATATTACTGACGAAACAAATGAAACAATGCTTTATTTATATCAAAGATAGTAATAGTGGCACAAAAACCGAAGATTGGGTAATAAAATGCTTACAATAAATGCAATGACTTCTTAACATTTTAAGCTTTCGCGTAGATATATATATATAGGTAGGTATATACCTGATGCCATATCTGCCTTTTGATTTAAGCGCAATGTTATTATTATTTTGTGTCGTACTGCACGCACAAAATAGTAATAAACTTTCGTCATGACATTTCTTGAATTAAGATTAGGTAGAATAGGTTATGGGGCAAGGGAGACACTTGCAGGGAAAATAAATAGTTACACTTAATGTATTAACCGTGGAGACTACCCGTCTCTGTAATATTGTATAATATATTTGACTTGGTACATACTAGTTATGTATTCTGTAGTATTAGTTTATGAGACTGCTAGCTTAACAGTCCAGACGCGATTTATTTATTTAGTATACATTTTATTTTGACACTTGGAGAGACTTTACACCTCCAAATCTTATTAGTATTAGAACTCTGACATTGGGGACCTTTTACATCTCCAGATTTAATGTATTTTTAACCATAGATACTATACATCTCTTTTGTATTGTAGTAATTATTTATTTTAAGATTATTATAATGTAATATTTACCCAGGTATTGGCTGTTGTATTTATAAATATTGTTATGTATTTTTCATGTCACTATATGCTGTTACTATAAATGTTGTATTGACTTGCAAAAGAGCCCTTGAGGCCTTCTTGCAGAAAAATTGTTTGAATTTTGAATTTTGACAGAGAGGTACTTAAAAATATTAAAAAATAAATAAAATGATACTATCAAAAATAAACCTAATACATAAATCACATTGTCTTTAAAATACCTACGTAGAACGAGTTTTCTCATACGGTTTTCCTTACTCTGAGCATAATAAAGTATATTTGTTTTACCCCACCTGACCTTACATATTATTGAATTGCAACATCACGCATGCAAAAAATTCGAACATTTACATTTATATTTGCTTCTATCATGTAGATTCGTTTTACGATATTTTTCCTGTTTATAATAGGGTTCTTTCCAATTTTTTGAAACGTTTGTGTTACATTCTATATCAACCAAACGTAGCCATAAAATCCAACTTTTACCCTGAAAATAGCTTCATGTATATTAAATTAACAAAATATATGATGCAGGATATTTTCGCGCCCAAAACGCTCTTTGAAAATTGTGTGACGTCACAGTTTACGGTTTGACACAACTACATTTAACATGATCTTATACTTATAATCCAAAAGAATTTGTCGGGATACAATTCTGCCCTAAGATTTGTAGATTGAAACAACCCTATTAAACTCATGTTGTAAAACTATGACGCAATTACACAAAACAGTTTCCCAGGCTAAAGTGCCGCTGCTGGGAACTATTGTATTGAGCATTGTTTCTGAAGAATTTAGTTAATTTTGTCAAATAGGTTCTCGTATCTACTACAAAATGGGCGCGTGTTTTTTGAAGCGTGGCGAATTTTGAATGCCAGACATAGGTAATTTAACACTTTCCCTGAATAACCGACACGACATAACGTAGCTCCTCCACAACAAGAGGTACAAACAACTTTAATAATAAATTGCTGCCTATTTTAGTACCATTGGTTACAGTACTACTTTCCTACTCGAAAGAGTCGCATCATAACAGGCAAGCTATGGTACATTGAACAACTAATTATAACAAACTCAACAAAAGTAAAACAACAATAAAGCTTCTTAATTAATGACGCAACCAAAAAACTAGTGAAATGTCGCGGTTCGCGCCAGTTTCCTTATTCCACATGGCCGTTGAAACCGCCGTGATGAAGCGATGACCGCCCGAGCACAAAAACCAGAAAATAAAACGAGCCAAAACAAGGAATGCGTAGAGCCTTCCGAAAAAGGCTGCGGTGAAGTCACGACTTCACTATTCTGGCGGTTCCGCCATATTTTTGGGGTACCTCATATTTTAAAAGAGCAGATGTGCCTCAGTAACTTGAAAAGATGTGTTCCCTTTCCAACGCAGTGAGTTTTTGTGTGCTTTTTTGACCAAAACCCGAGCGATTCATCTTTTGATGTTTCTTGGTATTCATTAGATATAGTTACCTGTTACCTATTTCATGTTTGTTTAATTATGTGGTTGAGATATTAAGGAATGGTTTAAGAGAATGCTTGTACAATCAGCTATAATTACATAACACTATTAATGCCATTTTATTATCTATTTAAACCAAAAGAGCGCGGAATTTTGAGTATAGAAATCGACAGGAAACAACGAGATATTAAAATATAAAGTAGTTTTCTTCTTCCTCGCGATGTCCTGGTATTTTGCCACGGCTCATGGGAGCCTGGTGTCCACTTGACAACTAATCCCAAGATTTGGCGTAGGCACTAGTTTTTACTAAAGTGACTGCCATCTGACCTTCCTACCCAGAGATTAGTCCGGTTTCCTCACGATGTTTTCCTTCACCGAAAAGCGACTGGTAAATATCAAATGATATTTCGTACATAAGTTCCGAAAAACTCATTGGTCCGAGCCAGGGTTTGAACCCACGACATCCAGATTTCAAGTCGCACGCTCTTACCGCTAGGCCACCAGCGCTTATTAAAATATAAAGTAGTGTTCTTCACATTTTATGACATGATCAGCCAAAACTACATCTACATTCTCATACGAGTAAAAAATGTATGACTTGGTTTAAATGAAAATCAGCAAAAAATAAGTGTACGAGCATTGATGTCAAAATATTATTTGTAATATTGTCCGCACTCAAAACATTCCAACTTATCACAAAAAATGTATACTTAGTTTTAGTGTAACACGGTTGATTCATCTAAAGTTACGCAGTGCGCCAGGTGGTAAAATATTTGGACGCGGCCCGTGGATGGTATCTCCTGAGCCGGTTTGGAATTCTCATTGAGAGGCTTTCGGGCCCACGTGCACACATTCACCAAAGATTTGTGTGGATTTACCGTTAAAATATTTTATAGTAATTTTAGAGAAGGTGAAAACGATTTCATATATGGCGTGGCTAGTATATTAATTTAGAGATTCATGCGATCAGGCATGACATCCTAATTAAAACGTCAATTAAATATTAAATATGATGACAAATTTTGAATTTGATGTACAAACTTTTGTTTGAAGTAAGTTTAATGCTATTCGTACAGATATTCGAGTTATGAGCAAAAAAAAGCACAGCCCACCCCCGAGGACTTTTAGTATATTCATCTGGACACCAAACAAACCAAGGACACACAACACTGAACTATAACAATTTATAAAACGACATGAATTCTATCTCCTGATTTTATAATTCTTGAGCTATGAGTTGTTTCCTTATGTTAGTTGGTAGAATAACCGCTCAAGATTCCATTTTTCGAACCACGCTCTACGCTCGTGGTTCCATTTAGGAGTCTTTCAACAACAACTTGGCCCCCTTGTAGAAGAAATAACTAATACATATCCTAAATCAAATAGTTACCAAGTTATAGTGAAAACAAAAGACGGCAATGCCGTTTACCGATATTCGCACGGCCTCTACGGGCATAACATTATCCACACTGACCGGTTTGCAAGCAATAAACATGTACAAAACTGCTGAATTGGTCGCTGACTCACAGGCGAAACAAGAAATAATCTTTTATTTGATAAATGTCGGAATAACAATGGATGCGTTAGACTGAGGTGTTACACTTGTGTCTCTAATTCTTTTATAAATCAACACGTAATATTTTTCCCTTTTTTTTCTAGAAAAGTGCTTTAAAAAACAAATCAACTGCTATTAGAGAGCTGTATCTACTACATATATTTTGCACATTAGGTTGGTATGCCATTCAGAAAGTAAAGTGACTTGCAGACAGCCACAAAAAAAAAAACACTTCCTGGAGTAAAAAAGGAAGCGGTTTCCCTACTTGTCCAGGTAAAGCCGCATCCAAACGATCTTTTCAGAAACGGAAATGATTACACAATACAAATGAACTACTTAAAAGCTTTAACTTGTCCAAATATGTACATACGTTTAAGGAAACTTTAGTTTTGGTCGACGACTTTTTGTAGATAATAGCCGAGACTTAGTCTTGATCGTTATTAATGTTGTAACTTTTTACACGCTGGATTTATTTTTTGATGACCGGTCTGGCCTAGTGGGTGACCCTGCCTATGAAGGCGATGGTCCTAGGTTCAAATCTCGGGAAGGGAATTTATTTGTGTGATAAGACTGATCAGCACAAATAATTGTTCCTGAGTCTTGGGTGTTTTCTGTATATTTAAGTATTTATATACAGCGTGTATTTTTAATACGAACACATACTCAAAGGGCAGTTAGTTATGACTGTTTTATAGGTTTTACAAAAAACGGACGACTTTTATTTTTTCATACAAAATAATTCAGCAAGCAATGTATCACTACTTTGTTTGAACTCAAAACGTCTCGTTAATGACGCGACGTCACAACTGTCACAAGTGATCATGATGTACGAAATACATAGGCGCTCGAAAAAAAATCTAAGATTAATTATGCTCTGGTAGTGAAGACTAAACAAAAAAAAATCTTTTAGAAATGTTTTATGGCACTAAAACCTACGCCTAGTTTAAGTTTGAGGTTATATCAAAAATACACACTGTATAACATATACCTATCGTTATTTCAGTACCCATATCACAACCCTTCTTGAGCTTACTGTGGGGCTCAATTTGTGTAATTATAACCCATTTATTTATTTTACATCTGTTATTATCCATTTATTATTATTATTTGTGTACATAATGTGTATATCGATATTTCTATTCATGTTTTTTCCGTAATTGTTATATGTGAAATTCCCGTAATTTAACTGTAAAACAGGGGTCACAAAATGGCGAACCACGGTCTGGATTCAGACCGCCGACCAATTATGTTTTTTTAAATAGAAACGGACCGCGATGGTCTTTTTATTTTAAGAACCGGACCTCTGAATAACTAATTTGGTGACCCCTGCTGTAAAACATTATGCTACAAAACTTTATCCTAGTGTTGGAATATAACTCTGAATAGATAAGCCATGAAATAATAATCTCACTTTTAAGTAGTAAGCCATATTTTTTTCAAAAGCCTCATCCACACAAAGACGTCTACCGGCGTATTAACTGCGGTAACAGAATCATCCGCCGATCGAAAAAAAAAGAACTTTAGGCTGTGCTCACATCGGCTCATCGCGAATTAAATATGGAATTTGGAGATTATGTGGGCATTTGCTCGGACAAGAATGTACATTGACATAAATGCCGTTTTGTGCAAAAAGTTTTGTGGTAAAAATGCTATTTTGGTGGAAAAGAGTGCGCTCTTATTTCAAAAATAATTTGAATGTTTTTTGTGTAGCGTATTTCAAACACATACAGCGTAGAGAAATAAGCTTAGAGTGCTCACTTCATATATGGTTTTCCTTACTTAAGAGCAATTCCTAGCTGAGCAACTTTTCAAATCTCGAATTTTTGAAGCTATGTTTCTGTCGCGCTGCGGTGGGCGGGAGCGGGAGCTATCTAAGTGTGAGTGCGCACACACAGACGCGAGACTCGAGCGCTCGCTCATTGCGCGCCGTTGCGTCGACATGTCGACGTCGCCCGCGAGCCGGACGGAATTCATCCTGCGCTGCCCGAAGCAAGTTGTTTTTGGTCTCATATCACAGATCTCATATTTTGATCACATAATATTGTTTTTCATTTTTATATTATACTGTATCTATTAATTACCATATAGGTAAAAACTGCAAAAAAGAATGATGTCCCTGCGTCGGTCGTCGTCGTACAGTCAAGTGCAAAAATATGTATCGAAAGAATCTTCTCATAAATATGGTACTACGCTCTTATTACACAGGTATAAGATGCTATGAGACATATTTTTGAGTAAGATGTGTACACCCATATTTTTACACTTGACGGTACCTATCCGTGACAGTAAGTTGGGTGTGATCATGGTGTGTTGTGAAATTTTGTAAGTAGGTATAAATATATGGTTAAACTACAATCTATTTAACTTGTAGTACGATGGGGCTAAACTTGGGTCGCCTTATTGAAGAACGTATCGCAATGACAATCTGAGTAAAGTATGTTGGGTTAATGCCGGACAATTTTGGGACCAATTGAGAGAACTCGTGAAAAAACGTTAATTCAGCACATGACAGATTCTTGAAGTACGGAGCAAATCGTTAAATAATAGCCGTAGGTTCGGCCTGAATTTTGGTAATCTTCAATATAGAACGGTTTCAGTTTTGTACCTGTGTAAAGATGAGACATACTTTTTTTAGGGTAACGAGTGTTTTGCCATCAAGGGAGAACATCGGATGGTGAAAAAAAGTTGCTTCTAATGGAAAGAGAATAAGATATCACAAAGAAATAGGTCCGGTTTCTACCCTTCTCGAATGTATATAAATTGCAGCCACCGATAATTACAAACTTAAAAGTTGTCATCGAAAGTTTTTATTTCGTATTTTATTTCGTTGATACAAAAATTGGTAAAATTGTGGCTCTCAAACTTTGATACCTATGTCAGAAGGAAATTGTGGCTCTCAAACTTTGATACCTAATATAAGGCAATTTGATATGTAAACAATGTGCTAAGAAACCTCTTATTGTAAGGTTTACCCGAAGTAATAAAATAAGAAAAACTACTAAAATAATAGATAGGTTTCGAAGTTTTGACAATTTAAGATCTCGTGAACTGTACAGGTTTAGTGAAAGTGTAAATGTATTGTTTATTGAAATAAATGTACTGGAAGATATTACGTGCTTAAGTAGGAGGGACAAAAATCGAAATAAAAAAATAATCGTGCCCAGTCATTTTTAATGAAGGTCGCCAAAAAAATAAGAATCAAACTTAGAAATCAAAAAGACTAAGTAGTTCTTTAAAAAGGTCAAGGTCACTGAGAGCCCATCTTGAAGTATGGAAAATAAGTAAAATTGCGATTTTGTTGGTATAATTTTGAAATTATATATATAGTTGATATACAATCTTTTTTTTTATAAAATGTAAGGATCGAATGTAAAGAGTAAAGTAAATATATGTATAGGAAAAGGGAGCCCTCTTGAAGCATTTTAAGGAAACTAATTTCGAAGCCCTATCTCTATTTTGTATCCGAAACTAGCTATGTATGTATGCGTGCACATCTACATATGCATATGTATGTGTAGGTACTTTATTGCAAAAAATTGCTCATTTGCTATCTATTTTACTCGATTTTGTTATAAAATTCAACATGTATCATCATCCCTATACAATATAAATAATCTTTATTGCACACCTCAATAAAAGAAAACAATACAAAAAAAAACAGAAAGGTAAACAACATGCGGTCTTATCGCTAAAAAGCGATCTCTTCCAGGCTACCTTTGAGTTGCGGAAATTAAAAAATGACATTGTCCGTAAGTAGGTGTACATACACATACAATATACATACATACAAAATAGACTCCCAAAATCTCTTCCTTTTGATTTACCGTCGCGTTGGTAGTGGTACTGGATAAAAATAATGGTACGAAAGTGTGATCAAGAAAACAATAAATGTGATAATTAAGTAGGTCAGTAGGTAAATTGAAGAAAATTTAAAGTTTGACAATCACTGCTGTTTTTTAAATAGGTAAAGATCGGGTTGTTTCTCTCGGATCTTTACCTGGAAGGGTCAAGATCGGATATCGGTCTGCAGCAGTCCTAGGTCTGTTTCGATTGGATAGTTATATAAAAAATAGCGAAAAAGAAATTATACATTAAAACAAACACAGTTTCGTCACAATACGCAAAATAAATTACAGGGCGAAGATCGGATAGAAGAAAAAAATTGCGAAAATATCTTGCTCCCTGTGATTGCGCATAGCACAAGCCCGACGCCCTGAGCGACGCGGGGACACTGGCAGTCGAGGCGCAATGAAATGGCATCTTACACAATGTTGCCAACATTAAAAAAATAAAGCCAAATTAGGGAGACATGAATGTCCTACGTTCTTCACCCGCATCCGGTATTTACCCAACATACCTACCTTAATCGTTGAACCGAAGCATTTCAAAATGGCCCTTATTTTGATATCGGCTAGCCGTATTGTAATACGGTGGATTATACAATACGACTGCGATACTTATATATAAATCCCCTCGTTAATGTAATTTCATTTTTGCTATCTAGTGGCAAACATCAAAGTAGTTATCTTTTACTTGTGACGCACAAGTGTGAGCAATGTAAAATACTATAAGTATTTCTAAAAAAAATTGCCTTAATTATTGTGATTATACGTAGTAAAAGAAATTGTGATTAATTGATTATTACATTCGCAAAATGCTGTCGTTTTATTTAAAATAATGAAATAATTAGACCAGTTCCGAAAGTAGCGGGAAATCCCTGTTCCTATTTCCACCAGTACCGAAAATCCCGGTTCTTTAAAACAGTACCGGTTCTGCAATCCCTAATAAGGATGTTATGCCCATCACTATTCCTTCTGTGTACGTATATTTATAAACTGTCTCCGCCTCCAATTCGTGCGATAAGGACAACTGCAGCTCGGACTAAAATTCACTCGCAAAAAACTCAAAAATCGAGGTTTCGCTCTCGACTGTTTCCTCCTCCAAAACGCAACCAATCATTATGAAATTTTGGAAATTGCAAGAGGAAGAAATAATCTATGCCGCTATGTTTTGATTTTTTGGATATTTATTGTCATATTTGTATACTGTGCCTTTTTTTACAGCCAATTCAATTGAGCCGTTTTTGCGATTTTTGAGGCGCTGTAAGTTTTTTCAAAATAAAATAATCCAAAAAAACAAAACATAGCGGCACAGATATTGATGATATTGATCTTATTTGAAAAAATCATTGCTCTAGGTTCAAAATCCAGGGAGGAAACAGTCGAGAGCGTTTGTATGGAAAAATCACCACTAGGAATTCCTCTTAATAATAATAATTTGTGTCACCTTGAGAGACTCTCGCTAGGTGGTTGGGTCAAGGGTCAGATGCAGAAGGCGGTGATCTTGGACACGGCGCGGATAGTCCGCCGGTTCCTCTCTCTGCGGCCCTTACCACCGGCAGCTTGGGCCCTGCCCCGCTGCCGGCGGCACCCTAGGTTAGGTTTTTTATAATGTGTTTATATCTTTTGTATTGTTTTGTAAGTGTTTTTATATTTTACTTTTATATACATATTGTAAAAATCCTAGCCTGAGAAAAGAAATAAATAAAGGAGATAATAAGTTGTGTAATAAGAGTTACGGTAAAACTTATTATTAACAAGTTTTTTACTTCCTTAGATCTTTATACGAAATACAAACAATATCTAAATGAGAACTTATCTAAACCAGAAATTATCGTTATCGTATCTCATTCTTCGAATCGGGCCGTATGTCATACAATTAGTTATTTTATGGAACCAATTATAAAATTAAAGAATTAACTTAGAAAAATAATACATGTATTGTATCTCCTGCTTTACTTCCATGAGTAATGTAGCAATTTGCTCCCAAAGCCGGCCAAATTAGTCGTTAGATTATAACCGCTAATAGCTGTTAGTTTATTAAAACAAAAGCTTCACAAAAACCCACGAGATTATCTACAGTTCGGCTCGAGCGCGCGTTTTAGTCTTTTGAACGAGGGAATTGCCCGGCGTACCGAGCATTGAAGTCGAAATCTGTTGTCTATTTAAAGCTTGAATTTAAACTATTGGAGGTTTTCGCGAATTTTTCTACCAGTGTACCGTACAAACGTGAATTTTCTGAAAAGAAATTTGTAGTTTTTATCTGTAACAATGGATGCAAAAAATGCTCAGTAAAAATAATCATTTTTTTCAAACATTGAAAAAAATGTACCTACATCACATCATGGAATGCACATAACTATTATGCTCTAAAAATCTTTACTAGTTGTATTCTAATATCGAGAGCTATCATTATGTGAATACGAGCGACAGCAGCAATATTACCAAAAACCTAGATGCAATCTTCGCTTTGATGCAAACCTAGAAGCAGGTGTGAGCGACATTCAATTTGATAAATCAAAAGATCCGGTAATTTGAAGTTTTAAATTATCATAATCCACTCACTAACTTGTGAAAATATGTGACCTAATATTTTGTTGAACTAGATTTCTTATAGTCTTTTCTGATTGTTAATATAGAGGGCAAAGGGTACCGAGATATCAGACATGCCCGTTTATCGTATAGCTCTATACCGATTGACAAGACTGTTGCCGGGTGCAGCCGGCTGACGTGAAAATAAAATATTATCTACCCAATATCTTAAACAGTCTTAAACCTCACACTGACAAAAAATAAACGAAACTACTAAAAAGTTAAAAACATTGATCAAATCTTCTCTGTAGTTTTGAGTCCACAATAAACCACGACAAAAACATGCCCACGCCACCTCATACAAATAGGTAAAATCATACCCCTTCCTTTTTGGCCGCAGTCGAATAAAAACAGATTCCAAAACGGCAGCTTGTCCCGTTCTCCGTACATGACCAAACTTTCGATCCACCTAACTGTCCAGGTCATCGCCCCCATCAATCAGAACGACACTAATATCTACTGTACTTAGCAATTAATTAGGCGTAATCACATTTAATGTTGTTGACGAAGTTGGAATGTTGTCTGTTAGAGATGTAATGTTAAGATGACCTTAATGTGGATGTATAACATGCTATGGACATATAAAATGAAATTTTATATCCAAATATCAAACAAGCACCTCACGGCCTAGGGGCAGGAGGGAGGGTGCTAGCCAAGATGACAATCGTTTGCGGAAAACGAAAGGAAACGGTATTGTCTCTCTATCACTCGCCCATATTAGTACGATAGAAACTGATAGCGTTTCGTTTCGTTTCTCTGCAATCGTCATTTTGGCTAAGCCCCCTTTAGAGGAAAACAGCCGGACATAAAAAATAATTGTTGTCCAAGCTGAAACTGAGTCGCGTCGCTCACCTTTCACGATCGCTCGGTCAATGAGAAGATATGACTTACTTAATTCAGAGTCGCAGTCCGTGTACTCGCGGTTGCAGTCGACGGTGTAGGCGTGCGCGCTGGCGAGGACCAGCGCGCACAACAGCGCTGCGCGCGCGCACATAGCCATCACCGCCACATCTGGAACAACATACCGGTCATTAGGGCTATGCATCCACACTAAACTACTAATTTACTAATTTGTGTAATAATGTTCTATAATATTTATTTATGCATTATTTAACGGAAAAAGAAAAAAATGACTTCTATATTTTACATTTTATTACAAATAAAAATAGTACAACAAGCGGACTGAAAGCCTTTAGGCATTCTCTATCAGTTAACCACAAATGATTTGTAATGATTGTGTGATATAGGTACACCAATAGGTTCACTATATTATGGACATACCCGACGTGAAAGGATTATAAGGTCTCTTCTGATTGAACATGTGCATGATTGCTGTGATAAGATCTTGCTTATATGCACACCAGCTCTTTGGTAAGTGTTGTCCAGATGAGAGATTTTTTTTGGTTTAATATATGAGTATAACTCATCTGTCTATCAGGGCTTTTCAAAACTCAACTAATCGAAACGTTAGAAACTGCCTATCCTCAAGAGGTTTCCGCAGAAAACTACTAAGGGGTTGTTTGTTCAAAAAAGGGGTGCACTACTGTGCACCTTAGGGTGTATTCACGTATAATATGTACTACTGGAGTAGGTACATTATATATGTACATATATAATGTACCTACTCCGGTCCGGGCTATATTCATCATAGGTACCTTTTACGGCTACTTTGTCTCGTTAAGAAGCCAATTTGACAGCTATTATGGGCAGCTCAAAGGGTACATTGACTTCTCATGCTCTGGAAGTGGGTAGTTGTTGTTCTAAAGTATGCAGACAATGATACGTTTCTGCACTAGAGCATTATACTTTTCCAGTACGTTTTTTTTGTTTATATTACGATAAGCAATTATTAAGAAATGATATAAAATGATTTGTTGCACAATTTCCATTCTAATATTTAACTCCCCATTCCATTCATCAGGATACCTATACCTAAATTGTTAATTGAAAGTATACCCTAAAAAAATACTATAAAAGTTTATACTTGGTCATGTTTTTTTAATACACATGTATTTATTTTCCTCGTATTCGAAATGAAAAGTAGAGTGTTTAACTCGGGTGAAAGTCACCATTTCAGTCTCGGACTATTAGCGCTCTCACTGCTTTCAAGCGCCAAACTACCGCGACAGAAATTAGTGCCTTTCATCCCTTGGTTAACAATCTACTATTGCAGCCTTGGATTAAACCTAGTACCGGAAAGTCAATAGGTTTGTGTGTTAATTAGGATGACCTATTTATGTACACGATAGATACAAATCACTAATAAACAATACCTTGTCAATAACATCTTCGGCATTATCGCTGGGACAAAGGTTTATGGATAGAATACAATGAACAATGAAATTGGTCAATAACAAACAATAATTGTTTTGCAGGTCGAATTTAATTACGTGATGCTGGTAGCAGGGACAACAGGTTGTTGGGTGAAGGGTTTCAAATATTTATTATTTGAGATAAAAAACAAAAACGTCGTGTTATAATATGTGGCGTCAGTGTAACTGATCATGCTGCAGTGCTTCGCAAAATACATGAGATATATTAAACTCTTGTCCCACCTCCAACGGACTAATGTAAAAGCGGGCGCAGCGGCGAGAAACGCCGAAATTTTAAAACGTAATAAATATAAGAGCCTCGGTAGAGAGTACCATTTTGTACCATTAGGTCCATGAGGTCCCAGCGCGCACAAGTTTTTTGGAGAAATCGCGAAACGTCTGGTTGACATAACTGGTGACCGACGAGCTGGCGGCTTCCTAGCACAGCGTATCAGTGTTGCGATACAACGAGGAAATGCCACCAGCATCCTTGGTACAATGCCTCAAGGGCCTATTTTAGAATTTATTTATTTATTTATTGAAAACACGTTTCCATGACATTACAGTTGTAACTAATGAGCCATGAACGAATAGTTTTTACGAAAGCGACTGTCATCTGATCTTCCAACCCAGAGGGTAAACTAGGCCTTATTGGGATTAGTCCAGTTACCTCACGATGTTTTCCTTCACCGAAAAGCGACTGGTAAATATCTAAATGATTTTTCGTACATAGGTTCCGAAAAACTCAATGGAACGTGCGGGGGTTTGAACCTGCGACCTCCGAATTGCAAGTCGCACGCTCTTACCACTAGGCCACCATTTTATTTTGAAGAGATATACATCTATTTGAAAAAGTATTTCAGGATGGCAAATACTTTTAGAGTTGTTTCATCCGCTACTATCGATGCTGACTGTACAACAAAGGTTTGAATGCACGATAAATGACCACCACACACATATGAAAAGGGAGAAAAATTAGATATTTACGGCGAGGGCCTAATCCTAAGGGTTCTACGATTGAATCCCGAGCGTAGCGAGTCTAAAATCCTTAGCGTAGTGAGGGATTTAAGTGTTAACGCCCATGTTGGAAATAATTTTGCTAGCATGTGACACATTCTGATTATCACATCACCTATGAGGAGATTATTATGTTCTAATTTTTTTTTTGAGTTAAGAAAATAAAATTGCATTAAAAAAGAAATAAAAACCGGTCCTAGAACAGAAAATTGCCACTTTGATTCCTCCTAGCAGGAAAAAAGTGACACTTAAATCCCTTCTAGCAGGGAAGAAAAAACCCTTTTTCGAATGGGTGCTAATGGAAAAAGGTTCTTAGTCATATAAGTAGTCAAAATTTAGTTTTTAGTAGGTAAAGGTTATTTGATCTAAAAGTAAGTAAAGCGAGACTGCTATATTTCGTGGTCGTAGGGACATTGTGGTTAGTCGTATTGAGAAACACTCCGACCGCTGGTGTCAACTGTTTGTTTTGACATAGCTTTATTTAAGCCTAACATGGAAACATAATATGATATTATTATTGCCATGTTGTTAAATAAAATTAAACTCAATGATATATTTTATAGCAAACAATTACAAACTAATAAACAGGGCCCGTACGTTTTATGCCGTTGACGTAAAAATGACGTAATTTCACATACAGGCAAGTTTTAGGGTTCCGTACCCAAAAGGGTAAAACGGAACCCTGTTACTAAGACTCCGCTGTCCGTCCGTCCGTCCGTCCGTCCGTCTGTCACCAGGCTGTATCTCATGAACCGTGACAGTTAGACAGTTGAAATTTCCACAGATGATGTATTTCTGTTGCCGCTATAACAACAAATACTAAAAAAGAGAATAAACCATACAACCATACAACAAACTTAATTTTTTGCCGTTTTTATAGATGGTACGGAACCCTGTGTGCGCGAGTCCGACTCGCATTTGACCGGTTTTTTTTATAACGCTACTAAGTTTCATAGCTAACATATTGACGCGTAAAAATACTTTATACACTGTTAAAAATAAAAAAATATGTATTATTTAAATAATGAACTAACAATCTATTATTTTGTTGCGTGACAGTAAGATAAAAGTTAAACGTTTCTGTACTGAGTGTCAAATATCTATCAGTTAACGAAAGACGTTGACAAATGATTAATTATTGCGAAAAGTCTAATTGTGACGTCATTTTTCCGGGAACGGCATGAAATGTACGGGCCCTGCTAATAAAATAAACTAATTCTTATTAAATTAATGACTAAATTAAGAATCCTATTTTCCTGCGCACACTTCAAAATGTTTCAGATGGAAAACTGACCGATTGACCGACCCGAACGTCGTGGGACTCGCTGTTCCATATTCAAGACTAAACGGTCTTAAAATAAGTATTGAAAGGTTTTCTTTGTGCTGTTTTCTTGACATTTACAGCATTATGCATTAGTGCCACCGCAGCGTCCCAGGTAATATATTTTTTTCTTAATGACGCAACATTCAGGAAATTTACGGTTTCTGGCTATTCGTCGCCGGAAGACTCGCAAAAAATGAAGAATTGTCGCTACATAATGTGTAATATCTTGTGCCAGTTCGGGCTCTGTTACGTAATGCGAGCATTGTTCGCGTGCCAGCGAATTGTATTGAAATTAGTTGTCGCTTTCGCACAAGGTCGGGAAGTCCAATTGATTTCTACTGTCGTAGATTATTGAACCTCTTGTATTTATTACCTATTAAGTTGTAATATTACGTTGACTACAAATAATTTTGAAAAAGTTTCAATTGAGGTCGGACAATGAATAAAACCCACTATTTATTTAAACCCACAGGGCGGGCTCCTTCTTTGCCCAAAGATTGAGCCTGGCGGTGCAAAGGGGCAATGCTGCTAGCATCCTAGGGAGTATTCCAGAAGCGGGTAGCTTTGGGGAGGTATTTTATATTTAGTTTTTATAAATACATATATATATAAGTGTAATATAAAAATATTTTCTTAGTTACATGTTAACATGTAAACATTCTAATAAATAAATAATATATTCATAATTCACTATTTATTTCCGCTTTATATATCTAATAACTCTATATGGAGCTCATGCAAATTCTAACGTACATCTACATTAAATATATAGATAATAACTCATTTGGGAACGAAAGGTACAGTTAATCATAATAAACTCGAATGTTGTTACGTTTGGATGTTTTAATAACACGCTATTTTTTATAGTACTTCGGCGGCAAACAAGCATACGGTCCGCCTGATGGTAAGTAGTCTCCGTAGCCTATATACGCCTGCAACTCCAGAGAAGTTACATGCGCGTTGCCAACCCTAACAACCCTCCCTCCCCTCGTTGAGCTCTGGCAACCTTACTCACCGGCAGGAACACAACACTATGAGTAGGGTCTAGTGTTATTTGGCTGCGGTTATTTGTAAGGTGGAGATACTTCCCCAGTTGGGCTCTGCTCCAGATCTGGAATGCCATCCGCTGTGCTGTGCCCTACCACACAAAACGAGATGAAATTCACAATACCCATACCTCTCTTGTGGACGTAGTTTAAGGACGTACCCGGGTCCAATCGGGATTTCTCATCAAAAGCAGTTAACTCCAAAAAAGTACTCCCAAACCTAATTGTTGCTTTGTTTTTGTTAATTGCCGGGTTCCCCCATAACTCTCAAGACAAAAACCCCAGACACGGTCCTTCAGAATGACAGTTCGTCTCGACTTAAACAAAAAGTTTATTAAGGCTTACACGTTGTTGCTGGGACGGCAACACTCATAAATCTGGTGATTAAGGCAAAGAAAGAAAGCATTCAGCCACAATGTCTTTCAACCAAATGCCGCCAAAGATTTCAAAAGATATTATAATGTTTCACATGCTATTCATCATAATTTCATGGATCGAGTCAACTAACGGCTTAAACGGGTAACTGTGTCAGTTCTTAGTAGTTATTAGCGTCGGTTTTAATGAGTAATTACGTTACTATGAATATTATTACAGAACTAGGACGTTTACGGCAGATATGGTTAATATGATGTAACTAATACATTTATCTGATTAGGTACTACAGTTAAAACATATTTATATTACTTATATTTTCGCTATGCGGGGGATGGAGGGAGGGAGGGTAAGCAAATTATATTACACAATTCATTCAACGATTCATTAACAATAAATTGTTAGCACCCATCGGGTATTGCACGTCACCCACAAAATATTTTTTAACATTAATGCTTGCTTAATTAATTTATATGTAAAGTATGCTTGTGCGCCACCGACGTGGTATAAAAAATAATAATGCAGCCATGTGACTAGCTTGCGATGTACGTATTTCTTTCTATGTACATATATGTAGTATGTATTCCTATATTCCGTAGGTTAGCGATTATAATAAATAGGTAAGCATTTGAAATTTACAGAGAGCGTGTATTACCATATAGTTTAATTAGGGGTATTATAATTAAATGGTTGTATGTAAGTAATTAAGTACGAAAAGCCACTTTTCGCTGACTTTCCACCGCACACATCAAAACTCTTCCTTTCAGCAAGGAGAAATGAATAAGCTTAGACTGCTCACTCCATACCATACATAGATAAATCTCCGTTTTTAATACGATTTAAGCGAGCTTTGCGAACCTAATAAGTATTATATTTTAGGTGATTTTAAAATTTATTGATGACAAATTTTACCATATAATCCATACAACTTATTATATAAATTAAGTAAGGAAAGCCATGTATGGAGTGAGCATTATAATTATAAACTAACTTGTTTATCTATGCTACCAGTGACAGATTTGAATTATCTTCGTTAAAATTACCGGCAGCAGCGTGAAATCACAGCAACTCCGAACCGGGTCGATTTCTTCATACTTCCCATGCCAGATGCATGTGACATGCGGTCGCTATTGTCTCAGTTAATAGTACGGCTATTACTATTCTTTATGCGACCAAACTTACGATATGACCAGCAACTTTGAATAAATCTAAGGCTAAACTAAAGAGTAATACTGAGTCACAATGGCATTTTTACCTCTATTAGTTACGTAGTGTTTTAGTATCTAGTGGTAAATAACAGCGCTTTAACATTACTTTGAGGTATTGATTAAAAGAAATAAAGTCTACGCGACATCGATAAGGTCGATGGACGGACTAATTAAGGATTATTTTACTGATGCTGATAAGTTTGTTGAAGTGCACAGTTATAGGCCGATGTAGTGGATATTTAGCATTTGTAATATTATTGATATTGGGTACGTATAATCTTATATACCTAACTCCCATTAAGATAATGTGAATACAATCCCATTATAACTTTACGCCAGAAAGTCTAGCAACTAATCCATCATTAAAAAACCTGAACACCAAAACGTTTATTTCTATGAAAGTTGTGTTAATGAACGTCTCACACGTTACACAACAAAACATTTTTAACACGTAAAAAACTCTCAAAATAATTACGAGCTTTTTGCTAGCAAATTAATTGGCCACATAGCCCGCGTGAAACAAAACATTTATTTCTACACAAATTTCTCTGCATTGTCGATGAAGCGTGATGGGAACAGGCGGATAATCGAGAGATAAAAACGGGTAATCTTTTATGATTACCGATGATCTGGCCTGGTTCCAAGCTTTGCACTTGGGTAGGTTAAAAGTAAGCAATAATCATTTCGCTGCCCTTATTTGTCGGAGAAGAGAAAACTGATGCATGACAAATCACGAGGTGTGAGTGAGGCGCTTTGACTTGAAGCAACTTAAGTAGTCGAAGAGTTTAAAAATTAGTTTTTCTGTAAGTAAGGAGCGTCTAGGAGAATCGAATCCTCAGGAGAGATTAACCATCTCTAAAATTCCATTCTCTTAGCCACATATTTACAAATATTTTTAAACACATAAGTTATAAGGAACGTGTAGTACCTAACAGGAAGAGATTAAAGAAAAAAAAAAAAACGATTATTTTTGACCCACAATCTCAATTTCAAAGATGACCTTCCAATGCGTCACAACGTAATCTCACACACAGTTATCACACATATTAATTTTCTTATTTATCTAATCACCATAATCTGTTCAGTTATTAAACAACTCACCATATTTTTGGAAAAGTTATTCAATGAATGTTTCAATTTTAGTCATGGTATTTACAACAATTTCAGAACCGTAAGTTCTTATGGAGAGCGGCATTAGTAGGTAAATGACATATCGTCAACCACTTATTACTTGAATGCAGATCAGAGCATTTAGTTTCTCGGGATGGATATGAACGCGTGCGAGCAGCGCAATTTTAACTACACCATCTAACGCTCGAGATACGAAAGGCGCTATGTTAATGGAATAATTATGACATTGAAGCCTTTGGTATATGCAGATCTACTATTCTACGAGTATAGAGGCGAATCATTGCGGAAAGTTCACCAGAGGAATAAGAGTGGATGTCGTGTGATTAGATGTAATCGGTTATTTAGAAGGATTGAGTACGTGGCAACATGATAAGTAAAGGGTTACGATCCTTGGGACCCGTGTCCTAAGAAAACGTTGAAGGAAAGAAAATTTTAAGTTTCTTCCTGACATGTAGAAGTTGTTCTAGGGCACCCTAGAGGTGCAGATGTTCTTCATAAACTCGCGTGCCTTCCTATCTTCAGCGACCCTTTTGGCTTCGCTCTAATTCAGTCCGACCGCTCGTAGCTCGCCCACACCGCCGGACCGGACATGGTTATCGCAAACTTATTATAGTCTATGTGATGAGTGAGTGATAATAAATTCGAGACTGAAATTATTTTAATAGATATGACCAACGGTAACCAGTGACCGAAAGCCAAGAAGTAACTACGTAGCACGCACGTTTCATTTGGAAAATATTTATTTATTTATTTATTTAATCTTTATTGCACAATACATGAAGGTACAAATGGCGGACTTAATGCCTTAAGGCATTCTCTACCAGTCAACCAATTATAAAAAAATATCGATTTCTTTTTATACGTCCTAATTAATTTCACCTAAGTTTTCGATATTGTTTCGAATTGAATTCACGATATGGTTACATTTGTTGTTTTTGCGAGATATGTATTGATTATTTTTTTTGCAAAATTAATTATATTGTTTATTACAGAAGGTATTAATTAAATTATTTACTTTCACTTTCTAAATTATGGACAATTATCGAGAAAAAACTTTCGTTTAATGGCTTATACCGTTGCAGCGGCCGAATAACGTCAAAACACGATAAAGCATGCTTGCTTGCCGCTTCTTGTTTTTATTACATGAAAGTATACTAAGTACCTATTCAATATGTAGAGCAATATACTAAAGGGCGCGAGTAAAGCAAGCATAGAGAATATGTACGGGAAAAAAAACGAATATATTATATTAATACACAATTCTATACAGTAAGTACTCTTCTTCAGTTTGTTTTCAATTTGATTGTTTATATCCATAGGCACCGCCTTTTACTTGGTGTTGTTAAACGTCAGAATCGATGTAGGTATTATTATTGGGGTTTGTGGGCCTTTGAGTGCCACGTCGACCAGGTAGTGATCTATTGTGACAGCCCTTTAAAGTTCATTACTGATGCCCGTTGAATCCAGAAAATTCCAGATTCTTTGGGCCGTAATGTTCTGTACCTCATAGGGTTGCAATACGTGCCGCCCTAAGTGGGTACTTCTTTTTGACATTAGTGGTCCACAGGAACAGAGAATGTGCATTGCAGTCTCCTCTGACTCCTTGCAGAACCTGCATGTCGCATCTTGTTTCTGTAGGTACCTAACTGTACCCACGACGCATTTGAACGAACCTCAAACTTTCCCACACAACAGTTTTTCTCACCTCAATCGGTCACTGTTTCGTAACCCATTGTGTGCTGTGAGACGTAATCAATTTGAATTTAGTCGTTACTGCCTAGTTTTGGCTTGAACTACAATGTTTGTTTCATGGATATTGCATTATACGAGACGAATGGTGCAATGCTCTAAGCTAAATGTTGAATATTTAGTAAAACAGTACAGATGGATCAATGTGTAAATTAATAACATGGGAAAAAAATATTTTTAGATTTTTTCGTCGTAAGTACTATTTCTTGCTCGTAGTGTTCCCAAGTTTGTTATCCGCGTAACCCACTAACACCAAATACTTATACCTAGGATACAATGTAAACTTGCACAACTGTTTTTAAATAGTTATTTGTCACCATGAATTTATGAACTGACGACGTTGATCCACGTGTTCAAGACTGGCAAAATCGTAAAATGGTGAAATCTGGATTCTTCGTAAGAGTCATAACATTGGATCCTCGTCATACCTACTGTTTTTTTGTTGTGAAGGTAGTTCCGAAAATCTACAGATCTTCACTAACATGTATGCAATGCATGCCAGTTGGAAGGTTTATTAATAATTATGAATATTATTTGCCTGTAGGTAAATGAAGAATATTTCATTTTATTCCTTATGAGTAGGTACTTAGGTCAGTACCCTAGTTACATGAAGAGCATCTTGACTTTTAGATGCAGCGTATTGAGACTAATACTTGATAAGAAATACTCTATTACTCGACGTTCAACACTGATGACGAAAAAACGTAAATACGACACGTAATAATGGCCCGCTCCGTTAACGGGTGATTGACACTGAGGGCCTACCGCGAAAATCACAATTTCGTTATCTGTTTCTCTATCATTTTAGAGTTAGACCAAGCAAAGCTGGGAGCGATTTTTATAGCACAGACTGTGCAAGTGTTATTTGAAATTATGACTTTTAAAATAACAGGTGCACATTCTGTGCTATCAAAATCGCTGCCAACTTTGTTTCTGGCTCTAGCTTATTCGAGTGATAAGTACCTATTTAGAGGCAAAACGATGAACGAACGAACAAAGTGATTTGTGGTAGGACTTCTCGTCGTCGAAATTGCTTCTCGTATTACTGTTGTTCCTGTCGACTGCCAAATCGTATTAAACGTCAAACCAATCAAAAGTTGAGTTGCTCTTAATCTTAATCCACAAAGCACACTCTACTTTATCGCTCTTGGATGAATGCCGAATACTCAACTGGAGACATCCTAGCCTAGGGTATGGGGAGTAAGTGACAATCATTTACAGAAAAATGTAAGGACATGATTGCGTAACTTTTCGTTTGCATTTCTCATCTCGATTTATTTTTCTTCTTGGTTATGGCTAGGTCACTTAAAATATATACTTACATAAAATATACTGATGATTTTCGGCGATTTCGTGGTCACTGGTCTAATAAAATTTGACATTGGTAGGTAAACAGTGATTTTTTGTGAATTGATAGGTAAGTTTAATTGACATAAAAAAATATATAAACACACTTTTTACAAGTGGTTCTGCGGAAATCAGACACATTTTGGTTCCAAAAAATTTTAAGCTCTTGTGTTGAGCGGCTAGAACCAATGTGTAATAAAAATCAAGAAGTGTTGCACACAATAATTGTATAATGCCTATATTAGTAAATATATAACTATGTTAAGTATCATAGTATTGTTTCAATATCTGGCGTTGGTGCGGTAACCACGCCCGTTCGGTAGGTATGCCGCGTTATTTCGCTAAGTGTCAAAATCGTCAGATCCCTATCAGAGCCGGCCATTGAGGAGCGCAAACGGAGCGCAACTGGCAACTGACTTGCGAAATCATCGCATTGTGTCTACATCTGTAGAACACAAGGAATATTAACCCTTACTTATCTATATTTATAAGCTAAATTTGGATTGAAGAAGCGCAATGAAACCGCAAAAAGTTTCGTGCCAACTGTTGTTCAGAAAACCTGTATGGAGTGAGTTAGGTTTTTATGGTCGATAGGATGTTGCAACGTTCCAGGAAAAGCGTCCTAATGCCATTCCTAGAGATGCGGCGTTGTTATTTCCGCGAATACTACCGGACATTTTGTGTAGCCGTAAAAAAATAATTTGATGTTTTCTTAGTTTAATACAAAAAACATATTTTAGGCTAAGCAGGTATACGTGTTTCCCGTTGGCAAATTTCTAACAATTCCGGTAGCTTACCTTTCATAGGTGGAATAATTTTAGGAAGTAAAATCTACCTACTGCACCAAAATTGACCACAGCTGCCAAGTCTGTACATCCTAAGTATCTGGCGTGCCAATATTGTAATGATTGCCCTTAAGTAGTATTACTTACCTAGCGTTAATATTCGTTGCGAAGAAAGATTGGCGGTCATAATACCTAATGCAACGTTGAGGGTTGATGTTGTCAGAAATATCGCCCTGCTGAATTCATTCAGCAGGGCGATATTTCTGAATTGAAATAATCCTTGCCAGTTATCTACCACGATACTGAAGGTTTCCAACCTTCATAATACACACCTGAGGTAGGGTAACAAAGTTAAACAGAGCAAAACAAGACCTAAACTGCAAAATATATGTATGTACCAAAACATTTAAACAACATTATGTGCCCTATCAAGGTGTCATGTACCAACTACCTGTAACTAGCATCTTTTGTAATGAACATGGCATGTAATGTTGAATACATTGAAATTGAAATAAAAAATTTTTTTTAAGAATTAGCTTAAACCATCTCAACAGGCCCGGCAACGCTGCAACGGTAGAGGTAGTAAGTACACAATCACATCACGATACAGCTAATAGCTATTCCTAAAGTTTTAGTGAAAGATAATTATGGCCATTGCGTCAAAATACTTCGAAATTTTCAACTTAATTGTTGTAATGCAATTAAAGTTGGTGTCGAAAATGTTAACGCTTAATTACCTACAAAAAAGGTCAATGGAACATCTTCAATTTAGCGATCAATCAATATTGTCTGCTGGATGTTGCATATATTGTACATGAAAAATCTGTAAACAATAAACAGCGACTGACTGTGTACCGTAAAATGGGGTGAGTAGGGACAAAACTGACATTCAAACCTCGATACTCGTAAAACTTTATATTTACATGTGGCAAACATATTTTTATACGTAGTAAATGTTCCGGCCGCTTGTTTTAATTTTAGTTTGTTTATGTTTTGTGTGTAATTCCATTTCATAACTTTAAGGATAAATACGAAATAGTAGGAAATCCCAGCTCACCCGATAGTTGGGGTTAAGAGGGATTTCCTACAAAGGTAAGTTTTGAAAATTGTTGGGTCGACACTTTGGGATTATGAACATTATAATAGCTTGATTTGTTATTAGATTATATAACTTACGTAGCAGTAGCCTGTAAAAACCAACTCACCCCTTTGTCATCCCTTCTCACCCCATTCGTAGCCCAACTACAGTATGTAGTTACCTATTTTAAATTGCATTAACAATTTATCAACCTAATAATAAATTCAATCGGAACTAGGAAGCTAGCTTGTAAAGCGTCGAAAAGAAGCTGCAAAATAAATTAAATTAAAGTCTGTATAAATAGATTGGCCATGAACTCCGTTTTAATAAAGGAGTGTATATATTTATAACCAGTTACTAACAATGAAATTAAGCTTCATTCTAACGTATTATGCACGCTTGAGTAACGCCAAGTTCCCATCCACAAATTAAGATCACAACTTCTCATTCATAAACCTTATGCCGTTGTCTTAAAGCTTAGGAATGATCAGTTAATTATGCTGACGATAGTACTAGCAGCAACATACGTACTGACCTTTGATAGACCTTATTTTGTCGTATTAAGATTTAAGGTTGGTCAGTGTCGTCAATAGTTGCGCAGGCGACTGGCCTTGAGCTCTGCTTACCGGGGGTCAGCTGGGTCGGCTTTGGAAGCTCGTCTTCGTGTGAATATGATATTATGTTGAACTTTTAGTCATTCATAGATGCTTATTGTAGGTAAGTATTAGATACTTACCTACAATAAGCATTTTTTTTTAGATTGCTGTCTGTGTCTGATAACTTGGTAGATAAATGTGTACTAATTACTGACTGCCTCCGGGACTCCGGGAGATTATATGGAGTCCACAATCATTTCTTTTCTTTATTGACTTAAATTGACGTATTTGACTTTACCCATCCCTTTCGGCATTTTTCGTTCAAACAGTAATGAATGAATAAAGCTAAGCAGGTACCTCTTTTAAAACACTGAGCTTATGTTTAATTTTAATGGATTTTAGAGTATCACACATATAAAACTTAGAAAGTTTAAATAAACTAAGTACAGGGAATTGTAAATTTTTTACCTACTACATCAAAACTCATTATCATTACGCCAACGACATTCATTCGTCATAACCACATGTTTCCAACGGAAAAGAAGGGTGCCTTAACCAAAACCCTATATAATGTACTTACCTATACAAACATTTTATTAAAAGGTGTTAACAAGTAACATTGACAATTCTACATGCGATCGTTCATTCGATATAAAGACTGAGGTTTCTGATGTACAATAATCTCATTATAACAGCATGTATGCTAAATAAACGGCATATAAAAAACAAATTGACTATACAATTTGTTCGTAAAATGGTGGTTTCTACTCACGGTTTGTATGTTGGGTTTTGCTTAACGTGGAGTTATTGTTTGTGCCCAGTGGCTATGGGAACGCGTAAATGTGTACCTAAGCCCTAGTGTTGCCTTGGGTTCCTGACAATTGATGTAAACAAGACCCCTACTTAGTCATTAAGAATACAATTTACTAATTCGTTCCTTCATTTGATATTCAATCGAATAGTACATGAAATATGAATACTTACAGCTGGAATTTTAATGCCTAGTTAATGGATTTTTTTTCAATAAGCTTTTATTTCTGACCGTATCATTAAAATCATCATATTCGTGGTTTCGAGCGGAAAATAATAATGATAAAAAATATCTGTCATTTCAATCCCAAACAAGCAACAACAACGTAAGCTCGAAAGGTTCGGTTTAGGCGTTAAATAACTTACAATACATTACATTTACATTACAATACATTTTAGAAATCACCAAATTTGTTAAAAACAGCCTCAGCTTTTCCCACTTCACGATGAAGTTATAAATAAGCAAAGGCCCAGCAGGAAGCCACTTCAGCTTTATCAACCTGCGCAAAAGCTAAAAGTCTCCAAGTCGAATGCTTGCAATATGGCTGTTAAAATATTTAATAGAGTCCCAGATGACCTCAAAACTCTACCGGTATGTCAATTTGAAAAAAAAATGTTTCAGTGGTTGCTTGGTAAATGTTATTACTCTGTTGATGAATTTTTAAATTGATATTTATTATGAATTGTTAAATAATTTTGCTAATCTTATACTGACTGAATTTTAATGTTTAATTTAACTCCTCATGTAAATAATTATGTAAATATTTCTACGCCGATGCATGCCGGCAGAATATGCTGATCTACCTTCTACTAACCAACAGTGTATGTACCATATTCTTGGAAATAAAGTATTGAATTGAATTGAATTACACACTTACACAGTCACACACAAATTATTATCGTTTAGTTAACACGCCATAAAGCGAAGCTGGAATTTTATAGAGACCTCCCAACAGTCCCAACGTAAGAATAAGTTTATTTTCAAAAGAACACAACATAAATTGTCAGGGATGGTCATGGGTCTCCGCACTAGACTACACCTGTATCGCGGGGAGCCAGTTACAGTTCAAATTATAGATCTAAGTAGGTACACAAACAAGGCCAATATATGTTTGATTTAATATAGGTAACAGACTATTGAGTAAGAAAAAAAAAAACATTCTTATTGCAAGGCATAAAAAATAAACCTACATCAGGACTTTAACTAAAATATGTTCTGTCTCGGCATAGTTAAGTGATTGTAAAAATTTAAATAAGAGTTTCTTTGCTTCGATAATGGTGTAGTTTTCAGATTTCAGTGTGTAAGCATAGCGTTGTAAGTAGTTACTCGAATTTGTTCACCAAAATGGTCCCAAAAATGGGACGTACTTACTTCTGGAATCGGTAAGTTAAAGACGCGTTTAAGATTTACAACATGGCTAGTTCTTTAAAATGGAGACCTGGCCTCTCCGCAACAGCGTGAGTGATTAAAATTATCTACCCAAGTAAAACCGTAAAATTATTATATAGTGGAATCGATTTTGAAAACCCCATAAGAACTACATAAGCAACTTCGCTTTATACAAGGTGCCCGTGACCATTGCGAGAGATTTTAACGGTGCATTCCTGATGGCAACAGAAGCAAAAAATGTTATATGAGTTTTTGTGAAATTCGACAAAAAAAATTTTTTGTTTTTTTTCCCCTTTTTTTAACGCTCCTGTACATAAAACGTAATTTTTATTGATAAACACATAACCTAAAATTAACTTAAAAGTTTTTATTTTATTTGGGGGTAGCCTCTCGAATACATTTTTTAATTTTTCGATGTCAATCAATAAGTATGTCCAGACTAGACTTCAAAGTGGCAATACCGCAGTCAAAAATGTGTTTTGTACTATCGGGTGCAGCGACGGTTAAGCATGCTACAGTTCGTTTTCAACACAGTACTGGCGAATGGTGATTCGCCGGTACTGTGTTGAATTATGGCGAAAGAATGATTTCGAAAAACATTTAATTATCTCTGAAACTAGGTCTAATCGAGAAACTTTTATATGACATTTTAGTTCATAATATTACCAGGAATGCTTAGTTAAAATATCTCGCAATGCTCACGGGCACCTTGTATTAGTTAAGATTTTTCTTTTTGCAACCTTGTCTCCAGTTAAGCTATTGAAAAGGAGCTGGATGTTGAAAACGAGTTCCTAAGCATAATAATGATGCCATTAACAGACATGAAGTATGAATAAAATTAATCATAAAGATATAAATTATAAGAAGAGGAATCGCAATGTGAATATGATGAGTCATATGCGAGTTTTTCCACGCATGTTAATGTATTGAGAAAAATAATAGCTCTGTTTGAATACGCATTATTTTACGTTTCATTGATTAAATAAGAATAGGTACTATTCTATAACTTTTTAACTCGACTACTAGAAAGCTAGATAAATAGAAAGCTTTATATAATATATAAGCAGGAAACTGTAGGGTTGTCTAATGGGGTATCACCAATAAACTTTAGTCCATTTTTTAACCATGTGCATAGTAACTAATGTTATTTAAATAACTATATTTAAATAGATCTCTTTATAGGAGACAAATAGATATAATTTTAGATTTACTTATATGTCTAGCAATTTACAGAACGCAGGTTACTGTGTTTGGTTAGATTATATGGCAGTAAGTACTTATGCAAAACCGGCATCGGCATTATATCACACTCTTCGCTGAATAATGTAAACAATGTAGGAAGGTACTTTAACTAGTTCAACGCATCCGCATTTGTACATCGATAACCGGCGTTTGAGTGAGCCGTTAATATGGTTATTTTCTCTTAATCGGTGTTAGATAGTTATTATTATTAGAGATACGCTTTCTACATTTTCAAACTAAACCAAACGTAGGTTCCTGATTCACAACTGGCGTATCACTAATACGTATAAACTAACTTTTGATCTCATATGTTGTTTTATAATGGGCATTTAATTTTTCTTCTAGCCTCTTTTAACCACCTTTATAATTAAAAACAAGGAGGTTTTTAATGTTTGTTTGCTCAGGAATTCGTCATTCCTCAACCGATTTTGTATTGTTTCACCCCACGTCACCATAACAGTTTTACTTCTCATGAGTAATTAGTGATTTAACTAATATTACGGATATCTATATTGGCAGTACCTAACCAAAATCAAAAATGAATTTGAGCATCATAGGCTATTTGTAAATAAATTATTCAGTCAAGCTGTCTGCGGTAGGACGTTATCAGGGGACACCCGATAAGATCGACTGTAGCCCTTTGTACTCCCCTCCGCTTTACAACCGCGAGTAATCGCTGTCTGTTGGGGCAGAAACAGTGTCTGGCAAGTGTTGTTATCTCTAAGAACATCTGAGAAGTGTTGGAACTTGGAACCGCGTGCGTAGATTGCAGGTCGGTTCAACTTGATTTAGTCACAACGCGTGACATGGCGATTGTACAACTAGGAATGCTCTAAAGAACTGTTTGAACTCAATTTGATACACCTGGGTAACTGTACTGTAACTCTACCTAACAGCATTAGAAAAATGGTGGGTTCCCAAAAGTGGCCGTGGGCTCCAATGGGTTAAAGTCATTCTTTTCTATCACTATAACTTTCACTAAAAAAGTAATCTCATTTTTAGTCCATCTTCACACTAAAAGAAAGTGGATATCACGCTTATGTTTATATCTTCGTTTAACTTGCAGAATACCATTCCTTTACGGTATGATAACTACTTATATGAGCTATGATCCCATAGCTTCAAGAAGCAAGTCATCAAGGTTCTTGTAGGTCGGCAACACATAAGTGGATCTTCTGAAACTGCTTATGCACGTGCCTGTGAATGACGATGATCCGATCAGACGTCTCGTCTCGTCGTTTTTATGCTTCTTGTTAAGTTAGTATTGAAGGTGTTATACCAATGGAATAAAAGTGATGTCACGAGTTGTCTAAATATAATGTAGAATTGCGCCATGTTGCAGCGGTTAAGCGAAGTGGTAGCGTCGTTGTTCAGTTTTTAATATGTAATGGGGGCTACGCGACCAAGACTACTTTCATAAATTGTTTTTTTTAGATTGTTCAAACTGCTTAGAAGTTACCAGCCACGAATACGTTTTTGGTTTTGATACCAATCCAATAAAATGCTTATAAATACAAGTACTAAAAAGCAGGTAAAGAGATAAACTAAGCTACAATATTTCTATATATTTCTGCAGCTATTTGCTTCGAATCGGAATATTTCTATTTATATAAATAGTTACATCTGAAATCTAACTAAGTAAGCGAAAGTGACTCATGATTTTTCTGTCACCAAATTTTAAAGACTTGAGAAAATTACCTTTCCTACTACTACAGCAGACCTTTAAGATTAATTAAGATTAAGCTTTTAAGAATCGACCGTCGCTTAACTTAATTTAATTTACAAATAACAACACTAAGCCAGCCTTAACGACCGAATTATCAATTTCGCATAATTGTAAACTGACACCGTATTTTACTGCTGACTTGCGGATCCTATACAGACCATTAATGACATAACGAAGGCCTTGACCATGAGTTTTAAGCCGATGTTCTTTACATAAGTTTATACTTGAACGTAAGGCTTCCTTAAACGTTTTTGGTTGAAGCCTCAAAACTTCCTTCTTGGTTTTCCAACCAATATCCATTTCACAAGAATTGCTACGCTGAATATATTCTAACATTCCTGACTTATTTTTACAAAATCTTTTCACATTTGGGAGCAAAAAACATTGTGGTATTGAGTCAAGAGTTTATCTCGATACTGCTAGGACCAGTTTGACGCGAGAAAGCGTAAGAAAGCAACCTGACTGGCATAGTGTGAAAAACAAATAACGATTTATAATTATGCAATTTCTTCAGATGAAAATAATCATCATTTTATAGTTAATGTAAATGTAATTGAATGCTCAATAGACATGTCCCACTGTGGGAATTTTCCATGCAAAGGGGCATATTATTGCAGTTTTACTGTCAAATTATCAAGTCAACAAATAAAATTTATTATTTTGATTGCATAGCTTTTTATGCCAGTTACTAAGCAAACGTGCATATTTTACGGTATATTCAGAGAAATCTACAAAACTAGAGCGTTAGCAATGCGGTCGTATATTTAATGGAACATTGTTAGCTCAGATGCAAACTATCGACTGTTTGCTTTTTATTACATGCATAATTCATTTTAAGTTACCTACTTTTACTAGAATACATAGACTCTTATACAAACTTAAGGTTTAAAAATATTTTTGAAATGAAATAAGTATACCAGTTTGACAATGGCTACCTATATATATCATAATAAGTATTGTGCAACTCAATTGTCGTAATAATTAAGTTAAACAAGCGCGAAGACCCACGTACCCTTAAGTATACTCGTATTTTTTGTACATATTGATCATAAGTATAGACACAATCAAGGTCCGTGTAGTTATTTCCAATAAACGTCTATTCGCCTCATAGAACACAGGTCCTGGATCAACAGTGTACTGGCCTCATTAATATGCCACATTACAGTAGAGTCGTCGTGAAATGGCTCTATACTGATAGACCAGACGCCATGTTGAAATTTGCATGTGGACCCCATCCCGGAGGTTCATGCGCGCGCGCGGCATGTTAATCCATTGCATAAGTTGGTTACGCATATGCCAATGCCAAGCATTTAATACATATTGATCAATGAATTGTATTGTGTGCCTGGTGACTATGAAATATATTAGTTATTCGAAAGTTGACCCATGTCAAATGGCATGAAGTTTAGGTCCAGGAACGTTATGATTTTTGCCACAACGTGCAACGGTTTTAGTTCTTCCCCCAACGCTAATTTCACAAATAGCTTGAACAATTTCGCTTCAATATTGCTTTTGGACAGAACAAAGTAACGTAGCTCGCAAAACCACCAAGTTAAAGTGGGACTGGGCTGGGCATGTCTACCGTATGCCGAGTGAACTGTGGGCCAAGACCGTTACAGAGTGGCAACCCAGCTCAAAACGGAAATTTGGCAGACAACGTAGGCTATAGCGAGACGAGTTATTCCTTTTTAAATGGATATACTGCCAAGATCGGGCAGACTGGAAAAATTGAGCGAAGGCCTTTGCACAGTAATGGGACGCTACCTTAACAATAAAAGTACCTTATATTTTTTATACATCATGATTTTGCGCCGCCTAACTTATCTGCTTTGTCTAAAGGTTGACGGGTAGAGAATGCCTTATGGCAATAGGTTCGCCTTTTGTACGTTTGTTTCTTTTATACAATAAAGATTAAATAAAATAAATAAATATTTTAATAGAAATAGACAAATTTATCATGGCATTTATTGTGTGTTGAGTTTAGGTTACACAATTTTGGTATACCTATACACATATTAGGCACAAAAAAGTATAGTAGTAATAATAATACAGTATTTATTCTAAAAATGTCACAATGTACTTTTATATGTACATTGTGACATTTTATATATGTACTCGACGACCGGTTTGGCCTAGTGGGTAGTGACCCTGCCTACGAAGCTGATGGTCCCGGGTTCAAATCCTGGTAAGGGCATTTATTCGTCTGATGAGCATGGATATTTGTTCCTGAGTCATGGGTGTTTTCTATGTATTTAAGTATTTATAAAATTTATACATTATATATATCGTTGTCTAAGTACCCTCAACACAAGCCTTATTGAGCTTACTGTGGGACTTAGTCAATTTGTGTAATAATGTCCTATAATATTTATTTATTATATAAAAAAACTCAGTTAAATTATAGTAACATATATTTATTAGCCATTGATTTGTCATTTAATTCAAACAATTGAATAAACGCACCTGAACGAAGATACGAGTATTTAGATTTAGACCGATGGTCTGCAACGATTTGGATAGCTTACGCAGTGCAAGTGTTGGTTATCTGCCTTTTCGCCGAAAATTGTATTGCCGAATTTCACTTGCCAAGCAACTTTTCGCAGAAGTTTCATTTGGGCGAATTTCATTTCCCAACATAACATAATCCAACCAAACCTAACCCAACCTAGTACGCAATTTTCATTTCCCAACTTTGGGGTTGGGAAATAAAATGGTTGCGAAATAATTATTTGGTAAAAGTTTATTCGGCCAAATGAAACGTCTGCGAAAAATTGGTTGGCAAGTGAAATTCGGCAATACAATTTTCGGCGAAAAGGCAGGATACCGCAAGGGTTACTTATACGTCATAATTTCATAGAAGATTGATGCTTGAAATAACTGCGTGTGCTAACCAAATCGTTGCATACTACATTGGTCCAACTCTAAATTCATTGAGGACCATAGTTGAGAGTTTTCGGACTATTAATACATGGGTGATTTTACGGTATTGAAAGTGTGATCTATTTTATATATACAAGTTTAGATTTCTGTTGCTCACTGTACACGAAGTTAGAAAATCATCTCACCTAGTTGAGTAACACGACCCTGTTAGACATTTTATTTCTCACGAGCCCGATATAGTCAACTTGTGGAGCAACCGTCCCGAGAATTGAACACAAAAACTTACCTTATCTTCTAAGAAGTAAAGCTTGGATTATATTATTTACATTGTCTTGACGACCGAAGAAGTGGGTTGATTATTGGCAGTCGGCAAGAATCTAACAGTTTTTTTGCGAACGGATGCTCATTGCTCATAGAGTTACGGCTGATTAGCGCTTTTCATTTCCAAGTATATTTAAAATTAAACATTGAGGGGTGTCATTATATATGTCATCATTTCATAGAAATTTGACATTGCCACACTTTGCCATTGAAAATGAAAATATTTATTGGCACTCATTACATTGTCTCACACCTAACTATTGACAAAAAAGAAAAGTGCTGGTAGCAACTGAAAGTGGCGGAATAACTTAACGTATGAGTAACGGAACTGATTTGTCGTAAATCATCACAAGCCTTTTACTTTTGCGGCATGGCTTTAGAAAACAGAGAAATACTCGTATTATGTACCTTTTTCAACCACTTATTACTATATAGTATAGATCATGTCATTCACGAAGACGCGTGGATTGATTCGTAATGTCATGTTATTAAAGGTTATATTTAATAAATCTGTGCATCATCGTGGATGACACGAACTATACATTTCACTGCATTTTAGCATACCTATGCTCATGTTGCGAAAATGGAAATAGAAGGTAAGAATACTGACAAAACTCGAAATACTGTTATATTCGTTTGTGACAAATTGGTCATACCGTGATCGTTACCTTAGGAAATGAACCAAGACTGGTAACTTTTAGGAACAAAAAGGACCATATAGATAATATCTTTATAAAAAAAACTTCAATGATATTTCTTCTACATTTATAGATACTTAATGTCGTATAAATTAAATTCTTAGTAGGCTGCGTACAAATATTTTATTGATGAGACACAAGACTCAGTGTGAAAACAATAAGACAGTGGGCGTTTGAGGTGTAAATATTGTGGTGTGATGCAAGTTGCAACATTGCACGGAGAAAACTCGCATGAGTCAGCTCAAGGAAATTAGTCGGGCGTTTCACGACGTTGACGACCAAATTAGATTTAGGTTTTACCTAAATCTAAAAAAAAAAAATTGAATGTCAAATATCAGGCAGAAAACATTTTTGCAACGTTTCTTTGGTAATTCTAAACCGCAAATGAAAAACCGAATACCAAGAATTATCAAACATCGAATTTGGTATCTATAGCCAGAGTTACTTTTTTTAAATATATCTTTATTTATTTATTTATTTATTAAGGGTTTTTTAAACAAATGACCCGCTATGAGGGTAGCCTCATAGCGGCTCTCTAACAAAACAACACCAGTCTAACTTTCACTATTTCTAATACGTGTTATGATGTCCATGACCATATAATAAAGAAGCCCAGCTTCTTTCGAAGCTGGAGATGCTAGGATGCTATTGACTCTGCCGAGGTCATAGGACCTGACATTAACCATAGGTACTTGTATAAATTTGAATGAAGGAAAGTTTTGTCTTATTTGAAGAGAACTGTTCCAACAGGACATGCGTGTACAATGCCATGGGTTTCAAAGCTTCGAGATCGTTTCATGACCGGTAAAAAGAACCAGAGCCTAGTCTAACACTAACACGCACTGGACTGTTTGTTTTCTAAGAAACCTCTTGATACTTGATTGCATATATACTTTCTATTAGTTCAGGAAGCAAGTATTATTGGATTACACTGGAGTACACATATTGGAGTACACGAAAAAATCATGACAGATCACGTTGAGGAAAAATATCTACCACATGACTAGATACCTTTTCTCGATTTCGTTAAACATAAATCTTCACTTCGCACTTCAAAATAGCCAGTCTATTTTACAAAATTTTGTAGCACGTATAATAAATATACATCACACTCATAACTAAACTAAAATAGGAAATTAAACAGTATTTACAGTTTATCTAAAATTAGGTAGAATTAAAAAAATAAAACAAACAATATACGTGAGGTTACCTAAAGGTTGTCTGGAAGAGATCGCTTTTTAGCGATAAGACCGCCTGTTGTCACCTGGTTCTATTTTCCTTTAAAATTCATTTGTAGTTTTACATGTATGTAAAATGTATAATTGTTGGTGCAATAAAGAATATTTACTTACTTATGTGGAGGAAGGGGGGGTAGCCAAGAGCCTTACCAAGTATCACTAAGGGGAGGAGGAAGGAGGGGGTCAAAAAGCGTGATTTGTGCACAAGCCCTTAGTCGTGTTAGTAGCTTGATTATTCAGGAATTATAGACGGAGGGTCAGTCTGCCATGTGGCCTCTACTTATGAACAGTTGTCAGGTCCTGATCTGCCGGTATGCCGGTATATAGTAATAAGGATAATTTGGCAAATTAACGACCGACCTGGCCTAGTGGGTAGCCTGACTATGAAGCCGATGGTCCTGAGTTCGAATCCCGGTGAGGGCATTTATTTGTGTGATGAGCACAGATATTTGTTCCCATGTCATGGATGTTTTCTATGTATTTAAGTATTTGTATATTATATATATCGTTGTCTGAGTACCCACAACACAAGGTTTCTTGGCTTACCGTGGGACTTAGTCAATTTGTGTATTATTAATTTATTATTATTATTAGCAAGAGGGATTCCGCTGCTCTTTTGGGAGTTCGCTTAGACCATATTATGTTTTAAATGCAACATCATCAACATCCCAAACGTGGGCTATTTGAGTAAGCTGAAGCTGACGTCAGATTATAAATTGAGAAAGCTGTGTTGGTGTATCTTTAAAGTGCCAAGCCTCAGGTAATAACCCTGGTGGTTAAATGTCCTTAGCCTTTTAGAATCCTCGATATCTTCATATGGATTTATGTGGGTTTGAATTGAAGGTGGTTAATATCTCTCGAAGCAAGTTGATTAATGTTTCTTAGTCTTACCTTTTCTTATTCAATTAATTATTTGCAAAATTACTTTTGTATATACCTACACATTACTAGTTACAATTACGATAACTACTTTCGTTACACGCCTCAATAAAAGAAAATAAGTACCGATCATGAATATTTAAAAGCAGAAGTAAAGAACAGGCAGTCTTATTTATAAAAATAAATAATATATATATTATTTGAGACATTTAGGGGTATATATTGTCACAAATTCATTACAAAAACGTATTATGTACAACCTCATTATGTAATTGCTTTGTTTATATTTTAAGTCGGTCATTGCACCCACTTTTAGAGTGAAGAGTATGCAGGGGGCAATAGCATTTTTACATATAATACCTATATCGTAATAAATTATCACAAAAATTTGTCTCTTTTAATCTCTCCAAATAGTGAAGGTTTGCTATCATAGAAGATAATAACTTTTAAGAATGATATAAATATATAAATAGTACTCTAAAACATTATTTCGAGTAAGTAAAATTAAATGAGCAGTAATTTAACTCTACCTCGCACCTTAATATTTTCATGGTACGAGTACCTTCCCAAATTCTAAGGAAGAGTTACCTAAATTACTACAAATATTATAAAAGAAAAGCTACACATGCATGGAAAACGATCAAAACATGATGTTATTCATATACGCCAAAATATGTAAAACTATCAACCTATTAATGACGATGACGTTTGTTTGTACTATTGTAATATTGAGGCAAAGTGAAGCGTTGAACTCTATTATACTGCGGCTCGCATCGACCGAACTTTTTTACCAAAACCTTTCAAACTAACGGCTCCCTAACTCGCAACACAACTCAAACACGGTCCATCCACAAACCTTTAACACGAGTCAATTAAACTTAGCTTCACTAACGCTGCGAGGAATCAGGTTAGATGCCGGTGGCGTCCCTAAAAACAAAACAAAATGGAACGTACCCGAGCAAAAACACACTTTAAAAATCCTGGTTCACTCACAAACAAAACACTGCACTACCGGGAATAGGGGGGGAAGTTCGGGGAACGTTGGCCGCGGCGGTGTGCGTGGTGCGAGGACGGCGCGGGCCGCGAGACTGGCGCGACCGGTCTCGGGCAGAGATTTCTCCCCGTAAACATCGAAAGCGAGCCTTTCCTCGACTCGTGGCGAAACGCAGGTGTGAGCGGTACTATGAATACTCGATTGGAAGGTGAGAAAGAGGTTAAAGCAAGCAAGGGGACGGACAAGGAGGAGAGTCCGAGTAGGCCCATAGAGCTGCTAAAGTGTGCTGTAGAGATCCGATTCCAGCAATTTGATTGCGCGCATGCATTTCTTGGCACACTTCAGTTCAGTTATCATGTATATATATACATATATTTTATCTAGTCTATATGCTAGATACCTACTAGCTGTCGCCATAACCGTATGGGCCGTATGGCTAAGTTCACTGCGAGGTAATGACAGAATCGGCACCTTTTCTTCTTTGGAAATTATCGAACATGTTTAAAATGAACTACGTTTTTTTTAATAATTTGATATCGCCTAATTTGGGGAAGTCTAATGACCCCTTCTTCCCTAAATAGTTACTTAAATCATAGATAGTGGAAAAAATATGAGTCATCAATACATCATAATATTTTTGCAAACTTGTTAATAGTTAACACATACAATGTCAAGGAATCTCTAGCCTCTAATCTCTCTTTAATTTAAAACATCTCATTCTCTCTCACTCTGTCATTCGCTAAATACATAACAATTAAATGTTTAAAAATACAACTCAACTATCTCTAAGGAGTAAGAAAACAACAAGGTAATGGAGCAGATTGAATAGCGGCAAATAAACCTAAACTATAGAATCTAATTGTTTTATGGTTCCTCTCAGCGTCCATTGTATTTCAAGTGTTATTTTTTTCTCAGAATTCCCCGAACTGAATTCCTGGTGTAGCAGTGCGGCAACTACTTAGCAGTTTTAAGATCATTTTGTGATTTAATTTTAAACAATACAATTGTGTAAAGGACAAATTTTCCAGAACCACTACTTAGCCACTTATACTTCTATAGTAAAGCATCAAATATTAAGTTAAAGTACAGATTAGATACTAGTTCTATGCACAGAGAATTCTCACTATGACGTCACGACTAATTTTGTTCCTCCCTAAGGTATGACACTTTCTCTTTCTCACTTCCACATATGACATACGACTGGTTAAAGTCAACTTTGCCATCGACCTCTATGCGAAAACCATTGGTAATATTGTTTGGGGCTTTCGTTTGACTCACATCGCGTTCGATGACGCTGGGCAGGATGTTCGCAATCGGTCAAGGTAGGCTTTTAAAGGACTGACGCAAAAAAAAAGTACCCGTGACATAGAATGCACATCTTGGAATTCGTATTGATCGTTGGGAAGCTTTGATTTATTCTGTTGAAATGAAATACCGGATGGTATCCGGCTGGAAGGAACACCTAAATGGTCAAAGTATCAGATCATAGGTACATTTAAGGTGATCTTTTTAGAAGATATTAGGAAGACTTGCGCAAAAAATAAAACTTTGGTGTCGTGTCATATGCACCTGACCCAAATATTAGATAAGAGAATTATATTTAGAATCTTAAAACATATCCGATGTAAATGTAAGACTGTCAGAATATTTTTATTTATTCTCCTTTGTTGCCCGATGTTCGAAGGACCATAAACGTAAATAATTATTCCTGTTTAAAGTAATTGAAAATGTTAGACAAAATTCAAATGAGGCTGACGCCATAAAGTGTCCGCGTATCGTAAAATAATTGAATTCTCCTAACACTTAAAAATGCCCGCAATACCAGAGGGCCTACCGTGAACCACGTTCGACGTGTTACCTCTCTGTCGCACTTGTAAATTCGTACGTAAGTGTGACAGGGAGGTAACACGTCAGACGTGGTTCGCGGTAAGCCCTCTGCATACTACACGCTAGGTGCTGCTCCACCTAGCATGTCTAGCGCGTTTTGGCGCGACTGCCTGGCGATGGCGCACCACTATACAGGGCGTCCCAAGACTATGGGACATCAAGGGAAAGTACCTTAAATATAAGACATAGGATATTTTGCTCAAAGGAGACTTTATTACAAATACAAAGCAATTATTAGGTTTTACGCAAAACAAGATATTGAACCGTTCTTAGCGTTAGAACTATCTTGAAGGTCCATCCAAACGGATTACCGACTCTAACTCTATCCTCCTGAGACCCAGAAGAAGTTGTTTTGTTTTTGAATTTCGAACTCTTTGTTATTCAATTTAAAAAAATGCAACGGGGTCTCAGGAGGCTGTATACAATATGTTACAAGTCAAATAACAAAATATCTAAGAAGGCCGTAATTAAAATCCCGCTCGAAAGACCACCTAAAAATGGCAACCTAAAACAAAAAACTAAAATAGTAATCTATGACAATAAAATAGCATGCGAGGTAGGTAGACTTATGGTTGTTCGTTTGTTTGTGATAGTAATATAATAATAAAATAAGAAGACAGAATATAATTTTTGTACCTTTTTTCCGTGAAGAAAAATACCGCGAGGAAACTGGCATACATCCGCAAAATTCAAAGTAAGGGAATGCTAAATCATTACCATATTCATTATTTTTATTCCTCCGTTTAGCGAGAAGAACTGGCTTTTTGTTGCTTTTAGCCGGTGTTCTATGTCTTTTTATTAAGTGTGCAATAGCCAATAATACATTTTTGTATTGCATTTGAGGAGTACCTAACTCTACTAACAGAAAATATTGCAAGTAAATTTGACGAAATGAGATTCGGATTTCGGATCAATTTCTATACCCGGAATGGTCACAAACCATATCAAATTCTCAGGACTCCTTTTAAAAGAATATTGTTAGCTTTCAAAAAGATCAATGCTTGAAACACTACACGGTAAACCACAACATAAGCACATGCCATGCCGTTTATGAATTGTTTCAACAATGTTTAGTAAAGTAACCGATGCAAATGCGTAAAGCATTCGGAAACAATCATGTGCCATTTTTAAGATGAACACTTAATGGTTGCTTGTAAACATTCATGATTGTAATCTGTTAAGGAATTTTAACTCGATCTATCGATTAACCAACACCAACGCCAATTTTATGAAAAATATGAAGCGCTGGTGGCCTAGCGGTAAGAGCGTGCGACTTGCAATCCGGAGGTCGCGGGTTCAAACCCCGGCTTACCAATGAGTTTTTCGGAACTTATGTACGAAATATCATTTGATATTTAGAAGTTGCTTTTCGATGAAGGAAAACATCGTGAGGAAACCGGGCTAATCCTAATAAGGCCTAGTTTACCCTCTGGGTTGAAAGGTCAAATGGCAGTCGCTTTCGTAAAAACTAGTGTCTGCACCGATTCTCGGGATTAGTTGCCAAGCGGACCAAATGCCGGGACAACGCGAGGAAGAAGAAGAAAAAATATTAACGTCGTTATTGTATTGAAATCCTGAAGGGAGTAGTTGCTTCAGTAGTTAGGAGGAAATACCAGCTGAGACGGCTCATAAAATTAGTACGATAAGGACAACTGCAGCTTAGGCGAAAAATCCCGCGTAAAAATCTCCAAAATCGAGGTGGTATCGTTCTCGAGATTTTCCTCCTCCAAAACTTAACCAATCGTAACGAAATTTTGAGAACGGAATAAGAAAGAAATTATCTGTGTCTGAACGTTTTGATGTTTGCGTTTATTTTTGCGGATTCTGTATGCTAGGCGTCTGTTTACGGCGCATTTATTTGGCTATTCCAGCCCAGCATTCAACACTAGCAGTTACACTAAGTAGTATGATTTGTTCAACACATCACGAACACATAGAAGTAGCAGATACAACGAGCAACGAGAGATTTAAAAAGAATTTTAAATTAAGATGGGCCCTTATATGCCTCACTTATTTTACTAAGAAAAGTTGGAAGGAAAAAACACATACACATTACATTTGTGATTTGGACGCCATGTACAACATTTTAACAAATGGAGAAAAACTATTTTTAGCGGTTATTTGTCATAAAAAGCAAAAATCCCGTTGTTTCAGGTCGGCTTAAAAAAAAAGCCAACGACACGAGGTGTTCCCAGGCGGTCACCCATCCAAGTACTGACCTCGCCCGACGTTGCTTAACTTCGGTGATCGGACGAGAACCGGTGTATTCAACGTGGTATGGACGTTGGCAATCTTTTGTGCCAAGTTTCTGATCCTGAGGTTTTATTAAGGGAGTGGTGTCAATAAACAACTGTAATAATAAATAACCATCAGAAGATAAGCTATATGAAGGCACTGTATGAAGTACCTATAATAAAATCGGAATTTTTAATCAATAATCCTAGGCGGTCATCCATCCAAGGACGATTGGCGACCACCATTAAAAAATTGTTTCGAAGTTGAGGTATAGTCGCTATCGTTGTATTAGATATAATATAACGGAACGGCCGAGGTGCTAAAAATATATGAACACGCACTCTAACGCCTTGACAATAGAGGCGTATTCAGTCACATATATATTTGTGAGCACATTGGCCGCTCCGATGTATCTGACTGATGACAACTGTACGTAGTTTTTGTTACGCTCATAGCTTACACCTATGCAGACGTCGTCTGATAGGAATAAAGAATATTAAAATATTCAGTGTTGCGTACCCCTTATGCCAGTTGGCGGGATATCGCTATATACGTGCATATCGTTGTCTCGCTCACACAACCCGAGCGGACGGCGTGTGGATCTACATATGTAAGTGCGATAGCCATATAGGTATTACAAATACATAAAAAATAAACACATTCCCAGCTAGTCAACCTTTCGGTATAAGATAAATTTGTATCAAATAATAGTCTGTTTTTTTTTACAATAAAATATGTTATGTAATTTTTTTATACTACATCGGTGGCAAACAAGCATACGGCCCACCTGATAGTAAGCAGTCTCGGTAGCCTATGTACACCTGCAACTCCGGAGGAGTTACATGCGCGTTGCCGACCCTAAACCCCCCCCACCCCTCGTTGAGCTCTGGCAACCTTACTCACCGGCAGGAACACAACACTATGAGTAGGGTCTAGTGTTACATACGCACTTCGATTCGCCAACGGCATATTACATTTTCTATGCAGGAAACATGAAATATACTACATATAGTGTATGTAGCAAGGTTAAGTATTTTATCATTTTTGATATACACGGTGTAACATGAGGAAACTGAAAGATTTACATAGTGTATTCCTGTTAACATTTAGAGACTAAAATGTCTTATCAGTAAACTTTTCTGGATTTCGCCTAGTTTCAGAATTAATACCAATAAAAAAAACATCTTATTGTAACTTAGTGGAAAACGCCTTTTTGATAGCGATGATGCCATATGGGGCGTAGTCTAAATATCCTTATTGATAGATGTCAAAAAGTGACAAGTAACCTTTGCAAATACTAGGTTTTACAATAAAATCGTAAATTCGTTTTCAATGCTAGTTTTACCATAGCATTAACTTTTTATGTACAAAGACATTCGACAATCTGAAAAACAAAAAAATATATTGGCGAAATTTGCTTAACCTCATATATATATTTTTTTCTTTTGGCCTCAGAAGTGCGTGGTTAAAATCTTTCGGGTTCTTCATGTTACACCGTGTATAAGGGGATAGTGGTGATATCACTAAGTTAAAAAGGATGATTGTCTCATCTAAATGCTAACATATGGTGAAAATAAATATAATTAATATACCCTTTGGACCCGGGTACGTCCTTAAACTACGTCCACAAGAGAGGTATGGGCATTGTAAATGTCATCTCGCTTTGTGTGGTAGGGTACAGCCAGTGGATGTCATTCTAGATCTAGAGCAGAGCGCAACTGGGGAAGTACCTCCACCTTACAGAAAACCGCAGCCAAATAACACTAGACCCTACTCATAGTATTGTGTTCCTGCCGGTGAGTAAGGTTACCAGAGCTCAACGAGGGGGGTGGGGGTTTAGGGTCGGCAACGCGCATGTAACTCCTCTGGAGTTGCAGGCGTACATAGGCTACGGAGACTGCTTACCATCATGCGGGCTGTATGCTTGTTTGCCACCGATGTAGTATAAAAAATAATAATATATGTGTATTAGACTGATTCTTTCAATCACGATTTCTTTAGTTTAAATGCACCGTCTACAATCTTTTTCTGCTTTGCATGAAGTTTGAGTGGTATATGTAGAATGCCTGATGGCATTATGTTCGCCCTTTATACATTAAGTTTTTCTTTTGTGCAATAAAGTTTAAATAATTGAATAGTCAAAATTACTATTAATTTATTACCTAAAATAATTATAATTCAGAAGAGGTAAGCTAAACATGCAAAAACAGTTGTTTACACTAAAGCGCCATCTCTGTCATGAACTACATACTTATCAAAATGTTGTTGAGGTAATGATATTCCCGCCTTCATTGGCAATACCAGTAAATGACGCTAGATGGCACCGAACTCAGATTGCAAAATATAAGATTTAAAAACCAAATCTTCATTATTACCTATCTAGTTATTGTTAAATTACCCAATTAATATGGTCGGTTCAAGACATTGCGGTTGTTAAATAATTATTTACTCAAACTATATTACCAAAGAAAGAAAAATATACAAATGGCGAACTTATTGTCAAAATACAGAGACATATTGTATTAAATATGCAAATAAAATAAAGAAAACAGTAACAGTTTCAAAACAACACGTGTAACTTCAGTCCTGCCGAGTCATGTCTGTCCCAGTGTCCATTCAGACGTGATTGGTGCAGGGACCATAAAAAATAGAAATATTAGGAATGTTTAGCCAACCAATCACAAATTTATCACTTCCATTTGCCAACGTCCATACCACGTTGAATACACCGGTTCTCGTCCGATCACCGAAGTTAAGCAACGTCGGGCGAGGTCAGTACTTGGATGGGTGACCGCCTGGGAACACCTCGTGTCGTTGGCTTTTTGCTATTTTAGCCCTAAAAATGTGCTTTTTTTTTTAAGTTCACCTCTGGCATGCTTAGGAGCAGATCTGCTTCAACCAAATTCAACTTTTTAAACATGAAGATGTCATGGTTGCTATACATATAAATGGCACATTTTTGACAGGCGCATACGAAAGGTTAAGAGGCAGAAAGTCTAAGATTAGTTCGTGTCTCATTGCTAATGAAGATGGGGCTGTACGGTATTGTTCATTACGCAAACCACTGTTCTAGGTATCGCCAGTCGTTATTTAATTGTTACATTGATAATAATAAATAAATATTATAGGACATTATTACACAAATGAAACGAACACATTATTAAGAAATGTAACGTTTTTTTGCGTGATTTCTGTATCATAAAAAGTTTTTCTATCAATTTAACGCAAACGAATATTCGAAAGTACATATATAGATGCGCACATATTTATGTAGTAATAGTATGTAATGACTTCATAAAACCTAATTATTTTTTGTAAGGAAAGCGAGCCACCGCTAAAAAAATTAAAAACCTTGAAGAAACTTTTTGGTCCATCTTATGTTTGGTGGTTAGTTGAACTTGCTATCGGTATCGTTCGTTTTTTAATTTATAAATTTTAGCTTTAGAAAGAAGATAAGCAATAATGGCGTATCTTTTTATTATTGACAAAAACGCTTTTGAAATATAAACTCAGGGCAAATGTTTAATATAAATTATAAATCATATATTTACATTATTTTCCTTTCATAATAGTTACTAATTATAAAAAGCATTTTTCAATAAATAGACGTGATAAGATAGTTTAGGTACCTTTTTTCTAAATTCTAAATAAAAACAAGTAATTTTCATGCTTGACTTTAACTCTCCAGGTGATAGCCCTATATACTTACTTTACTCAATGACCACAAAACATATGGTAAGTACAGCTACAGCGCCAATTCTGTAGCTGAGAAACCGGGGCACATTTTTTATATATTTTGTCCCATAAAAATTGACACTTGAGCCAACCACTTCGCGTATATATTTATGTAATTTGCACTTACTTGGCAGTTACAATGCATACAATCATGTCTCATAAGTCGTAAGGACACGGACTGGACGCCACTGATGGCAACTGTATGTAATTTTTGTTACGCTTACCACCTAACGTAGACGTCGTCCGATAGCAATAAATAATATATAACTATTCAGTGTTAGGTACCCCTTATGCGAGTTGGCGGAATATCGCTAAGTATATACGTGCATATCGTTGTCTCGCTCACACAACCGGTGCGGCCGGCGTGTGGATATGTAAGTGCGATAATCAAATAGGTATTACAAATATTTAAAAAAAAACACATTCCCTGCTAGTCAACCTTTAGATATAAGATAAACTTGTATCAATAATAAAGTCCGTGCTTCGCTTCGCTAACGCCATACATTTTCTATGCGGGAAACAAATACGCGTTCGTAATCATTCATATCGTCAATAGTAATAAAAATTATTGAAAAGTTAAGATTATTATTAATTTAATAGCTAATAAAAATAAATATAATTCAGAAGTGGACATGAAAAAACAGTTTGTTTATACTAAAGCGCCATCTCTGTCACGAACTACATACTGTACATAATTGTCAACGTATTGTTTAGGTAGTGATATTTCCGCCTTTATTGGCAGTGCCAGTAAATGCCGCTAGATGGCACTGAACTCAAATTTAATATATAAGGTTTAACCAATTTTTTTTTTACTGCCGATCTAGTAATTGTTAAATTATCCAATTAATATGGTCGGCTCAAGGCATAGCGGTTGTTAAATACTTATTGATTTAAACTACATATATTGTACAAACAGAAAAATTTAGAAATGGAGAACTTATTACCAAAAGGCATTTTTTACCAGTCAAACAGACATGGTATTTAATATGCAAATAAAAAAAAGAAAACAGTAACAGTTTAAAAACAGCACGTGTGGTTTAAAGATTTCAGTATGGAGTGCCGAGTCATGTTAATGTCTGTTCAAGTGTCCATTCAGACATGGTTGGAGCAAGGACCATTAATAATAGAAATATTAGGAATGTCTAGCCAAATAACAAATTTATCACTTCCATTTGCCAACGTCCATACCACGTTGAATACACCGGTTCTCGTCCGATCACCGAAGTTAAGCAACGTCGGGCGAGGTCAGTACTTGGATGGGTGACCGCCTGGGAACACCTCGTGTCGTTGGTTTTTAGGGTTCCGTAGCCAAATGGCAAAAAACGGAACCCTTATAGATTCGTCATGTCCGTCTGTCTGTCCGATTCTGTCACAGCCACTTTTTTCCGAAACTATAAGAGCTATACTGTTCAAACTTAGTAAGTGGATGTATTCTATGAACCGCATTAAGATGTTCACACAAAAATAGAAAAAGAACAATAAATTTTGGGGGTTCCCCATACTTAGAACTGAAACTCAAAAAATCTTTTTTCATCAAACCCATACGTGTGGGGTATCTATGGATAGGTCTTCAAAAATGATATTGAGGTTTCTAATATCATTTTTTTCTAAAATGAATAGTTTGCGCGAGAGACACTTTCAAAGTGGTAAAATGTGTGTCCCCCCCCCCGTAACTTCTAAAATAACAGAATGAAAAAACTAAAAAAAATATATGATATACATTGTCATGCAAACTTCCACCGAAAATTGGTTTGAACGAGATCTAGTAAGTAGTTTTTTTTTTAATACGTCATAATATTTAAAAAAAATATTTTTTTCATCAAACCCATACGTGTGGGGTATCCATGGATAGGTCTTCAAAAATGATATTTAGGTTTCTAATATCATTTTTTTCTAAACTGAATAGTTTGCGCGAGAGACACTTCCAAAGTGAAAAAATGTGTGTCCCCCCCCCCCCCCCACGTAACTTCTAAAATAACAGAATAAAAAATCAAAAAAAAATATATGATATACATTACCATGCAAACTTCCAGCGAAAATTGGTTTGAACGAGATCTAGTGAGTAGTTTTTTTAATACGTCGTAAAATTAAAAAAAAAATTTTTTCATCAAACCCATACCTGTGGGATAGGTCTTCAAAAATGATATGTAGGTTCCTAATATCATTTTTTTCTAAACTGAATAGTTTGCGCGAGAGACACTTCTAAAGTGGTAAAATGTGTGTCCAAAGTGGTAAAATGTTGAACAAGATTTAGCAAGTAGATGTTTTTTAATACGTCTCAAATGGTACGGAACCCTTCATGCGCGAGTCCGACTCGCACTTGGCCGCTTTTTTTACTTTTTTTGAGGCAGAAAGTCTTTAGTTCGTCCATCCGACCGTCTGTCACATACAGATCTCATGAACCGTGATAGTTAAGACAAATACTAAAAAGTACGGAACCCTCAGTGGGCCGAGTCCCAATCGCACTTGGCCGGTTTTTTTTTAATATTATTTTTTGCTTTATAAAGAAGACAAGTTCAGTAGTTTATCGTGAACATACATACAAACAGACGCGACGGGGGACTATGTTTTATAAGGTGTAGTTATTACGCGACCACTCTACGGCGATGATATATGAAACACCTTATACAGTATACAATGGACCTTAATACATTCTAATAAAGTTTATTATTATGTAATATTTAAAATAATACAAAAATGAAAATTGATTCAATGATGAATGAAATGATTCACATTAGAGGAGGCCTGTGCCCAGCAGTGGGACGTATATAGGCTGAATTATTATTATTTTATTATTAATATTTAAAATACACATGGCGGTCAAAAGGTTAACGCACAAATGCATTTCAATTGTACTATGGAGTGTCACTAAAAGCAAGTAATTGTGCCTAAATAATTACACATAGCGTTTACAAATTACTTCAGTATACATGCAATAACCTCAACACCAAACTAACATGCAAACTTAAAATGAAACAAAACTACGTAATAAATACCAATTTATTCGTTATAAACTCCTAATTTCCACAATTCAATGCAACATAGTCATTCAGCGGAGCGTACATGTAAATTTGTAAATATTTAAACACATTAATTATATAGATTATAAATACTATCCGGCATCCAGGGGATTAAGTCAGTCTGGAAAGGAAAATTTTACACGTGAATAAGTTGAACAAACAACACACTTAAAGCCTCATTTAGCAGCTTCAAGAATTCGCCGTTGTTCTACCGCCAGAGTGTAGCACTAGCACCTATCCTAAACCATAGACTAACTTAAGTATACATACTGTGACTACTACTGTGTACTTAAACAGTTTTTTTGACAAGGTTTCACAGATAATTAAATATAATATTGATGCCTTAAGGCGGTTTGTTTACTGAGGGAAATTTACCGGGAAGCGCGAAAATCTAAATTTAATTATCTGCCTCTTTATCGATCGAATATACAAGAGTGATAGACAGGTTTTGCAGTGGACCCTCAGAATGTGGTAGTGGCGCCCCCTACGCAGAGCTTCGTGTAGTATTCCCTATATTCGATACATTGCCAACTACAGAGTACAATAAATTCAGTCGATAGAGCAAATACTGCAATGTACCGAAAATCGCATGCAAGTTCTTGAACTGTCTAAATGGGGCTTTATTTAGCATTGGTGAACCTTATCTTGTTGCAATAAGGTTGACGATTGATCAATTAACGATGTTGACGATGGTATGGAGCCTAGTCTGGGTATCGAAAGATCACAGCCGCAAATAAAAAAAAGCGACAGTTACAGCGAACTACTAATGCATGGACACATTATGAGTGAATTAGAAATAGATTTTTTTTTCCTAAACATACAAACATTCAATAGAGTAGACATAGACATACATAAAAGAATAAGCATAGTGAGAATAAAGTGTCACGAAATGGCCTTAGCATGTGGCCCAAATTCACCCATAAAGTGGCCATGCAATTTTGTGACTGGGTGTACGTGATGCAATTTTTCTTACTTTCTTAATGCTTCGGAAATTTGCTTAGACGCCAATATTTACCATAACATTTGATATCTTAGGCGCATGGCACACTGCATCAGATTTACACGTCGCCCCCCTTTCTGAGCGAGACAAAGCTATCTGCGTACTGTAATAGCGACATCCCCCTGCAGTGTGGCATGCGCCATAGCTTTTTAACGGTAATCCTACAGATTTTTGCTGTTTGTTAAGGTCATACGCGTCACGTCGCTGACAAAAGTTGACTTTTCGATAAATGCTTTGATTGGTGATTTAAATAACTATTATTTAGTGCTTTGTCGCGTCGCGCCTCAGTTTAGACAAATAGACAGCGACAAAAGAATCAGTTCATTTTGCAGTTACAAAAAAAAAAAACTACTTATTATACAATACCTTATCATATCACATCACTAACGAAATTTATCTACTGATTTGATTTTCTAATCTATTTACTATAATGCAAACGAATTTGTTTTTTCTTACCTATTCGTTGTTAGGGAAAAAGTAACTCTTCTGTCTTTTCTTTACGAACGTTAAGTTAGGGTGACTTCTGCAAAAGAAAACAAGAGATCATTAGCATATTATTACGACTTAGTTTAAATCTATAAAATATACAAGATACATAGTTCCGCATAGCAATAAATACAAATAAAACTACACTAAAAGCTCTACCTAGGTCTAAGCTCTAATTTCACAGGCTAACTCTACAAATATGCTTTGCAGAACTATGCACTTACTGAGGGCAAACTTTTGGTGCCAACATCCTTCTTTTTAAATATGTGCCAAATCCCAGACAAGTTTTTGTAAAATGAATACTTCTCGTTTCTCCTTTAAAAAGCAGAAAATATGCGTAAGAATTTGGTGTTCTGTGCACTCGACAATATATTAAATCTAAATATTAACATCTAAATCTATACTTGCTTGTTTTCAAATTAAGATTGGTTAGTTTTAACCTTCTCAACGCTGTTTGCCTAACGTTGTGATTCCTATTCGATAACGACAAAAGTGGAGGCATACTCTATTAACCTATTCAGGGCCAGCGACGCAGCATATGGGTCATGCTCAAACAGTTCCGCAGGGCCAGTGACTCACATGTGAGTCATGAATAAATTCTGATTTAAACTAGAGCTCCTGATATCCGTGATACACGCCGATCCGTAGCTACGGGTTCTTAAGCCCGGCGGTACTAAGATCACGAATTTCACGAACACGGCAAGGTACGTACTTCGTACCTGCGTTCGCGTCCGGATTCACGTGACACGCCGTGACACGCCATGATACGTAGCCCGTACCTGCGTTCGTGTGCGGAGCTTCGGGCTCGGTTCCGTTGGATAGGTACTTATCGCACGTTTCGTAGGTTCGACACGCCCGGGAGAAAAATAAATAAGGACTAGGTATTATTGAATTGAGTTACCGCTTAGTATATAGAATACGGGACGTTCGTCGGACAAACATTTAAGAGTGAATTAAACTTAAATTGTATTTTTTGCATCGATTTGAATATAATGGTTATATTTAAATAATTTATGGGGTTATTCTGTTTTTTGTATAACCAGATATTGATTTTAGTCAAAACTAGCGACCTGCTCGTTGCATTGCACTAATATAAATATAAGGTGTAAAACTCCCTAGTAAGTATCATTATAATAATGAACTTAAGCAACGCTGTGCTACTGGTTGTCATTATTAAAGCAAGAGAAGACATTTTTTTCTGTTAAGGTGGTTCGATTTTCATACAAAAAACAATCGCTATTTATTAATTAATTACACAATATTATTGCATAAATAGTTGCGCATCTACTTTCGAATATTCATTTGCGCTAAATTAATAGAAAAACTTTGTTTCATACAGAAATCATGCAATAATCAACGTTATATTTTTATAAATTTTACTCATGTGTGTGTGACAAATGTCGTGTACAAATACATTGCGGCGTTGCCACCCCGCCTCGGACGGCCATCGGCGCGACGTTGCGATGTTTGACGCGTTTTTAGCTGACTCTGTCGACACTGACACTCAGTGTGACCAGGCGTACGATAATTGTCGTACATGTACGATAATTTGGGCCCCGGTATGACGTAATGTTCCAAAGAGCATTATCGTACACTAAAGTACTATAATTTCAGCCCTTGGATGATGCCACCTTAAAAGTCTAGTAATTTGAAGCAAAATATGACACTTTCTCTCAGAAATAGGCTAAAATTAGTATCTTTTGGGTGTTCGGCTCCTTGGTGTAAGTTTAAAGTTTAAAATGTCACAATTTCCTATATACCGTTTGAGTCTATCCCAAAAATACACAAACATAAACAGATTTTTTGCGCAATTTACGAAAATTGTCTTTTTTTATTATTAATTGGAAATTTAAGCTTATTTTGCTAGACATTTTTAGGGGCTGCCTTTTTGATTGGCGTACGATATTTTTTTTCAACGGTACAATAATATTGACACTCAAGTACGATAATTCTCTTCCGCTCACCTGGCATCACTGCTGAAACTTGACAGGACCTGGGGGCCTACCGCGAAAACCTAAATTCGCAAGTTGCGGGGATCTTTCTCTTTTACTCTCACTAAGACGTAATTAGAGTGACAGAGAAAAATGCCCGAAATTGACGAATTTCGATTTTCCCGGTAGCCGCCCTGGTGCTTCAGGTACTTGATAGAAAACAACGCTGCCGCATGTTCTGAATTGTGATTTTATGTGTTTTTGGATTGAAAATGAAAGCAACGTCTAAATCAAGTTACAAAAATCATCGATATTCTGGTCCGCGAAAAACCAGGAAAAGTGTAACTGTAATTTGGAGTCTACAAAAATGACCAATTCATAGAAAATATGACCTAGAAACTAGTTCACTTTTATAAAACTCAATTTTGCCCGAGATTGTACTTAGGCGAATACCTAAGGGAGCTAAGTGTATTGATCTTGAATAATTAGTTGGCTAATACATATATGACTCCAACATGATATGGACATTTACATCATAACTATTATACCTAGTTGGTTACTAAGTTCTGTTACTCGATTTCTTTATTTCTTCCTAGCGTTGTTCCAGCATATTGCCACGGCTCAATGGAGCTTGGGGTCCGCTTTGACAACTAATCCCAAGATTTGGCGTAGGCACTAGTTTTTACGAAAGCCACTGCCATCTGACCTTCCAACCCAGAGGGTAAAACTAAGCCTTGTTGGGATTAGTCCAGTTTCCTCACGATGTTTTCCTTCACCGAAAAGCAACTGGTAAATATCAAATGATATCTGTTCTGAAGTTCTGGTACTCGATTTGCAACCTCTTTATTTCCGTTAAAACAAATGCTACCGAAAAAATTAAAAATGACATAATGTGGTGGATTTGTGAGCTATAATTATATACCACACAAAACGCTTATCTCGTCGTATCTATAATGAATTGGGGCCTAAAAGAGAATCGTATTCCAATTTTTTGAAACGCTTGTATTACTTTCTGTATTAACTAAAAGTTGCCTTAAAATTCAGCTTTTATACTAAAAACGGCTTTAAATATGTTAAATTAACAAAATATATTTTGACAGATGCTTTCGCGCCCAAAACGCTCTTTGAAAATTGTGTGACGTCACAGTTTATGGTTTGACACATAACTACATACACACGTAGAAGATACGAACTGTCAACTGATATTTGTCATTTGTTGTTAATCGCCTAACTGTCAACAGTGTCAATCCGAGAGTTGTGACGTCACCAGAATCTTCAATGACGTTTCGAGTTTGGTCACGTGACGTGTGCCAAAAGATATTTTAAATTCAATATTTACAAAAATATGGTCATTACAGGTCTCCTAAAAGTAGTTTAACATGTTCTTATAATCCAAAAGAATTTTTTGGGATACAATTATGCCCTAAGATTTGTAGATGGAAACGACCCTATTGCGTTGCACAAATGTGGGCACCCGCCAAACATGATTTTGAGTGTGTCATACTCAGGGCTAACACAGATTCATTTCTGTGAAAAAGGTGTGAAAACCGGAAACTGGAAACCGTTCTCGAACCAATAGTGAAGCCCTTAAGCCACACCCTATTTCAAAACCAGCCATGGATCTTTGAACAGGACTCAGCTCCTGCACATAAGGCAAAAACAACTCAAGCCTGGTTTCGAAGGAACAAAATTGACTTTATTGCCCATGAAGACTGGCCGTCCTCCAGCCCGGACCTTAAGCCCCTGGATTATGCCATATAGCAGGTTATTGAGGAGAAAGCCTGTGCTAAACCCCACACAAATCTTAACTCCCTCAAGCGGGCCATAGTTAAGACAGTGACGGAATTAGACATGACAATCGTGCGTGCCGCTATTGATGACTGGCCTCGTCGTTTGAGGGCCTGTGTCAAAGCCAGAGGAGGCGATTTTGAATGATATTGTCATATGTAATTCCTGATTTTGTGTACTTCATTTTAATATATACTTTATTAAACTTTCGTTGGTATATTTTATGTAGATAAAGATTATTGCAGTAACAGAATTTAATAACCAACTAGGTAGAAAACAATGCAATACATAAACACATAAATTGGATATGATGTGATCCGTTGAATGAAATTGACAATAAATAAAATAAATAAATAATTTTCTATCTCTAGGCATTGTGTGAAACTTCTAGTTGTGTCAAAATATCGGGAAATCAATAATATAAACAAACATGGTAAATATCTCATTTCTTTTTATAATGGTTATAAATAGAAGGCCATGCAATTTTGTAACTCACTGCAATTTAATTAAATGTATCGTAAAAAAAATGTTTTAATTCTACTGTAAAATAGTACCTACTTTTTTAAAGGCTGGGCAGTAAGGGATTGCTTTAATTTTAGAACAAAAGAGCGTTTTTTTTTTGAAAAAAATTCCGGAAATTCTGACTTACAAATTTGGACTTTCTTAGGTTCATTCTACTTAGAATCTTCTCCACCCTAGCATTAAAAAAAGATATCCTAAAATATCCATACCATTACGTCACATTTTAGTGTGAAAGAAATTTCAATGTAAAACTAAAATTTCAATACAAATTTTCGGGTTTTTTTAGCACGAGGACTGATTATGCTAGTGATTCTGAGTTGGAAGAACCCAAAAATATCATGATGTGTGAGAATCAGATTTTTAATATTTTTATGGAAAACGCTCATATTTCTCATAAAATAATTTATTAATAATAGGTACTTGATAATACTGATAACAAAAAAAATTAATGAGTCTCGAACCCACATCCTCTTGCATGTATTTCCACGTACATACCGCAACGCTATTGAAGCCTACTCACGCTGTGCCAAATTGTCTACTACAAGGATCCCAGTAAGACTGTTTGAATGTGTGAGTGATACTTAGAAATAGAGTCAAGAAACATTCTGTCGACATTAAGGGGTAGTTTTTGTACAATGAAGTGTTCAATGTTTGTTGTAATAGTTCAATATTTATTTAAAGGGTGCGCTAAACATAATTTACAGTATAGAAATACCAAGACTACTCCACAAAAAAATTAAAACTCAAAATTTGCAATTGTGTCGCCATCTAGTGAGGTTTAAGCTTTGGGTAACCTAGTCGAACCACCTTAAGTATTAATGAAATGAATGAAACATACTTGTAAAAGCTTGCTACTATCAAAGAATATAACGTAGCTTAAATATAAACAAGGCATTCAAATTAATAATACAGGTAAACAAATTCAACAAAAACACATGTACGGAGCCACGGAAAAAAAGTACGCAGCTGCAGTTCTTATCAGTTTCGGACTTTCGGCACATTAAAAAGTACTGTTTATTTCTAGATTGAAGGTAATAATGACATATTATTGTTAGTGTTTTATTGTATGACTAACAAGCTAAGCCAACATACCGGGGTTTTTTTTTGTAGATAAGAAGTGCTGTTGCACGTGCAGATAAAGATAATAAGATTTGCGAGCGACTTTAAAATGAAACAAACAATATGCATAAGTAGCTGTGAGCTTTACATTTTGTTCGTGAAGTTGAAAGAAATGACCGCGATGTTTTGTTTTACAAATTCGTGGTATTTTTTATTTAATCTGGAGGGGGCAGTTTAGAATTTTGAACTCACATTCATTGTCATTAGTTACTCCTGACATCACAGTTGGTCTCCTGACACACAGTGTTGTTGTATTATTTTAGCAACCCGCTTATTAAAGTAGCTATTCATTGTAACTATTGTTTGGTTCTTTTCATTTATTACTCATTAATATTTAAAAGGCCTTACTATTGGAAATAAATTTAATTCAAAAGTAATGAAACGGAATAAGAGCTATGAATAAAAAACTCACGATACATTTTTATTCGTAGCTCTTAGAGACCGCATCGTATCTTCACTCAACGTCGCGGGCGGACCGAACCGGCGTGTTCTTAAGATACGTGAAGCCGTGATCACGCCTACACGGATTTACACGGATTCACGTACCCTAATTTCACGTAACCGAATGTCACGTGCGGAACGGACCAGAAAACCGTTGCCGTGAAACACGAAACCGGGCGCACGGCTACGGGTTCACGAATCACGGACACGACCGCGAGCCCTAATTTAAACATAAACCAAACGTAATTTGACGTAATAAAGTACGTATCCACTAAGTTAACAACCATTTCTATAAGGTATATTACGATAAAAAAAATGCGTTTTTAGGGTTCCGTTGTCAACTAGGAACCCTTATAGTTTCGCCATGTCCGTCTGTCTGTCTGTCTGTCTGTCCGAGGCTTTGCTCCGTGGTCGTTAGTGCTAGAAAGCTGAAAATTGGCATGGATATATAAATCAATAACGCCGAGAAAGTCGTACAATAAAATCTAAAAATTTAATTTTTTTTAGGGTACCTCCCCTACACGTAAAGTGGGGGTGAATTTTTTTTAGCTACTACCCTACTGTGGGATATCGTTGGAAAGGTCTCTCAAAACTAATATGGGTCTTCAACAAACATTTTTTGATAAAGTGAATATATTCGGAGATAAACGCTCCGAAAGAAAAAAAAATGTATCCCCCTCTAACTTTTGAACCATAGGTTATTGTCGTCAAGTACACAGAAAATCCGTCTATATTGTGGTTATCTATCAGTAAGAGCATAGTCCCCAAAACTCAAAATTGTTAATGTAACCTCCCGCATCAGTAGTTTGACTACATTCCCAAGCACATTATATTTGGCCACGTCCATGCCGTATTGTACAATGTTGTTGGCGCAGTATGAAGACATAGGCGCCACACAAGTGTTGTATACTAGTAATGCGAACATCCATTTCTGCGTCTGGTTGCTTCCTAGGCTTCTGTTTGACAGCGGCCGTTCTTTCTGTTTGACAGGCGTGAGCTGCGGCAGGGTTGACTCTGAGCTAGTCGGGCGTAAGCTAGGTGGGAAATGATTGGGGTTAGTATTGGGAAAGTACATGGGAAAGGGTTGAATGAATGATACTTACTTGGCGCCGAAGTATGAGGGCGGTGTTGTGTCCAGCACACTGGTTGGCTGTAAGAATATAAAATGTAATAAGATTTTGAATTTTTTTTACTTACAAGATTTTGTCGTTAACTGTACTTTTTTAGCCAGTCATCTGCTACTCATCAAGATCTTAATTATTTAATGTGAAAAACTGGGTTTTATAAACTTCTTATGGGTATAAATTTCATCTTAATCAGACATCAGGTTCTGAGAAAATGTTGTTTGCAAAGTAGGTCAAAACTTCAAACCTACTTGAATAGGGACACAAACTAACAAACATTAAATATTAAAAAATAAATAATCAGAAAGCGTGTGGTGTGGTCACTAACTATAATTTCCAAATACAATTAGTTTCTACAGTGGTTTCCAATCTTCAAACATAGGACAGATGCCCGAGCAGATACAGTGAGTAAAGTACCTCCACTGTCTTCTCTTGTTCCCTAGACTTGACTGTATAAATCTACTTTTACTAACCGTATTCTCCTTCTCCTCGCTATCGGACGCATTGGTCGACGACAGCTTCTTGTTCTTGCACAGCGCCGGCTGGCACCGGCAGCCGCCCCCGCAGCCGTTGCCGGCCTTCACGCAGCCGCACATCTTGGTGGAGCAGCTGCCGCGGCAGGTGCACTGCGTGGTGCCGCCGCTGTCACGTTTGACGGCGCGCGTGGGTTCACGTTCTCGGAGACGTTCGTTGGAATTGTTGGCGTTCTCGGCGGTGAAGTTGTTTGTGAGGCGGGAGCGCTGCGCCTGTGTGCGAATTAGTTGTAGGGATCAGAATCGTAATTTACGAGAAACAGAACTAAAAGATTTAACTTTTAGATTTACCTATTCACTTTATGGCTCTACAAATAAGATCATGGCAGATGTTTTTGCGGCCGTCGTTTTGTAACATATTGTTGCAGGTGACTGTCCCTGTAGGGGGAAGGTGGGGAGGATTCGTACACCGGGAGGCTTCGTACAGTGGTCATATCTCGACTATTAAACGCTGATACGCTCATATTTATTTTAATGTGAATCCAATCAGAAATACGCTGTTATTATAGACAAATAAATGGAGGATGAAGTAACATGAGTGTCATTTTAAAATAGTTGTTAGTTTTTATTTTACAAAATTCAGGACTAAAAGCGTACGAAGCCTTCCCACCTTCCCCTATTCGTTTTAAAGCCCCCGACTGGCCGTACGCGGCGCGGCCGAGCCGGGCGGCGCGGGCGGTGGTTGGCGCGGCACGATCACAATGTATACAATTGAATGGATGTGTTTTGAACGACAGCGCGGCGCGTGCGCCCAGTCCACGGCCTTAAAACAGCCTGGCCCTACAATCGGAATCGTCATCGTTCTACCCATCCTCTTCCTCCTCGGAAAATTCTGCGTATTCAGTCTTATCTCCCTTCTCTTTCTAAGTCTAGCCGTTTGATCGTACTTGTATACGCTCCTAAAGCGGCGTGGCCCTTCAATAGGGATCGCCTTCATTCTGTCCTCTTCCTCCTCGGAAAGCTCTACGTATTTAATCTTGTCTCCCTTCTCTCTCTCTATCTCTAGCCGTCTGATCGTACCTGTATACGCTTGTAAAGCAGCGTGACCCTCCAATCGGGATCGTCATCATTCTACCCGTCCTCTTCCTCCTCGAAAAACTGCGTATTCAGTCTTGTCTCCCTTCTTTCTCTAACTCTAGCCGTTTGATCGTACCTGTATACGCTTGTAAAGCGGCGTGGCCCTCCAATCGGGATCGTTGTCATCATTCTCCCTGTCCTCTTCTTCCTCGTCGGAAAGCTCTACGTATTCAGTCTTCTTATCTCCCTTCTCTTTCTTGCTCTTCTTCTGTTTCTTGGCGTTGCCGTTCGTGGACGCTGTGCGGAGTTGTTCAAGTTCGTCTGCCAGTTTTTTCTGAAATTTTATCAAGTGGTTAGTTTATGGACATTTTATGTGCGTTTGTTTTTTGATTCCTTTACAAAAACTTAATAGCTTAGAAAGTTTGCAGAAGAAAATACTGTATTTCCATAGTTTTATTGCGATTTCTAAACACATGCTGTCAAATTGTGCGCTTGATACTTACATATTAATGATAATAGTTATCCTTTTTTCCCCATAATTGATTGCGATACTGTGGCACATTTTAAAGTAACGAATATAAATCCATTTCTATCTTCTATCCTATCTCAGTTGCAATAGCAACTTGTGCCTACTAAGATATCTATCTAAATCTTTATTTGTGGTGTAATCACAATATAATAACGACTCTCTACAAAAACACATAATCAGTAACATACATTTTCAGCTTCAATTTGGTCCAATTTCTCTTGCTGATACTGAATCACGATCTGCAGATGTTATTTCAAGTTAATCTAAACTAAAACTCGAAGGAAACTCTTTCTGGCTCCCTACCTACAGAAAAAAAGTCAACAATCTACAATAAAACGTGGGAAACCAATAAGGATAGTATATTTTGAGCACACTACATACATTCTCGGCCTCGACCTGGTCCAGTTTTTCTTGTTGGTATTGGATCACGTTTTGGAGGTGCTGGCACGCTTGGCTCTTGTTGCCGACGACCCCGCGTTGAAGGGCGACTAACGCCGATAGCTGAAATGGAAAAATTAGCTGAAAGAATTGCAAAAGAATTGTACATTACAATTAAACATAATCAACCTTATTTTAGTACTAATATGATTTACTATGGCTTTGAAGTTGTGGTGGTATGTAGTGAGTTTTGGTTGTCACCTGACGATATACTTATATGTGTATGAATTAAGTACAATAAATACAATCTTATTTAACAATTTGCTTAAGGAGCACATGAAAAAGTGTCGTATAGAGCTCTCGCGATGGGAGCAGCAGGCAGCCATGCGAACGGAGTGGCGGGCTATAATAAATGTCAAAGTAGCTGAATTCGAAGCGCGTCGACGCTCAGAGCTGGATGTCAAGCGCGACGATATAAAGCCAGACCACCTGCGGCAATACACTATAATTACACAAATGGTGTGCTCACATGCCCGCAATGTTCGCGAACTTTTGGTAACAAGATCGGCTACGTCAGTCACTTGCGAGCACACCAGAGACAGCAACGGAGTTGATAGCAGTCGCCGTGGCCGAATCGGCCGTGGAGTAATTATTTGTATCTCCGTTAAAAACTCTCGGGTTTTTAAGCCCGGTCATTTATAAGGCGTGCGTGGGGATATAGATCTAACACGTAGAGGCCGTTTGGAGAGCTTTGATGTCTTGTAGAACGTCTGCTGGAACCCATTCATGGGTACGTAAATAGATACCCATAAACCGGTTTCAGCAGGCATTTGAGGCTATTGCAGAAAAATAGAAAGGTCTATGGTTTGAATTTGGGTGGACAATAAAACTGGGCTATTGCTAAGAGTTTTGGCCACCTGCCATAACATTGTGATATACAGTGTTATCAAGGCAGGCGGTGACTCGCCACTCGCTAGATGGGCACCTGACGCGCCATCGTACCGACGGCGGCGCTACTCCGGCGTCAGCGGCTCAGGGGTGTCGAGAGGTGCGCTGCGCTTTCTCCGAAGTTACTCGCGGCGTTATGCCCTTTAACACTTCCACCCCTGGAGCGTATAGCTCTAAAGTCTCCCCCTCTGGACGGCCAATTAAGGCAAGCCAGAGCTGAGAGTCCTACGGGTCCCCTTGAGGTTCCCCTCTGACCTCCGTCATCGCATTCCGTGCGCACTCGTAAAGTGGTCAGATGTGTAATGAACCCTCGCGGACGTCAGCTGGCGACGGGTTGATGAACCGGGCTCATGAAACATGGCCCTTTTTCGCCCGGGATGCTATTGGTCATGGAAATCCGTTCCTGGACCATGGTCTAGAGGTTTATTACTCTAGCCACATATTACGTTAACAATACCGAGGGAGTAGAGCATGATTCATTGATGAGCATTTCTAATTCATATAGTTAGAAAAATACGGGTAGTCCATCTCGCACGCGAGATACTGTCCAGCTATATTGATACCAAGCCTTCTTACCTTCTGTTCACTCTGTAGCTTATGATTAGCGAGTTTCTGCTCCAGCTCGGCCTTGCAATTCTCGAATTCTATCATCAGCCTGTCGTGCGCCTCCTTAATCTCCTCGTAGCGCGCCTGGTAGCCCTTCTCGCTCTGGTTCTGGAGCTCTTTCTTAGCTTCTACTAGGAGATCGAAGAGGCATTTGAGGGCGACTTTAGCTTCAAGCATGGATTGCACGTTGTCCCATTGGGTGCGGGATTTGTTTTCTGGAAAAGGAATATAATATTTATTTATGAGCGTGCGACTTTTAATCCGGAGATCGCGGGTTCAAACCCTGGCTTGTAACAATGAGTTTTTCGGAACTTATGTATTGTTCCACTAACGCCAGTTTCAGGTCTCAGTGTAGCTGGGACGGGATTTTGTTTTCTTACACGCCTCCCGAGCTCGTCCCACACGTGATTAATCGGATTTTGTGCTCACTAGATGGCGCCACTGTAGATGCTGGTCCAGAAAAGCAGCTATAATAATTCTGCTATACTTATTTAAAAATAATATCACGTTCTAATATACACAAAGGTATTTTAACGTCTAAATTTGCCGTTTTTTAAACCTGTTTCATTTTGCATAATATATTTTAGTTGGCACTTTTTTAAAACAACTATGTTTAACATAATTAATCAAACATAGAAAACAGATTTACCGCAATTATGAATAAGGAGTGAAAATTCGCTATATAAAAGCATGTAACCCCGAAAAAGATTATGCATGTCACAATTTGAGAGCCCTCCATCTACACTAGCGCCCCTAGTGGCGACATTAAACGCGTTGGCCCTCGTTGCCGCGGCGGGTAACCTTACCCTGATCAGCGGTGAGTATTTTCTGCTGCAGGTCGGATATCTGCGCCTTGCGAAGCGCCAGATTATCTTCGAGCTCGGTTATCTTCTCCTGGTTCTCCTCGCTGTCAGGCCCTTTGCGAAGGAGCTCTATCTGTTCTGTTATCCACGCCCTGTAAGGAATTATTGAGTGAAGTTAATAAAGATAGCCTGGTATAATATTGATGTTAAGCGTCATGATTACCAACGCCTTGACTATCATTAAGTAAATAATATCAAATATCAAACATTTATTCAGCAAATAGGCCACAGGGGCACTTTTACATGTCCATTTTTACAAACAATAAATTAAAAAAAAAACAATTACAAATATCGAATCTATGAAATAATAAATACTTTATTAGATATGTATACTGTCTCTAAATGTCAAATTACACAAAAAAAAACTATGATAAAAAAATAAAATACTAAAATTCTTTAGAGATGTATAAGTCTCTAAGTGTCAGAGATAAAATATAAAAATATATATTAAATTATCCTTAGAGATGTAGAGGGTCGCCAAGGCTTGAATTCTTATATAAATAATTAATGGACAAAAAAATTAAAACAGACAAGAACCGAATGAAGTGTCTCACGTTAATGTCACTCAAAAGTAAAGTTACATACTTTAACATAACCTGTACCCCGTGTAAGCTTAAACAGACCTATAATAAATATTAAAAGACATTATTACATAAATCCAATTCTTAACTGCATGTTCTGCAATCCGGACAAGCACTCGTACATAAGGAGATCCAAACGCGCAAATGGCATTGGATTGGTCATATCCTCAGGAAACCTGACACCCACCTATCCAAGGTGGCCCTGACCTGGACGATGCCCGGAAAACGGAAACATGGTCGCCCTAAATCTACTTGGCGCCGTTCCGTGGAGCAAGAGTTGGGTGTATTGGGGATGGGGTGGGAGGAGGTTACCCAAGCTGCCCAGGACCGGAGTCAGTGGAAGAAAATGGTTCGAGCCCTACACCCCAGCAGGGGGTCACAGGATGAAAAGAAGAAAGAAGATTACATAAATTGACTAAGTCCCACAGTAAGTTCAATATAAAGTATATAATGCAATGATTCCTCAGGCTGTGGAGAATTCTGATTTAAAACTTGCTTTTATGAGCCTATATAATTTCATAACATATATTATAAAGAAGACATTTCCGGATAAACGTAAAACTGGATAATAGTCCTTAAGTAGGATATTAGAACCATAGATTTAGATTTTTAGATTTATTTATTTTCATAATGATAAATTACAGTATAAATTATTCTTATGTTAATCTATATGAATTTACATTATGATCGTCAATGATTTGGCATGCAAACATATAATTATAAAACGTCAATAATAATTATCAAAAAAAAAAAAAAAAAAACAAATTCGAAATTACCGTCAAATTAAAAACTACGAAACAAAAGAAACAGGAAAACTAAAAAGAAATAATGGAATACATGTCAAACTAAATATTTAGTAGATATCACATAATGATCGTCATTAAAACTAAGAGCAGTAATAATAATATTCTAGAACAAATGTCATCTTAAATCAATTTTACATAAACTATAATGTTAAACAGTTATTATAATTTTAATTCCATGTATTCATTCACTGAATATAATGGGTTTTCCAATAAAAAATTCCTCAATTGACGTTCAAATGCTTCGTCAGATATTTCAGTTCTTAATTCGGCGGGTAGACGTTCGTAATAAGTTGGGCCTATTACTCGCGGATTCTTACATGAAAGTGCCATGCGACGCGGCACTGTTCGCAGTCTTCCCGTCGATCTGATTTGTTTGCCCATGACTTCGACACGTTTGAACATAGAGAAGTTTTTTCTCACGAACATCAGAACTTGAAACATGTATAACGAATAATGCGTCATTATACCATTATTTTTAAAAAGTTCCTTACAATGGTGCATTGGTTTAACTCCAGCTAGTAAACGGATCGCACGTTTTTGGAGAATTAATACTCTCTTTGCATCTGTGGAATTTCCCCAAAGCAGTGTACCGTATGACATCAAGGAGTGAAAGTGCGAGAAATATACGGCTTTAAGTGACTTCCTTGATATCAGAGGTTGTAATTTTTTTAATGCAAAGATAGAACTACTCAACCTGTTACAAAGCAGATCGACATGGCACTTCCAGTTAAGATTCGAGTCAAGCATGAAACCCAGAAATTTTGTTTCATTACATAGTGGCATTGGACCGTTACTAATACATGGAGGCACTGTGGTGCTGCGACCCGAGAATATCATCACATTGGATTTCGTTATATTTAACAGTAGGCCATTCGATGAAAACCATGTTTGTAATTGGTCACAAGCCTCATGTATTCCCTCGGCCAACTGCGCATGTGTTTTTGCCCTCAGGACAACGGTTGTGTCGTCTGCAAATAACACAGATAGCCCATTTGTGATGGCAGAGGGTAGGTCATTCACAAATAATAAAAACAGTGTATTACCGGCTGCTGACCCCTGAGGAATGCCCAAATCAACATAACCAGTGTCTGAAACGTATTTTTTGCCACTAAGTAACATTTTCACTACTTGTTGACGGTCAGTCAAGAATGATGCAAACAATTTGTGTGCTGAACCATTTATGCCATAGAGGCTTAATTTATTTAATAGCAAATTATGGCTAATGATGTCAAAAGCCTTAGACAAATCGCACAGTATGGCGGCCATCTTGTACCTGTCATCTAGACCAGTCAAAATGCAGTCAACGATTCTGTGTGCTGCCGTAGTAGTGGAGCGTTTTTGTCTGTAGGCGTACTGGTTGTCGGTGAGTAAAGCGTTCTGTTCTAAGTAGGTCATCAGGGAAGATGATAAAATGGACTCCACAAGTTTTGAGACGGTAGGTACTATAGTTATGGGCCTGTAATTGTTTACATCACTCTTATCACCCTTTCCTTTATACACCGGGCATACGCGTGTATTTTTAAGGACATTCGGATATATTCCAATTTTAAACATGTCATTAACTAAAACTATTAATATGTCAGATAGAATAGGCCATATAATTATTATGATATTTAAAGATATGTCATATACATCTACAGTCGTACTGGTCTTTAACATTGACTTTATATTTTTATCCAAAAGCTCACGAGTAACAACAGGAAATGTGAATGACGGTATATCAGCGCTGCCCAAGTGCCTACTGACGTACTGTTTGGACAGTTCTTCATCACTGTTTATTGCATGTTTTTTAGCGATGTTCAAAAAGTGTGAGTTGAATGCATTCGGAACCTCTTCATGAGACATATACGCATTATCATTTTGTTTTTTTAATGCAGACCTTCTGGGAGTTTGATTTTTTACCTATCTCCTCATTTATGATCCTCCACAATTCTTTTGAAGGATTTACGGTTTCTGCCAGTCTGGTTTCAATGTGATTTTGACGCGCACGGAGCGTCTCTGACTTGATGAGTTTCGAGTAATGATCTATGCAGTCCGATATGATCGGGTTGTTAGGATATTGACGTCGTATCTCGTGAAGGTCGCGGTGTTTTTGCATATATCCAAACAGCTCGTCAGTTGCCCACGGAACAGGTAATTTCTTTTTGGGCCTTAACTGTTTAACAGGGAAATGCAAATCTATATAATATGTCAATATATTAAATAATTTGTCAAATTTAGAATTAATGTCAATATTATCATCATAAATAAAATTAAAATTATAATAAGATATGTCAGTATAAAATAAATAAATAGATTCAGTATTAAATAATCGGCGTTCAAATGTCTTATTTGCTTTGGATTTTTGAATCTCACTTTCCAACGTAAACACATAGCGTTGCGCGTTATGATCACTTATGGCAGTGTCCACTGGCGTTACAGTGAGGCAGTCGCGCGCGTAGTTCGCGCGCATAAGAATAGGTATTAGGGTAAGGATGGTATTAGAACGCTAATAGAGTAATTATAAGCAAAACTGGGGACGCATTGTGTGGAACAAAGTAGAGAACATAGAGGCCACTTAATGTAAAGCGAGAAACTCTCAATCTATCAATCACTTTCTGGTCCATGTAGGTGATTTTGTGTCTTAGACAAATAAGTCATAATAGCCCAAATACCTGTACTCCATGAGCTCTTCAAGCGACTTCTCCGCCTCCACAATACTCAAATGAACCTCGAGTTCCTGCTCGATGTATTGCTGTACCGCACCAGCCTTCACGTTGCCCTTGGCGCTGCGCTTCATTTGGGTCTGCTTCTGTCTGTCTAAAGCCTCCTGAAAAACAAATTCATATTTAAGATTTTTTCTTTAAATATTTGTTTGGTATATTTTTTTTTTTGTTAAAAGTATCATAAAATGAATTTTAAAAGTAATTATTACAATCTTATACCTTTAAACGAGCAATTCTTGTATATATATTTCTGTGATCTCGGAAACGGCTCTAACGATTTCGCTGAAATTTGGTATATGGGGGTTTTTGGGGGTATACAATCTATCTAGATTAGTCTTATGTTTGGGAAAACGCGTGTTTTCGAGTTTTCATGCGTTTTTCTTTCGACGCAGAATATGTTCGCTAATTTCGTGTTGCCGGCCACTGTCCGTCTGGTCCAGCGGGTTAAGCCGCGAACTGCTAAACGAGTGTTACGGGTTCGAATCTCGCACAGTGACTAACTTTTGTTTTTTTTTTATATGTTCAAGTTTATATATAATTTTTTAATTTTTATTGTTTTAGACAACTTTAATTTAGTAAAAAAAATTAGTTAAGATTATCAATTAGCAAAGCTCGGTCGCCCAGGTACTTAATAATTTAAACTAATACTAAAATATGACTAAATTAAATCTAAATTCTTTAAATTGGAGATACTTCTCTAGACGTGGAATATTATCGACATAAATTCCACTTCACTGTGCTATGATTAAGAGGAGATACTTCCCGAGCTGAGTTTAAGCGTTAACTTATTTAGGGAGGGTTTAATTTCTACCTTTGTTGACGGCGACTGCTTCCTCCATCTTCCTCTTAAGCACGTTCTGCTGTTTCGCGTGCAGAGACTCCATCTTGGCCATGGCGTTGGCTTGCGGTCCTCGTTGAGCCGTACCATGGAGTATATTGTCAACTCCTATCTTACCTTAAGCCTCTTGTTGACGGCGACTGCTTCCTCCATCTTCCTCTTAAGCACGTTCTGCTGTTTAGCGTGCAGAGACTCCATCTTGGCGATGGCGTTGGCTTGCGGTCCTCGTTGAGCCGTACCATGGAGTATATTGTCAACTCCTATCTTACCTTAAGCCTCTTGTTGACGGCGACTGCTTCCTCCATCTTCCTCTTAAGCACGTTCTGCTGTTTCGCGTGCAGAGACTCCATCTTGGCGATGGCGTTGGCTTGCGGTCCTCGTTGAGCCGTACCATGGAGTATATTGTCAACTCCTATCTTACCTTAAGCCTCTTGTTGACGGCGACTGCTTCCTCCATCTTCCTCTTAAGCACGTTCTGCTGTTTAGCGTGCAGAGACTCCATCTTGGCCATGGCGTTGGCTTGCGGTCCTCGTTGAGCCGTACCATGGAGTATATTGTCAACTCCTATCTTACCTTAAGCCTCTTGTTGACAGCGACCGCTTCCTCCATCTTCCTCTTAAGCACGTTCTGCTGTTTCGCGTGCAGAGACTCCATCTTGGCCATGGCGTTGGCTTGCGGTCCTCGTTGAGCCGTACCATGGAGTATATTGTCAACTCCTATCTTACCTTAAGCCTCTTGTTGACAGCGACCGCTTCCTCCATCTTCCTCTTAAGCACGTTCTGCTGTTTCGCGTGCAGAGACTCCATCTTGGCCATGGCGTTGGCTTGCGGTCCTCGTTGAGCCGTTCCATGGAGTATATTGTCAACTCCTATCTTACCTTAAGCCTCTTGTTGACAGCGACCGCTTCCTCCATCTTCCTCTTAAGCACGTTCTGCTGTTTCGCGTGCAGAGACTCCATCTTGGCCATGGCGTTGGCTTGCGGTCCTCGTTGAGCCGTTCCATGGAGTATATTGTCAACTCCTATCTTACCTTAAGCCTCTTGTTGACAGCGACCGCTTCCTCCATCTTCCTCTTAAGCACGTTCTGCTGTTTCGCGTGCAGAGACTCCATCTTGGCCATGGCGTTGGCTTGCGGTCCTCGTTGAGCCGTTCCATGGAGTATATTGTCAACTCCTATCTTACCTTAAGCCTCTTGTTGACAGCGACCGCTTCCTCCATCTTCCTCTTAAGCACGTTCTGCTGTTTCGCGTGCAGAGACTCCATCTTGGCCATGGCGTTGGCTTGCGGTCCTCGTTGAGCCGTTCCATGGAGTATATTGTCAACTCCTATCTTACCTTAAGCCTCTTGTTGACAGCGACCGCTTCCTCCATCTTCCTCTTAAGCACGTTCTGCTGTTTCGCGTGCAGAGACTCCATCTTGGCCATGGCGTTGGCTTGCGGTCCTCGTTGAGCCGTTCCATGGAGTATATTGTCAACTCCTATCTTACCTTAAGCCTCTTGTTGACAGCGACCGCTTCCTCCATCTTCCTCTTAAGCACGTTCTGCTGTTTCGCGTGCAGAGACTCCATCTTGGCCATGGCGTTGGCTTGCGGTTCTCGTTGAGCCGTTCCATGGAGTATATTGTCAACTCCTATCTTACCTTAAGCCTCTTGTTGACAGCGACCGCTTCCTCCATCTTCCTCTTAAGCACGTTCTGCTGTTTCGCGTGCAGAGACTCCATTTTGGCCATGGCGTTGGCGCGCTTGCGGTCTTCGTTCCGGAGTCGTAGCATGGCGCGTTCGTTGTCGGCCTTCCATTTGCGGAACTTCTCGCTTTCTTCGCGCATTTGACGGATTATTTTCACCTATGTAAGGATTTCATAAATTTGTATTTCACTATGATACGATATTTTACGTCTGAAGTCGACAGCGATGTAAAAATGTACATTTATAATCATTGAATTTTGTACTCTTTTTGTGACATTAGACACAGTATTTATAGATCAAGGGAAAGATAATAGCTAAACTCAGAAATCTGTTATACCACTTTTCCGCTATATGGGAACTATCACGATAATAATATGGTATAGCTGTCTTTGTACCCAAGCTCTACAATCGAGGAGTGTGGTGTGGGTAATGCAAGTTAAATATTTTATATGGCTTATGCTAATGAGGACTACGCTATAGATACAATTTGGACATTTAGTACACAATTGTTAAAAAAAGCTTTCCAAAGTACATACTATCTCTCTTTCCAATGGAATATTAACGAAATCGACAATAAACTTCTTTTTAAAATCTTCCAGCCACTGTCCTCGATCATGCGATAGTCCATCTCCGATCTCTCTCATACAGAACTAAATAAAAAGAGAGACTATACTTAACACTTGAGAGAAAATAATTAGTGGGGCTAAAATTTTCTGTCATTGAGGTTGGTAGTCATTTTATGGAATTACTCACTCACACTCATTTTCGCATATAGGTTGATCAACTGAATCAACTATTCTTATGCAATGAATGCTCAAAAAAGTTATAGGGCGAAATGCTTGGAACACAATTTTTGACTTTGTTTGGACTAGTTAACTTTCAAGAGAGGATATCTCGAAAACTATACAAAATATCAAAAAACTTGACTAATTTAAACTTATAGCAAATGTCATCCGCTTTCGTTTTGTGTAGTAGTCATATCGCTAAGACGCAAAGTTTCCAAGATATAAGTGAAAAACTGAAAAATGGAACCTTCAAACCCCCGTCTCCTCTTCGGCTCAAGAGCTACGGCCCGGGACGTTTGATATGTTCACCTCCTAACTAGTCTAAACAAAATTCGGAGTCAAAAATTATGTTCGAAGAATTTCCCTCTATGACCAGTAGATGGCTGACAAAAAAGTTGATTCACCCATATAAGCTTCACTCCATTACATCTCGTTTCATTTCCTTGCTGAACATATGATTTTATTTCCACAATTTCTACAGATTTATTTCTCACCTTTGTAGCTTTCATGGCCTTCAACTCTGCATTAAGCGATGCAATCTTAGCTTCATTCTTTTCTTTATTCTTGATGATGGAGGCTTGCTGCTGGCATTTCTTCTTGAGGTCAGTGATCTCGGCTTCCAAGGTCTGGACTTTGGTGCGGCGTTCTTCGTGTGTTGGATCCTTAGTCTAAATGAAAAAAAGAACTGAATTTTGTCTTATAAGTTTTTACTGTTTTCTAATGGGGAATTTGTCTTAATCTGTGTTTTATTAAATTAACTCACTAGTTCTGTTGAATTTAATTTCTGTATTTAGAGGTAGAATCAAAGGGGTTAAAGTGTATTTGGTTAATTTAGAATACATCAGAATGTCGGCAATTTCGAATATCACCCTTAATCCCATCACAATAGAGTCCCAATAAGAGCGCCTGTTTGTACCTTTATTGACAAAATAAATGTATTTTCCCTTTGTAATGCAATAAAAAAAACATTTAGCGATGTTCTTATAAAATTCTTTTCGTGATCTTGTTTCTGACTTCTGTCTTCTTCTATATAGCTATAGCCGTAGATAAATTATAATTTATATGAGAAAAATTAAGTAATAAATTTCATTTCATACAAAAAGCTACACACCGTCACATGTGGGGACAAAAACAAGACTATAAAAATAATTTTGACCACAGGTCATTTTGTATACAGAATCTATTGCTGTTGACCCGTTTTTATTGCTGTTAAGAGTATTTCCACCAGTAAACATAGTGAGAATAACCCCGATAATTACTTAAATTAAACCATATCTATTAATAAAAACCAACTTTACTGTTTCTCAACTGCTGGATCAGCTCCTCCTTCTCCTCTTCCAAGTGCGCTATCCTCTCTTCATTCTCATTGAGGTTACTGTGGCTGTCCAGCATGTCCTTGTTGCTGGCCAGAATCGCTTGCACCACGGACGCTTTTATGGCCATGGCGTTACTAGTTGCAATTGCATTTATAATATTAGTAAGGATACCCTACCTTACTATTCTTCAACTGCTGCACCAGCTCCTCCTTCTCCTTCTCCAGCAGCGCTATCCTCTCCTCGTTCTCCTTGAGGTTGCTGTGGCTGTCAAGCATGTCTTTGTTGTTGGCCAAGATCGCTTGCACCACAGACGCTTTGATGGCCATGGCGCGGTTTAATTCTTGTAGCTCTTGATTTAATGCAACCTGGAATATTATATATTTATGAAATTAGTTAAACGGATGCTAGCGAATATTCTTCCTAGACAACCTTAACGGTACCTTATACGGTATCCCGTGCTTAAACGCGTCTTACAAACGGCACTACTCTAAGCAGCCACTTGTCTACTAACCTCACACAGAAAGATCAAGATCAGAAGATGTATAAAATATAGTTAATGCCAAATATAATATGTTAAATATAATAATACTACTCAAGCGGTTGTTTCCTTTAACGCCTCTCTTTACATGGCGACCCTGCGCCAACAAGTTAAACATAAAATAAATATGTGTATAACTTTGAATATTTAGTTGTAAATATAAGCAGAAATATATACCTGTCCCATTGCCCTCTTTTCTTCTTCAAGCACCGCTTGGTCTTCACTCAGCACCACACCCTCCCCTTCCTCTCCCTGGTCCTTCGTAAACGACAGCTTTATCTCGTAATCTATCAACTCCTCATTTGTCTTAAAGTTCACCGATTGCAAATCTTCTAGCCTACTCTTAATCTCTTTAATATAATCCAGCACTGTCGTCTTATTCTTCTCATCATCTTTACTTTCATTTAGGTTGTCTATGGTTTGGTTGCATTGCTCTGTGAGCTCGTTTAGTTTCTGTTCTATTTTGTCTTTTGCAGCTTCGGCTAGTAGCGCCTTTTCACATAAATTTGTGTTTTCAATGAGCATGTTTCCAAGGTGTTCGGTAACTTGCTTGTGTTTCTTGAGTAGTTCGGCGTATTTCGCTTTTTCGCGCTCGACTTCTTCTAGAAGTTTCTCGTTGTTTTGCTCGCTGTCGGTGGGCACTTTGCCTAGCAGTTGTAGTCTTAGTTCGTTTACTAAATTGTTTAGCCTGTAACAAGTTTAAGGCTGGGTAGTAAGTGGTACCGCTTTGATATCAAATAAATAAAAGAATGTAAACGGGAAGAATGACGGATTGGATCTAATAATGTAATTTAAATAAATGGATCTGAATAAAGGACTGTCATAACTGCATTGCCTGCGTCTATCTATGTTTATTAAATTCAACTTTTGTGTGTCGCTTGTCACATTCATCTTAGGATGCACCTTTAGTTATGTATATAATTTTACCTAATGATTTCGGCAGCCTTAGCGTCTTGGTTGATAATAGGCTTATTTCTAATGCGTCGCGCTCGATCTGCATACCGCAGCGTGGATACGGTCTCATCCAGATTGTAGTCCGCCGGGCTGACGCAGGCTACCATTAGTGTTAGAGAGTTGCCGCCGAGACTGTCTGTAAGAAAAGAAGATTTTTTCACTAAAGACGAGGATAGCAGCGGCGACATACCACCATAGAAACCACTCTGATAAGAATGCATAAATAAAGAAAATTATTAATGTAGATATTCTGGGGGTCTGTAGTTATGAAATAAATACCATAACAATGTATTTTATAAAACTAACCACTACAAATTACATTATGGTTGCGATGCATTACGCAACCCTGTAGTGTCAGAGAGCCGGCCTCGGAACCGCCGAAACTTGACACACTTTGGACAAAACTCCTCCTTGTTGAAGGTTATGGTTAGTTAAGGTGGAATGACGTCTGTCATCGTAACCGTCACGTTCAAACAAGTATGTATTTCAGTGCAAGAGTGACACAACACTACATTGATGATAAAGGCTAACGCATCCTATGCCTACTGTTTCACTTACCCTGTAGTAACCTGGTCAACTTGCTATCCCTATAGCTAATATAACTCCTACTGGTGCCGTCTCCAAGAGCTGAGATCACATTGCCAAGAGCCAGAAGTCCCTGGTTTATCTTCACGCCTTCCTTTAGCCGCTCGCCGCTGGCTTTCGTCTTTTTGATGCGCTCTGAACCGGCCAGATCGACTAGGTGGAACTTTGATGTGGTGGCTAGGTTTCTAAAAATATACAGTTGCAGTATTATATATACAGTTTATATTTGCGAGTTCCTGAAATTGGCTCTGTACTACTATCTAAAAAGTTTAATGTATTTTTTTATAGCTGTTGGAATTCCTTGTATAAATAAATACATCTACGATAAAAAAAATGTCTTTGTGAACCTTAAGCATCTGCTTCACCGACGATGAGAAAGCGACTGGCTACCGACCATTGTCCTGCCCAAAAAAGTACATGGGAACGAGATCATCTCTTAGAGATGCATAGGTATATGTGGCATTATCTAGGAAAAGGGACCTTATTGTCGATGGCGCTTACGCCGCACTGCGTCGCACAGCGTTGTATTTGTACCGGAGCATCGTTTATTACGGCGGAAGCGCCATCGACAATAAGGTCCCTTTTCATAGATAACGTCACATATTTATCGTCGATCTCAAGCTGCTCACACTGTTGGCGTTTCGCTACTAGGTTCGTTGCTTCTCACTTATCATTGGTGGTGGGATAGATATCTCACTGGGGAAAGCAACTCTATTATACTTACGGTTTCTTTTTTGTAGCATATTACAAAGAACTGAATGAATAAATTAAAAGTTGAGAAAGTGTAAGAACAGTACCTTATAATCCAGCAATATTGTCAATATTGGAGGCAGTATAGCTTTTAAAAAAGGCTTGAAAAGGCCATCCTAGTATTTTAAGCTAGATAAGTCCTAAGTACACAGAACCTTTTTAACATCAATATAAACACCAACTCACTTGTCAGTGCGGCTTTCCTTACAGATGATTATAGTGAAGACAGCATGACTCCTGCTCGAGGCTTGGTTCATGGCAGTGGAGCCCGTCACACGGCCAGAGGAACCCTGTTCCAGTGCCATCATGGTCTCCATGGTTGATGTGACTGTCAGTTCCGTTATACCTATATGTAGAAAGTTTTTTTAGTCAAATATGAAATGTTGTAATGAACATAACAAGAATAAGACTATAGGGAGCGTGCATGAACTGTAGGAGGCAGCACAGGAGCCGTTAGATTTTTGGCGCGAGGCGTAAATGTGATGTTTATTGTTCCGATGTAGCCCACAAGATGGCTGAACCTACTATGCACAAGAAAACACGTGACGTGTAAATGTACACGTTTATGGTTCCGATTCAAGCCACAAGATGGCAGACCCTCCAACGCGCACGGTCCCTATAGGTAGGTAGTGACTTGGCGAGCCCAATTATTACGCTCAAAGGGGGTCCAAACCTAGTGAACTCGCCGCAAATACGCCTGTTTAAGGAAGACTTAATAACTGCGCGTTTGAATCATTCGTTTACCTTTCCTACCTCGTTTTTGCGCCTCTCATAGTGGGTTATTTTATTCGGTTATTCCAACTAGTTACAACTAAGTTGTTACCACTGGTAACAACCCCTCTTAACTAAGACGGGGCTAACGGAAAATTATTATTTTTTTACACGTTTTAATCAAGGGCAAAGGTTATGAAAAATTCACTCGGAAACTAGACTATATTTGCGAGGGCAGACATTAAGCAAAAGTTGGCTCGATAGGAAAAAAAAAAAACATGTCTAAAATCATGTATTTGAACATAACAAGAATTGTAGGTTTTGGTGTTTACCCAGCATACCATTGCAGTATAATTTTAGGGCGGCGCGACATATCTTTTATTTATTTCTAATTTCTTGGTTTTACGTACCCTCGTAACATACAATCCCATGTAAAACCAGTAATGATGGTGTGTTAGCCATATATTCGTGGCCCATTCGCCAGATCTGAACAGACTTGGCTTCTGAATCCAGCCGCTTTTATACTAATCTTCATGGAGCCTGGCATCCGCTAGGTAATCTAATCTCAAGAAATATTACAGGCACCTATTCTGTGAATGCTATTTGACCTTCCAACCCAAAGGAGAAACTATTTTCTATTCATTTATCTAATATTTTATTCTTCGAAAAAGTTCAGCTTTTTAAAGGGTCAGCAACGTGCACGTAGCACCTCTGGAGTTGCAGGCGTCCATATGCTACGGTGACTGCTTACCACAAGGCGGGCCGTATGCTTGTTTAACACCGACGTAGCATAAAAAATACTAACCTGGTAGAATGACTCCCTTGTTGATGTCCTCCCTAATCTCAATTATAGAGTGCCCTCTCTCTTTTCCAGAGAGAAGATCATAGCACTGCTCCTGATACAGTTCCATGAACGAAACATTCACTTTGAAGATGAATTTGTCCTCATGGGCCTCTATGAAGTCAAATATGTCTGCTACTGCCTGTGGTATTACACCTGTAGACAAATTGTGAATTAGTAGATTTATAGATATTTTTTTTTTACATAGACATATGTAACAATCCATAGCTAAGGTGTATACAGAACACAAGCCTTCTTAGCTTACTGTGGCCTGTGGGACTTATTCAATCTGTATAAAAAATGTCCTATATTTATTTATTTAATTATTTTAATGTGTAAACATTATATTGTTGAACTCTAATTGGACCCCTTATGGAGAGAGCTCTAAGTTCTGCTTAACATTCTTGCAAGATTCTTATATTATGTATAAATCATAATTTTTAAGAAAAAATACCGACTTCAATGAGGGAGACCGGTGAAAGAACGATTATTGTTGATTTTGGATTTCATACAATGAAATTAAAAAGACAGCGTCCTACGCCTAATTATGTAGAAAAGGAGGTAACATGTTTTTTTTGTCACTGCACCCACCTTGACACATTTCAGATTTGCCCTATGGTTGACTGGTAAGATACCCGCAATAGGGTATTCGACTGTATTTAAGATAAATTATTTCACACCATGCATGAAATAAAGCAACAGATAATTATTAAAAAACTAAATAGGATAGAAATATAAAAATGTGCCTTGAAAAGGAAAACCTAACTGGTTGACAAACATGCAAAGAGAACAAATTGCCAAACGTGAACTATGCATTGTTGAAGAGTTCCATTCTGTTCATCATCAGCAGTTCCACTTCATCAAATGTCACTTCTACAAATGTAAATACTTGATTTGTTGATGAAAATACTAAGATCACTACATGCTTTTAACATTTGAGGAGTTCCCTCGATTCCTCATGGACCCCATCATCAGAACTCGAACTTGACAAAAATTTGTCTTGAAAATCTAATTTGCTTAACAAACACAGTGAAGAGGACAAATCGCCAAACGTGTACTATGCGCCGTTGAAGAGTTCCATTCTGATCATCATCAGCTGGAACTGCTTCATCAAATGTCACTTTTTAAAATGTAAATGCTTGTTTTGTTAAAGAAAATACAAAAATCACTATATGTATGCCTTTCACATTTGAAGAGTTCCCTTGATTCCTCATGGATAACATCATCAGAACTGAGTTTTGACAAAAACGGGACCAATCTGGGCAATCTGTATATATATCAAATCAAACAAAAAAAAAACAATATAAAAAATTAAAAAAAAAACAACCTAATTGATAACCTCCTCCTTTTGAAATCTTGAAGTCTGTTAAAAATAGGCTTAACCACTCACTTGCTTTGGTAACTGTAGTTACCAGCTGTCACCCTTATTTTATTATAATAATAGAAGTCACTGAAAAATATGAAGCATGTGAGTGGTTATGTTGCTTGAAAACTTAGAACTGAAGAAATGGTGAAATAAAGGGTCTCCCCACACCTATCATCGTAGAATCGAGAAAAAAACTCAAAGAAAAAAGCTTTATGTCCACGCACTTGACGCAATAAAAGCGAAAAGACGTCGTTTAGTTCCGATCGGCTCGGCCCACCCTGCTGACGACGCGATGACGTCTTCTTCATTCCTCATGCTCTGAGAGTGGGTCATTGTTGTTCTAAAGTGTGCTGAAAATTATACGTTTCTGCTCTCTAGAGCTTTTGTACTTTTTAAGTATTTTTTTTATTTAAGAAAAGCAATTAAAATTTTGATTTTAAATGATTTGTTGTACAACTTGTACAGTTTCCATTCTGATAATTACCTTCCCATTCCATAAATAACGAAATTTTTAGCTAAATTGTTAATTCAAGGTAACCTCAAGAAACACTACTGAAGTTAACACTTAGCCGTGTTTTTTTGAAATGTACATATATTTTACATTCCTCGCATTTGAAATGAAATGTAGAGTGATTAACTCGGGTGAAAGGTGCCAAACTACCTAGACAGAAATGGGTGTTGTTCATCCCTTGATTAACAATCTACTATTTTGCTATTGCGTAGACATAAAGCTATGTATTTTCTATCGGTTATTAGCCGGGTCCACACAGAGCGAGCACACGGGCGAGGCAATTTCCTCACGCACAAACCGGCCTCGCTCTGTGTGGACCCGCCTATTGCCGATTCCGCGTGGATATGTGTGGGGAGACCCTAATAAACCCCATACTTTAACAGTTTATACATACTTAGGTCTTGCATTAAAGTAATAATCCTAGACAGAACCTTTTCAATGATTATGATATGAATACTAGCTAGATTACATTACCTAGTTTAGTGTAGTCTCCATCAGAGCCTGAATAGTTTGTGCCCATTGTGTAAGTCTTTCCTGACCCCGTCTGTCCATAAGCCAATATAGTAACATTGTAACCTGCAAAAATCACCATAAATTTACTATTAGTAGCAGATTTTTAAAAATATATTGTTTGAAGTTGCAGGTTTGTGTCGAGAGTTATAGTAGGTGGCGATCACAATAGATCAGGGGAATGGTCGCAGTGATATTTAGGATGTAGAGCCTTACATAGCCCCTGACAAAGAAGAAGAAGAAGAAGAACAGTATATAAAAAAAAAAAATTAAATATTTTTGTGTTGGTATAGATTGGTGCCGTATGGTACAATATTTTATATGAAAAAATGATAAAGCTTTAAATGACCTAAAATGACTTCAAGAACAATATATTAGGTAATTTTCCAATTCCGAGGCCTAAAAATCAAGGCTTAAATTCAGTCTACCTGTGATTTTGTCTGCGTACCCCTTAAGGGATTGTTTTGTGATAAAACCTTTCTGAGAAAAAATTGTAAGTCCCTCCAAGGGATTCAATTTATCTTCTTACCTAATTTCATCTAAATTGGTTCAGCGGTTAAAGCATGAAAAGGTAACAGACAGAAAGTTACTTGCTCATTTATTATGTTAAGTATGGATTGTCTTTACTTACACCTTTCTGTCAGTTGCAACAAGGAATTAAGCCCTTTATTAACATTGCACATACTTAGTCAATAAACGAAAGGTATATGGAAAGAACATGTCTAGTCACTTAAGTAACATTTTGAGTACTCACATTTTAAATGTAAAATGTAAAGCCCGGCCAGAAATATATAATCATTTTCAGGAGGGTGCTGTTATTCTCATGTATAGGGTTTGACAACCAGTCTGGCTTAGTGAGTAGTGACCCTGCCAATGAAGCTTATGGTCCCGGGTTCATATTAGCAGCATATATTTGTGTTATGAACACGGATATTTGTTTCCGAGTCATGGGTGTTTTCTATGTATTTAAGTATTTATAATTATATATATCATTGTCTAGGTACCTACAACACAAACCTTATTGCACTTACTGTGGGACTTAGTCAATTTGTGTAATAATGTCCTATAATATTTATTTATTTGACAGTTCAGTTTAGAATGAAAAATTTAGTTCCAATAAGATATGCAATATGCACATGATCATATAATACTGGTCAGGCTTTATGTTAATTCCGTAAATAAAAAGTTGTGTTAATATTAATATATGTACCAATTATATAGTGGTAACAGAAGATATAAGTAATAGTTATTCAAGAGCTCTGCATTTTGAAATTAGAATCTCATTGTGAGTCTCAAGTGACATGTTCTTTCTGTGTACCCTTTAACAGATAAAATGCACAGTTAAAAGTAATATTATGAAAAGCTTTGAGCTTAATTACCATCAGTAATCAGTGTAAAGTCTTTAAAAAAAACACAATTCAGCTTATATTCAACCCACTTAGATAGGCAAGGAAAGATAAACATCTTCAGATTTAAATAATCATTACCTTGAAACAGCTTCGAAATAAGCCCTTTCACTGCTGTATCATAAAACTCTTGCTGTGTTATGTGTTGTGGGAATACATAGTTATACGTAAACGCCAGGTCTTTGATCTGAACTTGGTTTTCACCGGGCACAGCTTCTATACATTCTTCACAGCCCCTATCAGTCTCCTGTTGCATCAAAGGCCTAATACGAAGGGCCACCTGGACCGTATCTATCGTCCCTTTGCTATTTTCCCCGTCAACCATGTTGACTTCGGTTCAGATTGTCGAATAAACCAAGTTATATCGCAAATGCGGTCGTGGATGGTCAGTCGGTCAAATCCTTTGTTGGTATGTCAATGTTTATAACTGGACAGCTTACGACAGTTGAGTATTTTATGCCAATTATATAGCTGTAAAAAGGTTGAAGAACATAAGATACATAAGTTTGCTTTGCTGATAATACAAAAACTAGGTTTATTTGTGTAAGAAATGCGAAGGTTACACCAATAAGTATTGATATTAAAGGAATGGTTTTCTCCAGCATTTCAGTAGAATATTATGCTCAAGTCAACTTACCCTACTTTAACTTAAAATTAGGTTGCTTTAGAAACAATAAACACGAATTAGACACATCATTACACTCAAGAACATTTACAATTTTCAAAGGCACAACGGTTGGACTGATTTGAGTCACTTGAGATCAAACCGACGTCATTTTTGAAACATATGTTGCCATATGCGTATGCGACTTCATCAAACAGCGCCATCTGTTGGTGAATAGATATGCTGTGTTTTAGTACCACTATAACAAACAAAATATAAAGCTAGCCATACATGTAGCATATGAAAATAAGTATAAAATACGAGTGAAAGTTTGCCCAAAAACGTAATTAACTTTTAATATTACATTCATAAGTTTATGATAGATATATTAAATTCATTTTTATGGATTTTGATCACGTACTGTTGTAAGGTCCTATGTATATAAGGCCGACAGTTACTGGCAACTTTATACGGATTTGAAAAATTATATATACTCTGTGCCCTGTGGTGATGTATTGTCAAAAGTTGGAAAAACGAGCGAAAATCGTGAGATAATTGTTTACGATTAAGTTTTATATCATCAAAACCACTTATTGTTGAAATAAAAGAGTGTAATTTTAATCAACAGTTAAATAATCATAAATTACAACCATTTGAAGCTACATTTTTACCAGTGAAATGTGTTAACTTCGGCATAATGCCTCCTAGGACTCGCACAGTTAGAGCGCCAAAAGCGTCCAAAGAAAATGTAGACAACCCGCACAAAACTAAGGCGAAAAACACAGCACAAGCCACAAAACTAGCACGTAAACCTTTAGCGGACAAAACAAACTCGGCCTCAGATGAAAATACTAGTCCACAGCCCATCAAAAAGGTTATCAAGAAGTCGAACAAACCAATACAAAAACCTAGTGCAACATTTCCTGTTACTAATGGCGAGAATAGACCACGTCGAAACAGGCGTCTGCCGCCTAGATATGTTGAAAACGAAATGTTAAACAATCTGTCTAACAATAAAGAAAATGCAGTATCTCCTAACAAGTCACTTAACAAAACCCCTGTCAAAAGCACTGTGAATGTAGAATCGCCATTCAAAACGCCAACTACACTAGATAACAGTCTGCTTGCTAATAGACCAAAGAGAGTCAGCAGGCTACCTTCTAAATTTGATGAAAACTCAAGTCCTAACAAATTTGTTCCGACTCATTGTCATACTAGCACGCCATTGGTGTCTAAGGCACATGAGAAGCCTAAAGATGTTAGAAAAATGGCTGTTGGTAAACAGAAGAAGGCCCATCAAGAAAAACTTGAAAATACACCATCACAAATAACACCTCAAAGAGTTTCACCAAGGAAAGGTACATTTCAGAAAACAGTACCACAAAATACTGTATCAGAAAAAGCTACCCCACAGAAGGTGACTCTTCAAAAAAGTCCTCAAAAAGAAACATCCAACAAATTTACACCACAGACAACTAAGATCACTCAGAAAAAACTGGTACAAAAGAAATTAAGTGAAGTTGTGAAGAACAACATAGATTCAAATTTAAATCATAAACAAAACAGGGTAAGACGACTAAGAAAACCTATAGAATATAAAGAGGATACCCTAAGTCCAAAAAAGAAATCAACAAACGCTGATGGCAGGAGAATTTTAAAAGCTAATTCATCATTTAGGGTTCTTGAAGAGAAAAATTCGAAAAATGGTAACAAAGACATTTATGAATTCACATTTGACCCAACTGAAGAACCAGCACCTCCAAAGAAGAAAAAGAAGAAAGTTACAACTAGAAAACCAACCAACCCAAAAAGAAGAGTATATAACAACAATTATGAGAAAAACATTGCAAGGGCTTTGGCAGACTTGAAAAATGCAGTTATGAAACAAAAACCAGACAGTCAAACGGCTACAAAAACCTCAAATACTGTGCAACCAAGTAATAATGTTGTGCAACAAGCAAGTAATGAAACAGCAGTCTCTGCACCTAACCCATCTTCAATAGTGATCAGCACAGTTGCCGAGATACATCCTGATCCTGCCCAAAATACTTCCATAAGAAGTAATCTTTCCACTAAACAAGTTTCATACAGGGTTGAAGACATTGCTGCTGACTTTGATGCTTCCATTGATCATGAAATCAACTACTCTCCAGTGATCTCACCTCACAGAATTGAACCAGAGCCAGAAAGTTGTCCATCCAATAAAAGCCCAGAGTACATTAGTCCTGATGATCCTCTAAATTTACGTGATGATTTGAGCTTCTTTGATGACCAACCTGTTGCAAATAGTAGTATAAATGCATCAAAGAACCCATCTGCAACACCGTGGCGTGCTGAATTTGAAAATCTACCCATTAAATGGCAGGCAAACACATATGTGAAACCAGACATGACTCCCGCTTTAGAGTGCTCTTTTGTCAATCATTTTGATGACAGCAAGAAGAAACATGTTTATACTAACATGGTTACCGAATCTAATGATGCTTTAACAGAACTAGAAGATGCGGCTCCCAAGCTAAAGCAAACAAGCATAATTTCATTTATAAAAGAAGTTGTTGAAAAGAAATCTAATAGAAAGAAGAGGGGAGCCTCAGCAACACCTACAAAACCTAATTCATTATTTGATATCTCTAATGTAACATCAAGAAGTGTAGCCACACCAAGGAAAGAAACATCTGGAGCTTCTAATAACAGTGCAGAAAATGAAATTAGTGAAAGCAATAAAATACAAAAGCGTAAAAATAATGTGGATAATAATCCCACTCCAGCAAAACTACCTCGTAAAGACAATGAGAATACACTGTTCGGTTTTGACGACAGTGAAAATCAGGACCAAGAGAATGTTCCACCAGTAAAAGTTAACAATGATAGATTACGAAGCCTCAGGTCCCGATCAGGAGCTGTGCTTAAAGAAATAAATAAGCAAACGGGACCTATGAGGGCTGAATTACCTGCTGTAATGAAAGCTAAGTTGGCCCCAAGCTCAGAGGTAGTAGAGAAGATCTATGATCAGATGAAGTCTGCCGCTGATGCCCCTGTATTGCTGGATAAGCAGGGAGATGCTGAGGTTACAAATGTTGAGATGGCAGATATCTTGGAAGATGATAGCCAATCAGTACATTTATTTGAAGACATTGATTTAGTTCATCATTTGAAGGTATAGATAATCTTTGTATATTTTATAATCAAGTAAAACAGTTAGGTACAGTATAGGTCAGAGTGTTTATCCCCCCTTCACTGGCAAAGCCATATTTTAAATTTTTGTCCCCCCCCCCGCAGCTTATTACCCTTAGAAATGGCGGTTGTCAGTCCATTTCGAGGCATCATGCCGCACGAGATATAGGTTTCCCAGTTTCGCAAACTACTTGTTTCATGGAGGTCGTAAATAGTTGAGCTATTTCCTCAGAGGTCCATGATTATGATACATATAGTATGGGAATAGTGAGACTGTTCATTGAATTATGTTTCCTGTTATCCCTCATTACTACTACTACTTACTACTCTATAATACTTATATAAGTATTTGTCTATAATGTTTCATATTTATCGTCTAGTACTCGCAACACAATCGAAGGGCTAGGTCGATTTAAAATTTAAAATTGTCCTTATATCTAACCTCATTTTTCTCTAACTTCCAGCCAACCCGCAAGAGCTATGGCAAGGCCAAAAAGGTGACTTTCCAAAAAGCATCCGACAGTGCATCTGAGGTCGAAGCTCACAACCAGTCCAGTGATGATGAAGCCGACAACCTTGAAGACCTGAGCTTCCATCTACCGCAGGTTAAGGCCAAGAAAGCCACTAAGAAGAAGAAAAGTAAGAAACAGGTGCTGTCAAAGAAAGAGGTATGTTTGATTATGTTAAAGACTCACTTTGACAGGCGGCGATGGCATCTTCTTATACTAAATGTGTTCCTAAGCAAGTCATTAAGAGAATCCTATATCCCCTATAGTCATATCTGAAAAAATGAGGTTTGGAATCAACTAGGAAAAATAAGAAGTATTTCATTTCTTTTTATAAGCTTTTATTTAATATGACTTGTTAGTTTGACGACCGATTTGGCCTAGTGGGTAGTGACCCTGCCTACGAAGCTGATGGTCCCGGGTTCAAATCCTGGTAAGAGCATTTATTCGTGTGATGAGCATGGATATTTGTTTCTGAGTCATGGGTGTTTTCTATGTATTTAAGTATTTATAAATATTTATATATTATATATACCATTGTCTAAGTACCCTCAACACAAGCCTTATTGAGCTTACTGTGAGACTTAGTCAATTTGTGTAATAATGTTCTATAATATTTATTTATTTAGTATGAACTTATACAGTTGTGTGCAATATAATAGCAGTACATAAGAAAATGTAAATTAAGGGAAAACTATAACTTTAGATCAATAATATTGTATCTTTTTATATAATTATTCTGCATTACTTGATATTGTTTCAAAATTAACTCTAACCTTTACTTAAATGATATTGGTAGTTAAAAAAAAAATATCATGAAAATCGGCTGTTTTTACTAAGTTGCGGAAATTCTTATAAAAACTTAAAACCCTACGAAAATAATACAATTGCGTACTATAAATTGTAATCTAGAATCTTTCCTATTATTTCCAATCAAAGCTACATCTAAAGTTTAGATTCTAAACCCAAGTCATCCAGATTTTTTTTTTTTTCTATAAGGCGATCTTCGTCACAGAGTGTACTGCTATTATATTGCACACAACTGTATGTTATTTTGTTAGTAGTCAAATCTTGGAAGCTAAATTTGACCCACTTGCGATTTCCGATTGGGCTGAAAATTTTCATACGTACCAGTTGCGGCGCATCACAAATATTCGTAGGGAACCCGGAGCTAATTTTGCTTTCCTTTTCTCCATGAACCGATCGTGAAAGTAATCAACGGGCTGAAATTAGACAAGCCAGTGGTAATCAAGTTCTTTGAACAATCCACCACTGATACATACCTAATTATATAAATCAGGTGACTGCAATATTATGGTGCCATCGAGCTGATCTGATGATGGAGACAGGAGGGGGCCATAGGAACTCTGTAATGAAACAGCGCATCCTAATAGTGTTTAGGGTTTCTAGAATTGCTTCGATGAGTATTAGTTGCCTATGGTAAGAAAAGTACAGTCAGCGATAAAAGCTTGTACTAAATTTGTCAAATACTTATTTACTATGTATATTATAATTATACTATAGAGCGCCAAAACATAAAACATCAATTATATGTATAGGTGCTTTAACCTTTTGAACGCCAAGAACACCTAAAGGCGTCGTGCCCACATCGCCAAGGGTTATGTTACGTTGTCAAAGTAATCTTCACACTTTCGAGTAAGGATTACATTAGCTCCCTTGCGCCCGGGAGCTTGGCGATTGAGTGATGTTTGTGTTTATGACATAAAGCGTTCAAAGGGTTCTTATAAAAATGTATTTCTTTCAGAAAGCAGAGGTGGACGCCTGGGCGGCATGTTTCAACTCGATGTGCGAAGACATTGAAGAATTTGACTTGGTGGTTGAATAGATCTGTAAATATCAACGAAATCATGGAACATTAGCAGAGTCTTCTTAGTTTATTCCAAGGACAATGAAAATGGGTTGAAATCCTTTAGAGAATGTATCCTTTTCATTGTTTTTGACTAGTTTTATGTGTGTGTTGGTTACATCTGAAGATTACCACAGTAAGGCTTATTAGAGTAAGGATAAAGCTTACTAAAGCCATAACAATTTTTTAAAGATCATATCTATGTTTTGAGAAAAATAGTAATATCTAACACTTACCCGCTGTTTTACAGCTGTAATTTTTTTTTAATTTGTAAAATCCTTTTTAAGTCAGACCAAGATAAGTTGGCAGCGATTTTGATAGACGAACTGCAAGTGTTATTTTAAACGTGAAACTTCTATGGAATTATGACGTTCACTTAACACTTGCATAGGCTGGACTATCAAAATCGCTGCGAAGTTAGCTTGGTCTGACTCTATCACGCTATCACTAAACGCACTCAAGATACTATTAGTTTAAGTATTCTTATATTTGAAAATTAGACAAACCTATGTACACTTAAACATTTACGCCATTTTACTCTTTATTGTCTAAGGAATAACAACTTTAATAGCGTGTAAATTAAGAGTGGATATTGACCGTTCTGGCCCTTATGTATAAAACTAGGGACCCGGCCCGGCTTCACACGGGTAATATGTATTATACATATAAACCTTCCTCTTGAATCACTATCTATTTAAAAAAACCGCATCAAAATCAGTTTCGTAGTTTTAAAGATCTAAGCATAAATAGGGACAGACAGAGCGGAAAGCGACTTTATTTTATATGTAGTGATAGTCTATTAGGAGATCGTCATGACTTAGTTTTTAATTTTAAAATAATCAAGAGATTTATCTTAGTGTGGCCATATTTAATATTTGCCATTTACGAGTACAACATTCGTCACATTTTTTTTTACATGACATCGCTTTTTTTCTAATTAAGTATTTAGTATGATATTTTTAGTTTTATTTAAGTCTAGTAAGCGGAGTGGAGACTAGAAATTTTGCAAATTAAGCCAACATTTCTACTTCTGTATGGTCATATTTTATCGGTTTAAAAATGCATATTCTTTTTTTTTCATAAACCGCTTATGATCCAAAAATAAAAATGTATGGACGTTTTTTGGTTAAACATGTAATTACATTCAGCAATTATGTATGTATACAGTTAGAATTTTTAAGATATCTAAACGTTATGAACAACTATTAAGTAACAGCAAAGACAATTTGAAATAGAGGTGTATTGTCAAAGAAAACTTCGTAGTGATGTAAATTTACTGCCATCTTTCGACACATAATTAAAACGCCATTTGACTTTGATCCTTATTCTTTCACTGATATGTGTTTATTTTGTTAAATAACAAAATGTGGCGCCATCTTACCGGCACTACCTAAAGGTTATGGCGCCATCCCTCGAAACTATGCTGCTATACCTTTGGCCTTTGACCTATTACATAGCGCCACTTTTTGATATTTAACAAATTGAACACATATCTGAGAAAGAATAAGGGTCAAAGTCAAATGGCGTTCTAAAAGTTTTAATTATGTGTCGAAAGATGGCAGTAAATTTACGTCGCTACAAAGTTTTCATTGACTATACACCTCTATTTCAAATTCTCTTTGGTAACAGGGACACCTTAAAAATTAACCATAGCTTAAACATTAACCTTAGGTTTTTAGCACGGATTCGCTGCAAAGTTTGATTATGCATTTAAAAGACAAGTTTATAACAAGCTTTTTTTTAGTGAGATCTAATATACCTAAGTTGTGAGTGTGGTTATATTTGTGTGATGCGAGATTTTAAGTTTTAAGTGGCAATCTTTATTAAGTTGACGTTTTGATCTACGAGTATATTGATCTTAATTTTAATATCGCGAATGTTGATATTATAATATATCTAATTTGATTGTATTAACAATGCCGGTCATACTGTTTTTTAACGTTACTATTTAACCTTTTAACCGCCGTATTCTGATATATAAGACATACAATATCCAACTCATTTCGCCGCAGTCTGATAAATATGACAAAACTTCGTGTAACTTCGTAACGGAGGCGATACGTTCGATGAAAAATTCTAAGCGGTTAAAAGGTTAACAATGATTAATTTATTGATTAAGTTATGTGTTAGTCTAAGAGAAAATATCGCCTAGTTTGTCAGTTGAAGATGGTGCTGTTAGGGCATGATCCTGGTCCTGTGTTTAAATTACCAACTGCGTATTTATTCCCATTCTAGTGGCAAAATTATTTTAGTATTTTAGCTTGAGACATTAAATAACAATTAATAATGTTGTTTTGAAGCGGGGGACCCAAATAACTTTACAAACTTTAATCTAGTAAAAAGAGCGCCCGTCTATGGGTTAATTTGGTAACATAGGTTGAAACATTTATAATCCTCCTAAGGTTCAGCCATGCATATCAAAAATAAAAAAATTGCCATTGAAATTTGAATCTATAATGCAGGGAATAAAGTTGATTTTATTTGTTTGAAAATTGAACGAAACTAAACAAATGCAACTCTCTTCCAATTCAATATGATTTAAATTTCATCGAACTGAATCAGTCCTATAGGTAGAACCTTGGGCCTTACGAGGATATATAATAAAATAAGTCATTCATACGCAATTATTTATATATAAATTATTCATTTATAACAATTTCTAAAGAGTAACCATAAGATGCTCCAATAACCGGGAAGAACTGGGAATCTCATTACCGGCCAACCCCAGATTCGGGAAATAAAATTCTTGGTATCGGGACCGGTACTGCATGCCCTAGGCGCTGCAGGGAACATACATGATCTGTAAGGCAACACAGAAGCCCCCTATTGAATGGCGCGAAACGTCATGTTTTATTTTTAGATTTAAGCTACTAGATGGCAGACTACGCGCTCGGTTTCTATGGCGCTGTTTTTTTAACTTAATTGGCACAAGGGCAACTTTTAATAACCCGTATAATGTACAGAGCCGTACAGCACCATCAGCTAATGTAGATACGTAAGCTGTCAAATTCGAACCCCGAAGTCGTCTTAGAGTTTACATATCATATACAATGGATAATTCTTTGCAATTACGACAATAATGTGATTAATTGTCAATGTTTTAACACGGTTAATATTAAATTATTAATCACTCAATAAAGTTTTAATCTGATTGTTCAATTTTGCCTTTCATATTTTTTGTGTTCACTTTGTCACGGTTAAAATTGGAATATTTATAGTTTAAGCGCTTTTTTTCTACTGACATAATGGGTCTGCCAGTGTACAATAAAAACCGGACAAGTGCGAGTCGGACTCGCCGACCGAGGGTTCCGTACTTTTAGTTTTACAGGCGGACGGAAAGCGGAGTCGTAGTAATAGGGTTTCGTTTTCACCCTTTGGGTATGGAATCCTAAAAATTAACTATTGCTCTATCATTGGATGGAGCAATGTCAGTGTGTCACAGAGCTATCGCCAGTTAACATCGTTTTTATCACTACTCGTTATTTTTCGCAATTATAAAAAGCACCACTACAAGTAACTACAATAATATCTAACCTAGTTGAGTTAGACATAGAGACCTGACTGTGTGCGGGAGGACTTTTAGGTTAACGCAACGGGATACAATAATGAACAAGAACTCTTCCCCGCGGCGGCAAGTGATTGGTCAAATTTATTATGAATTGCTTATGAATATTATAGTTGATTCAGGACTGTCCACAGCGAATAGTCAAAAGTATGCAATTTCAGTTTGGTATACGAAGTCTTAATTCAACCATTAAGTCGATGAGTAGAAAGAGTACATTACGATACAAGTGCGAAAAGTAGGAAATTCGCACCTAGTATTGTACAACGTTTTACAGTACATATGGACCTTACGCATGTATAGTGCTAGTTACCGCACTAGAGCGGTAAGGTAGCACCATATTGAACATATGTACTGTGACTCTTCATGTCTCGTCTTTGAACCGCTGAAGTGGCTGAAAGGAGTACGCCGGGTCCGTCTATTACTTTGTTTTTGTACCTGGCACTTCGTTAGATACATACCTATAATTTTTTTTACGTTTTCGTTTCTTACGTCGTCCAAAGACAGTCATTCGTAAACATAAGGGCCTAACATTGAGCGCCTATCAAACTAGGTGGCGCTGTGTACCCGTATTTAGTTTTAGTGTTAGCTCCAGTCAACAGATGGTGTTGTAGGCAGGAAGTAAAAATAAACCCACGGGGCCGTGAAAACGGGATAAACTGTTGTTTTTACCGAGTGTTGTTGCAAGTACTTACCTATGTAGCATTCCGACTGAAGAGTGGGTGGAGGTGGGATTGGTCCCAAAAGTACCTACTAACGCGTTTCTCGATATTTAAGAAACATCGATTTAGTAAGTTATTAGACTCACCTAGCTACTCGTAATAGGAGCATCGTCATACCTATAATTTATTATTCGTTCACTACTAGTTACCTAAAAGCAGTTGCGAAAAATGAATCCCACTGCATTTTTTATTATCTACGACCTTGGTCTTGTAAAGGCCTCGTGGGCTCAGGTTCTTCTCTCTCTCTCTCTCTCTCTCTCACTTTATTTTAAGTTAACAAAAAAGTGGCGAGAATCTACATTCGTGTGAAAGTGAAGCCACTTGACATACACCGTGAGAAAAACCATAGAGAACCCAAGGCCCCCAAAGTTGCGAATGGCGAAAAGCGAAGGTCGAGAAATTAGGGTTTGAAGCGATGAAGTTATTAGTAGTTAGAGAAAGGTTAAAGATTTCTAATTCAATTTCTGGCAACTGTATTGTGATCTAAAAACGCGCTACCTTTTTTAATAACTCTGCTGGCTGAACTTACTGCACCTTAAGGACAAAATGCTTAAGTTAACTCTACTAACTAATCATGGCCACCATGTGGCCACCATTGACAGTCAACCGATGCATTGAATTCAATCAAAAAACCGTACCCGTATTCCGTATTAAAACACCACGAGGTCCACGAGAATGAAGAAAAGCCATAATTAAAATTGCAAAAAGTAATCCACCGGCGGAAGAACGTATCCGACCCTAATGTGATGCCTGACGATATTAAAATGATTGCTCTTTGGCAAATATGGCGGCCAGCTGAATTATACAGCGGAAGCAAATATTACCCTCGCAAACATTCCTCCCCGGAGAGCGAGCTAGTTCGCGCACTCAAAATTAAAAGCATACAATGAAAATACTGAGGGCCCCTACTCAGATGCCTGAGTCGCGAAAGTGAGTGCTCCCACTTACTGTAACACGGCATTGTTGTCAATGAAAACAATTGCCAAAGTGTAGTGTTTTTTGTTTTCACGGTGTTGCCACTTGAAAATAAATAGCGCAGCAATATGCGGTAACAAGTTGGGACAATGTTATGTTGTCTGAACAGTGCGACTCCCTTTGATGTAAGGTGTGCACTTTTAAAATAAAATAAAATAAAAAAATCTTTATTGCCACACAACAAAATTTACAATTTCTGTGAAAATAGCTAAAAAATACAAAATAACTTAAATTAATTAACTTAAATTAACACAATAATTACAACTTAAATCTATAATGTGGCAAAGGGTGCCAATCTCAGCATGTGCAGTGCCAGAGGGCTCTGCGCTGATTTTCAGACTGGTCCCGGGAGAGATTGGGGTCGGTCACTACTAGCATAATGTACCTTTCTTAGGTACAGTTCTATATTGACATCTTTGTGTATTTGTGTCTTTTAAATCTTACACAAAATCCTACATATCCTATTTCATCAAAACGTTAATCCTGTTTTGCATCCTCATCTTCAAGGATATTTTGGTTTATTGGGGTCAGGGCAGAGGTGCCATCAGGTGGCACCTAGCCACAGTCATATATTTGAATATCATGTAATTAATTGACCCCCAAAGTAACTAGGTAGGTACTATTTAAACCTTTTTGAATATAGAAGCTTTTTCGTACCTAGGGAGAAACCGCGCGATTAATATCTGAAAGAATTCTAAAAGACCGGTAGTGTATCTACATTTGTATTAAGGAAGTTTAACGCAACTTTTGCGGCGTCATACTAAGTGTAAGTAGCAAACAAATATTACATAATGAAAGACTGCATCAGTCAGTTCCTGGAACGTGGATGTAGGAAGTCGTATCTGTCGAGAACCGCGCGTAGCAGGCGCAAGCTACTTACGCAAATGGATTGGTGTATCTTCCAATGTTCAAGCCCGCCATTAATTTGTATAGCTAATATCCCCGTCCCAACTCGCGACTTAATAAATTAACAGTTAGAATATTTGAGTCATTTAATTACCGGCAGGCCAGGTTGTCCGGGTCAGGAATATTAACCACAATTCTCGGTCAACATTCACAAAATTGACACGTCAAATATTTGTAACTTCGTCCTGGGACGTTCAACGGCAAACAGACTCGCGTCTAGTCCTCCCTTAATTTCCGATGTTTCTACTGGCGATTAGTGCTGTTCCACTTCCAATCTAAAGTTTAGTCTGATTAGGTCGAGTTTGCTTCGGTTTAGGCGGAAACAAAATGGCGCTGACTGTTTGATTTGGGCCGTAGGTATCAGTCGCAACGGAGATTCATTTTATCGCGTTGCTTAAGATCTTAGTAGTCTCCTACATATTGTCTTTGTACACACGTCGAGTGTGTGCTGGCCTGTTAAGCTTGCATTTAAAGCTAGCTACAAATTTGTTGTTTCAGTACAAATACTATGATGATATTGTTTGCTGTTAGACTTTGAGTTCGATCGGAGAGTTTGTTTGGCACGTAGCAAGTCAACACTTATTATAAATTGATTGAGAAGGTCGTCCGCTCGCTTCCTTTATTTGGTTTACAATGGCATTAACTATTAATTGGTTTACAATTAAGGGCCTTCATTAAGAGTTTATTTCAGGACATTATGATCTTATTCTTGGATATCGGGCAACCGTTCGACGACCAGCCGTGCAGTGCTATAAATGCTAAACTATCATATCTAGTACCTATGAACATGCCTTATGGCCTATTGTTTTAACGACTTGTAAATTCAAGTGCAGGTGCTTACAAATTTATGTACATGGATATGTAATTGATATGAGTCACACAGGTATAATACCTAGACACGATCACATATATTAACTATTGTTATACACACGATTGTCTCGGTTATGTTTATGTTCCCTTGGTATTGACCTCTATATCGTCCTCTTATAATTAATTTGTGTTTAATTATTTTAAATAATTATAGGTATTACTAGGACTATACAATTTGCAAAGAAAACAGCAACCCAGGAAGGCAACGCTCTTTTCATGGAAATTTGGACTAAGTCTTTCTGTTCATTTTAATTCCCATTTCTTTTCATCGTATTAGACTTTAGGGACACTATCGCAAACGTAGAAATTAGAGAGTCTATCGACATATTTACCGCTCTTGAATAGATCGTTGGAGTAACGGAACGTTCCATGGTTGAAGCCCTTAACTTAACTATACACGATAGTGCCGAAGAATACGATCTTAGTGTGAACGTAACTAAACCTTTTCCCGTCACTCTGATAGTTATTGGCTCAGCTGAGTTTTCTTGCTGAAGTCTTCTCGGCTAAGTTAGGGTTAGTGAACCAACGACAAGACTTCCATCCCTCTATCAGCACGTAGATCTGGTTCAACCGTTTCAATGATCTCGTTAGAATGCAAACTTGAAGAAGTATTCCAGCAATTAAAGTGAAGTCTGTTCAAAGAAGAGTCCTGGATTTTCCCCAGAGTAATTTCTCACCTCACAGTCCTCGCTCTGATGCTCTATGTTAAGGAAAAAAACATGTCATGAGCTCTGTCTTAGGTGTTGTCAGTATGTTTTTTGTGGTCGTGAGTTCAGCGCTCTTTAGTACCGGGATCATAAGTCATATCCATGTAAATATCCCTTGTTTGAGTGTAAACATAGATTACATTTTAATTATATCAATATTAATAGGATTAGTCTGACGTGTTAAGTATAAGTTATTAGTCAGCCGATCAACCCGCTGTACAATTATTTGCAAACATAAACATCGAACGTATTCCTAGACGCTCTACAAATTTGCCTTCATTAAAAACCATATATACGCTGTAAATACAAACTTTCAAAAGAGGAGCATCACTTTACAAATATTATATAGTAAACTTTACATTGTGACAGCAAATATTAAATGCTGTTAAATAATACTGTCGCTAGCCACGCTCGTACCTGCCAGTGTTGCCATTATCATAAACCAAACACGTCAATATTTACTCACACAAACAAGGGTAATTTTTAAATAAATTGTGGCATTTCGCGAAATTGCTTCCGCAAATAGGACGGACAGACCGACAAATGTGTGCTCAACTTTTTTCGGCCATGAGCTTTGGGCTATAATGACACATTAAATAACGGTGTGTGTTTTGCTGAGCGTTACAACATTATTACTCTTTGTTACGTGTGGTGGTTTAGTGATTTCTGCAATACTGTGCGAATTGCTGCTAAAATGAAAGCGATCAATTATATCGGAAGATTTTTTTTATCCTGAACAGCTGTTTAAGGTGCTGTATTAGGAAAACCATACTCCTACCTATTAAAAAGCCACACGCACTAGAGTCTGTTCGGAAAGAGAAGAGTCGTGGAATGTATTGGGCCCCATACAATCCACGACTCTTGTCTTTCCGCACATTCTATAACGAACAACACCGATTTTTTTTTCTCTTTATATAGTTTGAGACCCCTAAAACTCTGGCTGGGTAAAAAGTTCTTTTATACTTTCCTATATTAGTATAATAAGGTATTATGTGCATAATGTGGGGTGAGAAGCGTCATGAACTCGCGATGCAATTGAATAGAGTTGACTAATGCCGACACTTGTTCATAGATGTCGTTACTAGTATCGTTTGTTTAAGTTTTGAACACTTATATTTTTACAATTCAAGAAGTGTAGCAGAACGTGTAAAAAGGGCATTAAGTAGGTACCTAACCACCTGGGTACACAAATGTATTTATTGTAAATAGTTTTGTACGATGACGATGCAATTACTACCTATATACTTAAATACTGATATAAATGAACGACTAAAATGTTAACGGAATGGTGGCCACTTTAGGATGAAAGAAGCCCCTGACGTCCGTTGGCTCGTTGGCTCGACATCGACATTCGGAAGATTGCGGGTCACTTCTGGATGAGATTAGCTCAGGACCGGGACAAGTGGCGTACTGGAAGAGGGGCCTATGCTCAACAGTGGGCGATAAAGTGCTGATATGATGATGATGATGGTAAATAAACGAAATAAAAATTGTCCTAAGTTTCGTTCTTAAGGATTGTTGTGTCCCGTGTTTTCTTGTAGAAAGTTACCAGGGTGCGTAGACGAGATGCCAATCGTTCACGCTCCGTAGCGTAGCGTTGTTATCTCTATCTATCTCTCTTCTATATTAGTGCGACAGAGACAGTTGCGTTTGGTTCGCTACGGAGCGTTAACGATTGGCATCTTGGCTATACACCCTATTTTATAAGTTTACAAAATTTATACCTACTGACTATTACGCTCTTGAAACATGTTGAAAGATCTTTTGCTTTTGCCCGATGTCTCCGGGTCATATTTCTAAAATTTTAAAGTGGGTCATTGTTTATATCGCTATAAAAAATGCAATCGATAGAGAATTTGATTACAAAAAAATTTTTTTCTTTGTAATTTTTCAAAATAATGCGTAATTGCGGTAGAAAAAAAAATTAAAATTATTGCAGCCGCAGATTTTTTACAAAAATAAAAATATGCCTGGATAGCATTATTTATATGCTTTAACATATTAAAATTTAAAAACAGTTAAATTTGGCTTTGCTTTTGGAAAAAAATGTTGTCATTTTTTCTCCATACATTTTTTTTACCGCTAAAATATATATTTTTTTTAATTGCAAAGATTAATTATTATTTTAAATCAAATTCTCTATCGAATGCATTTTTTTATAGCGATATAAGCATTGTCACACTTTTCTTGATTTGGGACCACAGTGCGTCATCGTCATCGTGAACCTTTCGGACTGCACGACGGTTAATATCTGTCGCCGCGTCAGTTGACGTCTTTGGCGGTCAAAGGGTTAAAAGTTATAGCTGTATGAAATATGAAATGGTGTCCTGATTTTATTTACTAGCTGACTTTTTTAGCAAAGCTCGGTGCCCATTAGACCGTTTTATAAACCCCTGTAAATTGTAATACACGCTGAAGTTTATTTCGCGCAAATGGAACTGTAAAGAAGACATGCAAGTTAAGGTAACTAGTATAGGTTACGTTTAAAAAAGGCCTCTAGATATCAGTTCGTTTTATGATAAGTCGCACAATATCCGCTTATATTATTTATTCCAAGGACGGCACTCGGGATTCCCTTTTAGTAATCTACATTTCAAACGGGGTTTTCCGATATATTCTATCTATTGTTTGCTTCTTTCAACACTGAAAAGGCCATTTCATGACTGAAATAGTTTTTGTTCTTAAATATTATTATTACGTTTGTGTAGACGAAGCCACTTACTTACAAGTTGAGTCTAATTAAGATAATCTGACGCTCGCGAGCTTGCGTATAAAAATGACTAACGAGATAACAGTGTCATACTGTTTACGAATTTCTTGCTCATTTGTTTCTACGATTCTACGACTTCTCAATTAAATTTATAATACAATATAATATATGTGTATAAGTATGACTGAATCGGAACATTATCTCATGCTGTCAGCTTAGGTCTTGTTTACTCTACCTAATTTTGGATACGGTTTTACTTTTATGAACTAGAAGAGGCTACAGTTGCCGCGTGATCACTTGACTTGAATGAACTGTAAAAAGTTTATTACCGCTCTCAAGAAAAATCTCATCAACATCTCAAGGCTACAATTGAGCGACATCTAGTTTAGATATTGTTTAACTGTTTTCATTGTATCTTTCTTTCTTGTTTACTTAAACTAGCTCTATAAAGACGCAAAGGCGAAGACTTGTCCTGCTCACTTCCGTTAATCTTACTTACACATTAGATAAACCAGACTCGGTGTAAGTTAAGAAAGGGGTTCTAAGATAAAATTATATACATCTGAAAAATTGACGAAAGACTTGGAAACTGTGCCCAGTTTAAATTATTACTGTAACATTTTTTATTATCCTGTTTCTGAGGCTTTAAGCTTTTTACGGAACTTATATTTATATTCAGTCCAGCAAAGCATTCACCAAAATACCAACAAGATTTCGGAACATAAAAATTAAAAAACATGTCCGATAATCCGTAAACAGCAAGAATCAATTCTTGGCATTCAATTATTCCGCGCTCCCCCGGGCTTGCATCGAACGCATCCTAAGCAAATAACACGCCCTGAACGCATCTGCTTCTCTATGGTCTGAACGCCCCTTCAGTTAATGCTGGTTGATAAGTTGACGAACATTTGAAAAATATGTTTCCGTTAGTTTGAATATCTAAATGTTTCAATACAATGCCTAGTGATGCACAGGAAAAATAAAGACGAAACATTTCTGTCAACACACATAAATCGATATCGATTATTATTGTCCATCCCAAAAGAATATTATCTACCTAAATATAGTAATATATAGGTACATTTAAAATCTGCCAATGTTAGAGTTTTCTGATTAAGTTAAACAGTAGGTAGAATTAACCTGACATTTGAAATATTGAGTTGATATGAGCGCACTTAAATTCCGCCGAATGTTTCTCCTCTTAGCCTGTGACGTTAGTCATAAGTAATAATTTAAATATCAACAGATTTTTAGCCTAATCTGATTCGCCTTGTGATCCAATTCGCCTCGGTCTACCGTACTTTACTAACCCAACGAAAAACAACATAGTTTCTGAGCTGTAGAAATAATATTCCTATTCTATAAATATTCCATTATATAAAAACTTGTAAAAATATGTTGTTGCCTTTTTTCCCAATATATTTCATTTCAATTTGTTTTACGTACAAGCAGAACGTTTATTTTAATTTTTAAACCTATTTTTATGTTACTAATTACATCTATGACATCATATTTTAAACTGCATTTTACTCACACATCGACGTTAATGAATAACACTTTTGAAACCTAAGATGGCGGCTATGCGTTTCAATCATTCTGTGTTTTATGATGTTTGCGCGATTATTTACGGCGCCTTTACGGCCGAATTAACTTGTTTGACTTAGGGTCCTAGAGGTGGAACCGAAGCCTAATTACTCTTGGAACGATTTGTCCACAGTCAATGAACTTTTATGTTGCTTTGGTACTTCTTCGGCGCTGTATCACACGTTCTAATAACCAACAACACAACAAGCGATCATGCGTCAATTTCAGGCGAGGTAAAATATAGAAATCACAACTGTTCATTATTATTTTGAGTGCCACGATCACCCATTTCTATGTAAGGTGAGATGGGATAAGACGAACACCGCGGCAAGAATAACACTTTATGTTAGTGTTTGTCTTGCCCCGAAGAAGAAACCTGACTGCTAATGTTGTAAATAATGGCAATATGCAAAAGAGGAAATCCAGACTATTTGTGATATTTTACGAAATAAATATATAAAAAAAACGATTTCAATGCATATTTTTCTTTGTTATAATTTGTATGAAGATGACAGCTATCACCGTATCCAAGGTAAGTATGTGTAAACACTATAAAAGGAGATAATTTCTAAGCAAATCGCCGTAGGTAGAGTCCACAGAAGGTATAATTAAGGTATCCTTATTATTGTATTCTATGGTAAAGTCCGTCTACGTTAAGCTTGTACCGACTTGGAAGTAAGAATGTATCCCATACTTGGCGAAAATTTTGCTTGGTAAATAGTACAAAACGGAAAATGGTCGATTAAATATGAGATCGGAAAAATTAAAATGTATAGTGACTTTTGAGGCCGACTTTACTATGCAGTCGCCATCGAATCGTCGCCAGTGGACGAGGTGGTCAAAATATCTGAACATGCACTTTAACGCCTTAACAATACAGACTTTGCTCAGATATTTGTGAACACCCTGGCCGCTCCGATACCTATATCTAATGAGGACTACTATGAACTACCTATTTCTCAGAAGGTACATAAGTTCGGCAAGTCTAAAATAGTATATTTGCTCTTGGCGCATAAATTGTAGATTTGCTAAGCTGGTACTTAGATACTTCTCAAGTTGGGTGTACTTTGCGAGAGTTACTGCTCAGGGGAGGGTGTAAGGAATAATTTAAGGGTAGTGAATACATAACCGGCAAAATAGGCGCATTAAATTACACGCTGGTTTTCTTTGTGTCTATGGCGTATGAATACTTTAAAGATAAATATAAAGATATTTTATTATTCAAGTAGGCATATTACAAATGCGCTTATGAACGTCAAATAAAGCTACACCGGCTCTAACTCTACCCCTCTGACCCGAGAAGATTTAAATCCCCCCCAATTGGAGGAGGGTATCTCAATAAGGACCGGCAAGAAACTCGGCGGGACACATCTTTTCAAAACATTACATCGAATCTTATCTTTGAATCTAGTTACGTGCTGTCTTGCAGAAATCCCTACAAATCGTCGTTGAGAATGCCAAATAGCATGTGCGCGATCGTAACTATTTGACAATCAAATATCGAGCACATAACTGATTTGATCTCTCTGTCTGTCTGTCTGCTACCGCTGTACTCTTAAGCCCCTGAATCGTAAGAGATGAAATTTGATATCATGATAGTCTGAGGCCCGGGGAAGGACATAGGTTTTTATTCATCATCATTTCACGCAGATGAAGTTGCGGACAGAAGCTAGTTATTATATAATATCTCGGGCAACGAACTTTGTTCGGTCTAAATTATCTAAGTCTAATATAGGTAGTTACCAAATATGCCCATATAAAATAGAAACCATTTTATTGCGTTTTGCGTAAAATACCTACCTAAAAACTAATATAACGTAGAGCGAAACTTTGCTAAAGCGTTTTTCCATCAGTGCAAAGTTATTTAATTTATTATAAATTTACAAAAAAAATATACCCGATTATATTATAAATTCGTGACGAGAGAGAATGGCAAGTAAAATTATCAAATGTAAATTGAATTTCATAAAATTTGAAATTGAACTAAAATTTCGAAACGTGCCCTTTTAGTAGGTACCTAGGTAAATCGTAACAGTCTCAGTGAATTCATAACAAGTGCAAGAGACGAGAGACAAGAATCTAAAATTCTCATAAGCTTCGGCGTCCCGTACCATCGGTTTTCATTCTAACTATTAAGATGTAAGGTAAAAGTAATGTTCTACTTTTGTCAAAATTTGAAAACCTATTTTGTATATGTAGGTAGTTATATTATTTATCTCTTCTCAATTATAAATCCTGTACTTAACAAATGTTCACAGGCAGACAATGCCAAGGTATTAAGTCCGCTATTTGCACTTCTAATTTTATGAGTAATTAAGTTTAAATAAAAAGGAATTACTTATTACCTACTTTTGAATGGCTGAATACGAAGAGCTATTTTTACTGTTTAAATCTCATTTATTTACCAAGTAGATAAACTGAAATTTTACAACAGTAGATATGAAAAGGGTAAATTTTACCTACAGATATGTACTAAAAATAACTAATCCAAAATTACAATTTCAATATAAAAAATATTAGCGTAATGCAGTGTAGTTTATAAATTATTTCCTAAACCCTGAAAATTGCAATAGCCCCCAAAATCCCTAAAAAATCACTACATATTTATACCAGCAGCCGCCCTATAGATTGTAATAAGTATTTTTTATTTATAGGGTTGTGCAGCCCGGGGCGCTAATATCGCGTAAGATCGTGGATCATCCCTTCGAGGGTAGCGGCCCTTAGGGCTAAACGTCCCTGATTTTGTTCGGTGAATCATTTGACGTTTATTAGGTGATGCTGTATGGCTGGCAAATTATTATTGTTGTACGCTTGGAAATGTTGGGGGTATGGAAGTTACTTGCGAAAAGGGGTGTAGGTATTAGGGCTGACTTACCAGAAAATGTGTCTGATAAGATTGGCCGGAGGTGGACCGACGATCTAGTCAAGTTCGTAGAAAACTGTTGGAGTGGAAAGCGCACAACTGTTCGTTGCGGTATGTTCAGAAGTAGATAGCTGACGAGTCTACCTAATCAGTCAAAGTTGGAATAAAACTCGCTCTTAGGTATAACATTTCCATCGTCACCACTATGATAGTTGGCAGTCCTTAACTGTCCGTTTCTCGAGAACCTTCCTGCCAGCTAAAGTGTGGAATGAACTGTCGCCCGCGGTATTTCCGGACAGATACGACCTTTAACACGAAAGCCTCCTTTCCATACAAACGTAGCAACTTTTGTTTGTGGATATTATTTTTTTTTTAATATTTTTACAGAATTTAATCTGTTTTAATCATAGCTATGCTGAACCGTTTGATTTTTATACATTTTCTAAATATTATAAGAGCATTTAAAAAAATTGTATGAAACCTGTTTTTCGCTTCTAACTTTTATAATAATTTTAAAAAACTAAAACACTACTAAAATACATGAGATTCTGTAGAAATATTTTCCATAATATCCAGGGAGGAAAATGAGGACTACGTTTGTATGGAGAATCGATCGTCCCCTTTCCTCTTAAACCTTCATGAGAACAGTGTACCTACTCCTGTCTTACGGGCCATGCAACATCTCTGGTATTGCAGGTGTCCATGGGCCACGGTAATTACTTACCATAAGGCGACTCGTCTGCTCGTTTGCCTCATACATCGTAAAAATAAATGTTTTGCTGAAGTAGCTACCTAATTGTAATAACGAGCACCCACTGGAGCACTACACCATTAAATTTGAAGTATATACACGAATGTTTCAAATTTCAATGTCCTACCTTCAACGGCATATATTATGCTAGGCGTTTTCTGTAAATGTCTAAGTAATGCACCTGTTTAATGCTAAAATCTTTGTACAGTCACGTCTGAAAATATCGGTAGGAAAATGTACCAAAAATATGTATACACCTTAATATATGGGCAAAGTCGTGTATACATATTTTTAGCACTTTTTTCGTATCGATATTTTCAGACGTGACCGTACGTATATTTTGTAATTTATCGTGATAGATATGTCTGTATGACAGAGCATTAAGCATTTCAAATCTCGAATGCGCCACAAGCAAAAGCACCCACCTTAACAAAAAATCTAATACCTACCTACCTCGCTAGGGTTATCAGACAAGAACTTTTCCTTTTAGGATTTTTTGGCTTTTGTCAAGATAGCGATAGGGATATGTAAATCTCGGGGTTTTATGATGATTTTTTAATGATTCATTTATTGCAAGTTTTGTCTATTTTGAGGTCTTCAGATTCGAACGTTAGGTATTAGTACAGTCATTATATCGAAAAAACCGACCCTACCCGTGAATAATTAGTTCTTGGATTTTTTTTTCGTAGGTCCCTCGGGGAGATCCCTGGGAGTGTCAATTCAAAAAGTAGACTGAATCAGGCTCCTGTGTATATTCGAGAAACGGTTTTTCTTGAATAACTCGGCCATTTTTGATTTTACAGTAAAACCGCGAGGACAAAAATTGTAGGAAATTTGATTCTCACAATTTTTCTTCTAGGATCGATATTTTGGGAATTAAACCTGAAAAACGCGACAAATTCAAAATATTATTAAATTGTCGCGTTTTTCAGGTTTAATTCCCAAAATATCGATTTTGAGGGAAAAAAGATGGCAACCAAAATTGTTCAGAATTTGATTCTCTACAACTTTGTTTCTCTTCATTCATGCCGTAAAACATGGAATATAGGAGATAATGATAATATTTTGAATTTGTCGCGATTTTCAGGTTTAATTTCCAAAATATCGATCCTAGAAGAAAAATTGTGAGAATCAAACTTGTAGAGAAACAAATTTCATACAATTTCTGTCCTCACGGTTTTACTGTATAATTAAAAATGGCCGAGTTATTCAAGAAGAACCGTTTTTCGAATATACACAGGAGCCTGATTCAGTCTACTTTTTGAATTTACACTCCCAGTGACCCCCCAAGGGACCTACGAAAAAAAAAATGCAAGAACTGATTATTCACGGGTAGGGTCGGTTTTTTGGATATAATGACTGTACTATATTGTAATGAATCAAAAAACGAATTGAACAAACTGCAAATAGACTGTTATAATACCTGTAAACGGATTTTAGTGTTTCTGAAATTCTTGCCCTAGAGGGTTTATAAAAGGGGTTGAAAGTGTGTGTGACTTATTGCACGCTAAATGCTTCCGTGGCATTAAGCGGAGGATCGCGGGCAGAGACTATTTATTTCATATAAAATATAGGCTCATACTACTTGTATTAACTACTTATAATACCAAACTAATACGCGTTTGATTGTCGAAGTAAATAACTTTACTTTTAACAATCACTCCTATAGTTGACAAAAGTAGTATCCGCAATTCGGACCGTATCTTACAAAGTTTTTTTTTTTTTCAAAAAAAGTTGTTGATTGAACTGTCAATTGATGTTTGTTATTTCAATATTTTCGTATTATTCTATTGAAATTTCTTTCGTTTTGTTTTATTCCGATAATTGAACTTAATTGTTAGAATACCTTCAGAAAACATGAGTGTAATAGAAGACGGATTAAATTTTTTCAGGCTGTATTTTTACCTTCCAAATATGTTCCCACTGCCAACTTGAAATTTTTTGTGTACTACACGAGATCAAAGTTATTTATATCTCGTGCGCTTTTGAGTCCCTTACTACGCTCAAGATACTAAATTATTATAGAATCTTTCGCTCACACGGGACTCAAAATAAGCACTCGAAGAAATATCAAACTTTGCTCTCTTGTTGTAAAAATAACTATTAAATATCCTGAGGACATAAAAAAAACAATGGTTTTAAAACCACATGGCACAGGCATGTTTTAACACTACAGTTCTTCAAATCTGTATACTAAATGTCTTAATAAAATATACCCAAATCGTTAACCTTCATATTTTCCACAGGAAAAACGTCAGTTTTCCTAAATATTTTTGACCCAGGTCAGATTTTTTAAAGATTGTTATTTAGTCAGGACTTTATACATCTGGTGACCCTATACCTATCTTTAAACGCGTGAAAACGTATTTTTTACCCTTGACAAAGGCCCGTTCACCCGCTATCTTCTCGGAACTCTCGTATATGGAAATGTTCTGAGATACGAACAGTTTGAACAGCGAGATAAGACGTGTTGGTGTAAACGCTGTGGGAATGTGGTTAGGTTAGGTACCTGAAGGTAATTTAGCGTTTCGTGTAATGTAAACCTGAGTAATTAAGCACTAATAGTTATTTTCGTTTCTCTAGCATGCTGAAACTATTTACTTCATTGACAAATGCAAAGCCTAGATAGATGTTTTGAGTTAGCCTTATCGCAGCCTACGAAAATAGGTAATACTGAATGATTCAAAAGTATGTTGACAAAGATTTTTTATTGACCATATTATCGAAAAAGCGGGCGAAGCGACGTGAAGTTCTTACCTACATTCGACTTGGAACTTGGAACACACGGCTGGCTAGGGGCACGTCCCGGCATTTCGATGTTTTTAAGCTGAACTATCAGAGGATAGTTTGATGGACAATAACTTAAGTAAATTTGTGTTAATTTAAATGAAATTATGAGCAGGCTCGATCAAGGGGTAAAGGTGCTAGAAGAGCCTAGAAGCCCAAAAAACGAAATAAAATAAAGAAGAAAGATTATAGCTTACCACAGATGTATCTGTGGTATTGTAAGTCGCGTGCCATTTATTGCAAGTTCTGTGGAGCCCTTACAAGTCACCATTAAGATTAAAATAAACTACAGCTACACAGAACTTGCAATAAATGGCACGCGGCTTACAATCCTCGCCGACTAAGTAGGTGCATTTAATTGATCTATCTTTTTTGGCGAACCGCGAGTTTTCAGTTCGAGGCGAACTAAGTACTAGTTGATAATCTTAATAAATAACTTCGTAACAAACAGATGGACGTCACAGAGTTACTGTCATTTAGGAAGGCTTAGCAGGGATAATAGAAATTTGTACAAATCTTTGATAATTGAAGCCGTCTTCGAGCTGCGGTGTTCGATGCCTCAGTCGTCTTTCAACGACGTAAAAAGCTACTTAGCAAGATAAACCTTTCGATTCCGATACAAAGCTAACGTACATTTCCAATTTGGACACTTCGCTTCGGCAAAAACGTTTACAAATCAAATTAACGTCGTACTTTAATGAATTATGTATGTAAATGTTCGAGCACACACTAAGTGCTACTGATGGCTTGTTTTCTATTCCCATCACAGGTGTGGTGTGCAAACATATTATAATGTAGTAATAACGAATCCGCTTCCTGTCGTGTTTGGTTAAAAATATGCCCAGTGGCTAAGATGTGGTTTTGCGAAAATGATGCTTACGAAAATCTAGTTTTTATACCTATTTTATTTATAAGGCGCAAGTCCCGAACTCTTTTAGCAAGTCTCGGTACTGTTTTTTAGGGTTCCGTACCTCAAAAGGAAAAACGGAACTCTTATAGGATCACTTTGTTGTCCCTCCGTCCGTCCGCCTGTCTATCAAGACCCTTTACTTTATCCCGGGAATGGGTGGAGGTATCAAGTTGAAATTAAAACCAGATTCCCAGTCGCTTGAAGCTGTGATTTAATAAAACAAACTTAAACGTTATTTTAACAAAGTTAACTTTAAACAGACAGACGGACATGTCGAAACTATAAGGGTTCCTAGTTGAATACGGAACCCTAAAAAAAGATGCGGCCGTTTATACCGCAAGATACGTATAATTCTACCTGTAATTTCGACATTCTAAGGGAATCAAAATTTGACCTAGTAGGACTATGAGGCATGAATGGCAAGTAATATCGGCTTACACTACAAGTACAAAGAAAAATCAAAAAATAATTAATTAAAAAAAAAAATGTACAGAACCCTCGGTGGGCGAATCCGACTCGCACTTGTCCGGTTTTTTCATTATCCTTTTAGTGTAAATTAAAAAGTGTTCAATAAGTACCTTGGAAACATGCACATTCAGCCTATATCTTTGTTTATTAATTGTAGGCTGAATGCCTATTATTTTAATACTTATGCATACATAACTAGCTTGAATACCTATTATCACAGGAGAGGGTAGAGAAAATAACCTATGTATGTTTCCTAAATATTAACTAGGTACGTTGATAATTACATTCCCTTACTGTAAAACTAAGAAAAACCCACAAAGACAATTTCTAATTTCATTTTCTTCCCGGTTACTTTTAAAAGTTGATCTGCCCTGGCCACTGGCTGGCCAGACAAGCTTATGTCAACAGAACAGGAATTAGTCCAAATTATAACCCCCCGCCCCGCACCGCCGCCGGAGACACCCTCGCACCGAATCAATATTTGTTGTCCGCACTCTTCTGCCTTAATACAACACGCACAATACTCACATAACACAACAAACAAACAAAAAACGCCTCTAAAACGTTAAGCCACCATTCGTTTTGGAACGGGCCTCCTCGCGAGTCATACGCTTTTCTAGATATTTCTGTACAGAGTTCACCCCCGATTCGCTGTCTCTTTAAACGCAATGTCGTCTCGCTCGCACAGTTTCCCGTCGCCGTGGAGTCTTGTAGTACAGAAGATGTTGTTCCGGAATTTTCAACGCATTTTACATTATGACTTCTGATTGGGTTGTATCAATTTTACGGGGAATACTTAAGATTTTTTGAGCGATTGCTGAAGGGAATAATGTTATTAACAAATCCTGACCACATTTTCTGAAAGTTATTTAGAATGACGAAGTAAAATTACACAAAAAATAATCTTTGAAAAAAAAAATGTACACGACCTAAGTTTTAGTCGCTTTTTTACTATTCCATTGTCATACCTAGATTTCCATAGGAACTCATAATTTAATTTTCATCATTAAAGGATGATACCTAAGTTGATCATACTTCTTATGGCCTACATATCATTATTTTCTAACTAAAACATTTTTATTTTAAGCTCTTCCCTTTTAGTATGTATATGAATTGTATCTTCTGTTGGTGATCCTAATAAATAAATAAAAAATAAAACACGCACATGTTGTTTCTTTTAATTTTATTTTAATTTATAATACTAAACACGTCGTCTATATCGTCCTGAAGACACGCGAAGATCGCCAATTGGTATAAAAACTCTTGAATATTCATAAAGAGCTGTTAATTGCACAAGTCGGCAAATACGACTCCACGGTTCCCTTGCCCCCACCGCCCCACCCAAAAGGCCAACCCCGCACACACATACACGCTCAGAAAACTATGAAAAACGTCGTATTTGCACTGAAATCACAACGACACTTACGTCCTTTACTTTCGAAGCAACACAATCCAATACATGTAAAATTGCATTTCAAATACGTAAGATCATTAAAACACACCAGGCTACGGAATTTTCAACTTAAGCGGTGTCTCATTAAGATTGAAATTGCCTAAGTGGGTTTTCACGTTGGCACGTTCTAGTTTTGAAAGATGGATATGTGCACACAGACACAGGAATATACACACATGCACACATCGACAGTGGCGCGCGCAACTGGGAAAACTACGGCCTTTTACGTACGAACTGTGTACAAGAACGCGAACTAGTATATGACATGGTTTCAGATGAAGCAATGTGGAATGGAATGCACTGCCTGCATCTAAAATGAAACGAAATGAAAAATCTTTATTTTCAGACACTTTTTGGCTCATGGATAAATAAATACTCGTACCTTAAAACTAGTGTACATATTATATAATACGTCTTAAAAACAAAAATAAAAACACATAATGGCTGCGATGTATTTCGCAACCCCGCTGTGTCAGGGTGCCGGCCGCGGAACCGCCGTAACTTGACCTATTCGGCCAGAACTCCTCCTTGGTGAAGATCGCTACAAATATACTTAGGTAGGCACACACTTTCTACTACAAACTAACTATTTATGTAGCTACACTTTTTAAAACAAGACCTCTACTTTTCATTTTTGAATTTTGAACCTTCGATAGGCACGTATCCTTAAATCGTACTTGTTTCAATCTATACGATAGCCGCATTTTATTGTTCGTTACTCGTAGGTTTTATGGGTATGTACCCAACCCAACACATATCTTAATTTTCAGTTTTATTTCCGGTTTCACAAACGCACTTTTTTTTATGGGTTTCGTCAAATTTAGCCGTGACTAAAATAAAATTGCGTATATAAAAAAAATACCTTTAAACGTATCATTCTAGAGACTCTTAATCCATTTAGTCCGTTATACAGTGTTGGTTTCAATGTGTCGGGACTGGATGGTCAAGAAGATTAAGATTTCCTCCGATAAGACTTTGAGTACTGTGTACCACACTGACGCTGCGTAACAGTTAACAGGGGTTGAGTTGAGAGTGCGACCAGTCGCATGTGCGGATTCTGCGTATACAGATCTGAAAACGCGTGTTGGTTGTGTGCGCATCTATTTACGCGCGGGTAAATATGTACCCGCGCCGTTTGTGGAGGCTGCATTAATAATTCAATTGGTGCTCAGGTAGCGTTTAAACGATTTTTAACTTGCCGCCAAACGGATTAATTGGGAAACGTAGGTGGCGTTCCAAAACGGATGGAGTTGGAATTATAGATTAGAGTAATTTTGAGGGTGAAATAGTTTATTTTAAGCCTGATAGGTAAGAGGAAGGAATCACAGGGAAAATATAGATAGGTAGGTATTTTAAAATATGTAGTATCTAAATGATTTAGGCAATATCAAAATAACTTACCTGAAAATTAATTACATGAAATGGAAATATAAGCGCCGTTTCAAGCATAACGGATGTTGAAAATCTAGCTTAGAAACGAAAATAAAGAAGAGACTTTTCCAGATAGATTTTCATACATTGACCCGCCCCGCTTGTTGTTATCTCTATTGCACACACAAAATTATATTATTGTCAAATTGCGCAGTGATTTTGACAACCGGCATCATGGGCGGGACCGAGACAGAAATATAATTATGCGCGTGCAATAGAGATAGCAACAGGCGCGTCAATGTACGAAAATCTATGTGGATCTATGTGGTCTCTCGGCTGTATTTGATTTAATAATTGTAATTTTATGTCTTTAATAGTTATTTACGATGGCGCATGGCACACTGCATCCGATTTCGAGCGAGATGTCGCTATAATACGCGCATAGCGTTGTCTCGCTCAAACATCGAAGCGACGTGCGAATCGGATTCAGTGTGCCATGCGCCGACGTACGAACTATTTAACGCAGACATCGTTTCAAAACGACCGGTACTTTTAAAAGGTCGTTACTAGATAAAGTTTATGTAACGTGTATCGTAATAGTACCTAGATTTTGTTTTTATATTTGTAAATTTTATTTTTAGGTATGTTTCTATGCCTCTATACGAGTAAACTCTGCCAAAAACATACAGTTACTTTGCGAAAACTGCAATGCTGCATTTTGATCTGATTCTTTGGCCAAATGGATCTAAATGCCAAACCCTCCAGTTAATACATAAAAGATCACTGTCGCTAATACATTTTGGAACACGTCAAATAGATGTAGCTTGATTGCGTGGAACATTAGGCATACCTGCCTATTCCTCTTTTCCACAGTCTCAGTCAAACACTTCAGGATGCGTAGACAAGATGACAATCATTTACGCTCCGTGGCGTAGCGTAGTAGTTATCTCTATAATTTTTCCATATTAGTTGCGTTTCGTTCGCTACGGACTGGAGCGTTAACGATTGGCATATTGTCTAAGCACCCGGAGGTTTGTTTAAAAAAAAAATTGTTTTATTGTTTTCAGTTGTCATTGTCAATGTTTACGACAATTTATCTACCCTTCATTCAGCAATGCCATATGAAATAAATAAATAAATAAATAAATAAATATTATAGGACATTATTACACAAATTGACTAAGTCCCACAGTAAGCTCAATAAGGCTTGTGTTGAGGGTACTTAGACAACGATATATATAATATATAAATATTTATAAATACTTAAATACATAGAAAACACCCATGACTCAGGAACAAATATCCATGCTCATCACACGAATAAATGCCCTTACCAGGATTTGAACCCGGGACCATCGGCTTCATAGGCAGGGTCACTACCCACTAGGCCAGACCGGTCGTCAAATAAGATACTAAGATAATCTACGTAATAATAATTTTGAAACTATGTTATATCTGCCAACACATATTTCGAATTTAACTTTATATATATTTGACGACCGGTCTGGCCTAGTGGCTCTGCCTATGAAGCCGATGGTCCTGGGTTCGAATGCCGGTAAGGACATTTCTTATTCGTGCGATGAACACAGATATTTGTTCGTAAGTCATGGGTGTTCTCTATGTATTTAATTTTATGTATATTGTTATTATCAATAAATATTTTCATTTTATATATTATATGTATAAATATCATTGTCTGAATACCCACAACACAAGCCTTCTTGAGCTTACTGTGGGGCTTAGTCAATCTGTGTAAGAATGTCCTATATGTATTTATTTATTATTTATTCGTCGATTCGCAGCTGTACTATACCCATATCTTCCTACTAATTTGCAACAAGAACTTAATTTATAGGTAAGTATCAAGTAGCGCTGATTTTTTACACTTATTAAAATTAAATTTCACGCAAACTTTTCGAGTCAAGTTTTTTCCTTACTGACGACGGTGTCGGAAAAGTTAAGTGTCGGATTATTAGATTAGCAACGATTAATGATTTTTAATTAACACCTGTTATCGACTCTGCTGAATATTAATTAACAACGAGGAAACTCGACAATTGAGGGGTGGAATCTGGAACTGCCTTTTGATATCTGGACTAATAAGTATTTCGAGATTGACTCGAGAATTACCGTTTTTTTATCATCTTGATGATGTCTGGCATCTTTCTGGTGCTAAACTAAATATACCAATTAAGAGCTCTACTGTGCTCCGTGCAGCCGAACTTTCAAAACTAAATTTGGATTTGCAAGTCACGCTCGCGCCCATGCGCGTAATAGTTAATAAATAATAGTACCTGGGCGACCGAGCTTTGCTCGGTTATAACTATTTATTGTAATATGGTGGTGTATAGGTGATAATCTTAACTACATTTTTTTACTTAATTAAACTTGTCTAAAACAATAAAAATTAAAAAAAAAATATAAACTTGAAAAAATAAAATAAAAAAAAAGTTAGTCACCGGGCGAGATTCGAACCCGTAACACTCGTTTAGCAGTCCGCGTCTTAACCCGCTGGACCAGACGGACAGTGGCCGTCAACACGAAATTAGCGACCATATTCTGCGTCGAAAGAAAAACGCATGAAAACTCGAAAACACGCGTTTTCCCAAACATAAGACTAATCTAGATCGATTGTTTACCCCCAAAAACCCCCATATACCAAATTTCAGCAAAATCGTTAGAGCCGTTTCCGAGATCCCGGAAATATATATATATATACAAGAATTGCTTGTTTAAAGGTATAAGATTTAAAAACAATATTAATAAAAATAAAAATAACTTGTCAGGATGTCGCCGTCGACGGATACGTCTGGGAGGAAATCATCATACCAATTATTATCAAATAAAGGATTTAATCTCGTCTAGGCATTTGACAGAGACAAGATAGGTGCGACGACGAGCGAAGCGAGGAGGAGCGTGTTAGGTGAAATCCGTGTTTGATGACCGGTCTGGCCTAGTGGGTACCCTGCCTATGAAGCTGATGGTCCCGGGTTCAAGTCCTGGTAAGAGCAATATTTGTGTGATGAACACGGATATTTGTTTCTGAGTCATGGGTGTTTTCTATGTATTTAAGTATTTATAATTATATATTATATATATCGTTGTCTAGGTACCTACACCACAAGCCTTATTGAGCTTACTGTGGGACTCAGTCAATTTGTGTAATAAAGTCCTATAATATTTATTATTTATTTATTTAACTCCAACCTAACATAGAACGATGTAAGGTTACAAAAATAAACTTTTTATGTTTCGTATTATATTTGTAAAGTCATTCTGTTACCTAAAACATTGCGTTTTAAAAAGTGTCCTTTTAAGTTGTTGTACAAAAAGTTGCTAACTGTTAGGTTGGGAAATAATAAGAATTACATATTATGTTGAGCTGCTATATATACTACTTAATCATTCGGCGAAATGAAATTATGCGAGAAATTGGTTGGGTAATGACATTCGGTATAATAAATTTCGGCCATAATTTAGAGAACCTTACTAAGATGTAAGATGAGCCATAAAGATAATAACACACTAAATAACGAAATTTGACTCATTATCGATGGCATCGCCATGTTATACCTAAAAAGTAATAAAATTAAGTTATCTCCGCCATCTTGTTATTGACTGCTCAATCTTGCTTCATTTCATAATTTATGAAACAAAGAAAAATCAGTTATCTTAAATTAATTTTAAGAAAAAATACGGTTGGAACTTTTTTCCCGTGGGAGTGGTTTGCGCAATGCATTAAAGACTAAGAAGCCTTTTGAATAATTTTAATTTATGAATGCAGAAGAAAATACAATATAGCCAACGATATCTGCCCCACTGCTCTCCCACCAATCATAGCTAAACACAAAAGTGCCATTTAAAATTTATGTAAAACTAATTTTTCAATACGTACTGTTGTAATGCGTAGGTACTGGGAAGATCTAGCCTTGTTACAAAAGTATGTGGCACATAAACCAAAAGTAAAATAAAGAAAAAATCTTGTAACCGAAAGCTAATTTCTAGTCGCGACTTACATTGTCCATTCCGGTCCCGATTGAGTTTTCGGAGCTATCAAAATTGTAGGTATTTTTTTTTATTGATAATAACATGGAAATGTAATGTATATGTACCACAATAGAAAGGTTCGCCAAACTTCGGAGCAGTTTGTTGGCGATTAGCTCGCTCATTTTATACATCAAAAGTTGTGAAGATTATTGTCGTATGGTTACTCTAACCTAACTATTTCAACAATGGAGGTACTTGCAGGTACCTTGATCTGACCGATCCTTCACGATGTGTTCTCTTTGACTGCCTCGATCCCAGTGAAAGAGTCTGTCCAACTTGATCCGTGTCCCCACTACCTACCGTCTTCCCAGTAGTATAATGTTATTTTCACGTCAGCAGCTGGAACAAGGGTAATTTGCTGCTTAAAAACAGTGAGCAAAATCGCATTTTGCTCACTGAGTGAGACAAAATAACATTCAAGTGACCTTCATATTCGAATGTCATTTCAACGTGCGGGGCCTAATACAAGTTCGAAGTATTTGGATTCTATTGTCTTTGTCCCTTTCACGTCATTTCAAAAAGAAAGAGACAAAAAAGTGCATACGTAATTCAACGATATATTTACGGTTTATAATAGACCCCCGAAATAAGTCAGACCGCATCGGTCCAAAACACCCTACAAGTCTTTATTCGTAATAATTAATTAATGAAATAAAAGTTTAAAATTTAATAAAAATACCATATTTTACGTATTTTATTATACAATCAAAACAATATACTTATACAAATTTACGCAATTGTTACGCAGTAAATAATTCTACTTAACGACTTTTAACGATCTCTACTATAGTTGACAAATAGTAGTATCCGCAATTCGGACCGTATCTTACAAAGTTTTTTTTAACAAAAAAAAGTTGACGATTGAAGTGTCAATAATTGATGTTCGTTAATTCATTATTTCCGTATAATTTTATTGAAATTTCTTTCGTTTTGTTTTATTGCGGTAATTAAAGTTAATTGTTAGAATACCTTCAGAAAACATGAGTGAAATAGTGATGAAGACGGATTACATTTTTTCAGGTTGTATTTTTTGATGGCTGACTGACGTGAAAAAATTTGTGTACTACACGAGATCAAAGTTATTTACATCTCGTGCGCTTTTGAGTCCCTTACTACGCTCAAGATTCTAAATTAGATTCACTCGCTACGCTCGTGAATCTATTATAGAATCTTTTGCTTGCACGGGACTCAAAACAAGCACTCGAAGAAATATCAAACTTTGCTCTCTTGTTGTACAAATAACTATTTCCCAACTACCCCTTGTATAAATCGGGGTAATGCATTAATGTTGCCACATTAAAATTATTATTCTACTATAACTCGAATTGTTTTAAAAATATTGATAAAGAACACAGCATAATGAAAACAACAAAGAAACCAAAAGTTAGTAGGTCGTTAAGTTAACAGCTGATTGGGGTCCGAGGCAAACAGAGCCCGGCTCTATTTCTTTGCCAAACACTAATATTTGAAATCTCTCCGCGCGATTAGACGATCTACATATTGTCGTGCTGTTTGTCTGTGTGTCCTGGCGTCCGTGTTACTCGGGGTTTGCGGATTGGACATTGATCATCTGTGTGTTTTGGTACAGAAGTGTTACTATGTTTGCGTATGGTATCTTAATGTTTAATCGCTTGTAAAGGGGTTTTTAATTATGATAAATAAATATTATAGGGACATTCTTACACAAATTGATCGTAAACACCGTAAGCCAAGAAGGCTTGCGTTGTGAAAACTCCGACAACGATATATATATATATATATATATATATATATATATATATATATAATATACATATACTTACTTAAATACATAGAAAACATCCATGACTCAAGAACAAATGTCTGTGCTTATCACACAAATAAATGCTCTTAACGGGATTCGAATCCAGGACCATCGGCTTCATAGGCAGAGTCACTATCCACTAGGCCAGGCGGGCGTCTGGTCGTTAATGGTAATTGGTAACCTTTAAATAGATATATAATGGTTTTTTCTTAGCTTAATTAGTGTTCTCGACCGTTACGGTATTAAAATGACGAAAAATTTACCTATTTTTGAAATTCGTACTACCTTGAAAAAATTAGTTTTTCTCAGTCGACTTATGTATGTACATTCATACACGTGTTAAATGAGGTACACGTGTTTTTCATGAGTGAGAGATCTCGTGAGTTTCTTTTTGCCCCTCCTTTACTTTTCCTTCCTTGTAAATCCTTGTATACCTACCATCTTTATACCACTCATTACTAATTTGCTTTCCTGTTTTTGATATAAGCATGTTGGTTAACGATACTTTTCGCCTAACATTTTCTTAGAATTTTTCCTATTTGGTTGGTGGACGCATGAGATGTTTTCCTGTTTTTTAAAAGTCAAGTTTTAAAAAGGAAAGATTCGCCTACTACTAGTAGGTATAAACGAAAGAAATTTATTGAAACCTACCGTAATTTGAAAATTTAAAACGTAAGTTATTGCGTTTTAATATTCTTGCGTTTATAACTAGTTAATATTTTTAAATGTTACAAAATTTGCATAAAACACGATCATTTTATATTTAATTAAAATAATAATACCTATAAATTATTCACAATTCATTAATACGCACCAAAAACAAGACCAACTGTGCACACTTACACGTTTAATTTAAAACCATTGTAATGGGATGGCATTAATTATGATTTACTGTATCAATTAATGAGAATAATTCAAACATACTAAATCATCGATGTCCTGGACGTTCTATGAATTTTATGTAGGTATGCATATTCCTTTATTTTATAGGTATATACTATTTCGTCATAAAACACCTAGGATTTTTTTTGACTCGAAACATTTAAGGCCGTTGTATGGAGGGTTGGCCGACATGGACGATGAAACACACCAAACTTGTCGGTAGAAAAAAGCGCGAAATTCAAATTTTCTATGGGAAACAACTCTTCGCGCCATGGAACTGCTTAAAGCATTGAACGTTAATGCAATTTCAATTGTTTTAAATGGGTTTTTTTTTCTCAGTGATGTATACGAAAAAAAATTGCGATTTCCGGCAAGTGATGGTGATGGAAATTCAGAAAGGGGAACAAAAGGTATAAATAAAATATCAGAAATGAATTTAGCCTAGAATACACGAAAATGATACCAAACTTAACCGCATAACAAAACTTTATATTTTAAATTTTGGGGGGCACCCCTAATTCAAAATTATGCATCAGAAATTCTATTGGCCTTCCTAAACCAATCTCTGAGACAAAAGAAGCAACTGTGCAAAAGGAAATTCCGTCATCACCATTTGCCGTATAATTAAGTGTACTGTACCTTACACCACGGACTATGAAATATAGGCGGTATCTAGAAACCTCGTTGGGATATTTTGTTAGCCATTATAGGTATATAAAAATACTTACATATTTAATTTTTAGAAGTTCTCTTACCGGATTGATTTATGCTGTGTTTTAAGTTTGAGTTTTGCGTACATTTGTGAACTATCAGTTTTACATTTTTGCTCTACTAAACCGAATGGCATGGGTTGCGTCATTTTTCTTTCCGGTATTAACCTCTTTAAACATCATTTAACTGTTTATATAAGGCAGCGAGACTATATAGGTATATGCATTAGCGTAGATAGATACATACATACACAGACAACCGTTTTCCATGTATAATTAAGCATCTCCATTTAGATAACACAATTAAATATTAGCTGACGATGACGTAAAATCGCGGGATGTTTCATATGTTTGAGAAAAGGAATCTAAACCCCGACCAGAAATATATGATCATTGTCAAGAGGGCGCTGTTATTCTCATGTATAGGGTGACAGTTCAGTTTAGTATGAAAAATTTAGTTCCAATGAAATTCCGCAATATGGCGCGTGATCATATATTGCTGGTCAGGCTTTACATAAAATAGCACGTTAGTATTCATATTCATATTCATATTCATATTCATAATGACAAAAACTATGTACAAAACGTTTTAAAAATAGCAAATTTTATTGTATTTTTGTTATAACCAACGTAAAGATAATTTATTTCGCTGTAGAATTAGTACTCATAGTCCTTACTTTAAATTGTACTGTTTAAGAGACCCCCGGCAAGCTCGGCCGAATTTCACCTTCCGATATAAACTGAGATTCGTTCTCATTTTCAAAGCTACGTGTTGGATTTTACCTAATGAAACTTTGCACATACAATAACATGAGAAATATCATAAGTTTATATATATCCATATCTGTATCTATCCACTATGTATATTGATATTAAATTACATATAGTTTATATAGCTTTAGTTTATAAAACGAACAAAATAGATCAAAAACAAGTTTTGTATGAAAACCTTCAATTCGCTGTCTCTTATGGTATCTGAAGCTACATAAACCTAATCCTATTATAGGTACAAAGTTTCATAGCAATCTAGCAAGTCGTTTTAAAATGAGAGCGTAACTACGTTTGTAAGAAGAACCAAGCTTGCTGGCTCTTAAACTAAAACAAGAATTCCCCTATAAACTCATAATTAAACTTTAATGGCCGCACACATGAGTCAAGCCCGGTATTTCGCAACCACGTACATGTGATACTGTTATCTGTAGTAGAAAAACAGAGTAATCCCCGCTGCGAAGTGAGACAGAGAACAAATTTGCTGAGCCAACAATCAGGCACCTAGTTGGCGCGTGTAAGGGTGGACTCACAGTTAGAGAGCAAAAATGTTGCTCTTGTTGCGTTTGCGGTTTGCTTTTGCCAATTTTAGTACCTACATATGTTTGATTTATACATTTACTAGTTTCCGTCTGCGACTTCATCCGTGCAGATGTCGTTAAATTGTTTCATTAACATTTAAATCCTCATAAAATTTTAAAAATAGTAGAGCCCTGCAATACTTGAAATAAGTATATGTTTCTTTCAAGGTTCTGCATTCAGTGGTTTAAGTTGTCTTGTCTGACGGTATATTGTATGTTATTATGACTGACCTATTTTTAATTAAAATTCTAAAATATGTGTATTAAGCATCTCTTTAGGTTTTAATTGAACTTTACTATATGGATGTTAAATTAACTAAATTGAAATAAATCGGGCCATCAAAAACATGGAAGCTGAAAGAATATGAGATTAAATTCAAATCTTCCTCTTATTGTTACTGATACTTGTTTTCATGATAATATATCAGTTAATACAGAACCTACTATTTCATTATATGAGCTTCTAAGTTTTTAAGTTTTTAATTTTTCATAGGTTTTGCTGAAAATAGTGTAACTAACCCTAATACATACAGGTCGTTAAAACAGCATCAAAAGTAGTTATTTCTTTAATATCTTAACAAAAAGAGAGTCTTCATATGTTAATATTCATGTGTTAATGTTTGTTAAGTAAATTAAAACGTTAATTAGTCAACTTAGTGCTTGCCTGTACTCTCTTAACAAAGATCCAGGGCGCTCACCTGACATTGGCTCAATGTGCTCACATGCCCACAAATCTCGCAATCATCTTATCATTTCCATATGTAAATGACAGTAGCATTATCATAGCTTAACTGATAAAAATGTGCCATAGATGTGCCGTTACAGTCAAAGACTCATAGTGACGACAGCTAGTTTACACCTATCTACCTGCGTCTTGCTTGACTTTCAGGAGCGTTGGAGCAGCTAACAGGCCTCTTCATTTTGCTCTGACTTATCCGCAAATGATATGATTCTAATATCATTCAAATATCGGTTTGATATCAGGTTCACATTCGAATTGGCCTGTAAATCTAGAGTAGCGAGTTGCGAGTTGCAATCGGTATCGTCATACGACTTCGATGCCTGGGAATATAGCCTACCCCACCACAGACCAGGTTTAATCGCAATATTGCATATTATATATATATTACACTTTAAAAATCTCTCATTATATAGATCCAGGTAATTTCTAAATGCTATACTAAATCTCCCCTCGTTTTATTTAATACACCCCCTTGTAGAACTTACCTACGGTTTCTTTTCTACATACCTACTAAAGTCAAACACGGCAATAAAATCATAATTTGAATTTCCAGCGGTGCGTCGTAACCTCGATCCGTCCCAAGATGGCCGCTTATCGCCGCCATATTGTTTGCAGAGCGCCGGCGCGCGCCGCTGCGCAAGAGTCTCTATTCCCATCTTCAGACGTACCATTGTCTCATTCTACCAGTATTAATATGACCTCATGACCCGTATCAAATATACGTAAACAATTATCATTCTTCGATTGGTCTGTATGAGAGGAGCGGTAATCCGGTGGAAATTAGTTTGGAGACCTGTTTTGTAAAAGGTCTTGCGCCTAGTTTTATGCTAATGAGAACTTTGGAATTATTCCGTTTGCGTAATTGTGGATTTTATTCGGATTTTCAATTTCTTTTCAATAGTTTTTCTAAACTTAGATTATGCAGTAGGTACGTTTAAACTTTGGAAGACAAGATGTACTTACTGTAATTCTGTGAAGCACAATTGTAGCAGCACACACTTTTTTAAAGTTATACAAATAATATACCTAAACTAAACCATAGATGTTATGGTAACGAATGGTTAGCAAACAGAACGAACGTAGGTATACTATATCATGTTTCAGATAGGTACTTATACCGTATCGTGTTGACACACGGTATGTAAATTGTGCTCAACCCTTTTTATGCCCGACAAGATGCATTGACATGCACGTTATAAGTAATTTAAAAAAAAACTACCATTTTTTATACTACGTCGGTGGCAAACAAGCATACGGCCCGCCTGAAGGTAAGCAGTCTCCGTAGCCGGTGTACGCCTGTAACTCCAGAGGAGTTACATGCGCGTTGTCGACCCTAACACTTCGCACCCTTGTTGAGCTCTGGCAACCCTACTCACCGGCAGGAACACAACACTATGAGTAGGGTCTAGTGTTATTTGACTTCCCCAGTTTGGCTCTGCTCTAGATCTGAAATGACATCCGCTGTGCTGTGCCCTACCACACAAAGCGAGCTATCATTCACATTTCCTGGTAAAATAATAATAATAATAAAACGTTACTTGCTTCTGCGTGAAAATATGACAAAACGGATTTTCCCAAAAATAAAATTTAGCTAGATTGATTTTTCGGTTAGACCCTTTATATTACCCATTACCTATTCGTCATTATTATAAAGGCCATAATAACTAGGTATACAACATTACAATACTATTATTTAGGGACTTACATATGTCCCTAACAGTCGCTACTGCAAAATATATCACGTTTAACACGAATAGGTAATATAGGTATATGTCAACAGAATTCCTTCAAACCTGCGACACAGTAACCCTAAGGTTTCTCCCAACCCAGTCAGGTACAACGTAAGGCCAAGGGGCTTCGTATTGAGCCCAGCTAAATATGTGCTCGACACACAGTACAATACATAAACACACATAATATGTACACAGCACACATCGCCCGCTTGCACGGAAAATATTTGGAAACACCGCCAATGTAATCCAAGGCGTTTGCCTTGATAAATTAAATACACAAATTGTGTCGATCGTTATTTTATGATATATTAAAATGGATTTTATTTGTTGGTTAATGGTGGCGCTGGAAAATTGTGATATATATTACACTACATGTTTGGATGTAAACGTTTTCATAAGTGAAAATAGTTATTTGTTTTACGAGGGGGCAAAGTTGTTGTTTAACCGCTCGTGCTAATATTGATACGCGAGCAAGCGAAAGATTTTAACATTGAACCACGAGCGTAGCGAGTGGTTTGAGAAGTGGAATCTAGAGCGTTGCGCGGGTTGAGACCCGTTAAGACGCACAAGGGTTAAACAAATTGCCTCCGAGTGTAACACAAAATTTTTCACCACGCCAACGCGAGGAAAATACTAACTACAAAATATCAAAAAAATGAATCCAAATAAAAGTAATAAAAAAATATCATTCAAAATCATAATTTAAAAGTCAATTCTACCAGCTAACTTATGTTGTGTATTACTATTATGTAAATGCAAATTTTTAGTTGGCTCCTTATGGAAACAAATAAAAAATTGCATCTGTATACTTTCCCCCACATGTGGATAAAAAGAAACTTTCTCATTAGTTTTCTAAACAAGCAAAAGGGCCTTTACGACTAGGTGTGGTGAAAATAATTAACTGTATATTATGTGTAAAAAAAAAAAAACATTGTTGAACTTAATGGGTGTAAAGAGGTAATTAAGGCACTTGGTTGACATATTTCATTTTAACTCGTATCAAGGGAAAATATGCAATACGAATGTTTAGGCGAATAGGATGACCATGTGTGTTGCAGACGTAAGATATTTACTTTCTGTCGGTACCGAAGCGAATGTGTTCAACAGATATCCATTTGTTTTTTTTTATGTTACTTGAGTAAGACTTTAATTAGAAAATTAAAAACTGATACGTAAGGCTATAATTATTAAAACTTGGCACCATTACGAACAAATTTTTATAATTCCTATAATCTGTAAGCAAGTGGGTTTAATTGACAGTTCTTATCGACATTTCCCTTATAACTCTAACTAATATCCATAAAAACATTTTCAAGTAATAATATTTTTAATTGAAGTGTCTATATCGAGAATCTGACCACCTTAACTTTGCACAAAGCTCCATACTTTAGTAGCACTTGGCATGAAAACGTGTCTCTATAAGTCTACAAGGGCTTACAATACAACATTCAGAATTCGAGAATAAATTCGTACAGGTATACACCAGTCCAGCCAGCACGTACGCACGCACACACGTCACCTGTTTCCTCAAATTTTAAACTCCCATGAAGATTTGAAAATAGAACACTCCACTCACGACCCTGAAATATAGCCCTGACATTGACCTTCACCAGGTTCACCCACAGCCTGATAACTAGAGTTAATATTGGCACCCAACTGTTTGACGAGCGCTCTACTCTATCAATATATAAACATAATATTTATATTTGTACCGAAAGCACAATTACGAGACTGCCACTTGTGTAATGTCACTGAAACGATAATCTGTGTACATTGTTACGTGGGCGGGTTGCGATTTGTTTTTTAACGTTTTGCTGGATGAAAGTGTTTGTAGTTTACGGAAAACTGATGGCAAAGTCGTTTAATCTACGGGCGGTCGATCCTCCTTCTGTTTCTTGAGTTGTGTTGTTGTAGACATTTTTCATTTCAAACGCTCTGGAAAAGGGTCATTTTGTTTTAAGAAGTGTGCTGAATGTGATACATTTCGTCACTAGAGCATTTTGCTTTTCAATTACGATTTTTTTTTCATTTATTTACGATAAGCAATTGAAAGTTTTTAAACCCCTATTTCATAAATTACGATACTTTTACTTAAATGGTTAATTGAAAGTACCCTCAAGAAATGCTTTAAAAAGTATACAATTTTTTTTTTAAATACATGCATTTTACTTTTCCCGTACTGGAAATGAAAAGTAGAGTGTTTAACTCGGGTGAAAGGTATCATTTCAGCCTCGGACTATTGGCGCTCTCACTGCGTTCGGGCGCCAACAGAAATAAGTGACTTTCAACCCTTGGTTAACAATCTACTATTTCTACTGGATAGGTAATATAGTGGTAGCACTTTAGTAGTACAAACACAGAATAAATATCCATCTGAATACCGTTGGCTTTTATGATCGCGACATACGTTTAATGATACTCATATGGATGTAATTTACTTTTTTTTCACTTATGTTACCTCGGTCACCATACGTAAATCGGACACAAATATTTGGGTTTTACTCGTATACGAATAGGGTTTCCTATTCGTATACGAGTAAAACCCAGTAGTATTATGCGTGTTTACGCATGATTGCTTTTAATTTAAGGGCCTTTATGAAACATTCGGGTAAGTACGTGCGACATCTTGGTACAGGTCTTATATGGACCACAGATACTGGTGGGAACTACTGAAAGAGTCGAAGATGGAATATGTACATAAATATGCATGCAAGTGTAGGTACTTGGGAAAACATATTTCGAATTTAGAACATGACATCGCCACGTCAAAGCTTGTAAATACCCAACCAACTTATCATCACTAAAATTCAAGCGATAAAAAACCTTCTATAACCGCAATAAGAACTTTGATACAAGCAAAGTTAACTTGTTTAGTGGTTCCATGTCTTCCACATTCGTACCCGGATCGCATCGCACGTGTTAATGAGATGAACGAGAGAGCCGACAACACAAATTATCGGGTCCACTGTAATGCGACCCTCTGATGCCCTGCGGTGCTGCGTTTACTGGTATGTTTTAGTAGTTAGTAACAGGTCAAGTCAATTAAACACAATATTATGATTGTTTTTAAAAAGCGTTAATAAATGGCGTGGCAAACTACGTTGCTTCATGTGTTATTCTATATATTTGAGTTTTCGGGGGAAATTTTCAGGAACAGTGAGAAAAACTTGTGTGTACACTTACTTACCGTGTATCTTCCACATTTTACACATCACAACAAAAGCTACTAGCTTGTAGGTAGAAAGGTTACCTGTATACTTTGAAAGGACGATTAAACTGCAAAATTATAGATCACACTGCAGATGCAAGTACATACTTACATGTAAAGTATAAAAATACTGTTTCGTTTGCCAGCTCGTATTACTCTTTCGTATAAGTCTTATGTACAGTCGAGTTCATAAACATATTACAACCCAATGTTACAAAAATATAATTACTCGCCCCTAATGGCTCCTCTACACGATGGCCCAGCGCTAGACAGCCATGCGATGGAACTATGGAAGCACGCACTATGGAATGGGCCACGTGTAGATGTGTACGCACGATCCACCACCATTGATGTGCAGGCGAAAAACCACCGCACCGTGGCCATTCCATCGCCATCCCGTCGCGCCATAAGCAACCGCAACCCTCTTAGTGGGCCAGTATAATGGCCCATCGTGTGGAGGAACCATAAGACAATCACAATAAGGTCGTGTAAATATATTTTTGGAAAGATGGCTTGTAAATTTAGATGTTTGTGAACTCGACCGTACCATGCATGGATGTAAGTAAAAAGTACCAGTATGCGTGTAGTTTCCACGTAATCTGTCAAGTAGTTACTAAACAAGGCACCATCTCCAAAAGCGCAAGTCAACTGTTTGAGTTTTCAATTCGCGCCCGCACTGATTCGATACCACGGCTAACGCGTATTTGTTTAGCGATACACATATAATTGTCCTGTCCAAAGTAAGATAATTCACAGCTCGGATGTACTTGAGACAGTACGCTTGAACGAACAAAATTCTTGAGCACGAGGTTATTTACATCGGAGCAAAATTTAGCTCCAAAATATTTGAACACCCAGGTATGCCCTTAACTGTGAGCTGTGACCCTTGTCTTTGTACCTGTATAAACATCTTTAAGGACATAAGGGACATATTTTAGTGTTTTATGAAATCGGGATCTAGGAGTCGTATTGAGCCAATTCAAATATAAATAAACTAGGTATGTGGATTTTCTTGGCTCCAGCAAACCAAGTCATTTTCTGTATTATTTTCTTCTATTGAGGTGCACAATAAAGAGTATTTGCGTTGAATTCTATTCGCGGTGTGATTGCGTATTTAAATACACATTCAATCATTTAAGTATTGTTTTGCAAGAATTTTATAGGGAGCGTTCATAAACTGCAGCAGAACAGGAGACATCGGACTTTTGGCGCAAGGAGTTAATGTGAAGTTTTATGCGTCCAATAGTTCCAATGTAGCCCACAAGATGGCAGAACCTACTATGCACAAGAAAACGTATTAGAACGGTAGATGACAGCACTTGCTGTGGCTTGAAGTGTCAATATACATGTTTATGTTTCCGATTCAAGCCACAAAATGGCAGACCCCCAGCGCGCACGGTCCCTATAGAAAATGACAAATATTCGAAATTAGATTTAATATTCCGCCTTCGAGTAGGTACTACTAATAAGTAGTGTTATGTCAGTCCATCTGCCATGGTACAGTCCCCTTGCAATCTACTAAGCCAAATGCTTCAACAGGGACGTCGATATAAAGTGGTTTTATTTTTGAATGTAGGCGCTCACTCCATCAACTAAAACTATGCATTTTACTTTTTTTTGGGGTCCGTACCTACCTACCCTCGCTGACTTATATGTACTAGGTACTAGATAGGCTATCGAGAACAAATTGTGTCCGCCATTTTCGGCGTTTGACGTCTGTCACTAAGCTTAAGAATAAGCGTAGCCAGAGGCAAAACTGTTATGACAACTGTTCATTTTCTGCCTACATACGCACTTTAAATATATATTTTTATACATACCTCAATGCCTACCGTAGAAGATCATACCGGGCAGGGTCTTTTACAAAGCCAACTTCAATAATTCTTTTATCTATCTGAAAAAGGCTGTAGATATCTTTTAATCGGAGTAAGCCAGAGTAACACCTTGAAATGTGTTTTATTGACGTACAAGTAAGGAAATTAGCATTTTAAATTGATTTGGAACATGCTTTTTGTATTTCGATAACATTCTTTTTTTGATACTTGTGTCTTAAATAAAGTACTTATAATATACCAATGTGGAAAAGTTACTGAGTAAATCTAATATACAGGGCGTCCCAAGACTATGGGACATCAAGGGAAATTACCTTAAATATAAGACATAGGATATTTTGCTAAAACGAGACTTTATTTTATTTTCAAAGCTGAGTAATACTGCATTCAAAGATTTAAAAAAAATAAGTTACTTTGTCTGGAAATCGAACCGACTCAAATGTGAAAAAAAAAACATCCTGTATTTTTATGATGCCAATGATATCGCAAAAGAATAATGAATAGAGTAAATTTTTTGATTAAAATTTGAAGATTCGGTTTAGTTCCCAGAAAAAGTAAGCAATATTCAATTTTTTTTTAATTATTTGAATGCAATATTACTTACTTTAAAAAATAAAATAAAGTCTTCTTTCAGCAAAATATCCTATCTACGATATTTAAGGTTCCCTTAATGTCCCATAGTCTTGGGTTGGGACGCCCTGTATATTAAAACAAAAGACGAACTGTGTAACGTTAGAACAAAAACAATTACCTTAGCGGAATATACAACAATCACAATTATGGGGTAGTAAAAAACAGTAAACCGATTTGGGTAGGAGAGTAATCTTCTATTTCTCTATCTTTAAAGTGAAAATAGTTACATTATTGTCACGCGATTTTCATACATTTAGTATTTTGAAATATACTGTCATTTCTATTCTTCTAAAAAGTAGCACTCGTTGCGTCATAAGCACGTGATTTATATTTATCAACATAACAAGTCCACATATAATTTTCCACTAGCATTTTGTCCATGAGCCAACTCCGCCCGCTAACAGAATCCGCACACATAATTATTGAAAGTCGCACGTCCAACTCTGTTTGATCACTTATTGGCTAAGAGATTACAGTTTCTAAGTAAAATGTGTATTGAATAATAGCTGTTGACTATAATACTAACACCTCACTTAGTGTAGGTTTCATTTGTATTATCAGTTAGCGGGCGAGTGGGTTTCTTCTGTTGGGAGGCTTGTTTGGGTACCTAATGTACCTAATAGCCGAATGGAGAATTGTTTTATTTAGTTTACAGTACATACGGTCCTAGTTTACTGTACTAGTGCGATAATTAGCACATTACGTAACTATGTCGAAAATTTAAAGGGCCATATGTTTCTATAATAAAACGTTGAACGATATATATGCGAATAGGTAATTCGCAGTTCGTGTCGATTTAAAGCACTCCCTTCAATCGTGTTTTAATTTATCGCCACTCGTTGCAAATTTCCTATTTTTCGCACTTGTATCGTAATGTTCTATTATGGGATAGATTGTATGTATGTCTTCTCTCAAATAAATAAAAAAGCTGTAGATTATAATTTACCTGAGAAAAATTAAAGACAAAATTTCATCTCATACAAAAAGCTCCACTCCGTCATATTTTCTGGGAGAAAAAACAACAAAACGAAAAGAATTTTGACCCGGCCTGATCCGGCAGTGTAATAGTCACGTTACATAAGGGCTCCACTACACGATGGCCCATCGTAGGCCAGTCTAAAGGACGCAGCTATGCGGTAGAATGAGATAGCAATATCACTACTCTAACGCATAAATGAGTCCCTTGGACTGGCCTACGCTGGGCCATCGTGTAGAGGAGCCATAATATGGTAGAACCTCGATATATCATTTAATTACAGCACTGCCGGTTTCCCTAGTAATCCAAAAGCAACCAGCATTACACATAACAAACTAATAAGCTAATAACTAACTCACATAATAATATGTGACGATCCACGGTAAAAGGTACCTTATGGCGGTTGGCGCTTACGCTGTTATTTACGACGCTCCAATACTAATGCCATGCTATGCAACGTAAGCGCCAACCGCCATAAGGTACCTTTTACCGTGGATCGTCACATATAAATGCAAAGATACATATTTGTAGTGCCTAACATTATTGTAGTCTGTCTGTATATTGATTCTATTTGTCAATGCTCAATTCGGGCAACATTCTAAATGAATTTGCCGAGTCTTAGAAATTATTTTGCCAGCAAACATGGCCCCACGTTTATTAGGTAAATATTTAATGTTTGATTGGAATAAATGTCGCTTTATTGCATCTGATCTCCTGTTGACTTGTTTTATGAGTATCCTGTTTGTCTTGAAATATTTATATTTTTTTGTAACTTGTGTTATATTTATGAATCAGCCGATAGATTGTTTTATCAACTAAGTTTTTCTCAAACATCTTAATCAGGTGTATCTATAAACCGAAATAGATGTCATATACAAAAGAAAAAGCGTTCAAGCCCTTCAGTGGCCAAGACCTGAATTGAGCCGGCGCGGCGTCATCAGCTTACGTGGCTATCACCCTGTCCTGTATCTTAAAAAAAATTGTTCCCTAGTTCTACAGGCGGATTTCATATATTTTTTAGTAATAAAGTCCAAAAATAAATCTCACTCCTGAGGATGCCGAAGACCGGGCAAAGTGGAGAAGATTGAGTAGGAAAATGGACCCTGGCCCTCGTCGGCCGGGAAAATGCTATACTAGGTTGAAAAAGAAGAAAGTCCAAAAATATCACAAATAAAATACCGGTTTAGCTAAAGAAATATGCTTTTCTATTTTATTAAATCAACGATTTGCATAAACTAAATTATAATCATGTAATAATGTTTAATCTACATGGATTTCACGTATACTGAAAATTATATTATCTCAAACTGTATCGAAAAAAAATCTACTGTTGTAAAAACTGCGCAGGTTTTTTAAATAGTTTCATTCAAACAAACACGTTGTTTTGCAAGCAAGATAAATACTAGGTCCTTATCATATCACATTTTGCAAGTCTTATTTTTAATTCCTCTGTCAGAGAGAGGACAGTAATTTTCCATGAGTCAAGCTGACGTTATCGTTTTAATTGCCGTGTTTATAAGTCTAGTTAAGGGTGACAAAGAGATTTGGTTGATGTTTCTAAATGACAGGTGTATCACAGATTACATTAAACGTTCATGTCATTTGCAGTTACTAACTACTTATTACCTACTGTTACAACATTACTGCGGCGGCGTAGATACTGCTGCTGTTTCTGCCAATTTCCTTAGTAAAATCAGTGACGGATTGAAGGTAATAGTTGCGGCATTCACAGATGCAGCGGCGGCAACGGCAACAACGTACGAACGAATGAACGAACTCAAGCCCATTTTTTCGCCATGATGAAATTGTCTGATCAAAAAAGGCCGTGCGTACGCAAATGCCAGTTTTGCTCGCATATTTCGACCGCCGATTATGACCGATATTACCGATAAAATTGGGAACGCAAGACTACCAATTTGTGACGCTAGTATTCACGTTTGGAGGCAATTTTATTTTATTTGGCACGCTCAAATATGTATCACCTTAAATCTAAAATTGGTGATTAAATTGGAGATTGACGCCAATTTATTTTCTTATATTGGTCGATTTGATCATCCCGCCTGGACTGGCCTTCAATCTACCCTTGATATAGTGCCATATTGAGAGTGTCATCACTCATTTGCCGCTACTGCAACGTTGCTCTAGTCGCCATCCAAATATTACCTTTATTATAGAGGTATACTAGAATCATAGTGGAAGTGTCAATTTGTGGAAGATTTTTTTTATACTCCATCGGTGGCAAACAAGCATACGGCCTGCCTGGTGGTAAGCGGTCACTGTAGCATATGGACTCTTGAACCCTAGAGGTGTTACATGTACGTTGCCGACCCTAACAGCCCGCACCCTCGTTGAGCTCTGGCAACCTTACTCACTGGCAGGAACACAACACTAGTGTTGAGGGTCTAGTGTTTATTTGGCTGCGGTTTTCTGTAAGGTGGAGGTCCTTCCCCAGTGGGGCTCTGCTGTAGATCTGAAATTACATCTGCTGTTATGTGCCCTACCACACAAAGCGAGATGACATTCACGGTGCCCATACCTCTCTTTTGGACGTAGTTTAAGGACATATTCGGGTCCAAATTAAGTTTATAATGCAACTCTCCCACTAGTCTCACTTTGTTCTTTTCAAGTTAGTGAAAGTTAGCTCAGATGAACTCTATACGCTTATTTTTATTGTTTGAATAGTTTGTCGCTAGAAAATCTTGCACGAATCACTGTACTACATTTTGAAGTTCACAAGATTTCTTATTAGTCAAAACCAGCCAGTACCGCCAAAGAGGACGTTATTTGATTAACACTAATTAGTCGAACCGGCTTTACTTCTTCCGACGAACGAAAGTGCCGTCTTTCTAAATACCACCTCGCACCTACAGACTCTTAGGTATTAATCCATCTTTATTACCATAGTATAAGGTCTTCAATCGCAAGAATATATTTTTCAAAAATGCTTATAAACTCAGAGTAAACTTGATTCCAGAGCCAGAGAAAGTATCGCTTTCTTTTCGTTAAAACACACGCTTCAAATAATTTTCCTTCAATTTAGTGTGACAAATAGTGTCAACCCCTGTAATTAGCAAAACGATTACAGTTCCCTGGGATATAAATCTATCCCTTGCATCTCGAGCGATTTCACGGGCAATCTCACAATAGGGACAAGTCAAACTGACTATCAAAGCGCCCATTCATTCCTAAACGGGGGCTAACAACATTATACCCGTGTAATACATATTTCATTATTACTCACCTTTTATGGGCCTTTATTTTATTACGCTGGCAACCCCGGACGTATTTTTTTCACTAGTGACGGCGGCTACAATGCCAGGTTTGTGTTCAATAGGGGGCGGTGTATTGTTGTACAATATTTTTTCTGGCTCGTATCTGGACATTTTTATATGAGTATCATGTGTGGATATCAGTTTGTACGGCCGGAAGAAAAATCTTAGTTTAGGATTCATGTTGTAATTAGGGATTTTTGGAATAAATGTATTTGACTAGGAAGTTTTTTTATATTACAATTGATATGCAGGATGACGCTTGGGGAGGTAACTACTTTTAAGTAAGTTGATTCGTCTGTTTTATTCCTATCAGTAAAAGGCACAGAATATTTCATTCAAACAACAGACTTTTATCGACCTCACTAACTGGCTTTACTTACATTCTCTCTCGAATATCTTTGCTGACGCTACCGCCATTTTTACCGTGCCTTCTATAGTTCCTGAACTATCCAGAGCTCCATTGATCAGGAGACACCGACGTTCACTTCCGTTTGCCCTTTCATTGTGCCATTCGACAAGGCAGCTCGCACCGCCGCCGGCCATAACGCAACAATGGCACAATTCAAAAATCGAATTCCAAATTCAAAAGCGCATCGTTGAGGTTTATTGGCTTATCGCTTGATTGATTGTGCGAATGGCGTTTTTTTTAAATCGATGTTGCTAGTTTTTGTGCAATTTATAGGTCGATAATATATTTTGATTTGGGCGTGGCGAATTCGCGAGCTTTGTCGGTGTACGGAAGTTTTTCGTCGGATGTATGTCCTGTTAACAGGTATGTTTTCTTTTGTTGAAATGCCTACGATCAGTACTTTTATGAAGATTGTAAGAAGTTTGTTTGGTGCACTTGTTTGCGATACGCCTGTTACAAATTAAATCTGAAAACGGAAGGGACGGTTTGTTGGTGCTGTGAAATTGTAAATTGAACTTCTCTTTGAATTGCATTTCTCTTAAATAAACTTTTCAAGTTAAAAAGGTTTCTTTGATACAGTTCTCAATAATTTTACTGACCTTGTTCTAAATCTGAGTCAGTGTGGTTTTCCAGTTAAACCAAATGTGTATTAATATTATTATGAACGACGGAGTGTATTAGCATAAGCGGTCGTGAGACAAAAGCCTCGGATTCCACTCACGCGCCGAGATCCCATTACGTAACAAAACCAGAGACCTGTCTTCGAGAAATTTTGGAAAAACTCAAAAAAAAACCTACGAAGACTAAAACTGGTCTTATTATTATTCTGATAAGGTTAAAAATAAACTTGCTTGTTGTTTGTCGCATGTAAAAACATGTTTGTCAATAAAAGGCGTGACGTGTTTGTGCCACCGTAGCTAAACGGACAAAAAGACAAAGAAACTTAAAGACACACTGGCATATCTAAAATACACAAATTGATGAAAAATACTATTATTGTCTTAACTGTTCCAGCTTTCAAAGTTCAAACATAACGCGTAGACAGAGAATAGAGGCGTCATGGCGGCGCCATAATTTCTGTGGCTACAGAGAATAAGCATGTATGTTAGTACTAGACAAAATGTCTAGTACTTACATACATGCTTATAGAACAATATGGAAATCCATGAAAGAGGCATATGTTCAGCAGTGGACGCATATATGCTGAGAAGAGAGAGAAGAGACAAAATGTACGGGCCTGTATCACTTAAGTACCAGGACGGTTCTTTGTTTTTGTTCCGTTATAGGTTTTAACATCAAAGCTGTTGTTCTTAAGTGTTCCTGAAATTATCGTAGCCCAGATTTGAGATTTCCTAGTGTACTTACCTATTTCACTATAAATTAAATTTGTATATTATTACATTTATTACCTAACTGTAAATTATCACTAGATCACAAAGATTAGCCAATCTTCTTACCGCCCATTTTTTTTGTCAAGATGGGGGGATAGCCCAGATACCGTTTTTAACCCTAAAAATTAAACACATCATTAAAATCAAATTTTATTACAATAAGTAAAAATAACGGTTGAAGTCCGTAACTTATTAAAATCCAAATATACCTTGCCGCCCGCATACCTTCATATATGTAGGTCTCCCAATTTCAACTTATGTATTTACAATATTATTGAGTAAATGTATAAAATATATATAGTTAAATAAATATGAACATATAATGGAATACACAAAATAAAAATATATAAGAAATCTGTCTAGATAGCAATGAAAATTACAGATTTACTTACCATGTCTTTGGCTTACCTACCTTGCCATTGTTTTGGTGGTTACGTCAAGACCAACAGACAGTCTACCACGTCTAGTGACAACGTCAAACCTGACGTATTCGTTCAGTTCAGTTCAAATATACTTTATTCATGTAGGCCTAGCAACAAGCACTTATGAATAGTAAGACAGTATTACATATTATCTTAAGCTAATTATCAGAGCAATTTATTGATGTAAATATTATATTATTATACAGATCAAATTTAATACTAAGAATTTCATAAAATATCGTCAAACATAAAAAAAATCGTATAAAAAATACAGAAACCATCTGAATTCAATAACCTGGTAAGTTTAAGTTCTCTGACAGGCTGAATTTGGAGACCTTAGAAGACCTTAAAAGGACGTTGGGCGTTTATATAAGTTAGAAGTGGCATTATGCTTGGGCCGATACCACTACTCAGTCCTTTTTATAGCTCTTTGGGCGGCAGGAGGCTATATGTTTCAGGGCTGACCCATAGTATATAAACTATACGTTTTAGACAGCTAAATTAAATTCTCCAATCGCAAACACTAATACCAAATCACAATTCAATGAGTTTATTTGTGGTTTTACTAGTAAAGTTGATTTCGCTCATTTATCTTCTTAATTGTCGAGCAACTTTTGTCTATAATCTAACCCGTATTCGGGTTTAGATAACCGAAAGGGTAGGGCTAGAAGCCGCAAAGTATTTTTACATTAGGTGGTAAAAGCTTATTAGGAAATTTGTGATAATCTAGTACATCAATTTAAGAAAATGTCTACCGTGGTGCCGAGGGGTTGTGGTTGTGGCTTACAGCTGTTTTATTTGTTTTATTGGCGTGTCTCTTCTTAATTAAGCTTGTGAAATCAACTTTAATTACAATCAAAATTGCAAAAACATTTGCGAATAATCCTATGAATAAGTTATCTTCGTTGCATTGTATTGTTGGTTGTGTACGTCTATTTCTCTTAAAGAAAACCCTTGTTACTTTTAAAGTAAAAAAAAGGAAATGAATCAAACATATTTTAGGAAAGGTCTCTTCTGTGGACAATGCAACACAAGTTAACGACCTGGATACATATTTATGTCCGAGTTTTCTTATTTGAGTCTTAGTGAAAAAATGAGTCACGCCTATAAAGGGTGCAGCGTAAAAATTGGCTTAGGATTCTCTAAACTTGGCGAAACAGGAAAGACGCGAACGGGTTAACCATACAATAAAATGTGTAAGATCCAAATATCAGCTGTTCATTGCAAGCAGGATGGAACCTCTTGAAAACACAAGTAACGAGTAAATTAATAGTTTCCATGCAAGCCTGGTGCGTATCAGATCTTTTACATTTTTTAATAATTAGGACGTGTAGGTCCTTAATGAAGAACATGACCTAAGTATTTAAAATTATGCAAACAGCGACAGTACGGAAGTATTTGTCGACGTTGGACTATTCATCAAAAAAGACCATTAAATGTCCATTATAAATGTTATTCTACACATGACAACACTCCACAATGGCAGGTATTTACATTTGATGTCAGTTTGTTTTACAATCCGAAATACAATTTGTATGAAGCGGCGTAACATTTTTCTTCCAACATTCTTTTATGCTTTTGGATATTATGTCTCTTATTATACTAGGCCCATAGTTCCGCGGACGCTCTTTGTTGGACAAAGAAAGGTGAATGAAATACGGAATAATAATAACACATGTCTGGCCGGTAGAATTTGAGAATAGGTAACGCGTTATGAAGAAAAAAGCGTTTGGTGATACAACACCGCCACGTGTTGGTGGAACAATAGAAAATTTGGAATTGGAAGTTATTGCAGTAGATTTGGTTTTAATATATGCCATAATTAACTTTTTGAGATATACCTTATTTTGGCTAGTGGTGGATTTGTATTCAGTAACAGACCTAGATAAGTTGGCAGTGTTTTTGATAGCCCAGACGGTGCAAGAAACGTCATAATTTCATAGGAGTTTGACGTTTAAAATAACCTGTGCTGACGTTTAAAATTTGACGGAGTTAAGGTTTTCTTAACAATTTACTGGATCAATAAACTAACTGTAAGGCAAGAGACAATAATTATACGGTTTCTTAAAGCTTTTTTATGTATTTTAGTTTACATACCCTCTGCTTATCAGAATAGTTCATTACCTACATACATGTTTTACGAATTTTCTTCACACATGTCCTTTTTACCCTTTGAAATATGTGTATTAGGTATCTATATTAGCCTTTAATTATGCATGCTTTCGTGTCCTTGTTTTATTTTGACTTTTCAAATCAGGACGTCATGTACCGGCTAATACATTTTTTATTAAAATTTTGCGCACGCCTCCCTACCCTTTGTAAATTTGTACATAAATAAAACAATTCAAAAGATCAAGTCTCGTTAAAACCGTGTAGCAGCACGTTTAACCTACTTCCCCGTTAGGACGGTATTTTTCGCGCTGGCAATAATTTACGTAGGTATTTATGAATGGCTCGTAAATTTGCCGCCGTGATTTATATGAGGATTAGAGCGTTATCAGGGCTTTGGTGACACCATGTGCTGTGGAAAATTCAAAGTAGGTAAACAATGATTAGGCAAATTTTAAAATAGCGCAAGTTTTTAAAACTTATATGGCTTAATACTCAAGTTACTTAACTAAACTTAAGCGAGGCGTAGACTAGCAAGAACTTGCATGCAATTTACATTACATTGCCGACTACTAAGCTAAGGTAAACTGCGTTCAAAAGTTCGATCAGATACCGCAATATAATGAAAATATTGCATGTAAGTTTTTGCTAGTCTGAACCGAGCTAGCAAGTAAGTCGGTAATTATAAAGCACGAATTAATCACGTCAATAATTACTTTTTGCAGATTACTGAACACATACTTACACACTATAGCGTTTAACTGGCAGTGGATAAGTACATAAACAATTAAATATTATTTTGAATGACGCCTCGATGTGGATTGCCTAATACTTATCTATTTATTTCTGCAATACAAATCTTTTACATCATAAAATGACATCAATAGGTCTATTGAGAATTATGTCACACATAACACAAAGTTTATTATTTTTATCGGCAATTCGGCGTTTGTCTAAAAAACGCTTTCTATAGTAAAATATAATCCGTTTGTGACAAAGGCCGTCAGAATCAGCAGCTCTCGACGCTGGCAACATTGAGGGCCCTCGAAAATGGCGCGTTAACTGACAGTTCCATAGCAAACATAATTATTCTAAGTTGTTTATTATATGTAGTTATTATCAGAACTAAGCCTGCAATATACGTTGAACCTTATCTGCATTAAATTAAGAGTTACAATACCTTGTTTAAATTTTTTTTAATGCTTATATTGTATAACCTATTGTGGTTGTTAAGGTTTTGCATCAAAAGCAAATGTTTAGTTTTTCTGTTTAAGTCAGATTAAGTGAAGTGTATATATTTTTTATTGTAAACTAAAAAGGCTAGAAAGCAAAATGATCGTCGTGTCCTTCTGGTTATATTTCGGGGTTATATATAAAAATGATCCTAAGCATCATTGAAATCAGAGCAAGTAAAATGAAAATTGTTAACTTCCAAAACCTAGATTCAATTTGTCAATTTAATATATCAAACGTCAAAGAAAATGCTGTTTTGTTCCGTTATTACGTTGAATAAATAATAACATCGATATATTTAACAAACTGGTGTAGTTATTGATTTATATTTTTAGGCAAATATATATTTTATTTTTAGTTTTAGGGACGAGTAGTACATTTTTCGGCCTTCGAGATTGCAATAAAATGCTTGAATTGAAAATGCAAAGATTGTACGTGTTCATAATAGTCACTAAAACAAACCCTTTTGATTACGGGAAGTAAATTGGTATTCTCCAGTATCGCCAAAATTCGGAAATATTCTAAAACATTTTCTATATGTACTTTTTGGGGGCCTAATCTAATTAATTAAGGACGGTGTAACTTCCATCGGCCGCCGAGCGTTGTTAATATTACGAACTTGTGTAAAATTCACAAAAACTTTAAGCCTCACAGAATAACCCAGTAGTTTGAGTTGCCAACTTGTAATAGGTTTATAACTTTGAATATTTAAATTGTCTGCGCGGGAATTTGCGAAATCGCGATCGTTTTTGCATTTTTTACTAGATTGCAAAGAGTTTGTGTACCTACCCAACTCAATCAGTTAAAAATCTCATATAGCTAATTAAACTAACTAACTAGAACTATGTATTTCAAACACTAAATTTTGTCACCTTCGAAAAACTATTTTAGCTACCTAGGAAATGTTTTGAGGGCAAGGCGACAGTAATAAGTAAGATTAGAGTAAATATTATTTTAATTCACATCAAAATGCAAAATAAGATTGTTTTTGTGGTGCGCATTGTATTAAAGGGGTAAATATTTATAATTGGCATCCCAGTGAAGGAATGGGGGTAAACAGGCTTTTTAATCGCGGGCACAACGGGCACTCTGGAATTACGAACAAAACTTCGAGCGGCAAACCAATATTTAAAATTTTTCGCGACGTGCGGCACGCAGCCTCGAGGCGGCTAGTTTTAAAAGTTAAAAATCGGCCAATAGCATGTCGGGCCATGCTCAGTGTAGAGTTCCGTAGTTACCATTCTGTCAGAATACGCTAAACATAACATAAGAGAGTACCTACCCTCGTGAGTCGCAGTAGCAGCAGCTTTGTTCGTCTTTTTACTAAGAAACTAAGACTTTTGTTTTACGATTTTTTTTTTATATTTTTTGGACGCATGGTTCATAAGTTAGAGGGGGGCACAATTTTTTTCCATCGTAGCGATTTTTTCCAAAAATATTCAGTTTATCAGAAAATGTTGTTGCAGACCCCTACTCGTTTTGAAAGACCTATACAACGATACCCCACACCATTGGGACAAAGTGAAAAAAATAAAAATTAAAATTGTATGGGTGGTACCCTAAACAAAATGATGTTTTTATTTTACCGTTCTGTCGCCATGCATGATTTATATTTCTACATATGACAAATTGCAGCTTTACTTATTAGCACTAACAATCACGGAGCAAAGCCGCGGACGGACAGACAGACTTACATGGCGAAACTACATTGACTACGGAACCCTAAAAATAGCGGCCGTCTCATACGCTGTTGTCGGAGAGCGTCCATCTCGAAGCTTTTAGCCACATTGATTGTATTTGAATCGAGTAATTTTTTGGTTATTTATATCATTTAGTATTATTTTTGTTTGCTACTATAAAAATAAGCCCTCTACGAAATAAATTACGTTCGGAACTGTTGAACTGTGTCTTCAAGTCGTAGGTAGGTAGGTACTTAGTCAATTTATTTTTGGTTTTTTAGTTAGCCTTAATAGTGCTCGCCCAGTATTTTTAATAATACTATTAGGTACAAATAGTTTATTCTCCTGTACAGAAAAAATACGAATTTAATAACTATTTAAGTACGGTCATGTATGAAAATATATATACGGACGACAAAGTGCCAAAAATATTTATACACTTTAATACACCGTGTTTTTATTGAATTCCGTTAACTTCGGGCCATGAGTAAGTACGTTTAAGGAAACTAAATGGCTTGGGTAAATTAAAAAAAATATGTTTTTTTTTATAAAAAGTAATTAAATGTTGCAGATAGCGTTGTTGTAACACAATTGAAAACTATGACATATCAATGACATTTCAAACATCGATCGTCAGAGATAGTAGGTACATACGTTTAGTAGCAAATGTATGTATATATTAACTCGTACTAATCACGAATCAATATGTAAACAGGCCCTAAGGCAAGTGTACACGCTCGTAGGGGCCTTATAAGATAAAAATAAATAATTGATTATCTCCGAAATTGAGTTAATTAGAATACCGGTGTCTTTGAGAAAGTTACTTAATTTAAGCTCAGGAATGCACCCTTGAAATTAACGGAAATAAATAAAAAACACGGTGTATATGAGAAAACGAGTAAACGCCGCCAGCATCCTTGGTACAATGCCTCAAGGGCCTATTTTAGATTTAAGCCAGTTATAGTAATCCTCTGTATATTCCATGATGTATATTGGAAATAAGGTCGAATATACATATTTTTGAGACTTTGTTCGTATTCATATTTTAGATGTGACTGTAAATAGCTTTTATGTACATAGTTTAGTCATTACAAAAAATGTCTTTATTAATGAATGGTTCGCAGATGCCATGCCATGGTATATTTCTAAAATTATAAGCCCTGGCAAGTTACACATTAGAGCACAAACTTACCGGTACCGAACATTTCTAATTATTCTACGAAACAATTTCAACAGAAAATCGCGAGTACTTAACAGTTTACACAGTGTTTTAATTAAAATAATTTAAAATATAATCGCTTTAGACCGGGAATTGCTAACAAGGGAAGTTGAGAATTTCCGAAACGTAACAAGACAAAATAATAAAATATTAATAAAGCTCGGAGACTGAGGAAAAGTTTCACTGGTAGCAAATATTTGTGTTTAAAATAAGAGCGGGCGATACCGGGCTGGCGCGGGCGTGAACCCGCTACCCGTTCACAATTTGATCGACAACCCTTCCAATTACTGAGCATTGTCACTTGGTACAGTCGCCGAATATATGAAGAACTGGGAATTCATTTTCATCTGCTCTTTACATGCGTAGTACTTACATTGAAGAAGGTGCAAGTAAATGTGAACCCGACTATATTGCCGGAAGGAAAATATATAAATACATTTCATGTGTCATTGACATATATCTCTAAACAGGCCTTACGAGCAATGAGAATGGGGCCAGTACAGCGGTGTCACGCACACGAATTAAAGCCAATCGTGCAGTCTAACGCCACAACGCTATTGGTTAATGAGTTCGCATCACGCGCGCGATTGGTCGCAACTAGTTGCGTTGAACTGAACTATTGGCTCAAATTAGTGAGTGACACCACTGAACTAGCACCATTCTAAGTGCCCGTAAGACCCATCCTTAGATATATGTCAATGGCATGTGTATTTTATCGACTGTGTAGTCGATTCGACTTAAGAGGGGGCTTACGCAAAATCATATTTTATATATTGAATTTTTACAAGTTTTAATTAAAGGCCTTGATAAAATTCACACGGAAAATATACTATATTTATCTAAAAGCTCAAAAGTTTAAAGTTAGCTCGGTACAAAAAGAAAACACGAAAAAATATCTAATAAGTACTAAAAGAATCTAAAAACATAAAAAATAAGGAGATGACCATTGCCATAAAGTTATTAGCTCGGTCCTTGCCATATACAGCTTACTACATTTTTTAAACCCTCAGTAAAAACAAAAACCAAAACTAAACCCACAAAAAATCGAACTCAAATCACCGAGTGGGAAAACCAGCTAACTACAATAAAAGATCTCAAAGCTATTAAAGCCGAGTGTCTAGCACGTAATGAAATATTAAAATAGAGGGCCGCCGGCGGAACGAATCAAATAGAACTAACTTGTTAAAATTCTCTGTCTACTAGACTCGTAGTCGAAGTGCTCATTTCAAATGGAGAGTTCTATGGATATATTTGTTGGAAGGAAGGAAGGAAGATACATGGGGTATGAACTGCAAAGTTTGGTGTATGAAATGTGGGTAAGCAAACGATATCTTAATTATAACAGAAAATTTATTATTATTAAAGTATATCAATTAAGCGTAGGTGTATAGTGCGTAAACAAAGTAAAATCTATTAATAAATATAAATCATTCTTGTAAACAACCAATAAAATAAAGACAAACATATCTATTTGTTATTGAAACAAAATTTCTTGAAAGTCACAATATGTTATTTGTCTGTCCAAAAATAGTGATAGTGTGCTCCTAATATTACACAAGTATACTTATAAGTATTTTTTGGTACCTATACTTTGTACACAACATGAACATTTTACTTGTAGTCTGCACTGTTAAGTACCTAAATGTGAAAAATACATACTCAAAAATTACTTCGTTTTCTTTAGTAAATTTTGGTACTTCTGTTACCCAAAAATCCGTCATACTTCTACTGATTTTACTATCCAACCCCTACCTAATGAATAAATCACTAGAATTAAAACCGAAATGAGCAAACGATCATTAGGTACACGTCAAAATTAGTGATGGCCGCCGGTCCTCCACACCGCACGCGCCAGCACGTGACCTCGTGTGCGCGCAACGTTTTGCAATATTAAAACTATCCTCAAAACTTTTATAAATTGTACTTTATGTTCTCAAAATTAAGGTGCACAATGGTTTGGTGATACAGTTCGTGTGACAGCAGCAATATTGGGAATATGCGTAGGAGCGTGGCGGGCGCGTTTCGGACATTGTTGTTCGTGTGATTGAAACACTTAATGTCACCGATATGGTTTTTGTTTGGCATATTGGTAGAGGAAGTTTTAGTGACACAAATGAGAACACAATGTAGTCGATGGTTAAAACATTGGAGCTTTCTATCTTGTTACAAGGTCCCTAAATTTTGTGCCTCTTAAATTTGTTTACGGGTCAAAATCTTTTTCGTTGTCTTGTTTTTCGACCCCAAAAAATGTGACGACGTGTGGCTTTTTAGATGGGATGGTTTTGAGTATTTCTGATGTAAAATATAAAGACATTCAATAGCACTAGACTTTTTAATTTGATAGAAGCCACCATTACAAGCGTGACAGGCTGGTCAGAAACAAGACAAAGAAAACAATTTGAAGCATATATAGGTATATTTAAATAGATAAAAATACTAATGAACAACAATGTTCTTTATGCAATTGCACACTTTTTAAAGGCCATTTTCGCTCTAATATAACTGGAGATACCAACGCTACGGGCTACGGCGTAGCTCTTTAGTATGTTCTGCGGGCCTACCGCGAAAACCGAAATCCGCAAATTGCGGGGATCTTTCTCTATTTCTTGTAATTAGAGTGAAAGATAAAAATGCCCGCAATTGACGAACTTCGATTTTCGCGGTAGGCCCCCTGTTCCTAATGCCTAATTTAGGGCCGATTTAGACGGCACGCATATTCGCATGAAATTTTAGTTACATTGCGGACTATTGAGGTTACAACCAATTCGGGCGACCGATCAAATACCGCAATGTAATGAAACTCGCATGCGCGTTCTCGCACCGTGTAGGTAAATGAGCCCTTAAAATCTAAGTATACTTTTAAAGTTTATTATATCTAGGCGTAATGTTTACCTATGCACAAGTTAACGATTTATATTTCAAGTCGTAATTTCCACGTCCGTTTTTTAACCCTTCTGTACCTACATAAACCGCACTTTAAAAAGTCAAAGCAAATGGCGGATATTCTAAACATCTGAACTCGGCACGTAAATTATTTTATGTAGCTCCACTAAAAACGGGTTAATTTTAGTAATAAAACAACTGGGACGCAGCCTCACAGTATAAGTACTATCAACAGTACTTGGACATATTTAAAGTACTTTGCTGATTTTGCAGTGATAGTTAAATCTATTCTAACAAATTTAAATATTTAAACCGTACCTATTGCAAAATGCTAACCAAATATGAAGAGACAGCCAATTGTTTTTCCACGGAGTGCATTTGCGAGCAGAACATTTCCTCCAATACAGCAAACGGTTGTCATGTTTACGGTGCGATTGGGACAAATTTCATATCAATCAAACATTGATATAGAGTAAGTAAATTAACTAAAACCATTTACGTAAACTCGTTTAATATTGAGGTCATACTGAGCAATTTTTATTATGGGGCCAACCCCTAAATCGCGAAGTAAAAATGGACTCTTCCATTTAAAATTTTAACGCCAGCCAGACCAGCCAAAACTTACGAAATAGCCTAATTTTATTTCGTGATTTCGGGGTTGGTCCCATAATTAAAGTCACTCAGTATGACCTAAACATTAACGGGTTTGAGTAAATGGTTAATATGCATATTGTCAACTACTTAATTCACACAGGTAGTATTTCCATATAATATCAGCTTCAAGCATGACAGTATGAAGTGAAGATACTGTGTATGACAGTACTGTGTCACTATCTCTGTCGCCAACCCGTTTCATAATTGCGATTCCTGGTAAATACGCGAATGTTAATTAATATTTTTTTGGGGTCTTTTTACTGTTTGAGATTATGCAAGTCTAGCAGTACGGGGGGTTTAGATGGTTATAAAAGAAAATTATGAGTTTAGCCGTTCGCAATTGGCCCTAATAGCGTCATTTCAACGTATTAACATTTATAAATCTAGATTCATACAAAGTCATAGAAATAGACAACATGACTGTTAGCCGGGTTTCTGAACGTGCCCGAAGCTAAAGTACTGAAGGCCTGTGACAATAAACTTAAATAATTTATGAAAATGATGACGTGACTTTTCATTACAACTGTTATTCCAATACATTTTTACTTTTCAATTGGCGTTCGTCGATAGTCATCTTAGCTAAAGCCACTGAATTCACGGGCAGATAACTTACCTACTTCTTTGGTTTTGGTGTTCCTCGTTGAACACCAAAACCAAAATCCTAACCCGCGCATTAATGTCTCTAATGGGGCGGAGGTGGGTCCATGTGCAAGGAATAATTTGCGACCGGTCGCTGCTTGCGATGGGTCTGTCTCTATGGTAGCTACCTGTCCGGTAGTTAGCATGGTGAACGGTCTCGGGGGGAGCACAAGTTGCGGAGAACCTCGAGGCAAAACTGGTTGTGCTCCTTCCCGAGGTTACTGCCTGTTAACTGCCTGGTTCTACCGTAGAAACAGGCAGAACGGAAACAACCAGTTGGGCCACCTTGGGGTAAGCTTTACAACGGATCGAACATCGGGCTCGGAGGTAGGTGTTGTCATCCGCATGACTCCATCTACAACTGGGCCAGGTAGGTGAACCAGTGTAAAGAATACCCTCCATGTAATCCCAACCTATCCCTATCCCTCAGATGGGTCTTTATTTGCGTGCCAATACTGAGAAGCCACTGTAGGAGCGTCTTCTTTAACGGAGGCGAGCCTACAGTGGCGGGAAGGTTGGAGGCGCCCCAAATAATGATCCATATCCCGTATAATCAGCCGTAAGCGATGACGTGGCATGTCGCAGCGGGCTTCTCATCCACAAAGAAGGATGATTAGCGGTAGAATGCCACCCGCGTGTTTGTGCCGTGCGCGGGGACCCGTACGGGTGGAGAAGGAGGTCCTGGGAGCAGGTTTTTCGAAGCGGGGGTCTGTAGTCGTTATCCCCGTTAGACGAAGTTCCTTTGGCTCTAGATTCATCTCACACGGGAGGTCTTGTCTTAGCCAGTCAAGATCAATCGGCTGTTGTGTCCAGTCAGATGGCCGCATGGCGAGTGTCCTGGGGTGTAGGGGTCTGTAATCGGCGGAGCACGATTCCTGTGTCGGCTGTGGAGCTGACTATGGTTTTGGCACCGTGCGGATTCATGGGCAACGCACTCTGGGATGCTATAGCAGCCTGGTATCCCTGATGTGTCAAAGCATCCCAAATATGAGGCTCCAGGGAGGGTGGGGAGCCAGTCTGCTGAAAATTTCAATGGAGGTTTTATGGAGAACAATCTACCTAAAACGACGGAAGCAGGAGGAAAAGCCGGACCCGTACGGGATGAGGCAAAGGCGCTTAGCGCAAAGGCTGCCGCACCAGCTGGTAGTGGGCCTGTCCCTGACAGGAACGCGAGAGCAGGTGGCGACAGAGTGTGGAGGTCCGCAAGGACGGAGGACGCGCACGGCGCGAAAGCCAGGGGCCATGGTGGAGCAGGCCACTCCAAAGGTACCACCCGACCTTTTCCCCAAGGGTTGAAAAGCGGATGCGTTCAGCAAGTTCCCCTAGGGGGACCGACTAGCGCAGGTGCCGGAGGAGTAGGCAGCGGAACAATGGCCTACTGCGAGAAGCGAGCGGGAGCACCGCTTCCAAATCCTGCTGGCAATGCTCCGGGCGCCTTTGACGGCACGGCCATGCCTACGGGCGTGGGCATGCAGTCGGGTGGAGGAGCCGCTATGTCCAGGAGGCAGAAGAGGCGTGCGAAGGCGCGAGCAAAGGTGGACGCACAACCGGTAGCCGGACCCTCCACAAGTGGGGCGGGAAGGCTACAGAATAAAAGGCCGCTGGGGGCCAGTGGCGACTCGTCTCTGCTCGCTGGTGACTCCAAAAGAACGAGGGTGGGGGGGTCGTTCGCGGAAGTTGCGGCGAGCGAGAAGATGGCCATCGTCCCAGTGGCCTTTCCAGCCGTAAAGGTGGTGCAGGAGCATATGCCGGCCATCATAGGAGCCCTGCTCCTATTTCTTGATGAGGCCGCCGAACCCATGCCCGACATCACGCTAGGCAACCTCGTGGGGGGCGCGCTCCACGTGACCTGCAAGGGGAGGGATGCCGCGGCATGGCTCAGCACGGTAATCGGAGGTGGGGAGATTGCCGGGCTGCGCCTGAAGGTCGTGAGTGCCAAGGATCTGCCGAAACCGGTCAAGATGGCCTGGAGAACGATGATCGATGGCAGTCAGGACATCGCGAGGGCCCTCAGAGTGTTGCAGAAGAAACACCCCGGACTGCGCACAAGTGAGTGGAAAATAGTCGACACCGTGGGGTCGGGGCCGACCACCAGGCGTATCGTACTGATGGACCGGGTGTCGGCCACCGTCATCAAGGAGGCCGACTATGTTCTGCACTCGGGGCTCGACACCAGCCACTTCAAGCTCCTGGAAGAAGGGAGGGAGCAGGGGCTTGGGGGGGCTGAGGTCGAACCTTGTGGGGAAGCAAGGGAGGGGGGGGAGGTAGCCCAAGAGGCTACGGTAGCTGTGGCGACAGGGGGGGGCCCGGAACAGGAGGCGCTGCTAACCAGTGGCGCACCTGTGGAGGAGGCTGGGGGCCAGTTGGAGGAGGCGGGGAGCATGGTGCAATTCGGGGAGGACTATGCCGGACCGCGCATGGCTCGAGAGTCGTCACCGATCTCATCGATGGCGGGCTCAGAGGATTTGCGTGGCCTAGCGGAACTCTACCTGGAGGGCACCATGTCACCCATGTCCTTCGACGACACGGTCCAGGAGGTGGCTGCTGATCTCAGCACCACCAAACAGTAAAACGCCGAAATGGAGGGTCTAAGGTGTGTACAAATAAATCTTCAACACAATAAAGCAGCCACCGCCCTTCTGGCTAGGCAGTTAAAAAGCGACAAGTTTGATATTGCCCTTATTCAAGAACCATATATCTACAAAGGCGAGATAAGAGGCTTAAACGGTACTGGCGGGACATTGCTTTATGTTTGTCCTGAGAGTAATATGAGGACATGTATTTATGTTAAAAATGGCATTGATGCTATGCTTCTACATGCTTTCTGTTCCAGGGATCTGACTACGGTCAAGATCCAAAACAAGGGGGGGGGTAAGGCACTAATCATCTCATCAGCCTACCTTCCCTACGAGGCAGCGGATCCGATCACTGGGCAGCTACGGGATCTTGCTGACTACGGCAGCCAAGCGAACACCGACCTGATCATTGGCTGCGACGCGAACGCGCATCATGTCATCTGGGGAAGCTCGGACGTCAACAGAAGAGGGGAGAAGGTACTGGATTTTCTGGTAAGCTCTTCCTTACAATTATTAAATAAAGGCAATGAACCAACATTCGTTAATGCTAGACGGGGTGAGGTTATTGATATAACGCTAGCGTCCAACAACGCGAGCAATAAGATTAGTTCATGGTATGTCTCTGGGGAAATCTCTTTATCAGACCACAGATACATATGCTTTAGGTATAAGACTAAAACTCAATTAGGAACTATACGTAAACGGAATCCCAGGAACACCGACTGGTTAGCTTTTAAAAGCGACTTGAAGGTGGAACTAGGAGAGCCGAAAGGTAAGCTAAACTCTATCATTGACATAGAATTTGAAGCAGACAAAATAGTACAAGCTGTCTATACAGCCTGGTCTAACAACTGCCCGGAAAAGAAAATTCTGGCGAAGAGGGTGCCTTGGTGGAACCCGGAGATCGCAAAACTCCGGAAGGAAACCAGGGCAGTCTTCAACGATGCTAAAAGGACTAATGACTTTGAACATTACGCGCTAAAACTCACAGAATACAGCAAAGCTGTGAGGAAAGCAAAAAGAAAAGCATGGATGAACCATTGCGATCAAATCAGGTCCATACCGGAAGGTATGAGACTTACAAAAGCACTAGCCACGACAAAGTCAGTTCCGCTTACTTCCATTAGAAGAGGGGACGGAGGAATGACTGAAACGGGGTTAGAGACCCTTAAAGTTATGTGTACAACACACTTCCCAGGCTCGATAATACATCAGGGCGTAACGGACGATGTAGCAATCAGTGCAATGGAACAATCCAGTAGCACAACCAGGTACAACTGGGACACGTCTAAAAAAGTAGTAGATCACAATAAGATACAATGGGCACTATCAACATTTCAGCCATACAAAGCCCCGGGGCCAGATGGAATCTACCCCATACTACTACAAGAAGGTGCCAATGTACTAATACCACACTTAGGTAGACTGTACAGAGCGTGCATAGCCTTTGGACACGTGCCACGTGTCTGGAGGATGGTAAAAGTGACATACTTGCCTAAACCAGGCAAGGCAGATTACACAGAAGCCAAATCGTACAGGCCGATAAGTCTGTCATCATTTTTCCTTAAAACACTGGAGAAACTGGTAGACAGACACATAAGGGATGGTCCTCTTAAGAGACATCCACTACACCAATTGCAGTGTGCGTATCAGCCAGGTAAATCAACTGAAACAGCACTACACCTGGTGACAGCCAAAGCGGAACAGGCAATAGAAAATAAGGAACTATGCTTGGCCAGTTTTCTAGACGTGGAGGGGGCTTTTGACCGCACCACGTATCAGGCAATCAATACCGCAGCATCTAAACACGGCATAGAACCGACAATCTGCAGATGGATCGGTAACATGCTAAATAGCCGACTAATGAAATCTTCCCTTATGGGAGACGAAATATTAGCAACGGCCACGAAGGGCTGCCCACAAGGTGGAGTTCTGTCACCGACTCTCTGGAGTCTGGTAGTGAACTCACTGGTGGAAGAACTTAACAAAGGCCCAACATACACGGTAGGGTATGCAGATGATTTAGTGATTCTTGTAAACGGGAAATTCCCGGGAACAGTATCAGGAATCATGAATACGGCACTGAAGCAAGTGGAGAGATGGTGCAACAGCCATCAACTCTCTATCAACCCAGGCAAAACAGTGGTAATACCGTTTACCAGGAAAAAGACCCTCAATGGCATGGAGCAACTGAAGCTTTATGGAAGGGTACTGGAAATGTCCGATGAAGTGAAATATCTAGGTGTAACACTAGATAAAGAACTGAACTGGAGGAAGCATGTCGAACTTACCACAACCAAGGCGCTGAGAGTGTTTGGAATGTGTAGAACGGCATATGGGAAAACATGGGGTTTAAACCCAAAGGTACTAAGATGGATCTATACCATGATGGTAAGACCTATCATTTTGTACGGATGCCTGGCATGGTGGACAAGGACACTAAAGAGCACATGCAGGGAGAACCTTATGAAAATACAGAGAACAGCATGCATGGCTATTACCGGGGCGTTTAGAACAACGCCAACAGCGGCGATGGAGGTACTGCTAGACCTCCCGCCGCTACATCTGGTGATACAATCTGAGGCGCGGAAATCGCTACACAGGCTGGCTCTAACCGGCCTATGGAGCGATAGCAAGCCAAAGACTAAACACACAAACATGGAATGTGACAATTTCATGGAAAGGATAACGAATATGGGCTGCGATAAGATGCAACCCAAGTTTGTGTTCCGTAAGAATTTTGAAGTTAAAGTTCCAACAAGGGCTGAATGGACCGAAGGTCTTCAAGCACCAAATTCGGATGAAAACGACATTATATGGTACACAGTCGGGTCCAAGACAGTATCTGGTACGGGGGCAGGCATTTATGCAAATGACTTTAGTTGTAGCATAAGCATGGGTAATTACGCTACTGTCTTCCAAGCCGAGACGTACGCTATAATTGCCTGTGTGCATGAGAATATAGTTAGGCAAACCCAAGGGAAGAATATCTATATACTCAGTGACAGTCAGGCTGCACTCAAGGCGCTCAGGGCGCCCAGAGTGGACTCTAGACTGGTGTACAATGGTGTCCAAGCTCTGAACGAGCTTGGAAGACAAAATAGAGTGCAACTGGTATGGATTCCAGGGCACGAGGGATTCATAGGCAATGAAAATGCAGATGAACTTGCCAGAGCCGGATCCGCAAGTAACCACATAGGTCCGGAACCATTCGTGGGGCTCTCACAGGGAACCATTATAACGGCTATTAAAGACCACACTAGGACGAGACACCAAAAAGAATGGGACAGTCTGACGGGTCTAAAGCACTCAAAGCTCTTCATACAAGAAGTAGACTCCGGTTGGAGCAAAAAGCTATGGAAACTTAGCAGGAGACAACTCCAAATTATAACAGGGGTGTTTACGGGCCATTATGGGGTCAAAGGGGTTTTGGCCAGGATGGGACACTCTGACAACACCGATTGTCGAATGTGTGGTGAAGAGGAAGAGACAGTAACACACCTAATGTGTGAATGTCACGCCCTCGCCAGACAAAGAATGAAAGACTTTGGAGCAGGCTATCTGGAACCAAAGGAATTCAAAAGGCTACCCATAAGCTCCATCATCCGACACATGGAAATGGTCAAAAAGGCTCTTGAGTAGCTAATGGGTCTTTCCTTAGGGGGCAACTACACAAAAGATCCCTATGGGTCGAAGTGTATCCGCAAGGGCCCCCGGTAATCAGAAGATAAGAAGATAAGATGTCTCTAATGCGTGAAGGTAACTTGCATAACTAATATTCTATGTTAAAAACAAACTTACACTTGAAGAATGACTCTCCTGCACGGATTCATATCCATGGTGCTCGTGTTTGCGTCAACAGGACAGCGTGATAATGACAATGTCTATCCTATTCAAGCACGTGGTGTTAAAAAGTGACACATGTTTTATCACGTGGATAAGGCTATGCGTATGCTGATACGCATGCGACGCAGTTCCACGCACCGCAGATTTTGTAAATATTGGACTACGCACGCTGCGGCGCAAGGATGTTCCATACTTTAAAAATCTGTTCTGCCCTGCGTTGTATGGAACTGCATCGCCTGCGTCTCAGCATACGCTTAGCCTAAGTAAAGCATAATACCTACACCCGCTGAGTAGAGTAAGAATGCCAGTCCGCGCTTCGTCTCAGAAGGGCGTAGCCACTCGCAATACCTAAACATCCGAATGCAAAGTTCCCTTATTTACCCGGATCAACGTCCCCGTTTTAAGTCCGTTCTTGCAAAGTTGGGGTCTAATCCGGCCCCGCGCTCCGCGGGCACGGGCCCGCTATCGCCCCCGCGCAGCGTCTTGGCTTTACTTGAGATAATGTAGGCCTGATTACTTATATGGCAATCTAAATACATAATAATATAGACAATAGATCCCTGCTCAAAGGAATTCAAATACTTAATCTAGTTTTCCGCAAAGCTCGCGTAAGGTAAACGTCCGAGTGTTCGTCACGGTTCCAGTACATGTCGCCTTAAAACTCTAAAGTAAGGCTTTATTAAAACGTAATAGATGTGACAGCAGTGTGTCATCTAATTAGGCATTAGCATATCAAGCACTAGGACATTTACCTTATTTCAGTTGAATATGAATTGTTTACGCTACTTCAATAAAGGAAATATTTCTAATTTTAACTGTCATGATGAGACACACTAACATTAAACTAATTTTACGGTTTACACTCACGTGTTTTTGTCACTCGTGCGACATGACATGACATTGACAGTGTAAACCTTAAAACTAGTTGTATTGAAGAACAAAGGAACTAGAAAATAATCCTTCCCTTATGGAACTTCGTACGGTCATTGGTAATTCCATATTGCATTGCGACAATGTATAATATAATCTGCACTGATATATACTCGTAATGATGTTGTTTATTTGTAGAATCCATGAGGGTTGATGTAAATTGATACGAGTATATTGAAGATCAGTCCTTATCATAGAGTAAATCTTGCCCTGGGCTCCACGGAAGACCAGCGCTGTAGCATATATATGTTAGAGCATATGCTGAGTGGTGTCCAATTGTAGCCTCTATTACAGCATCATCACTGTATCTATTGCATGTTAGTATAAGTTACATGTAGTTATAACTGTTTAGTGTATTAGATCTTCTTTCTTACTTTTTTTTTTTTTTGTTTTCTAATGTGGTGCTGTTTGTAGATGGTTTTGCAATAAACGTTTTTCTATTCTATTCTATTCTATTTAAATTGAATAGTAGGATAGTCCTTATACGAGTATTTCAATATTTTAGGAGGAGTCTGTATTAGTAGTTAAAACCCAATACCGTCATACTCCTCGAGCTCGATTCTTTAACAACTTGTTACGATTTTGACCTAATTTTGATTCGCCCTTGACGATCGTCTTGGTTACTGGCGTGTATCTCACGCACGAATTTAATTTTCGTTAAATCATTACGCATGCACCCATCGGTGTGAGCGATCTTTAAGGTTGTATCATAATAAGATCAAAACCGTAACAGACTTTTAAATCTCCTCGTCATTATACACACAAACAGCTCAAAGTACATGACTATAAGATTGTATGCAACCTACATACCAAGTAGATGAATGTATGCAAGCGAATAATATAGCTATTAGTAAATTACTAAGAAACTAGGCTACGGGATGCGCACCGACGGTATATCTACGTACAGCCACGTACAGTATCGCGTAACGTTGTTACAGGGTGCTGCCGTTAGGAAAATTAACTTAGACAGGACGTGCATCTTATTTGAACAAGAAATGTGAAGATTTTCAGAAACTTTCAGAAAATGATTGTCACGGGAAATACCAAAGTTGACGGATTATGCCCAAGAGGGCTAAGTACAGTGCACTGACGTGAAAAAGTCTACACTACTAGTAGGTACACTCTACTTTAAAGTTGCTGAAGCGGTAGCTAAAGATGGGTAAACTGATGCCTTAATGGGTCACGAACCCCAATATTGAGATATCGAAGGAAGGAGAGAAAGTCTAGGGAAAACCATTCGGCACCGCCATGCCACAAAACTTGAACTCCTATAATCCATCATTTGCCCTTCTTCTCAATCTTCTCTTACTTTTTCGGTTCCATCTAATGAGAACACGTGGTTGGTTGGTTTTCTAAACCCGTGATATGTCGTGAGCATATTCGAAAGTCATAACTCAAGGGGGGTAAATTAGATGTTGATAGTCAGTATGGGAGAACCACGTAGGGGAAGGATGGGGCAGTTTAACGACTCAAACAAAGACGAAGTCACAGGCAGAGACTCATTTTCAAATAATATCAAAACACAACTGAATCATCCTTTAGCCGGCGGCGCAGCTTGATGCTTTAATTAATTGGCGGCGGAAGAGACCGAGCCTCGTGTAATCAAGTTAATTATATACCAACCATTACCCACTTAACTAAACTATATACTTTTATGCATGAATACATAACAGGCCGTAGCCATGTAGAATTTATGTCTGATAATGTTGCATTAAGTTTGTGACAGGTTTTGTTTACTGATTAGAATATAATAGAATTATTTTTATTTGTAAACACAACGAGGCAAATTACATAATATAATAAAAAAATATGAAGTGCCACGAAATGGCCTCATCTCAGCATGTTGCTGGTGGCTTCCAGCGCAGATCTTCGGATGAGACCATCAAGTGAGAAGAATCACGGAAGGTAATAGAAAAGAAGAAGGAAGATATAAAATAACATACTAAGAGTGAACAAATGGTTAAATATGAAAAAGTTATACAGCAAGAAGATACAACATAACGACAAAATTAAATAAGGATTATTTATATAAATCAAGCATCGTACTCATAACACTCGGCCCGATTCGAATAATGATTAAGACTGTTAAGATTTTAGAAAGTTCTTTAAAAGATCGATAACTGAACGACATGTCAAAATTGACTTTTATTTCGATTTCGCTGTGACCCCAATAAGATCTATCTACGATATTTCTAACGTCAAAGTGACATTGGTTGCCCGAATCGAGCTGCTTCTGTCAATTATACGACATACAAACGATATCTAAATGAGTACTTATCGTTATTGTATCTCGTTCTTCGAATCGCGCAGACAGTATCGGTCCGGTCCTCCCTTGGCTGAACATTACAGCTGCATATGCAACTAGCGCCAACGGTAGCTACACGAACTAAAAGGCAATAAAACATTTAAAAACATTTTATAGGAAAAACCTAAGGAAAAACTGTGTCCAAGTGCCAGTAGTTTGAAACACTTGCAAAGATGAAGATGTTGATTTTCAGTAAGCTAGCTAGGAAAATTATTATTATTATCTCCTTGGATTTCACGGGCATATAAATCCATTATTATTATTATTATTTGTAATTTAAAATAAAGTTGTAACTTCAATTGTATATTTTATTGTAGTTATTCTTTATCGTTTATTGCTATTATAATATGTAGGTAAATCTTGAGGTTCATTTGTTAATTTTAATCATTAATTTTGTATGTTTTATGTGTACTGTGTAAATATTGTACAGATATGAGCTAAATAGCTTGAAATAAATTAATTTTAATTTAATTTAATACTACCGGCGCAATGCATAGTTCCAAACGTAAGAGGTAATTTTATATTTATTTTTTAAGAGATTTAGTCTTAGATTTAGCTTAACGAATTATTATGTAAAACTACTCAAAATTTAAAGCCATACATAGGTAGATTCAACAAAACTATTAGCTTAGCATCGTTGCATATAAAAATGCACCTATGTTACAGGGGTGCTAAGCTTATTATTTTGCCGATAGCTAATCAGACAACCCAAGTTTTTCTAAACGCTGCCAATCACAATTAATATAAGTTCAGAATTTTGCAAATAAAAGGAATGTAGGACGCTAACAGTCCCAATAATAATATGATGTTTGATGTCAAATTTATGAAAGTAGCAACTCGCAATCTCTGAAAGCTAGAAAGCATTTCTATGAACTAACCCCTATGAAACAGACCAATAAATTCGCCATTTGATTTCCCATCTGCAATCTTTTCACACCCACTACTCCAGCCTACTAATATAATGTAAGCCCGCTGTGCACTTGCGGCACAATGCGACTAATCGCACAACAAAGAACGGTTTAGACGCAAATAGAAATCGTGTTGTTTTCGGTCGCCGCCCCGCGGTGCAGTTTGCGAGGGGGTTGCACACTTGCTGATAACCGCCGCGATTTAATTAATCGAGGTATCTATATGAGAATGTCACGAAGAGCTGTATAGTTAGTAACATTTGTATTTACCTACAACTGGTAAATTATAACATTATAATTGCAACACCGAGAAATTTGCAGATTTTTCTCATAAAATAAATGTGATCACTATCTGTCTTATGTCGTTAACATTGAGCTTCAACTTGATTTCGCTTTCCAAAGGACCCACCTGAACTCGAAGGACTTTCAAAAGAACCCACCTTCTCCTTGCTTTTTAACGATAAGACTGCCTGTTGTTAGTGTTGTTACCTGATTTCTGAAATTTATTTGTAGTTTTACATGTATGTAAGATGTATAATTATTGGTGCAATAAAGAATACAAATACAAAATACAAATGATTTATTAAAAAAGGATTGTACAGTGGTAGCACTTAAAGACTAATAATAGTATTTACTTGTTACGGCTCGAAGAAAACGAAATCATTCGTAATCTTATGAATGTTGTCGATACATCGAGCTCATGGATGACCACCGCTTCTCGTACTAAAAGCAGCCACCAATGAGTTAGTTTGGTCCAACAATACGTGAACGTTGCTAAGCAGGCAAGCTAAACTTTACTATTGTGCAACTCCCTTTAACCCTCCCTCTCCGAACTGCGCACTGCGTTTGATCGCGACGCGATGCGGGGATTATCGTACGACTGAATAAATTATCGTTGTTTTATTGGGGCCGTGTTTAGCGCTTTTTAGTAGGGTGCCGAATGCGGTTGATTGCGTGATTGCCGGAGACGAACACACACATTTGGGAGATTCTGTTGTAGAGTCGGACCAACAACTATGCATAGACTGCGGTGATATAGAGTTAAAGTATCACCGTAAACGTCAAATTATTACGAAAACGTGTCTTTTATTATTATAAAATGCTATTGCACTTATACAATTTGTTAAGTTAAAGTCAGCTCAGAGTTAACTTAAGCGGACTCTTAATAAATACCTACGTACCTTTCTTTTTAAGTAGATAAAATTAGGATACTTTTTAATTACTTAGTTATATTATGTATACATTTTTATTTAATTTTTTTGTAAGAAAAAGTGGGGAAATCTTTATTAATTTTTATTACATAATAAAACATTTCACTTTGAGAAATTAGGTTTATTAACAGTAATTTTTTTAACATAGTACTTAGTACTACTTATTAATCATATATTGCCGGGGACTGCAGACATACACGCTACAGCCAAAATGGAGACAAATAAAATGTATGTCGACGTTTACAATCGACAATAATAACATCAACATGTTAAACCATATTCAATAAGACTTACCAAATATTTACCAAAATAAAATGGTCTGCTCGTAGTCGTACCTATTATAAAGTATGAGATTTTTCTTATAGTTACTCTACTTTAATATTACGTTTATTATGTTGCTGAAAATAGTTAATTATTCCAAAATAAACGTTGTAAATAACATAAAGCTGCATCCCCACGGTCCCTAGTTTCGCTAAACTCCACGAGTGTATCAAACTAAACTGAGGGGAGGTTTATTTATTTTTTACGGGCCAGCAATTTCGCGGAGCCCGTTATAAGACGACTGCGCTCCTTGGGGAGGCCTATGTAAATATAATATTTATATGCTAAATATGGTATAAACTTAAACTACCTACATAGTTGAAATGTGAAACATGTAAACTAATGTGTCAAATGTAAAAGTAAAATTTTTGGTTAGGCGCGTTCTAAGAAATAAATAATTACGTACCTAACTTAAGAAATATTGATATTTGTATGTAGTTGAAAACAATATCAAGCAAAAAAAAATAATCATGCGCCTTGTAGAACCATTCAATTAGTTTTTTTGGTATATTTTACTAATAAAGTGTTAGGTTAAAACTATCTTCAGACATGGGTCTAATTGTAATAGTTTTGTATGTAAACAGATTATGATATTGATAAAAAATATATTGCTATGTAAAATGTGACCTTTAAAACTATCAGAAACGCAAATTAAGTTCAATAATAATTAATAAGGCCTACATCATTTAACAATCCAACCCCACGCCCGTAAAATTAACAATAAATTCTTCGTCGACATAAACATAAATCTGAGATGAAATCCCGCGCGAATCTGTCCAAATCAACCAATCCACATATAAGCCCCTTAATAAAGATTAACATCATAGGGTGAACTTGCCCTTAACGCAACCTACTCGAGTCTAAAGGTCGTAAGTCTTTCTGATTTCGTACGAAGGGTGAACCCGTTAGTTTTTGGAATGTATGGTGTAAATTTAACAGTTTAAATGTTTGATTGTTATAGTGGGAGGACAAATGCGACAGCATGTGTTGCGTTTGTGCGACAAGCTTATAATTGTGAGTTTTAAATCTTGGTGCTAATAGTTGCCAATTGACGGGCATTTAGTTTGGACGTCATTTGTGGAGATTTATGAGAATGGTTATTACAGGAAAGGTCAGTTGTTGGTTCATGGTTAATGTTAAATTGCTTTTGTTGGAATATCTGTAGTGCTAAGACGTAAATTGTCAACGAATACTTATTAAACTAAATTTAAAATCTCTAGCTTTTTTACTAACGAACTAAATATAGAAAATCTCATAAAAAAAAACACCTGCGTCCGATATGATTTACAGCAAATAGAATTATATTTCAATCTGGAAACTTTTCCTTTTAGTGCTCATTGCTACGATTGTTCTTTATCCATTAAAATGTTGATTGTATAACGGACTGGTTATATATATTCGGTATTTTGCATATAAAAAAAGAATGCTTTTATAAAACAATTTAACACATTTTTACCAGTAAAACACTTTTCCCCTAGTCCCTCATTCACGTACCCACATATTCGCGCCGTCACGCACGGCTCACGCGGCCCGCCTGCTAACGAAAGATAATCCCGCCCTCACTCTGACACCCTGTATTTCTGTCCATCGCGAATCATCCGAAAAAAAGATTCAGTGCGTTTTTCCGTGATTCATTTTATTTTACTATCGTTATAATTGGTAGATAGGTAACTAATATAAAACATAAAATCAAGGACAATATTGTTATTAATCAAGTTGAATTAGGTGTTATGTTTGCTTTCTTCCACTTTATTAAATCTGCTACAAGTTTTTACGTACGTAAGTACTATGTATATATCTGAACTGTATGATGGCATAATCCCGATCTTGCCAACAAACTGGCCTTTTAGTTTGGCGAGTGAATTATTACCATTGTAACTATGTAACGTGGCTAATGCAGCTAGCAAGGGTTGGGTATGGTTAATTGGTCTTGGAATCTACTATGTTCTACAGACAATAAATGAATTATGAAGTGTGATTTTTAAGAACAATTCCTAGCTGAGCAGTTTTTCAAATCTTGAATTTTTGAAGCTATGTTTCTGTCGCGCTGCAATGGGAATGCGTGCGTGCGATAAGGATAACTGCAGCTCGGAATAAAATCCCACGCAAAAAAACTCATAAATCGAGGTTTCGCCCTCGACTGTTTCCTCCTGAAAACGCGACCAATCATTATGAAATTTTGGAAACTGCAAGAGGAAGAACTTTTGACTTAAGACTTTTGAGACTTTTTGGATATTTGTTGTCATATTTGTATACTATGTTTGTACATTGTATAGTGTTTAATTGAGCCGTTTTTGCGATTTTCGAGGCGCTGTAAGTTACTTCAAAATAAAATAAACAAAAAAAGGAAAACATAGCGGCACAGATATTGATGGTTTAAAAATAAGCTAGGTTAAAAATCCAGGGAGGAAACAGCCGAGAGCATTTGTATGGAAAAATCGCAAATAGGAATCCCTCTTAAGGTTATTGTCCTATTTGACAAGCAGACATCTCTATTAGCGGATACAATACATCAAATAGCGTGGAAGTAAGAAAGTAAGTACTTAGATACTAAATGAAGTCATTTAACTATCTACGTAGTCGAACTTAATATCACTAAAAACCGACGTATGCGTCTAGTGGTACAGGGTGTGTCGAGATTTGGGGTCATCCGCACTGATTTCTGTTCCGCGCGGGCGGCTCCGTTGCGTCGACACAATGACGCTAATGGCGAGGGTGTGATGATCACCATTCATCCCCGATTGTTTTTATTGCGAGGATAAACACCTCTATAGATGGCTTATGGCCCCTTTTAATTGTAACTGTTGCAGCGCAGTGGACACATTAGAAAAATAGTTTCAATTCATAAAATCTTATACCTATGTACGTATTAATTGAAATTTTTTAAAACCGTTGATGATTTTTTTTTTCTGTAACAAGTGAAACGCTACAACCGTGTGGGGCAGTACGGCTGTGGGTCTTTATTTCTAATTCAAAAAGAAGTTTGCAAGTTTATAGAGGTGGTTGTTGAATACCGTATTAGACAAGGCGCCATTCATTTATTACGTAAGACGATTTCGAGGGGGAGAAAGGTCGACTATGTCTTAGTTTATTTTACAAGAGGTGAAAGGTTGACAGTTCTTAAATAAGATCACAAAAATACGCAGCTAAGATTATACCTACGTTGAATTAGCGCGGAAGTGCCGATAAAGAAAAACTTTATAATATAGCCAAAGTTGGTGATTAGAAATTTTTTAGTACCTTTGTAGGTGCAAATAAAATGTCAAACATATCTAATAATTGTTTCTTTTAATAATAAAAATTAATACAAACCAAAGGCTTATTATTTTTTTCCTTTAGATTCTTACGTAATAAATATTATACAAGGGAAGTGGATCGGCCTATCCTTTTTTTTTTACATCGGGGAGGGAGGGGGTCTAAAACTGGCAATATTGTTTTACGTAATAAGTAAATGGTGCATAATGCGGTAATCGCTGACTAAGCGGGCTTTGCGCTTGTTAGTCATCGACGGTTTAAGTGTCAAAAAAATATTACGAATCACACGAACACGTCGCCAAAAAGCCGCTCCCATACAATCGAAGTTACGCTCTCATGTTAAAAACAACATGCTAATTACAAGAAATGCACGCATTTTCAAAGCATAACTGTCCGGTTCTAATTTTCGTTGTTAAGAATGCGGTTGGTCGGTCGAAGTATATTATAAATGGCGCCAATTTCAAGCCCTGCCATTGCCATTCAAGCCATATCTCATAGAACAAAACAAGAGACGGGCGCAGGGGATCTATGATGGTGCCATCTATGCGAACCTATGACGGCTTCCAACCGATTGTCATAAAGTTTCCCAAGTCACAGGCATAGTCTAGTTTGGGATCCACCTGTATTCAGGTGTCAAAAATTGATTACTATTGAATACTGTTAAAAAAAAAATAGAGCGAGTAGAAGATTTTGTATGTAAACATTTACTCGATGGAATTTCTCTGTATTACAATTTCTTTTCGTTTCTAGGAACGCAAACTCACCAGACATAGTAATAAATGTTACTTGAATGTTCATGTCAAGTATTTCAAAATGTCGCTTTAAAATAAGAGCGTATTTTCGATATTGTATGGCGGCGGCCAGGTTCCTGTGACTCTTAAGGCGAAAATGGAGGACCCGCGCGAAATTGCCTTTTCATACAAACGTAGTCCTCATTTTCCTCTCTATTTTGACACTATTTGTTGTATATCAACCACAGCTATACCCCTAAGTTTGTAAGTATTCTAATTTTTAGGGTTCCGTACCCAAAGAGTCAAACGGGACCTTATTACTGAGACTTCGCTGTCCGTCCGTCCGTCCGTCCGTCTGTCTGTCGACAGGCTGTATCTCATGAACCGAAATTTTCACAGATGATGTATTTCTGTTGCCGTTATAACAACAAATACTAAAAACAGAATAAAATAAATAATTAAGGGGGGCTCCCATACAACAAACAATTTTTTTTTGCCGTTTTTATAAATAATGGTACGGAACCTTTTGTGCGCGAGTCCGACTCGCACTTGGTCGGTTTTTATTAATTATTATACAAGTTATGAGCATTTAAAAAATCGTATGAAACTTGTTTTTTGCTCTACAACAATCAAAAAATCTTAAAAAGTCTGACGTCCCCATAGCTATGATCAATATATATCAAATTATATAAAAACATCTTCCACAATGTCAATATCCAGAGAGGAAAATGGGGACTACGAGAACTCTGTTTGGAGAAGCGGTCGTCCCCTTTACTCTTATGCATGCAACTTAGATAATATCTAAGATTAAGATAAGATTATATTATAATCGTTGAAACTACCAAGTCCTGTCGTCTTTCGAATGCAGATGTGACCCGCTGAGGAGATATACATACCCTATGTACTTGTCGCATAAGTACCAACAGTCGTGTCCCCGTGTAAATGCTATTTCGCAAAACCAACTAATTATCACATCACAAATATTGCACATCCAACTTTATGATTCCAAGAAATGAGACGCGATACCAAAAACTCTTTTAAATTCCTAGAACTTTATTAAAACCAAAAGGCCGTATGTGCTTGACAAGTATAAGGTGTATTGGTCTATTTCGTTGTGAGTTTAGTCAGTTATCGTGAAACTTGTAGCTTATTCGCGATGTGGCATGTCCGTGCGACGCATGCGCTGAGTTTGTCTGCGACTCGTGGGTTTGTTTGGCAAACATGGTTTGATTTCTTGAAAAGAACCGCTAATTTCACCTATGCATTTAAATGCAAAATATATAATGTATGTGTAGTAGCCGTGCACTTTATTGTAGTATTACAATATCTTAAATATTATATTATTATTTTTTTGTTAATATTACAACATCTAGTATGAAATGAAATGGAAACCTCATCAGACAATAGTAGCATTTTTACTCGCTTTTCACCTACTCGAATAACGGGGATGTTCTGTTAAAATTTACAGTTAAAGTTATGATAAATTGTTACATTACATCATATCATAAGAAGTACTTATAATGTACCGTCAGCATCAATAGTAGCTGATGAAACAACGCGCCAAAAGTATCTGATATTCCGGATAACTTTTCCAAATATAGATAAATCTCTAAAAATTTACATTCGAAAGTATATCTTTTACCGTCTTAATTGTTCTACATATAGAACCACCACATTTTGTTAAGCTGTTACAGAATGGTAGATATATTTGAAACCTTGTTTGATCCGCTACTTTTGATGCTGACTGTACATCTTTTTATTTTACTGATTGTGTCTCTGCTCTTACTGTAATTGTTGTAACGTATTTTATTTCTGTTAAGATTAGGTTACGAGTATTACCTATAACGTATTTAGGTTATAAGTTTAAGGACAAAACTTCCGTATACACGTACATATTAAATATATTAAAACGGGTCACTCAAGTATTTTAAGTCGTAAACGCTCGAGAGAGAAACATGTCCATCGTTTTCGACTTAAAATACGTGAGTGACCCGATTTAAAATATTTATATAAGTTGAAGGGTCCACTAAAAATCAGCGTCGCTGCACTAAATGTGCCAACACATGCTGAGTGGTCTCACATTTAATAAATATACATACATATGTGAGGATCGAGATTTTATATATACAGAGGATTACTTTAACTAGCTTAAGTCTAAAATAGGCCCTTGAGGCATTGTACCAAGGATGCTGGCGGCATTTCCTCGTTGTATCGCAATACTGATACGTTGTGCGAGGAAGCCGCCAGCTCTTTGGTCACCAGTTACGTCTACCAGACGCTTCGCGATTTCTGCAAAAAATCTTGTGCGCGCTATGACCCCATATTGTCCTATTTACCTAGGTGAAAAATACTTTTCTATCGACTAGGTATAAAACACAAATTCAATACTTAAATACAAATAAATTAAACTCTTACGAGACTATTGTATGTACAATGCGTTGGTATTTAGAGCACTCACCCATATTCGTGAACAGGGTTTATCCGCCATATCTTATTCGCTTATATACGCCCTTCTACAACGTGAACAAATACACCTGTGTATACATCTCGGAGCATAATTATAACGCGATCCTGAGCTGTATATTCAAGAAAAACATTCACCCATCGCCAGACCTACATTCGTAATAGTTACGTGTAAATGCAGATGGGTTAAATACATTTTAGAAAAAGTCACTTCTGTGAACAATATTATAAAAGTTAAAGACTCCTGTAAATATATTTATCCGTTTTTCTTAATGAGTCTCAAGTTCTGATAAAACGTATCCCACCTCTATGGATTCAGCGTAAAAAATAGCTTTAGATTACAGACACTAAAGCTCATTTATTTCGCGATGTCTACAGGAAAGATGCGAATGAGTTAAGCATACTATAAAATGTGTATGAGCCAGATAGGAATACCTAGTTCTCCTAATTCTGTTCTAGCCCGGCTAGCCTGAATAACTCGACAACATTAAGAGGAAAGGGGACGGCCGCTACTCCATACAAACGTAGTCTCCATTTTCCTCTATGGAAAATCTTTTTTACATAATTTGATGTATATTAACAAAAGCTATGCTAAGTTATACTTTTTGGATTATTGTAAAACTTAGGAGCGTAAAAAAGTTTTCATACTCGTATAATAGTAGTTAATGTGACTGCTACATAATAAAAGGCATTAAAATACAGGAGTGTGGGTTTAAGAAAAGAAACGAAGTGAGTTTCTTAAAAAGATCCCGCGAGTGTTTTAATACCTAATTATGTACAGTTACATTCACTATTTTATCTACACACATATTATAAACTTTCTATGAAATATTCATTAACTCAAGTTAAATTAGTTGGGGCATCGTTGCCAAATCGTTGCTCTTTTGGCGGAACTCGCGGATATGTGGTGGCGTCACCGAAATATTTTTATCGCTTATTTTACACGAAACTTTTGTTATAGTTACCCTAAAAACAACAAAACATATTCATTTTATATTTAAAACGAATTAAAAGATAAACTGTACGTCAAATGACTGTGAGTGAAAACTTTTTTCACGCATGTAGTTTTTTTTTTAACTCAGAGACAAACTAGAGTCAGGGGCCTATTTCCGTATCATTCTATACAAACTAACATGAGATATATGTCAAAATTGTATGCAATTGACATTTCATTAACAAAAAGGCATCTCGACAGATATTAGAATAGAGGTAAAATTGAATTGCTTTTTTTTTCAGAGATGTTCCAGAATGCATAATCAAATCGATTTTAATGTAGTTATGAAGCAATAACAACATCATCACAGATAAGAAATTTGTTGTAAGAAAACAGTTTATCGTAATTTTGGCCATTATTTACGGTTTTGAAGGCATCATAGAGGGCTTATGATATGTGTGTAGATAAAGTTCTAAAAGCTCCTAACTCTTATAATAATTAAAAATTGGAAAAAAACATCAAACGTAGAGGCATAGCGGTGGTATATATATATATATAAAAAAACAGAGAGATAGATAGATAGATAAACCATTTATTCATATTTGAGAGGAAAACTAGAACTGCATTTGTTTGAAAAGGCGATTTCGTGCGGGGCCTCCATTTTCGTCTCAACCAAGGTAGCAGATGCATGATTGGAGTTTAAAAATAAAGTTTTGTATGAACATTGTGTTCGTCGAACAACCGAAAATGCTGAGTTTAGAAGACTATTCCCCAAAATTAAATAAGTGTCACAGTTTATCAATTGCCATTACGACCCAAGGCGCCGTTTACAAAAAGGTGCTGACTTTAATATTTCAATAAAATAAATAAACAATTACAGTTAGACATTAAACCAAGCATAACATTATCTACTCATGAATACTTACAGGCATATTCTGATGTTGGTAACAGGTTATCAATTAGATCTGGATCAGTCATCTAATCCAGTTACTGGTGTTAAAATCAAAAAGTTTTCCTTGTTTTGTTTTCATTTCAGTACAATAAAGGGTCTTTCGCCACACCAAATGGTAAAGGCCCTCTTGATTGTTCAAAAAATAATGAGAAATAATGCATTTTATCCACATGTGAGGCAAAGTAATCAGATGCAATTTTTAGGTTTTTCCTTATGTTAGCTGGCAGAATTGACTTTTAAATTATTAATTTGAAAGAAGAAGAAGAAGAAGAAAGATATTTTTATTACGTTTATTTGGATTTATATGGACATGTTGGAATTTGGTTTAATTTTTTTTTTGGTATTTTATATTTAGTATTTTCCTCGCGTTGGTGTGGTGAAAAATGTTGTTTCACTCGGAGGTAAAGTTTATTTAACCCTCGTGTCTTGAGACCCTCGCAACGCTCAAGATTCCACTTCAACAACAACTTTACCCTCTTGTAAAACAAATAACTATTACTACTACCAAAATACGCATGTTAGTTAGAGTTGGTCGGGTTTCATATACTTACCTATCTATTTGTAACATTGTTCACATCTGTAGAGCTAATATGGTCGGCTCTTTACCATTTGTCACCATGCCTGTCACGTTCTAACAAGTATGTAAGTGCGAAAGTGACGCATGACATGACAGGTGTTAAAAATACGACCATACCGCCGTAGAATACATTCAACACTGCTGTACTGCTGAGTTCAGTAGTGTTGCGAATAGCCATAGGGGAGTGCGGGGAACAGTGGAGCACTGTGGTTATGAAAAGCTATTTTTTACTTCAAATTGTAACGTTTTCTTATTTTAGCCTAGATTACTTATCTAACTTTTAATCCAAATAGAAAAAAAATCTGCAAGGAAGCTTTGAATTAAAATAAGATCGGGCTTAAAAAAGTGGAGGAAAATTCATTGTTACCCGTGATCCATTGTATAACTCCACTCTCCCCTCCTGAATGCGACACTTGGACAGCTTGTTACGATACTGGGCATATGCGTGTTAGGTACACCTTTAATTAATGCTTATCATGAAATAGTCTATTGCGTATGTGATATTATTATGTTTGTACGGACTAAAACAATACAGCCCAAACACATAGCGAAATAGTACTTGGGGTCATTTTAATCTCAATTAGTGACTATTGGTAAAAATATATGAAGTCATATTTATAGTAATCAGTTGGTACAGATTAATTAATATACTATATCTCATAATTAAAATAACTAGAGCGTATTGTACCCACCAAAAATATATAGGTGCGCTATATTCCTGAACCGCAAACCCCTACTCCTTTTTAAAATTTGGTTAGAAAATCAAAAATGAATTTTAAAATCATTGATGATAAGTCATTCAAAGTTTGTAAACCAAATACATTCATAACCATCCAAACATTATTATAAATAATCGGAGCGGTAAAATGACGTACTACAGGGTTGGAATTTCACGCGCAACTGAATCAATTATACGCGGCTCACAACAAACTCCCGCGCAGTTTTACAGCGCGGAGCCAAAAGGTCGTATCCCGATACGAATTTCATGGTAACATACGACATTTTGGTATACACTGGTAGATCTATTCAATGGCTGTCAGCGCTAAACGCTTGCGGCTAAGGATTGGTGTACGGGGTGATTCGGTTTATAAACAGTACAAGGTAGAAATTAAATAGGAAAAATAAAAAATATATTTTGGATATACATAGAACGAAACACAACATACCTACTGTTAAGCTTATCACAGTAGGTATGTTGTGTTTCATTTTATTGTAAATGTGCTTTAAAAATCTTTGTTAAAAGATAATGAGTGGTGAAAATTACAATATTAAACTGACTTTATCTGCATTCATAACGATGTAGAAATTAACAGATAGTCGATGTAACAACTAATAATAAAAAAGCTTGCGAATTTTTGCGAGAAACTAGTACCTTAACATTTACAGGTTCCGATATCTTAAGGTTACCTGGAAAAAAAATCTTTTTAACGTACCTAGTTATGTAACCGTTTGCCTGCCTCTATCTGTAATGAGTTGTTTTTTCAAGTTTGCAGTTTCTTTTATTCAGGTAAGCAATAAAGGTTATTCTATCTATCTAAACTATGTGCATTTCCACGCGACCAAAGCCACGAAAAAAGCGAAAATATATTTTTAGCCATCTTAATATTGCGGACACGCTCTACCCCTGATCCCCTCGCTCGGGGCCCTAATACGGCAAATTGACAGACAGCCAGTTAATAAAGTCCAGTAATGTCGGCCATATGTCCACACCCCTTACTCTGTGATTGTTATGATTTAAGCCGGTATTATTAGTTTTAATTACATATGGCGGTTTTTCTAGGATTCAGAGTTTTGGCTAAGCATTGCCAAATGTCTACGGGTTGGTAAAGAATTTAGCTATCAGCTTTAATACATGATCAGCGTTTCGTTTTAAATGTTACAGTACCACGTAGTTATTACCTTTAATATTTTTGACTAAATGATCGTCAACAATCTTCTCGTCAAACAATGAATTCATTTTTAAAGGACAAGGTCTTAGGAATTTATTTTAAAGCTCATCACATTAAAAGGCTTCTGATTATTTTTTAAACTTAAATGATATTTTGTCATAAGTTAGAAGGTTAGGTTTGTTAGAATATTTAATAATTTCGGTTAATTGGTGGAGAATGCCTTAAGGCATTAATTCCAACATTTTTACTTTCTAGTATTGAGCAATAAAGGTAAAATAAATAAATTAATGTAATATTCTGATGATAAATGTACATCTTGTACAAGTTAATGCTTGATTAACTGGTTAAATATATTTTCCTGTTACTATTGGACCGAACAAATATGCCTCTATATATGTTTTTATTGTAGTTATAAGTCGCTTCTGTAATTGTAATTCGAATTATATATCTTGTTATTGTTTTTAATTTTCTTAATGTAGTTGCATTATAAATTTGTTGACATGCATTTAAATATTTTATTGACGTGTGAATCTAAATTTATTATAATTTTGTAATTAATTATTATTATGTTAATTGACAGTGTATAATTAATAGCACTAAAATGATATACATATTTACTACCTAAGTTAAGATCATTATTTTGTTATTTTATATATTTCATTAATTATTGTTTCTTATACGACGCTATTACGAACGAGAAGATAAAGTCCCTCATTAAACTTTCTAAGAACGAAGCTGCCCGAGATCACAAGAACGTCTGCAAATAATAACGAAAAACAATTAAAGATACGAAACTTATTTTCCTCGTAAATATTGACAAAAGTTCTCATTAGAAACGTCTAAATCAACAGAATCACGGCAATATAAAATTAACAAACCTTTTTGGTAACATTTAAATTAATAATATATTCAATTTGGGGGAAGACAAAGGCGCCGCTGGGCTCACAATAAACAGGGTATACCCCAGGGGTACCCGGTACCCTAGGGTATGGAGCACGGTAAGGGTACACGCATCCCCGTCGGGACCACTTGAGGCATGCTAACGCTCGGTGTTTACATAACTGGCAATTTGAAGGTTTTAGGTGGTTCAAAGTGGAACAGAGGGGGCAGTAACCTTCGTTCGTGTAAGTAATTTTGCATACTAAGTATTCCGCGTCAAATGTTTTCGAGTGTCAGCCGTAGTAAATGCCTTGTAGAACTTTATCCTAACCCATGTCTTTTCACATGGCCCACTTGCACCATCCCACTAACCCGGGGTTAAGCAATTAAACCGTTAACTCATTGTTAAATTGTACAGGTAACCGTGGTAACTCCAGGTTTAACCGGTTAACCCCAGATTTGAGGAATGGTGCAAGTGGGCCTAATAAATAAAAAAGTTAAGTCTGAGAAATTGATATTTTCAAATCGAATATAACCTGTTTCGACAGATTCAAGGTGCTTCTTAGTAATGCAGATATACAAATATACAGGATGCGTTTACGCGCTGAACTATCGGTATGAAATAAGGATAACGTCCAGAGTAAGTTTATTTAATAAAAGAGATCAGGAAATGGTGATTAATAATAATGAAGTGTGAATGAGATGTGTAGTTGTGTAGTGAAACAATGCAAGCATTAGCGCGCTAAACTTTACACAACCTTTGTAATTGCCTTTGTTATCCGTGGCCATTAGATACCGCTTAGTGTTGGTATTGTGCCCGCAAGTTATAAGATTTAGCGATTGACTATCAATAATTTAGGCTTACCAGGGATCTACACTGCGGTCCCATTTTTAGGACGGTGGAAAATCGTGCTAAATCGAGAGCACAAAACAATGACCTCATGTGGTCGCGACTCTCAGTCATAAAGAAACGAGGGAGAGAAGAAGAATACATATCAATTTAAGACTTTAGGGTATAGCTAATTATTGAGTGCTACTAAAGATACCGCAATTTACTTGCTTACGATAAATTTTATAAACAGGTAAGTACATAAACTAGTTTGTTATTTAGCATGATGTGGTTACAAATCTTAAAATAGTATACATTTTATATTTATGACGTTTTTACGAAAATGCACAAACGGCTAGACTTTACTTGAACACGAACTCGATCTAACTACCTCATAATTTTTCTACTTATAAAAGCTAAAAGGTAAAAATCATAACTATTATCGGTTTCAAGTCATTCTCTCCCATATACGACCAAATTTATTGGTTTCGCTAGAAGTGAGATATGGAGCTGAAATAGGCAAGATGGTGGAAATCCAGTTCCATGGATGCTTGCTGGTAGATTATTTAGCGCGAAACAACGAACGGGGCCCCGGTTATGATGATGTCCAGGCCAAAAACCTATAAAAGCTAAGCTACTTTCAAGATAACCTATGTCATAATAAACTCTTCTTAAAAATATACCTATATTTCTATGTATAGGTGTATGTCTCTAGGTTAATATAATACCGTTATTATTAATAAATAAATTATAGGTACTTCGTAAAACCCCCAGATCTTTCAAGCTTCTTGGTTAAGGCATAGCATACTTGGAATGTAAACTCGCTACCACCCTTACTTTGTACTGCGGCCCCTTGCCAGGTCGCACGCGATGGCCAAATTGCCGCACCGTCCCGATAACCATCAGCCGGGCACACTGTACCTCTATAGGTACAATGTTGACACACTTACTCTCTTCATCGTATAATTACTTGAAGCTTTAATAACATTACTATTAAAATAATTTTATCAAGTCAATGTGCCAAAGGTGCATCGTTGACACCGCAGTTAACTTTTGTCGAGCCACACTGTGCAACATTAGGCAATAGGCTTACCTAATCTATTCAGATACTAATCTAGTCAGAGCTTTGATCAAATTGCTTAACTGTAGAGTAAAATTTTGTATTCGGTACGTGCTTTCGTCATTTCACTATACCCATTTCAGAGATTTAATCAGATCACCATATGCATACCATCTTCCAGTGGAGACTTTATCATTTCACTAAACTTGTTTTTAAGTTCATTTTGTCAACTTACTGTCGTTGTTAGGGATTTTGTCAAATTCCTAAACAAATCTAGTGAAATGAAAAAGCATGTGTTTATTGGCCGATTTTCCCTTTTCACTAAACAGAGTCAGTGATTTGACCAAATGACTGAATTTTTCTAGGGAAATGATGATATGGATTCGCCATTTTAACATCTTGCGTAATTTGATCATATCCCTTAGAGATTTGTTCAAATCTCTGCTTTCATCATTTCCCTGCGACATATATAAATCCATACTTATACTCGTAGGAAGCATTAGATCCAAATGCTTCCTACGAGTATCATTAAAAAAAACTGTTTATTTCATTAAAAAAACATGTATTTTTATAAGCTTAACTACGAATCTTAAAAATATTTTTTTGAGTTAAGGAGTCTCGGTATGGAGAAATATTCAGAAGTCTTGAAAGAGTTAAGCATCATTGGTGGAACGTTCAAGCATCAGAAGACCCCCGACAAGGTGAGCCGCCGAATTTGCCAGTGCCTAGAGACATGCAATGCCTTTTATATAGGAAACAGCGTTATGCGATTATGATGTAATTATATTTTAAGTTATATATATAATTTGATTATAAAATGCAGTATAATATAAGTTTACCTCGAGCAAGATGTATCGTGTGACGGAGGACAAACGAATCCATCACCGAAACAAGTTATCTCTCTGCTATGACGCATTGTATGACGCAAATACCAATTTTCACCATCTGTGAGGATGAGTATGCAGGATAAATGTGTCATTTAGTTGTTTTAAATGAAATATAGATACATATAATTACATTACACTGCCACATTATAGTAAGACTAGTTGTTGCCCGCGACTTCGTTCACGTGCCTTTTTACTTTGGTAGTTGTAGTTCCAGGACTTTGTGCAAAAATTAGCAGTCAGGTTAATCATTAATGTCATTTTACGACGTTTCAGCACGAAAAATACTAGTTCTTGATACAACCCTTGAACCTCCTCTTACCACTAACCCTGGGTTAACCAGTTAACCCGTTAACCTGGTGTCAAATTATACTAGGTATTATTAGGTGTTTTCAATTTTTTTATTTAACAATTCTTGGTATCTAAAATTGCAGTAGTAGTAGTAATTAACTAATCACCTAAAACAACAAAGAAGACCTAATAGTAGAATTATTTAATAGTCTCAAAACACATTAATTTGTTAATTGTGTTTGCCAGGCCAATCTAAAATAATAACCTAATGTAAGTAAATAATGTTCAATGGCCACTTATAAAAAATATGCCTATACAGACTGATATCAACGTTCAAATATTCAAAACTAATTTAAAAAATAGAATCAATTTTGTTAGAATATATTCATTAGTACTTACATTGGAGACAACAAAAATAAATGAAATTTAAAAACAACAAATAAAATTTCTAAAACTAATAAAAAAGTTGCAATTTATCCACATATGAGGCAAAGTAATCAAACGCAATTTTTGAGTTGTTTCCTTCAATTTTGGAATCTTTCGCTTGCTCGGGTATCAATATTAGGACTAGCGGTTAAAATTAACAACTTTGCCTACAAGGGGGCAAACAAATATCTATTAATAATTATTACACGTGCTCGTATTGGGTCAAATATTCGCAATACTGTCCATAACACCACAAACGAAAGTAACACAGCCGTTGTGCAAATGCAACAAATAAGTATCTTGCGGGCATTTAAAGTTAATAAAAAGCAACCCCGCTAATTAAGATTATCTTATACGTTTAAACAACATAAGTTTAATACCCAAACATGGACAGGTGGGGTAGCGTGGTTCAGTTCAAAGTTCGAGGCAAACACTACACCATCTGGCCACTTCGCGTACTGTTGTTTGACTACTTCAATGCCAGCGATGGAGGTTGAATATTTAGGGCAAGGGTTTCTAGTTCAAATTCAACGCGAGCAAGATTAATTTTTATTCGGATTGATTTTTTAATTTTAAAATGACTAAAAGTGAGGTTTTTCTGTGAGTTTTCTTTTGAAATTATACGTATGACTAAAAAAAACCCAAATGGAGGTGTATTCAGATGCTGAACATGTCAGATATCCAGGCATTATTAAACTTGGTTTTGACTGCAAAAAACTTGATTTTGACTGATTGGCCTTCCATTTTTCTCTTTGTCACTGGTTTGATATCTTGATAAGCCACTACGTTGACTGTCTCTTTTGCTTCGTCCAAAAACGAACGTCTGAGTATTTCTTTTACTTCTTCTTTTTTAGACGGGATGATTAAATCAACCGAGATAGGAGTCAATCTCCAATTAAAAATTGCCTCCGAACGCGAATACTAGCGTCACAAATTGGTATTCTTGCGTCCGCACCGCCATTTTATCGGTAATATTGGTCATAATCTGCGGTCAAAATTGGTGAGCCCAATTGGCGTTTCCACACTCCCTGATTAGATCAGACATTTCAATCAGATTGGCAAAAAATTGTTTCCGTCTAGATTGGCTTTTAGTCTTATTTTTTCAAAAAAGGACATTAGCATTAACCTTGTGTTTTAATAGAATCACCGCCGCCCTTTACAAAATTGTTTGGCGTGCTAGCATCGCAGTAGTCAAGTAATAGTTGGCGCTGCGTGTCTTAGGGGAGTAATTGACAGCCTGAAGGAGCGGCTGGTGCAAAAACATGGCGAATTTCATCGCTGTCAAACCACTTGCTCGCTGTTTGCGCACGCACTTAGGGCGATCAATCGATAGCTATAAAAACGTACATACTTTAAACTCAATAACAGAGGGCCAATCACGAATATCGAAAATCGAATTTTCGTTATGTATCTGCTTTTTTATCTCTTTATTATCTTATATAAAGAGGCAGATAACGAGCCTTCGCGAGAGGCTGACTTTCAGATAAGAAAATTTATAACTTTAAAAGTAGTGGTAACTTTTCTACTCGAAAATTTAATCTGAGAAACTATGCACTGAATTATAGTGTCGTTTGTATGTTATTGTACCGCAATATTATAGAAACTCTCGCATTTCTGAAGAATAGTTAATTACCATTATTTGGATGAACTGCGTATTGGACGCACAGCTAACAAATCCTTTTGAGGGTAGAAAAATACTAATCTTAAACAAAAAACCGGGCAAGTGCGATTCGGACTCGCGCATGAAGGGTTCCGTACCATTATTTATAAAAACGCCTAAAAAAATATGTTTGTTGTATGGGAGCCCCCTTAAATATTTATTTTATTCTGTTTTTAGTATTTGTTGTTATGGCGGCAACAGAAACACATCATCTGTGAAAATTTCAACTGTCTAGCCATCACGGTTCATGAGATACAGCCAGGTGACAGACGGACGGACGGACGGACGGACGGAAGGACAGCGGAGTCTCAGTAATAGGGTCCTGTTTGACCCTTTGGGTACGGAACCCTAAAAACGGGGAATAGACAGTCAGTCATGGCTAAAACTCCGGTTGACAAGATTACACATATATTAATAATATATCGTTACGGAAAAAAATACAATTCGTGGTTAACTTTTTAGGGTTCCATACCCAAAGGGTCAAACGGGACCCTATTACTGAGACTTCGCTCTCCGTCCGTCTGTCACCAGGCTGTATCTCATGAACCGTGATAGCTAGACAGTTGAAATTTTCACAGATAATTTATTTCTGTTGCCGCTATAACAACAAATACTAAAAATGGAATAAATATTTAAGGGGGCTCCCATACAATAAACATAATTTTTTGCCGTTTTTATAAATAATGGTACGGAACCCTCCGTGCGCGATTCCGACTCGCACTTGCCCGGTTTTTTAATAAGAGGATACCTATATTTTCAATCAGACTAGTATCTAACCTCATTATTCACTAATCAATAGTATAACCAATGCATTGAGACCCAAATCAATACCGTCATAGAACTTTACGCGTGCTGAATACGGAGCCAGAAGACACGAGGACTGGTCTCAATAATAGCCTGAAGGACTCTCCACCAAGCTGCGCAGAAACGCAACGCGCAGGTTATATCAGGACAGAGATAGCATCCAAATTTCAGGGCAAATATGAGTGAGTTTGACGACCGATCTGGCCTATTCGATAGTGTCCCAGCCTATGAAGCTGATGGTCCTGGGCTCGAATAAGGGCATTATTTATTTGTAAGATGAGCACAGATATTTGTTGTTGAGTCATGATTGTTTTCTTTGTTTAAATAAATAGCATTTTAAAGAAAAGTGCAATTTTAGCTACATTTTTTTAAACATAAGTAAAAATATGAACAAAGCGCGCTGTTGGCGCTGAAATGTTACATTTGTCGGTCGATATCGCTACGCAGTGTCTACGGGTCTCGTAGCACTGTCTACGTCAGATTTCGCACACCATGAATCTATGCGGTCAGCAAAATTTTGTAAATAAAATATTATCGTGGAGAAAACTGTCATTTTATATACTTTGTAATAGTTATGAAAGGCATTCAAATAAAAATATTACTTAAAAACAATATCCCCTAAGTTGAAATTGTTTTTCGAAATAAAATATTAGAATTTGAATGGGTATTTTTCTCTAGTTTGATAAAGAGTTTTTGTACACTACGAAAACCAGTCGCATACTCTCTGTCCCGCCCTACTCTGCCGTCGAACCGTCGCCGGGGGGTTTAATATTAAAAATAAAACGAAAGCGATCCGGTGTAGTGCGCATTGTGTGCGTTCTAATAAACGGACGAAACACCAGACTTATTGTCTTTGCTCGCTCGTAATCCAACAAGTAGTACTTCGGGGTTAAAGAGGTGGAAATTATTGGCGAGAAATCAAGAATCATAGACCGCTTTGATTTCGGCAGTTTGATGATCTATCATTTAATGTTTTAAGTCCTCCCCCAGGCCTCAAACAACAGACAGACAGACAGAGTTATTTCCGCATTTAAAATATTACTGGATAAAGAATGACTCGCGCTAGACTGGCCGGGGCCCGAACCGTGGCCTCCGACACATCTATTTCTATGAGGGCTGATCGGTGATCACGTGGTGCTTTTCCTAGAAAACGAAGAGCCGAGAGCTCTGGCCCGGGCCCGGCCCGGTATAGCGTGAGTCATCCTTAACCGTGCCTTACCTACTTGACGTAGAACTTAGCTTGCAGACTTAGTGGAGACGGACTCGAGATCGATTTACACAATACAGAAGCGGCCAAAGAGGGCGTTAGATATCAAAAATATATTTAAGTATCAGACTTAAGAGTGAAGAATAGTTTTTCGAATCATAACATAACGGTACTTTTTCTATGAAATTCCATTTCGGGAAAAAACGGTTTCCATTAACTAAATCTTAACTCACTTTGATTATAAAATAATAAATAAATAAAATAAAAAATCATGGGAAAGGAAAATATTTAGAAGTGCAAAAACGTATTCTCTTTTTCTATGGATATGTATACCCACGTGGTGTACTTCCCTCTTAACTTGTTAAACCAAGAGAGGCGTTGTGTCCCTCAAACACACGTTGCCTGAATTATTTATTTGACAAAATCAATTCCCTCATGTTGCTTCACCAATGGTCATTTCAATTAAGGACTTTTTTTAGGAAGACAAACTAGGATAACACAATAATAAAATGTCCATAAAAAAGGATATTGAATAATAAATATTTAGATATATTTTAATTTAGATTAGTTTTTACCATTTTGTTTTATTATGTGCTGTATGTTTCCCATTAAATGTACCTAAAATTCTACCAATAAAAAAATAAATAAAAAATAAAAAAGGTACTTCACACAAAACTATTTGAATTTGTTTTAATTACTTTAGCTTCAATTATTATACTAATAACAAGATAAACTTAGAGCGGTGGTGGCAGAGTGGATATGACGTCTGACTTTCAATCCGGAGGTCGCAGCTTCAAATCCTGGCTCGTACTAATGATTTCTTCCGAACCTTTGTACGAAATATCATTTGATATTTACTAGCTGCTAGCACTAGCATTTCGGTGAAGGAAGACATCGTGAGGAAACCTGCATACATCTGCGAAGAAATTCAAAGGTGTATGTGAAGTCCCCAATCCGCATTGGGCTAGCATGAAGACTATAGCCCAAGCCCACTGGCGCATGAGAGGAGGCCTGTGCCCAGCAATGGGGCGTATAAAGGCTGAATTATTATTATATTACATAGTATACTAATTGGAGTTACGAGACATATAGGCAATAAGTATGGGCATATACATACCTCGACGTGTCTTGCTTGGTGCAGTTGCGTATGCTAAAAGGAACGTTGGAAGACCGATGCTGCGCTTTAAAGACTGCTAAGCGAGACATATCAGCATTTGAAATCAACCATCGTGCCTGGGAAACCTTAGCTGAAGACTGTGATGGATGGCGCAAGCGTGTCGTGGAGGGCAGAAGACTATGCGACCAAGCCTGGTTTAATGCGTTAGATAGCAGAAGGTGTCGCAGAGAGAAAACCGGGACTGGAACCTCAGGTGACATAAGCTTTCTCTGCCAAAAATGTGGGAGGTCGTGCCGCTCACGCATCGGCCTCCACAGTCACCAAATTCGTTGTCCAAACAGAAATGCTTAAATCGTCTGCAATAAACGCAAAGGCCTGTGCTGTGATGATACTTTATAGATAAAACTGCATGTTCAATGAAGGTGCGAAACTGGGGTATGATAGTTGCATGCTTTGTGAAACAGGATGACAAAGAAAACGCCTTACACGGCAGATGCATCCGCATTACATATACACAATCTCATCAAAGGCCTACGACGGTAGGGTTGTCGCGTCTTAAATATTTATATGTAGTACAACCTTTTACCTAAATGCTTAATATTAATTTGTTCATGTTCTTTAAAATTAACTCTATAGTCATGGTCATGACAGGACGCCCACCAATGAAGATACTGTTTTTGCGATGTCTCTCCATCGGTCGATAAGTTTAATAAAATGTGCCAAGGCAAACTATTGATGAAATACCACTTTTTGCCTCCTGCATTCGATTCTACCCTGAATAGTTACTTTTCAAAAAAATTGTATAGGTAAACACCGTAAACACGAAAGTATATAAACATGATAAACTTAGTGTTATGTCATAGTCGAATTATTCAAAAAGGTTGTAATTAGTTCATATACAACAAAAAACTCTACAATCATGTAATTGTGGTATTTTATTACTCGTATAGTTTCATTTTTATTTTCGATGTTTGTTTTCTTTTTTTTATATACACCACCAGCAACCTGCAGCAACCCTGGCGGCTCTTGTCGCCGTGTGGCGGCGTGATCAAAGGCTCTCTGTTTGTGCCTCGAGAGGTCACTGCAGCGTGATCATATACATCACTAGCCAACCAAAACGTATCACCTAAAAACCCAAATTCATTCAAATTCCTACCTTAATACATATAGGCTTCGGTTTAAATTTGTAGCTCTAAGCTAGTCAGTTGATGCAGTTTGGTCATTAGGCAACGATATAATGACGTTACGTGATCTATATGTCACTTTGTATGTAACATAGAGTGGGCAGTGAAGTAAAGCTGGCCTTAATGCAATTTAACTGAAAAGAGCCCACGGTCCCACATGGATACCTATTTCTACAAGATTTCTACAATATCATTAAAATCTGGAAATTATTTTTAAATGAAATATTTTTTTTAATTTGTAGTACATAATTAAGAATTCTTAAAAAGAAAACAGATTTATTATAAAAATACAAATTATATACATAATGGATATATACAGATGATTACTATAACTAGCTTATATCTAAAATAGGCCCTTGAGGCATTGTACCTAAGATGCTGGCGGCATTTCCTCGTTGTATCGCAATACTGATACGTTGTGCGAGGAAGCCGCCAGCTCTTCGGTCACCAGTTACGTCAACCAGACGTTTCGCGATTTCTCCAAAAAACTTGTGCGCGCTGGGACCCCATGGACCTAGAGTTTCAACGCCAAATGGTACAAAACGGTACTTTCTACCGAGGCTCTTATATTTATAAATGGTTTATATTAAGAATTAGGTATTTCAAGAGTAATGTAAACTAAAAATTTAAATTTCAGTAGATCAAAAATCAAGGAAGTAGTCAAACGAAATAAATTGCGATTACTTGCACGACTGACAATAGCAAATTTTTACCTAGGTATTTTATTAAAACCAAAAGTATAACGTAAAACTAAAAATGCGTACAAAACTAAAACTAATATCTAAAAAAATAATTAATATAGGTATTTAACTATTTAAACCGTATAATGGCTTATATTAGATATACGTCACCTAATAAGTAAGTTCTATTAAATTGCAGATTGGAAAATCAAAGTGCTAAGAAAAACTTACGACACTTTATTACCTTAATTTCGTGCTAAGAGGTCAGCATATTGCCTGAGAGCTACAAAGCCCTTTGAGCTACTCGTCTACTCGCCACTCGCCAGGCTCCTTGCCAGCCACTTGCTTTGCCCGTGATTAGCACAGGCTCTAATGAGGCGAGTGGATTAGCACCTCGTTGCTCGTGAGCCTCCGATAAAGCTAAGTGGCCTTATGAACCTTTTTGTTGGGAAACGATACTTTAGGAAAGGAGTTTTGAAACGGTCCGGAACGGAGCTTGGAGACGAAACGTAAAACACCATGAACCTGGAAATATATATATTTTAAAAGATATATTTAAAAAAAAGATTATAAAATGAACATAGAAGAGGAAAAACAAGGGCCTGGACGACCACATAACACACGACTGAGCAGACAACCCACAATCGTGTGATGTGGCGCAGGATTACTAGGAGGGCTGACCCCAAAATAACTGGGACAATAGCCAGAAAGAAGATTTATAAAATTACGATAATTTGGCAAAAATTTCATTTTTGGTACTAGATTTTATCGCTGATTGTACTTTTATTTCCACAGGCAGTCATAGAGAAAATTTTATAGACCCCAAACACTATTAAGTTGCGTTGTTTCATCACAGAGTCCCTAAGGCCATCTCCTGTCTTCATCATCAGATCAGCTCGATAGTAACATAATATTGCATTGTCACCGTACTTGCATATGAATGTAAATTTTCAGCTTGATCGGAAACCGGGAAGTGGGTCAAATTTAACTTACAAGATTTGACCCGTACATACATAGGTACATTGCAAGTTAAATAAAAGCTTGTAATGAGATGAGTTTGAGGCTGATCAATTAAACTTAACTTAAATTTTATTTCATGTGGAATAAAGCACTACCTCCTGCTTCCACATGGCCCTCGCGGACGATGGTTACAGGAATCCGATTACATATTGATCATATCATTTATGTTTAATGACATGAAAAGTTTCACACAATACAACACGACATATAAAATAAATTTCAAGGAACCACTGAATATGTTAATTGAATATCATTAATTTTAAGATTGTCTTACTGTTATCTTCAATTTCACTTTGTCTTTGTCTTCAATGTCATAAAAGTGGGCAAGCATTCCAACTCTGCATTAAAACTAGATGAACAGGTACCTATAGTAGATATCAATTCTAAAACCATTTTACACGAATCTCATAGCCAAAAAATACAGAGAAAATACGTAATCTATTCGTTATATAAAACCACAATATACCTGCAAATAGCCGCAGAGGTGGACGAGAAGTCTATTGCGAGGCGAAAAAGATTTGTGTTCTGTACCGTCCGGCACACAGGTCGTTAAGCTATCTAAACCTTTGTAAATATTATGCAATAACGTATCTGCAAATAGATGCATCTACCTGTACCTATTGAACCTAAGTAAAACCTTTTAAAGGTAAAAGTAACATACAAAAAACAAAATTCGAATACAGAATTTACGTCAGGGTCAAAATTCTTATCGTTGTATTGTTTTTTGTCCTTAAAAAAATTGACGTAGTGGAGCTTTTTGTATGTGAAGAAATTTATAATTTTTTTTTTTCATATTATCTCCAGCTAGAGAGACATACAATTGCACTTGACCTTATTTTTATGATATAGAAAACACAAAATGTATAAGCGAAACAAGATAACGAAAAATCTATACTTTTCTACCTGTATCACGCATTCGGTAAATTATAGCGACTTAGGATATTTTTGAATCTCTAAAAAAGGAATCATCGATTACTATAATTTTGGAAAACGAGTGGCTGCGCCGTTTCCACTGCCCCAAGTGTTTCAGGTTTGCTCCAGCAGAACAACGTCGATTTGACGTTAAGTTAGCGAATACTACTGTGGTACACATTACTGGAATGCTTAAACAGGCTCAAATCTCAGCGCGGCTATTAGGAAATGCGATAGATTAGGGAGGTTAGGTTTGCAGAATTCCTACAAAATCAGCTACTCGAAAAGAAAGCTAACACATCCTCAATAACCCAAAATCTCCGTAAAAATCGAGTGAAAAGCAAGTGCCCCGGAGCGCGACTGTACCCGCCAATAACTGGCCAGAGTAAATATTTATGTAAGCGAGACAACGGCACGGTTTTTGAGAATTTCGAATGAAGGTCCGTCGTTGTTTGCCCGGCGTCGTGTAATCTCCCTGTTTGCCTGTTAACTTTCCACACTATTGGGGAGTATGTCGCCAATTGTTGCTGCGAGTTGTCTGTGCGTAGATTCCGTAAATTAATTAATACCATATTAATTAATACCTATAGTTACCACCAAAATTTTGTTACCAGATGTACCAGTTACCGCTGGTAATATGTGGGAAAAAAATCCTAGTAGTTACTACGGGTAACAACCTGGTGGTAACTAGTGGGAACAGGTAACACATTATATCGGTAAGGTGTATTGGTAGCTGTTCGAGTAATTTCGAATTAATTCCGAATGTCCGGTCTAATTGATAGGCTCTGATATTACCTACTTTTGTTATATCAAATCCATACCTAATCAAAATCAAATAAAACTGATAGATACTAGCGAACATGTCAAATGCAACCTGAAGGTTGTAAAATAAATAATTTCTGGCTTTAAGATGACATAATACTTTGATTTAAAAGGCTGTAATTTCCTTAAATATCGCAGACTGGCATGCCTGTGGGAATGAAGGTTTATAAGCCTCACCACTAGACCCTGCATTCCATACGTGTGCACACAACTGATTCCCTGAACCCTGTCGTTAGCGGGTCGGTGCGAGGTCGCTATGTCACAGGAACATAACAAAAACGTCCAAAAATGTAGCCGCTTAGTATGAGTGCTGAAGGGTTTAAGAATTCTTTTCCTAGCTCAGTACCAGGAATTTCAATTTTATCATATTTTAGAGTTTAACAAGAACCCCCTACAGTAGGGCTTTGTCACCATGCCTGTCACGTTCTAACACTTCTAACAAGTACGTAAGTGCGAAAGTGACGGGAATAGTGACAAGTGATAAAATGGAACCATGCTGCCACCGCTGGAAAAGATTAAGTACATAAAGGTTAGACAGTGCTAATTGGTTCTTTGCTCCCAATTGTTAAGTAACACGGGTCAAAACTACATATGTCTATTGTCTATACCTAGCTAATATACCTATACTCGTACCTATAAGTATTATTAAGGTCCAATGGCCATTCGTAGGTACTTAAAACAACATTTAAGCTTATCATAGTTTTATAAGTAAGAAAGAAATAATACTTAGGAAGGTATTGAACTTTAAAACTTATGTGTTGTTATTTATTGACTACAAATTAAGTATTCTTACAAATATTGTATATTGCTTGTAATAAGATCGATTTTACCAGCCGATATTTGAAACTGGTTTAAATGTATATATATCAAGAATTTATATATTTTACTATAGAAAATGGCAGAGTCAATTTAGATGTCTTTAATTAATATATGTAGTTCCGAAAGGAAATAAACACTGTTATGTGTGTATAAAATACCATGGCAGTAATCATTAAAGAAAAAAATTAGCCATTGCAATTTTGTTTGTGCTACTTTTAAAATGTTGTTTTGTCCCTAATTTAGAAATCCGAAGTTGCAATTGACCCTTTTATAAACTTCTTAAATAAATAGAGCACCTCTCCAAGAAACGAAGCTTCGAGAAACAAACAAGATAATAAAGACAGAATCAATGCAGAATTTCTAGTTAAGTTTAGTTCCTCTAATCTGACGAAGACTTTTTAAACCAACCGAATTTCAACCTTATATGTTAGAATAAACGTCTGTAAATGAAATGAGTGTGATAGCAAATTTGAAGTCGCTAAGAGTACGTGAGATGAAGATTACTGGAGGTCGATTCTAATTTAACAATTTGTTATGGTTTTTAACTGGTTTTGATGATAATGATGATGGTCCTTCCGGCAAATTTCGGCCCTGACGACCACTTCGACTCTCAGTCAGTTCGGCGCTCGTGCGCCCGAAGATGGCTGACGTAACCGATCTTCGAGGTGAACCCTCACGCACTGACTGTGTAGAATTGCGAATAGGAAGAAATGATATTGGCATGAATGTCGATTAATTCTTTGAAAGCACGTGTGGACACCAGCCACGTGTTTTCAGCTCGTCGTGTTTAGCGTCGAAGTCGACTTTACGTTGCTCCTCGAAATCGCATATTTTGTCGTGCACCCGCCTGCACCACTTAAGAGACTGTGCTGCCAAACCTTCCCACTGAGAGATGATCGTCATGGTGATTGACGCGCATCTCAAACACTACTTCCCAATTATCGTAAGCGATCTTGAAGGTCTTATCAAAACTAGATCAACCCATAACAAACTTAAATCTGAATCGAGTTCCTGTTCCATGAATAGTGTACCTAAATGCTCACGGAAAACTTGTTCTGAGAATTAAATTGATTATGGTTTCGCCTAAGGCTTATAAATCCTTTGACCGTCAGATTTAAGGAAAATTTGTTATTTTTAAATTCTTGGAATATAATTTCCGAGGAAATTCATTGGCAATATTAAATACCTTTTTAGGATTCCGTACCAAAAAAGGTACAAAAGGAACCCTTATGGCGCGACTGTCCGTCCGTCAGATGGCGTCATCCAAGAGTTCCTATGTTACTAAGTGCATAAAAAATAATACGACTCTAAAACGTAAACATCAGTATATTCAGTATCGCTAATAAATAGGTTCCTGACTTTTTAAAATATACCTTTAATTCATTCCATAAAGCTCATAATCCGTAAGCAATACACAATAAAATCTTATTCCCTCTCAAGTCGCCGCCTACAATCTGCATGCTTAAGCGGCGCTCATAATAAAATTCTGCAGTATGTAACTTTTTCATACGTCCGACACATCAAAGGGATGTCGTTGGATGTAATCAGGGTAAGGGCGGATGGTGAGAGCGGGAGCGGAGGCGAGTTCTAATCGGCCATTCTCAGTAAAAAAACAATTGCCGATTGACAATGGCCGTAAGAATAAAAATCCTACTACGTAAAATTAATATTCCTATTTGAATTTTCCTATTTATACTTTTTTTAAAGGTTTTGAAACTGTTGACGCAGCGACATTGATGGGGGTTCTATTTTCCGCTCTGGGGGACAAAAGAAAACTGGTGAATTTGATGATGATGATGCATTCTTGTTATGCCTCATTAGAGCCTGAGCTCGCAGAAGAATTCTCCATTTGTTGCGATCTTAAGCGGCTACTTCCAGCTCTTTCCAGCCGAGTCCAATTGAGCCAGCATCCTTCTCAACTGATCGTCTCCATGTTCTACAAGGCTTCCCCGCCCGTCTACTGCCAGCTGAATGAGCGGAGGAAAACTTTTTTGTAAAATAATAATAGATATTATAAATAGGAAAAGAATGACAGGTATAACTTGCCTTAGGAGAACCATCGCGCGTAGCACTTTGTGCGCAGTGGTCGAGCTAATTCCTCGCGCAGCCGAGATTATGGGGAATGAGCCATCTAATATTCCCTGTGTCTCGCTCCGTCTCGACGGGGCTATTCTCAACGACAACACGGATTACTATCCTTTAAGTGAGATGCCAAAAGTGTTATGGGCCCCTGCCATTTCCCGAACGGTTTAGACTAATATTATTAGTGCACAAACAGTCAAATCGTATGGGTTTCCATGACAACACACTAATCATATTGGCCTAAATATGGTTCGAAAATGGGTCCCAGATGTTAAACAGATCTAACCCGTAGGTACAGCCAGCTGCAGACAAACTTGATACCCCTTCATACAGATTTCAATGCCTCGCTGGGAAAGTTTTAACAACAGGCGCCTGCCTGATTTATTTTATATCGTTTTTGCCTATTAAATTAGCGTAAGGTCCTAAAACTCTGGAATGGCGAACTAAACCTGGGTTATAATAAGAATAAATATTATGCGATATAACTATTCATCATCTATACTATTCTCTACATACATATAAACACGCCTATTTCCCGGAGGGGTAGGCAGAGACCACGGATTTCCACTTGCTACGATCCTGACATACCTCTTTCGCTTCCTTCACTTTCATGACATTCCTCATACACGCTCGTCGGTTTATGGTGCTCTTGACCTGGCCTTTATTCAGGATTTCCCCGATTTGATCAGAGTCTACCCCTTCCAGCTTCCTCTTCTACTTCTCCCTTATACACTCTCTTTGTTAACCTTCTTTCACTCATTCTTTCCACGTTTTCATATTAATAACCTTTTCATCGTAACTCATCGGCATTCTTACTGCTCGGGTATAATGTTTGGTTTTAAAGGTTGTTTTTTTAACTTTTAACGTTTTTCAGAAAATGTCGAGCGCTGGTCCGAATAGCCTCCTGGTCATTTGCCGGCGTCTTTGATCTCGTCCCCGGAGATGACTGGCTCGCACTTAGCCGGAATTGAAACAACATGGGTTCCAAATATCACAGCCGAATATTTTGCTGACTTACACTGAAAAAAATAATTAACCGAACTCATTGAATATTTTTTAACCGGAATTGAAAAAAAAATTACACTGCGACCTGTTGCCTGGTGTAACACATAGTTCGCAAGACCTAATTTTTGTGTAAGTAGTAACAACATATTCTGTTACTGTTATGCAAATCTTTCTTTCAGTATACATTGAATTATCAGATTTTTTAAATTACACCTAGTATGCTAATAAGCTGCATGCTTTCACAGAAACAAAAGCTGTCTCTTCTGTTCCGTACTACCGATACAACCGGTCTCGGATTTCTAGTGAGGCAAAATAGACAATTAGTTTCACCAAATGTTAAATGACAAGACCAATTTATTTTGTTAGAAGGAACCTATACTATTTTTGGTATATACTCTACATACCAAAAAGCAGCAAAAACATATTAATTTAACTTTAAATTGTTCTATTTGAAGCCGAAACTCTTCGATGATAAAGTTAATTTAAATTTCAACAACATCAACCTTTATATTTGATATCAGATTTCTATGAAATGTGTATTTTTAAACATGGTTTATATCTTTGATTTTTAACATTATTTCAGTTTTTTTTCAAATAAGCTGGTCCTATTCGAGTGTTCAGAATAAAAGGTCGAGACATGGCTGCCATACCTATGTAGGTAACTTATAGGTATGTATGTGATATTAGGTAGGTTAGGTACAAAAGTGTAAATTATGATAAAAGTGACCAACTAGGTTGAAGAAGGTGTTCTGGAATCCGGTCTCTTTTTGGCCCAGATAACAATTTAAGCAATATACATAATATCTCTAAAACCTATTACTTTGATTAATCTAATAAATTGCTTGTTTTGATACCTTAATCCAATCTTACAAGCGATAAAAGCAATTCTTTAGACACTAATCACTAATCTGGAGTGGCGTAGACTCAAAATGGCCACTCTAAGATAGCCGAAGCACCTTGATAGTAAACTTGGCTTGTTATTACATTTCATTCGATAATCCAGTATAATAAGACCTTTGATTACACTAAGTTGTTATAGGTATAAAGATCATGTTTATATTGGTTATCGTGCAATGCTATTAGTTACCGATAGGCATGAAACCCTTGTCGATTGGGTTCATCGGCCGATTATAGGTTATCACTGACACTGAAAGCTACAGTTTTAATAAATGGTTGAGTAATTTTCCTTGTTGCTTCATACAACTTATAAGATAAGTGTTACGCAAGTTAATGTTATATAGTATTGAGTGATTGATGGGTGCCTATGTGAAATTCACTGTGCAAGAATACCTTGCAGTTAAACTTTTAGTGAAGGAAAGCATTGTAAGGAAACCTGGATTTATATGTTAAAAAATATATGGATTTATTTATATATAAAAAAGAAAGATCTTGGGCATATCATAGCAGGACAGGTTGACAAACCAAAGGGTTCTAGAAATCGCACAGCTGCCCAGCCTGACCGCGCTTCTCAAACAGAGGCGACTGCGTTGGCTGGGGCATGTGCACAGGATGGAACCTTCTCGACTGCCACGCCGTGTTCTTCTAGGTGCGGTAGCGGATGCGAAAAGAGATATTGGGAGGCCATTGCTTCGCTTTAAATACTGCGCCAAGAGGGATATGGCAGCTTTTAAGATCAACCACCGAAACTGGGAGAGGCTTGCGGAGAAGCGAACGGAGTGGCGCAAGTGCGTTGAAGATGGTAGCAAGTTCTGCGACGAGGCCTGGTTTGGGGCACTGGCAGACAAAAGGGAAAAAAGGCACCGTAGCGAAACGTCACAATCCGTCGCGAACTTCCTTTGCCAGCTCTGTGACAAAGTATGCCGCTCTCGCATCGATCTTTTCAGTCACCAAAAAAGATGTTTTTCGGACTTTGCACCAAAGATCGTCTGAAATAGACGCTAAGGCCAGTAGTATATATGTATATATGTGTGTGTGTATACTCTGTGAAGTGCGTGTAAAGCATGTGGTGTATAAAGAGTTGGGATTCTTAAGAGGGAAGAATACCACGTGATCGTTCACACTAAAAGAGAAAACGTTATTCCACTTTCAAATATTGTTCATTCTCCATGATTTTTTTGTATGTTATTGACACAATGAAAAACTAGGTTTATAGGTTTCCTTTTTATCAAAATCTATAATATTTTTTTTTTATTTAAAGCGAAACCTGTAAACTTAGAATATATTATGCTGAAGCGATCGACATCAAAATCAAAGTGATTTGTTAAGGTTTAATAGTTAGTGGAAAACGTTTTCCCGAAATGGAATTTCATAGAAAAAGTACCGTTATTTCACTTGGATCGCAAAGCTATTCTTCCCTCTTAAGGTAAGTACTGTTCGGATTCAGATTACACCAGCTTCACTGCATTACCTACTGCCGCAAATGTCAAAATCGATGTCTCTGTCCAGATTTTTAACATTTGCAGCAGCAATACAGTCGGCAGTTATGTCGTGCTACTATACTGCTCCAAAAATTCTAATGTGGTACGAATCTGAAGAGTACATTTTCGTATAATCGTATAATAGACCTGTTTCCAGCAGTGGGAGGTAAATTTGACGGTAAGTAGATTTAAGGATTTCAGTTTTAAGGTTTTAGGAGAAGGTAAAATTAAGTAAGGGAAACTTAATCATTATTTCAAAGAGTCGAATGAGTCGATATAGGCTCAAATATATGGCGTGCATATAGCAGTACCTAGGTGCGTACCTTTAGTGCGTGATAGTGTGTAGGACCAGTTGCTAATAAGTAAATAAAAAAAATTACCGAATAATGTAGGTACCTGTCTCCAATAATTAATACAGAGCACATTATACTATCTATGAAACGCAAGCCTTGGAAATAACTCAAATTTCCAGTTTTAACAAGGTTATTTTAAAGGTCACTTAGCATGACATCATTACACCGTACTGAGTACAGTAAGCATCGCACATATTTCGCAATGGCCGCCCATTAAGCTGTTTTTCTCAATATCATAATTTCCAGCGCATGGGTCTTGGAAACCGAAATCCATCTTCATGGGAATTTGAACTTTAGGGTAATGGGGTAAATATAGAAATTGACTGTATAAGCGAAGGGCATGTTTAAGGCGATTATCCAGTGGCGAGATACAGCGAATTATTTTTAAGTTACAAGTATCACAAGCAAATATTAAAGGCAGGTTAGATGGGGTTAAAAAAACATTGGGACAAGAAAAACACTTTTAGGAAATTCTCATTTCTCTTACCCCGAGCAATATAAACTACGTTTTTCTTATCCCACATGACCCTGGTACCAATACAATAAAAAAAAATTAACATCATATTAGGTATGCCAATTTACGTGTTCCGCTTAAATATAACCTAAGATAGGTTGATTCTCTGAATTCGCCCAACCTTGATGCACTGTAAAGGGCTACATCCAATTGTTTTTCATAACTGTTGTGTCTTTGTCATCAATTGCCATACGCATTTAAGGTGTCTATTTTATACCCTCATGAGCCCAAGAGGCCCTCATAAAGGTCTTACTCAAATATCTAATTAAATAAGACAACGGTCCAAATTAAAAACCGAACTCAAGCTCCTGGAAATTTGGAGGATTGTCGATGCCGCTAGGAAGCGGAGCAGAAAATCGCTCCACCAATGGACCGGGAGCCTATGCGAAAAATTTCATTTTTCTGAATCGGTATTTTCCTTGAAGCGCACACTTGTCACTGTTTGTTCAGCTGAGGAGGCGGCGAGACGAAAAAACTGCCGCGACCGGCTCGGAGCATGTTTGGCTTCGCGTCAGCGGCAACGTGGAGCGATTGCCAAATTGGTACAAACGCGAGCATCGAAATAATTTGTGGTATTTTTGTCAGTCTTCATCAACGCCAGCGCCATCTGGTATCTGAGTACTTAAGTTATTTTTACTATACTCCCGATTGAGGTATAGTTAGCATAAATATTACTGGATATTATAACCCAAAAATTAAAAAAAATCAAAACATATGCCAAAATGCCTTAAGTACATCATTTTGGAAAAGAGCCTGATACTTTTCAAACTGTTGGATTTTTATTAAGCATAGCTAAGAACCTCTGCAAGGAAAATCGCTTTCACTTTAAAAAATCGCATCGAAATCGGACTATTCGTTTTAGCGTCAAACAAATACCACCCCTCTTTTTGCGTCAAGCGTTAAAAACAGATCTTGAATAATTTTACAAATCCATATAGTTTGCATTCAAAAGTATTTTTACTTAAGGAGACATGTTTCTATTTGTAAGATTGTCTTAGTATGAAAGATACTTTTGACACGTAATGTCATTAGCTACTATTGATCCAGACTATACAGGGTGATTCAGGAGACGTGAGCAGGATCAAGCTTGAGCATTCAGTAAGTTATAAGCAACTGTTTCGTACCAGTATTTGTGAGATTAACGTTCTTTTATTTTTTTACTGTTAAAAAAAAATGTTATAATTTATTTACGCCATGTATGGTCACCCTATTTGTTTTATCCATAACAAGTGACAAATTGAATGTCATCGGGGTCTGGTTACTTTTGAAAAATCGTATCTCACTCAAGTGTGACATTTTGTTTTCTTCATAATCAAACTGCTTTCATAGCGGTTAAAGAGGTTTTATCTTTCTTAATTAAGTGTTGTAGGGTGTCCATGATTGTAGATTATCAAATTTGTCCTTCCCAAAAAGTTAAATAACAGAAATAAAGCGAGATTGTTTTACTTAAATATGATGATGAACGGTTCATTAACATTTACTGATTGTGTAGGCTTAGTCCTGCTCACGTCTCATGAATCACCCTGTATAGGAACGCGACCATCGAAATAATCTGTGGTATTTTTGTCGATTTTTAGAAAGCTGAGCGCCATCTACCTGACTACTCAAGTTATTTTAACAGCTCATGTTATGCATGTACAGTCCGAGGTGTATATATATATATATATATATATATAATATGTTACACAACGAAGACCGCAAATATATCTGACACGATCTTATTAGTAGAGCCATAAGAGCGTGTCACATATTTTGCGGCCTTCGAAGAATAACATATTATTGCAGGTGATTTAAAGGTTGCATTCAGAATGCGACTGCTGTAGCTTTACTGTTGCAGAACTACTGTTGTGGGAAATGAACAATATCACTGTCGATTTTCCTGATTTATCCGTCTGAAGCGGGAATGTGTATTAATCGTGACACAATCTATGAAACCAGTTGCAGGGAAGGGACCAATATCAAATGGCGTTTTCCGCGGGAACTCCTATTACCTAAAGTTTAGGTCCTAAACGGATCGTATTAAATGGGTTCTGCTGTTTTTTTATAACACGTTTCGGCAGAAACAAATTGTACTACATTGAAACGCAATAAATACATAACAAAGCACTAGAAGGTCCCAAGTCCCAACCGTCCAGATAACTCTGTTTGCCTGTCTGCGCGTCGGTTCCGGGGCTTATCTCGTCTGATAACGTTTTTATAATTGTCGGTTGCCTGGCACCTTTGGAGTTGCTTGAGAACTGGTCTCCTGAGAAGGAAAATATGTTTACAGAAAAAAAATTGGTAAGAAGTACGAATAGATGAATAACTCATACACACAGGTCAAAGTCATTATCTTTCTTTTCCTTCGCCGTAGTTGGGTAAAAATACAGATTTTAAATGGCTATTCATAGTTATTTTTATGAGTTTATTTCCAGTATCTACACCGTTTAAATGGATAAAATTGTCTTGTAAATATATTATTTTGATTAGGAAATTAATGCAAAGAAAATGGTCAAAATGTTATTTCTTACCTATATTGGGTAATAAAGAGTAATGGCAAGTAAATCCTACAATAGTTTTTTTTTAACATTTATATTATCCAAAGCATCAGACGTCCTTTATTTTTCAAACAAGAATTTCAACTAAAACTGGCACTACAGACTATAACATTTACTGTTAATTGATTATATCTTCAATTTTAACATTGATTTATTTCATTAATTATTTATGGCACATGGTATATACCTACATACATTCTAAACTAAATAAGGAATTAATTAAGTGCATTAATTGTTTCAGTTAATTCAGTTACATACCAAATTATATTAAAAATAGGTAATAACGTCGTACTCTTTAGAAATTAATCATCATAAAGCACTCCAAGTAATTATTAAAACAGAATTACAAGCTAATCTTATTACCAAGTTCACGACTCAATCGAATTACGAAGTCAGAATAAACAAGTACCTACTCCATGAAATGGACATCGATGAGAATTTTTCAAGAAAATTTGAATAAATTGCGACTCGGTCCAGTCCTTTCTTAAATAAAGGTTTTTTTTTAAATCAACCTTAATTGTTAGCTTGAGGGGAGTGGACGATAAGGCGCCAAGAATTATTGCCGGTTCACAGGATTTCTAAGAACGTATTTTTGGTAAGTGGCTGTAAGTTGTAAGTAAGTAGCTTGTTTGCCACCACGTAGTATAAAAAAAGTATTATCTATTCAACTGAAGCATTTTAAATAAAAGGTCATAGTTTACATGTATCTACCTATGCAAGTTTTGTTTGCGTTTGTTTTCGATCGACTCGTGTTACTAAATTCACAACCTATGTACAATTATATTTTATTTTAACCAAAATTATAAACGGCTTCAACATGAAGGTTAAAATCCTATTTAATAAAGGAAAATGATTATTAAAGTCGTTTGGTATAACTACCTACTCGTAATATATATGAAAGGCTTGTGCCATGTGCTAGACATCGGCAGTTTTTTTTTACGGTAGGGGAGGCAAACGAGCTGACGGATCACCTTATGGTAAGCGATTACCGCCGCCCATGGACACCTGCAACACCAGAGTGGTTGTAAGTGCGTTGCTGACCTTTAAGATGGGAGTACACTCTTTTCTTGAAGGTTTGAAGGTCGTATCGGTCCGGAAATACCGCAGGCGACAGTTCATTCACATAACTTCCTAATGTAATATCGGCTTAAAATAATGCAATATTTCATTATACTTAGTTTCACTACTGCATGAAACCGTCCAAGTGATTACTACGGGTGGATTTTTCCATTCAATTGAACTTATGAAAAGTCCGCCGTCGCCCTCAGTAATCACTGTTTGATCTTATTACGTACAATTATAGATTCGTTTAAACCAGCAACAGTTTTGAGAATGTTCAGTAATTTGGCGCGAAGCTGTGTCTCCTTTTATTTAGAGTAGCGACCTATTAGTATTAGTATTTAGATGTCATAATGTGAGATGAAACACAATGGTAAGTAAGATAAAATATTTGAGAACATACATTTAACTTTAATTATGAAATCAGTGTAAATTAAAAAAGACAGTCTGATAAAACATGGAAACTTTAGAACTTTGTATTTTTTTTAAGTGAGAAATGGTTTATTTACATTATAGATATATACAGAGGTATTACTAGGTATTAATGATTAGCTTAAATCTAAAATAGGCCCTTGAGGCGTTGTTGTGAAATTAAGTAATAGGTACTCGTACTAAATCCCAATAGGTACCTACTATACTTACTATACTACTACTACTTCACACTACTATAGTATTGTCGCTTCCATTACCTACTAGGTATTTTTTTTTGTATTAAGTTTCTTGTAAATACATAGTTCTTATGACTAACATAGATTTTTTAAGAATTTAAATTACTAACCAATGTCATAGATTTTTATGGATTATGGTCCGAAATAAACATTTTTTTTTAGTTTCTGTTTCCATTTTATTTTATTTATTAGGCCCACAAAACATATCGTCATAACATTCGCATAAAGAAGAGAACGAATTAAAGCTTTACTGAGCAAGCTTGGTACAGGAATTATATATCATGTAAGATTTGCTCTTCATAGAGTTATTACCTACTTTTAATTTAATTTAAAATATTGTTTGTTCTTTGCTATCTGCGTGAATCCACAAAGATAATATTATTCCCTAGATTTAAGAGAAATTCAATACCTAAAACTTCTGAACAACACCGGGAAGGGAGACGGCATTCGAACTATTTCCCCTCTGCCGAAGCATAGGTACAACAGTACCTATGGCGGTGCCTGTTGTGACTCGTCCATACACAAAAAGATCGAGGTGTGTGTTCTATGTATTTGTGTCGTCATTACAGATTGGATTTTGTATGTAGTGAGTGAGAAGTGCGACTGTGTGCACGTTTCCCTCCGCAAAAAATGGCAGAACGATTTTTACGGTGAGTTATCGCTTGGGCTCCTCCCTTCCGACGTGTCGGAAGCCGGTGTTTCTCGAAGGTTAAAATGAGCACACTGTTAATTTGTATCGGAGTGAATGAGATACTACTGTGGTATGTTACTGGACGTGGGCAAGGGAATAATAAGAAAACTATTTAAACCAAAAACGTGGATTATTCGTGTAGTATAAGCTTTTGAAATTGTAACTTAATTGCAGACCCATAACTAAGAAAAAAAAGACAGAACCGTTTAATGGTAATTTTAAAACCAATCTTTGCTATTATATTCTACCGAGCCGATTTTGTTCAATCATGTATGTATCTAGTACGGCCACGGTCTTTGAAGTACATAATGTTTTTTTTTTGCTTTATTAAAACGCATAGTTTAAAAAAAAAACTGCTTAAGTAGAATACATTTAAAGGATATAGGATATTGACAGCCTCTTAAATCTAGTTATATAATCATTTTTCCTTGTTAACGCCCAATTATTGCCTATGTAGGTAGGCTATATTTTCCTAAGTATTTATATTTCATTTTATTAATCAATAACCTAACGATTACATTTCCCTTATTTATTCAACTCAAAAATTTAATATCATAATAAGTAACAAAGGAAATGAAATTTTTAATTTCATCTTTCGTTAGCAAATACTTGTATAAAATGTCCTGTCCCTTAAAAAAGCCGGCTAATATTAAATCGGAGTTAAAAGGAGGACTTAGACAATAATGAGCCAACAGCGATGTTGGCTCAGCGTCTGCTTGGCGAAATACGTATTACGCCATCAATATTACTTGGCTTCATGGCGGAAAAAGTTTTGAGTGCTCATTAATCTGGGGGACATACTCGTAATAGTTTGTACATACTTATTATGTATATTGGATTAGTAAATAAAATAGATGCCAAATCTAAATAAAATTTTGCTAACCAATTCGGTACCAATTACAATTTGAGATATCCAATCATATGTAGGTAAGTTGACTCTGCAATAAAATATTTGTAATGTTTATAAAAAAAATCAAAAAGTAGAAAAACCACCGCTGCTCTCGGAGTGGCTGGTAGCTCGGAACAGTCGGAACTCTCACCCGTTTACAGTAAATGTTTCCACTTTTCTTGTATTTTTAAACATTGTACCTAGTATTTTTAGCAAAAATCACTGCTAATAATCTGCATAATTAATCTCCGAAAGAAAATAAATAAAGAAGAATTAATGCCTGAAAGACATCCCCAAAAGGTACTAATGAAGTGTTTTTTGCTGTTTTATATTTCTTTTTTGTACAATAATAGTAGTTTTTGTGACTGTTACATAATGAATTATGATAGGCATTAAATTACGAGTGTGGGCTTAAGTAACGAACGAAGTGAGTTTCTGAAAAGGGCCACACGAGTGTTTTAATCCCTAATTATAAAGAGTTACATACACTATATTATCTACAGACATATTATAAACTTTCTATGATATTCACTAACCCAAATTAAGCCAACATTAGGGTATCGTTGCTCTCTTGACGGAACTCGCAGGTATGTGGTGGTGCCTCCGAAATATCTTTATCGCTCATTTTACACGAAACTTTTGCTATAGTACTTCAAAAACAACAAAACAAATTACTTCTTAATTAAAAAATAAACTGTACGTCAAATGGCGGGAAATGAAAACTTTTTCACGCATGTCACGCATCCGTAGTTTTTTTAATTCGGAGACAAAATAAAGTCCGCGGCATATTTCATATCGATCGATACAAACTAACATGCGAGATTTATCAAAATTGTATGCAATTTGACATTTCATTTCGAACAAAAACTACAAAAAGGCATCTCGACTGATATTAGAGTAGAGGTCAAATCGAATTGTTTTTTTTTCAGAAATGTTCGAAATTTGAATATCATTATCAAATCGAGTTTGATGTAGTAATGAAGCAATTACAACATTTTCACTGATAAGAAATTTGTTGTAACAAAATAGTTTATCTTAATGTTGGCCATTATTTACGGATTTTGAAGTCATCATAGAGGGTTTATGATATGTGTGTAGATAAAGAATAATAAAATATCGAAAAGTGCTATTAATGTTTAACTATTGACTACATCCTCCCAGCTAGACCGCTTTCCCTTACTCCCACAGCAACATTTATATAACTAGGTACATTCGTAAAACCTTGATACTTTCTCGTCGGTCAACTAAAACAACAGAATCGAAGAATAACTCAGACATGAAGTAGAGCACACGCTCGGACGTCGACCCCCGATATTAGACTGGGCAAATAAACATCGGGAATTATCAGGGCGACAGAGGGCGCCCGGTCACGTACCACGAGAAAACCTATTGCAGCGGTGTAGGTAAAACTATTCAATGTTCATCAAGTCTTCTACTTTATTTTCCAATAAACCTACTTACCTAGGTTACTTAGGTTAGGTCTGGGGGCCTAGTCAAGATGACAATCGTACATCAATAAATTATGCTAAACGAAAAAAAAAAAAACTAAAGATCGTCCAAGAGCATATCGGGCCATGCTCAGTGTAGGGTTCCGTTGTTACCATTCTATCAGAATAAGCTAAACTTTTTTTTTTCATATTTTTTGCCCCCTCTAGGCCTCCGGCATATCAACTTGCCCCCCACCCCCCAGTTCACTGGCTGGCTACACTCCCTTGTGCACCTGTGCTGGCGCTGCCACACACAGTTGCTGCCAAGTCAATGCATAGGTAGGTATTAGCTTAGTCGGATACTAGCGCTTTTTATTTTTAATACCTATAAAATGGACCTTATTTCAACCTTTAATTCGTTGCTTCCGACCTTGTTCTGAATCTTTTACTTTTGCAAAAGTATCTCAGAACAATATTAAGATATTTTTATACTCTGATAGTCAAAAACGAAAGTAGATCAGTGCAAAGCTCGGACTGCGACCCCCGATATTAGACTGGGCAAATAAACATCGGGAATTATCAGGACACAGCAGAGGGCGCCCCGGTCACGTACTGGGGAGAAAATTTATCTGTTGCTATAGATAAAACTATTTTTATGGGATTTAGTTTCCACTTGCTTTTATTTGTGGTTATTTCCAAATCTATACTACGTTTTATTTTTGTGAGAGGTAGGTATTTCTTAATATATACTTTAGGACTGGTTGCATTAGCCAAAATCGACCGTCTCATCATCGTAACGCAGAGAGGTATGAAATAACTTCCCATACAAATAAGTTTTACTAGTACAGGCAGCATCAGAATCTTCCTCGTGTTTTCCCGGCATTTTGCCACGGCTCATGCGAGCCTGGGGTCCGCTTGACAACTAATCCCCAAAATTGGCGTAGGCACTACGGTTTTTACGAAAGCGACTGCCATCTGACTTTCCAACCCAGAGGGTAAACTAGGCTTTATTTGTATTAGTCCGGTTTCCTCACGATGTTTTCCTTGACCGAAAAGCAACTGGTAAATATCAAATGATATTTCGTACATAAGTTCCCAAAAACTGACTCCGTGACCGTGACTCCGAAAAATAAAATTTCCCATATGTATACCACATCCATAGCAAATTCCACCCCCTTTTTACTAAAAAACTATCATATGTCCTTCTCTAGGAGTTATTAAATAAATAAATAACTAATAAATAAATATCAGGGGACATCATACACAGCTCAACCTAGCCCCAAACTATAATGGATACTAGGCGAAGATAAACACATACTTATAAATTTCACCCCCCTTTACACCCCCTTAAGAGATGAATTGCGGCGACATTCCTATGTTCTTCTCCGGGACTTAAACTATCTCCATACCTTTACAAACTGTCATATAAATCGATTTAACGGTTAAAACGGACGGAACGGAAAAAGAGACTGAAGAGGTGACAGACAGACATACAGACAGAATTACTTTCGCATATGGATTTTATGGGTATACATACATATATATAAATATACAACTTGTTTTGTCGTAATGTAGGTACTTTACCACAAAACAATACGGCTATACAAATACGGTAATCTCATCAATTACTAGTAGGCAGGTTCCTACCAGCACGTCGAAGAATCACAGACAAGAAGAAGAAAGACATAAAATAATATAGAGTGAACAAATAATTAAATAGGAAAAAAGTTACACGGTAAGAAGATACAACATAACGACTAAATTAAATAAGGATTATTTATATAAATAAGCATCGTACACATATTAACACTATATCGGTCCGGTCCAACCATACCTTGGCTGAACATTACAGCTGCATACGCAACAAGCGCCAGCGGTAGCTACACGAACTAAAAGGCAATGACAGACCAGAACAATATCAAGCGTCCATTAAATCAATTTTACATTTGTTTATTATCGAAACAGCATCAGAGGATGACGAATACTAACATAAGTTAATCACTCGTCTAAGGGTAAGGTACATAATGGTTGAAAGTGGTCTTCTCTGAAAACTTACCTAGGAGCATCTTTCAATGACACGATTATAATTAAGCACAACCCTTTATTTAACAATTAAGCACAATAATTATTACACTAAAAATATGTACATGTCAAAACAAATCATTCAAACTAGAGCTCGTGTACGAAATATACATAATTTGATTATTATTAGTTTTTCGGTTTATAAATAAATAAATATTATAGGACGTTATTACACAAATTGAATAAGTCCCACAGTAAGCTCCATAAGGCTTGTATTGTGGGTACTTAAGACAACGATATACATTATATACATTGTGTAAGTACTAAAATACCCATGACTCAGGAACAAAGAATCGTGCTCATTACACAAATAAATGCCCTTACCATGATTTGATCCCGGAACTATCGGCTTCATAGGAATGGTCACTACCCACTAGGCCGACAGGTCGTCAAATAACATGGTTTGTCGAATAACATGGGCAGTATGTGTAGATAGGTTTTATTTCATGCCTGTTATGAACGCATTTGTTACTAGGCACTCCAAGTCGTGTAAAGTTTGGGCAGCTCCAAGCACAGAGACGTGTCTCTTTTACCAAAACGTGTAAGTTAAAAGTCAATTCCTACCCATTATCATACCATAGCGTACAAAACCCAACAATCTATTCACATCCAAATGTTTCGCAATAGATACATTGCTAGAAGCCTGGTATTGACCGAGCGAGCGCGCATGCGTGCTGGCCAAGACGTATGGCACCTAGATACGCCCGCAGCCAGCTATAGTCGTCAACAGGTAGGCTTCAAGCTAAGAAATAGGTTAACTTGTACATAGGTGTCTAAAAAACTTACAACGTTTAATAGTCTCCCAGCCTAGTCAGTATCGTCTGCCTATGAAGTAGGAGATTCCGGGTTCAAATCCTGGTAAGGGTTCATTAGAGATATTTGTTTCTGAGTTATTGATGTTTTCTATGTATTTAAGTACTAAATTTACCGTAAATCTTCATTTCGTAATCGTCATTATTTTAATATAATTACCCATGTACCTAATAGCCCCCTTTTATACGTAGCAGCGTCGCGTTATGATAGCCATTTCATCTATAACAAGTACATATTTGTTGTATAATGGATTTTTTGTATTAGCATCTGCCATAGTCTAATTATTCTACTTAAATGAATAAATATTTGGGAATAATCTTACACAGATCGACCTAGCCCCAAACTAAGCAAAGCTTTATTAACTAATACAAACGGGACTTAAACCCGTATTAAGTTTTAAATTTACCTCCGACGTTTCGAGGATGGCGTTGTCCCCGTGGTCTCGGAGAAAATTCTCTCGAAGACTCGAAGTTATATAAGTTTGAAATTCACTTAAAATTTAATTTAAAATTTGCTTTCCAATCTTAAATCTTATTACAAATAAGTCTTCGCAAAGCTCGCTTAAAACTTATTAAATAAATGGGATTTTATCTATAAATTGAGTGAGCACTCTACGCTTACTTATTTACGAGTATCTATGTCCTATATAACATTAAACAGTGCTATCGACACAAATATAGCTAACAAGTGAAAAACATTATCCGCCTCCCTGTCACACTTCTGGATGAGATTGGCTCAGGACCGGGATAAGTGGCGTACTGGAAGAGAGGCCTATGCTCAGGAGTGGGCGATAAAATGCTGATATAAAGATGATGATGATGATGTCGCTCGAATATACAAGAGCGATAGAAACGCTGAATAACGATTATCGATTTTTCTATGGTCGCGGTCCCAGTCGCAGTAGACGAAGACAGAAGAAAGGTTACCAAACGCAGGTAACTATAGGTACAGGGCGAAAATTTTTTTGGGTTTTTCATACATTCCGGTTGATGTGATGGGTTTATTACTATGACCCAATATGAATTTTTTTCGCGATTTTGGCATTGATCCCATAATAAAAGTTGTTCAGTATGACCTATAAATTCACTACAGCTCACTACGCAAAGTATGGCCGGTGAAAAAAGTTCACCTTGTAATTAGTTTTTCTTCTTCCTCCTCGCGTTTGTTCCGGCATTTTGCCGCCTTATAGTTAAAGTTATCTTATTATATAAGTATATTACGGTACCGTAAACTGGGTTACTTTGATTCGCGGGGTAACATTGACTGCCTGAAATAAAAGCCTTTTATTTTTTTTATTTTTTATTGACCATCGATTTTAAGGAATAAATAAATAAATAAAATAAATATTATAGGACATTATTACACAAATTGACTAAGTCCCACAGTAAGCTCAATAAGGCTTGTGTTGAGGGTACTTAGACAACGATATATATAATATATAAATATTTATAAATACTTAAATACATAGAAAACACCCATGACTCAGGAACAAATATCCATGCTCATCATACGAATAAATGCCCTTTGAACCAGGATTTGAACCCGGGACCATCAGCTTCGTAGGCAGGGTCACTACCCACTAGGCCAAACCGGTTGCCTGAATACTTAAGAATACTTAAGAAGTTGGCTTTTGAATGAGAACTTAAGAATGATGTGGTTGGCAAACTTAGCAGAAATACACGATGAAGGCGTTTAGAAACGAATTCCTCATAGTTTGTAAATCGATGATCATTACCCTACGATTCAAAGTAGCCCCAGTTTACCAGTAACTGATTCGATGATGGATGCATCTATAGGTAGTAAGATTAATAAAAAATATCTATGTCTCATTCTGAGGGATATTTGCGTCCCTATCGCTTACGATAAGTTTATTGCAACGTTACATTTAACGCCGAACGACCCATAAAGTTGACCTTCGAACGAACGAACGTATTCACCACCATAGTATATCATCCTTACTTGCCTATAAGTGTACTGACCTACTACAATATCTGAACTATGAAGTGGATTCGTTAAAACTGTTCCTTCAAACTTACCTTTCGTCAATTAATAGCGACCCAGCGTTCGAACTAATCATTATTTACCCGCCACAACAGCAATATTTTAAAAACAACCAAAAAAAAGCAACATAAATCAAAATGAAGAACAATCCATTAACTCGATCTACAATAAAAAAAAACCAGGCCGCTCGCTGATTGGCCGGCGCGTTGGCGGGAGAGCACGATTGGCCGCGTCGGCGCTGCGTTCGGAAATCTGATACTTTTTAATAATGGCTCCTTTAGCTAATGCGATCCGCTTTTATATTAGATCGTAGGTTAGTATTTTATTACATAGGAGGGTCCAAATACGGTCTTAAGTGGCCGTTTTCTGTGGGAAAGGGGACGGTGTGTCGGATTTCTGGTCTGTGTGCGGTCGGATGAGCTGTAATAAGCTAAGTAATGGATTTTGTTTCGCTATTTTGGTAGAACTGGCTTATAATGTCCTCGGATTGGGCAATTATTTATGGCTCTTTGAGGATCTTGCGTTAAATATTGGATTGTAAGTAAGCTGGTAAATTATAATAATATTTATGTTTATTTGTTGATAAAAAAAATCGATCTCTTATTTACAGCGCTGTGGGCTATGTGCATGATTGTGTTGCCGCCTGGCCACGATAGTTATTTGAACTGTCAAAGAGTATGAAAAATTGGAACCACAAATATTCACATCTTTAAATTAACTTACGTTAAGTTTGATAACCGCCTCAGTAGAGTAATGCCTTCCTTTTGTATACCTATTTTATAGTTCATTAAAATAATAAATAAATCAATTCAATAGATATAGTTTAGGAAATATATAAATATTAAAGGGACATTTTTACACAAATTGACTACCTCCCGCGATAAGATCAAGAAGGCTTACATATGTTTATCAATGTGCCTGCTCTTCTTGAGCCAACTGGCATTATCAGGGATGATGGCAAGAGGCCTGATGGGGTGTCCTTGGTTCCTTGGAGCTTGGGACGGATGTTAGTGTGGGATGCTACCTGCGTAGACACACTGGCACCGTCCCACCTCCAACGGACTAATGTAAAAGCGGGCGCAGCGGCGGAAAGCGCCGAAATTTTGAAACGTAATAAATATAAGAGCCTCGGTAGAGAGTACCATTTTGTACCTTTTGGCGTTGAAACTCTAGGTCCATGGGGTCCCAGCGCGCACAAGTTTTTTGGAGAAATCGCGAAACGTCTGGTTGACGTAACTGGTGACCGAAGAGCTGGCGGCTTCCTCGCACAACGTATCAGTATTGCGATACAACGAGGAAATGCCGCCAGCATCCTTGGTACAATGCCTCAAGGGCCTATTTTAGATATAAGCTAGTTATAGTAATCATCTGTATATATCCATTATGTATATTGTTATTGTCAATAAATATGATGTTGTGGGTAGACAACGATATATATATAATATACAAATACTTAAATACATAGAAAACATACCATAAATAATACATAGAAAACATCCATGACTCAGGAATAAATATCTGTGCTCATCAGCTCATCACTTTACTGGTATTCAAACCCAGGACCATCGACTTCACAGGCAGTGTCACTAGGCCAGATCGGTCATTTAGAACATAGAAGATTATTCTATAAACAAGATTTCAATCGTGACCGAGTTACAATTAAGAATGCGGTCGACAGTAGCTGTGACACCGAGCAACAAGCAAATCCGAAAGAGGGTAGATCGTTATGATGTGTGGGTAGAGCACAATTAAACTCGTAGCACGTCAGTTACTCCGTAAAGATCGCTGTGCAACTGTGCCGAAATATCGGGAAGTCGCCAAAACATGGTAAATACCCCGTTTTAAATAGTATATGAATAATATCCTATCCTATAATTCTTCTTATTCTTATTAGGTATTATTTTTACGGTTCCGTAGCCAAATGGCAAAAAACGGAACTCTTATGGATTCGTAATGTCTGTCTGTCTGTCTGTCCGTCCGTGTGTCACAGCCCCTTTTTTCCGAAACTATAAGAACTATACTGTGGAAACTTGGTAAGTAGATGTATTCTGTGAACAGCATTAAGATTTTCACACAAAAATAGAAAAAAAAAACAATAAATTCTGGAGCTTTCCCATAGAACTGAAACTCAATGAAAAAAATTATAGTAGGTTTTTATATAATAGGTCTTCAAAAATGATATCGAGGTTTCTAATATCATATATATCGAGGTCTATAATATATTTGGAGAGACACTTCCAAAATGGTAAAATGTGCCCCCTCCCCCCCCTGTAACTTCTAAAATAAGAGAATGATAAAACTAAAAAAAATAATGATAGTACATTACCATGCAAACTTCCACCGAAAATTGGATTGAACGAGATCTAGTAAGTAGTTTTTTTTAATACGTCATAAACAGACCTCGGACAGAGTGAGCCATTTTTACGTCATTAATGTCAAGTGTAGATGTTAATATAGATATGCCTCAAGATGAAATATTAAAAAGAATTCATGAATAATAATTAAACAAAAATGACAGTGCATTATGTACAAAACGAGTAAGTATTATTTATTTATTCAAATTTTTCTTTGTTATTGGTTATTGTAATAAAGAACTTATTAATAATATAATAATAATTTTTTCTAGATTTTCAATTTTCAACGCACTTCTTCTTGAGTTTAATATCCACTTATAGATGGAAAAAGACCTTTCTACTTCCACTGAAGTGAGCGGAGTGAAGTTGTACATTAAAATACCGTCCACATCTGTTCCTTCCGAATTTTTTTCAGCATAGTCCCTAAACAGATCTAAGTCTGGGTTTCTAGCTATGACGTCTTCTAATTTCTAACTGACAGAAGCAGACGAAGACCAGCTTATAAAATAATATGCTTATCATTTAAAGAGGCTTGCTATACAATTAATTTGTTTTGCTAGTTATGTAAAGATCTAAATAGAATAATTTAATTCGTTATTCAATTACATCACATCTGCCATTGAATGACTACGTAGGTATGTCCATATTATGCAAACTCTTAAAACAGCTCACCCTGTCCGAGGTCTGGTCATAAATGGTACGGAACCCTAAATGGGCGAGTCCGACTCGCACTTAGCTGCTTTTTTTCTGTTGTACGCCAGTTGGAATCGCACGTTACCTTTTTGCTGCTGCCATCTGCTATCTTCTCACAAGTATCGCATCTTTCGGATCCATTGAAGCAATTTAATTAATATTTCATTTTATTACATTATTATTTTGTGACCTTACTTAAAATTATCTACTGTTTACCTGCGTTTTTATGAAGTATTGTACTTATATAACTTGTATATACTTACGATTTCGGTACTTAACTTACCTACATCTATGATGCAATCATCAGTATCTATTAGTACATTAATATTTATTTATTCCCTTAGAAAATTATACTAAAAAAAAACAAAATTTAAAACCACAGGCGCCACGTTCGAAATTAAAAAGCACAACTTGATTGATTGGTGTTATATTTTTTGCGGAACTAATGCACATCCAGATTATTAGTACATTATTATTTATTTATTTCCTAAGAAAATTATACTGTTAAATAAAATTAAAATTGAAAACTACAGGAGTCACATTCGAATTAAAAAAATCGCAACTTGATTTATAATTTTCGTACTTAGCAGTGCATATCGAAATCACCAATATTATAAAGATTCAGCCAGCCACAGTAATGTGTCTTCCCGCGTTTATATGTTTTACGAACGATCGTTGCCAATTCCAAAGTTCAATCCGTCGCCACAACAGAGGGCGTACCGCGAACACCGAAGTTCGCAAATTGCGGGCATCCTTCTCTGTCACTCGAATTACCCCTTAATTGGAGTAAAAGAGATAGATGCCCGCAATGTGCGAACTTCAATTTTCGCGGTAGGACCTCTGTAATGCAGCTGGTTGCCATCTAAATGTCACTCTTCATATTCAATCAATAAATTAAATTATTACAAAATACGAATACGGTAGAATACAATTGGTAAGGAAAAAACCGCAATAGGTATTGGCAACAGTAAGCACAAATTAATCACAGCGTCAACTCATCGAACAAGTTATTGCTCAAACACACTCGAGACCATTGATGCGACTGGGCAAACAAAAATATCGACCATTCGATAACGACTCGATACGGCGATACTACGAGTAAATAATAAATACTATGACACTAAGATGATAAAAACGCTGATAAAAATGAACGCGCCCAAGCTTTCAACGGTCGTTTTTCGAGTTTTGGCGGGAATGCGTAGCCACAGTGGTATTCAGAACGTAGAAAATATTTTTCTATTTATCCATTTTAATCTGAAAATATTTAGGAGAAGAATAAAACATAAAAAAACTATAAGTCAGCAAAAGTTATACTAATGGAACCACCGTTAAAAGAAAACTAAATTTGGAGCTCAACGAGGGTGGGAGGGGGGGTCGGCAACGCGCATGTAACTCCTCTGGAGTTGCAGGCGTACATAGGCTACGGATACTGCTTACCATCAGGCAGGCCGTATGATTGTTTGCCACCGACGTAGTATAAAAAAAAGTAGGATTAGTTGAGAATTGCGACCAGAACCCCTAGTGTAAACTTATTCGATAGCGAAACGTGACGTACGCGTTTGCGTTAAGGCTCATTTTGTATGAGATTTAGAAACAGCGTGCCCAGCGGGACGTTTTGGAAATTCAAAATCTCATACAAAATGAGACTTAACGCAAACGCGTCACGTTTCGCTATCGAATAAATTTACACTAGGGGTACTGTAGATGAGAATATCCGGACATACAAAAGCATTTTAGCCCAAGCTGCAACGGAGTCTTTCACTGACGCTTCGGTCAATTTCATAAGCGGACCATAATTAATAAATAAACTAGAGGCCTACTTACCTAATCACCATATACTGTAAAACATATTTTTAATTACTATTAAATTCATAGTCTTGCCAAGAGTAGCAGGAAACTCTTTATTGTACAAAACACAATTAAATATAATTTACATGATTGCATAAATTGGTTAAAATGTGGTTATACGGCTTATCGGAAAAGGCGGGAAACATTCCGTAGCTCTGACTCCATGCCCACACTCAAATTATCAAACATAGTATATTTGCATATCTACCTTATCGGTACATATCGTACTGGCAATCGACTTACACTGTTTTGATGATTTGCTATTTTCAATCTGTAAGTAAATAAAACATGAAAAATATGCCAACAAAAAAAAATGTTTATACCTAGGTGTATGGACTATTTAACAAATACCTTACAACAGTCCCATATGAGGATGCACGGAGAACAGAAGAGACAGCCTCGCACGTAGTACTAGAATGCAGCGAAGTGACCCCATACAGGGCAAAACATCTCTAATCCTCGAGAGACCTCCCCGAAGTCCTACTCAACATCAAAGGTTAGGCTGGCAGGACTAGCCGAAATTGGCTCACATTCCAATTGCACCTTACCCCAAATACACCTTACGTAAGTTCCATTATAAGGGTAGAAGTTCTTATAAATAAATAAAATGAAAAGCCTTATTCCGTAACCACTTAGTTATGCAAACTATTTTTAATCTTAATAATATCTATACTAATCTACTCGTAGTAAAGTGTTAGGACCCCTTCCAGGTATAGGCTTCCTCCAACCCCTTCCATCGTTCTCGGTCGGAGCACAAGGCTTTTGTGAGCTAGTTGCTCGACACTCTATGGTGTCGTCTACCCAGTGCTCGCAGGGTGGCAGCGCTTACTTAATTTTTTTTTTATCTCAGAACCATTTCAACCAAACAGATCCAGGATAAAAGTTTAGGGACCATAAGCTGGCCGAACTATAGGTTTACTATGCCCATATATTAATAATATGGTGAAAAATAATTAACTGTAGCATCAATAGAAACGGATATTATGTTATTAGAAATAATAAATAGATACACTAAAGAAAAGTTGACCAAGTCCACTGGTAGCGGAGCACCGTCTTCAGCTTACGGCGAACGTTCTGACCACTAGACCACCCGGCCACGCGTGGCGGTGTTCATCCCAAATTCTCTAGTGTATGCTATCTTTGAAAGGCTAGGCGCCTTTGAAGAACTCTAAGGCCGAGCAGTGTGTGCTTGCACCTCCTATACGAATCTTTTACTGCATTTATGGTATAGCGAGAGAGATGGTGCTGCCATCTATCCAACTAGAGAACAAATCAAAATATAGAAACACAAATTTATTGTATTGTATCCTTGTTTCGTTAGTATCTCAACTAAGTAATCCCTAAGTCCCTAAATGTCGGTGACTTCGGTGAATAAAACGGTAGCGCCTATAAGTATATAATGCATTAAACGAAATGGTGGGAGGTCAATACCCTTGAGTTAAGTGGGCCGGTTGAGAACAATTAGCTTCAAACTGACAGACTAATTGACAGGCGGGAATAAATTGGTATTCATATAAACTTTCGCATTTGGTCACTTTGATCAAAGCATATACCGACTTGATGTATACTTTAGTATTTGCATGAATACGAATAACAAAAAAAAAATACTTTAGCCTCGGCCAATGTTTGAATTTAGAATGCTTTCTTTTATATTTGTAAGATTTCAAACTTCGAATTGAATTTGTACTTGTACAAGTACGCTGGGATTTACAAGGCTATACATACCATGTTTATTTAAAACCATTTCTTATTTTATTTTATTTTATTTATTTATACAAGGAATTCCAACAGCTATAAAAAATACATTAAACTTTTTAGATAGTAGTACAGAGCCAATTACAGGAACTCGCAAATAGATAATTCTTAAGCATCTTATAATGGTAGAAGGAAACCATGTATGGTCTAATGTCTATTAGACCATATAGTAAGTCAACGTCAAACGATAACTTTCGGTAAGGGAAAAAGTTTCTTCTAGCTGTGTTATACTTTTAGTACAACCTGCCCTGGGGGCCTAGCCAAGACGACAATCGGTCCGATTCGAACTTTAAGAAGTTTAAGATACGTCAAACATTTGCTAAAGGTACAATATGGATTAGATATGTCAGTGTAATTTCTTTAAAAAAAATGATTATTTTCACACTGACATATCCAATCCATATCGTATCTTTAGGAATTTTTAAACGTATCTTAAAGTCATCGAGCCAAAAAAATAGAAAAAATGTACTGTTGGATGATAAGAAAATTCACGTCATTATTTACATACATTATTTGAACTTTTAAGAAAAGAGCGTACTCCCATCTTAAAGGCCGGCAACGCACTTACAACCCCGTCTGGTGTTGCAGGTGTCCATGGGCGGCGGTAATCGCTTATCATCAGGTGATCCGTCTGCTCGTTTGCCTCCTCTATCATAAAAAAAAAATTGAGTTTCCACTGGCTTTTTCTTTCAACAATGGTCAGTTGGCTAGGCTACATGATCCCTTAGTTCGGCTCGTACCAATGAGATTTTCGCAACTTATTATACGAAATATCATTCGATATTTTCCAGGCGCTTTTCGATGAAGGAAAACATCGTGAGGAAACCGGATTAATCCCATTACCCTCTGGGTCGAAAGGTCAGATGGCAGTTGCTTTCGTAAAAACTAGTGCCTACGCCAATTCTTGTGATTAAGCGGACCCCAGGCTCCCATGAGTCATGGTAAAAATGCCGGGACAACGCGAGGAAGAAGAAGAATAGTTTTTAGATATTGTACAGAGAAATGGAAAAGAAAAAAAAAAGAAAAAAGATAAAGATGAAGAGTAAAGTGCTTTTTCTTTCTGTACTAGTGTTAAAAGCTGTTGGTAAACCAAATAAATAAATAAAAAGCTCCAGTGTTCAATGCTTTAAAAGTTTAATAAAGCATGTGCTCATCAAAAAGTGCTAAATAAAAATAAAACAAACGCGACATTTATTCTTCAAAATTAAATAATTTAAGTGAACTATTTAAAGTTTTCAACTATGGAAGGTGGAGGTAAGGAAATAAATCTCCATGTACCAAAAAGTGTCATCAAAAAACCTTAAATAGGTGGCTCTACAATACCTAGAATACTTGAAAAAAAAAATCATAGACAGCTCACTTCACTCCGTCAATAACGCCTAGGTTCTTAGCTACTCTAGCGCTACTCGAGAGAGATTTAGAACTATTATTTATAGCTGACAGCTGGACACTTGCAACAGTTCTACCATAAGAGATTTCACTCCTTTTAAATCCACACTCCATACCTACTACTCTACGCGAAATATCGTTATAGATAATATGTCAAACGCCCGGCAATTCTGTCATATTGGTCCAGACTTTAAAGTAAGTAATTATGTAAATTTCAAAACGCCCCTTCAAAACTATCCAAAATAAAACAATGCAGTTACCTAAGTAACCGAAAGTTTGCACAGATAGTTCACGCGTCGCCATTTTTCCATCATTTGTCTAACCAAAGTAATTCATCTTGTGCCGGCCACTCATAAATCATTCGTGACGGGTGCGCATGGAATCTAATATCGCTGGAAATTTGGATGGAAATGGACGAATGAATAAAGGGGTCTCGTATAACTAGGTAAACTATACATACTTAGATAAAACATATCGTAGCGCTATGACTGCACATCGTTAGAGTCTGTTCGGAAAGAGAAGAGTTGTGGAATGTATTGGGCCCCATACATTCCACGACTCTTCTCTTTCCGCACAGGCTCTATATCGTCGTTATAAGTCTCACACAACAAAATGTCTTGTTTTTATACTATCCGATGCCTTTGGAGAAACACCGCTGCTAGACAATATCCGAAGTGGCATGAAAACTATTTTACTAACGCTTTCTTGTACTCAATAAACATTTATGAAGGCATTGGCCAAGCGCCTAATAGAGACCGGAAGGCTGGGCATACCTTCATAATCATGATTTATATTTTTATGCAATTCTATCTTGCACAACAGAGCACGAACTTATGTGAATAAAAAAATAATTCAAATTTTTGAAAAATATCTGATCCAAATTAATTTTTCAATACACTAGTTTCAGCACCTTGTGTATTATATGTATATTTAAAAATAGAAACTTGATTGCTTTCATGTTGGTGTACAAGCGTACAATAAGTACAATACTTGATACCTTACAAGGCGGGCTTCGTGCAAAATACATTTCCAGAGACTTTAGAAACTTAAAACTCAGATTCACGGTAAAAGCTGCAAAGTCAAAACTCACAAACGTATATTAATAATGCACCCAACGGTGCCCAATACGGCTAAGTGCCGCGGGTGATCGATGATGTTTGCACACAAATAGTTTTCCTTTTGGGCCCAAGATTTCACTCACCAAATTGGTAGGGATACTGGGACATTCCATAGGTTCGGTGGAGCGATGGACAACATGTGCTCGTACATATTCACGTATGTAAGTATACATAAAACTATTTAACAATACCTAATATACCTATACCTATATACATACCTCACATAAAAATATAAGGGCACATATTCACTATATACAATTGTGTTTATAAAGATTGTTGGTAAAGATAAAGATAGTTTATTTTCTAAGTAGGCATTGAACGTCAAATAAAGCTACGCCGGCTCTAACCCGACACCTCAGACCGGGTAAAAAAAGTTTCTCAGAGAATGTATGATACTCATTACAAAACATTGGTTTATAAAGAAAAACCGGACAAGTGCGAGTTGGACTCGCCCACTGAGGGCTCCGTACTTTTAAGTATTGGTTGAATAGCGGCAACAGAAATACATTATCTGTGAAAACTACAACTGTCTAACTATCGCGGTTCATGAGATACAGCCTGGCGACAGACGGACAGACGAACGGACAGCGGAGTCTTGGTAATAGGGTCCCGTTTTATCCTTTGGGTACGGAAACCTAAAAATGCTTGATCGTTACACATATTTATTTGCTTGAGCTTGTCCTGCTCTTCGCCTTAACTGATAGAATTTAAGTCACCATATAAATTAAAATAAACTGTATCTGTGGTAAGCCGTAATCTTTCTTGTCAAATGTCCAATACATTTCATTTCATTTCATTTAATCCATTGTTTACATTATGTTTATTTTATTTTGTTTCGTTAGTAAGTTAAAATCGTGAGTTAAATAATACCTTTAATGTGTATACAGTACCCCTAGTGTAAATATTTTCGACAGCGAAACGTTACGTACGTGTTTGCGTTAAGTGTCATTTTGTATGAGATTTTTGACTTTCCAAAACGTCCCGCTTGGCGCGCTGTTCAAAAACCCATACAAAATGAGACTTAACGCAAACGCGTACGTAACGTTTCGCTGTAGAAAATATTTACACTAGGGGCACTGAGCACTTTCAATTGATACCAAACTCGAACATACTTTCTTGCAAATAATTTCACCAGAATAGCAAGACCCCTCAAAATAGCTTTCTAGGCTCTTCTAGCTTCATAACTCCTTGGTCGAGCCTGCTTTTAATTTAATGACTAAAATATAATACCCTCAACTACACGTTTACCAATTCCATTTAAATTATGAACAAAGGACCATGGGCAAATTTGTATAGGCACTGTCCCCACCCACCAACAGAAACGAAACATGTCTCATTCAATAGGTCTTGGCAACCTGATGATTTGTTACTATGACGAGGATCGCCCTATGCATGGGGTTTTCTTGGAAAACTGTATTTTCTTTTTATATATTTTTTGCTCATTTCATTGAAAGTTGCAGGCAGAAGGTTACAGAAACATTATGTTACTGGCAATAATAAACAAACTATGTGCCTTAAAAAAAGAAAAAGAAAAATTCGCGTAGAGCTGTATATTTTTTATATCTACAATATCTTTGTTATTTGTTGTATTTATCAATGATATCTCGTCCTGCTTCGAACATAGTGACGTCCTATTATATGCTGACGATCTCAAAATCTATAAAAGGGTGCAAAGTCATGAAGACACTACCTTACTACAAGGTGACTTAAATAAGCTTTATAACTATTGCATAAAAAATAAATTATCTCTAGCGTTCAACAAATGTAAACATATGATATTCACAAAAAAGAAACACATAATTCATAACTCATATCATATAAATCAACACCGTCTGGAAACTACTGAATGTATACGTGATTTAGGCTTGCACTTAGACTCTAAACTAACTCTTGATGTACACGTAGACAGCGTTGTAAAAAAAGCGTACCAAATGCTCGGCTTCCTAATACGTACGTCCAAACCATTCAAAAAGCAAGACACTCTTATTCTTCTATATCAATCACTGGTGAGATCGTATCTTGAGTATGCTTCAGTAGCGTGGAACCCATACTATCAAATTTACATTGATAAAATAGAGATGGTGCAGAAGAAATTCCTTCGTTTTCTGAATTTTAAAATGAAGAGTCCACGTTGTTCATACGCTGATCTTTTGATCAGGTATAATATGCTTTCTCTGGAGAACCGACGTGCCGTTGCTGACGCAGTGATGCTGCGCAACATCTGTGTAGCCGATGTAGACTGCCCGCAGCTCCTCGCAGCCTTACAGTTCCGCACTCCGCAGAAGTTGACCAGGTCCAAACACTTATTTAGCTTACCGATTACGCGTTCCAACTCAGGCAAACGGGCTCCTATACACAGATTTTGCGACCACCACAACAAGTTACTTTCAAGTGTAGATTTATTCTCATGCTCCCGTGCCTCATTCAAGGCTGCTGTGACAAAATTGTACAAAATAAAACAATAAGAAGTAGGATTCGTTGTAAATGCATATAGATTTTGTAGCGGAAATAGTTAAATTAGAGTTTGCATGTTGCTAGGTTTACATTCTGATACCACTTATGTTCTCAGTGAGATATGTTTAAGGAATCATCATAATCTATACTGTACTAGTTACGTATATACTGTCTATATTGTTCTTGACTTGTATGCTTCTGTTTTATCTCCTTGTAATAAAATAAAATAAAATAAAACAAAATAAAAATCTAATACTACTTTACATATTAGACATATTATCACATTGTTAACTCAATATTCATCTAATATTACATTACTTAAGAGTTCTGCTGGCAGAATAAAATCAGTATGCCTAATGATACTCTGATAAGGAAAATTCAGAAATAGATGTCGTTCGGGTACTATTTAGAATAAAAGTTAGGTTTGACATTCATTTGCATTGGCGGTTTTTTTTTTCATTTGGCGGGTTTTTTTTTTGTCTCGCACTGTTATGGAAAATCGAAGATGTCTGGCCTAAATATATGTATGTATAGTAGGAACATTATTGCTATAACCTTCTGCCTGCAACTTTCAATGAAATGAGCGAAAAATATATAAAAACAAAATACAGTTTTTCAAGGAAACCCCGTACATAGGTCGATCCTCGTCATAGTAACAAATCATCAGATTGCCAAGATCTATTGAATGAGACATGTTTGTTTCTGTTGGTGGGTGGGGACATTTCTGCCCATGGTCCTTTACTTAAGTTATTGTCCTACAAACTCTCCTCTGGTAGTTCATCTTAAAAACATCGAAATGACGGGACGTTCCAAGTTGAACGTAAGAACTTCGCTTCGCTCGCTCGTTCGATTATATGTAATTTATTGAGTTGTACTTTTATCATTTATCTTAAAACGCATTCCTACTGACTCGCCTGATCAATTGAAGTTACTTATAGCAATAACAATACTGAGCCTAATAACTCGTCAAAATTACGTTCACACACAATACGCCAAAATTTATTACTATTATGTCTTAACTTGGCTGCCACATATCTTCTGTTGTAAATATTAAATAGGCATATCATGGCCATGTGACGACCTATTACTAGAACGAGTCGAAAAAGCCCTGTATACGCATGAGGGACTAGCCACGTCGGATACACCTACGTGCGCTTATTCCGGCCCTCGCAAACAAAGATAACGCCGACACAAGCGCCGAAAAAAGGTTTTCTTCCCTACACGCACCTACCTATATCTTACACGTATAGGTACCTGGGTTAGAGGCGGGGCGCTATAAAGAAAATCGTGTAACAGATAACATGGTTTTATCCTCACGAGAAAGCTAATAACAAGTCGGTGAATATACAAGGGCCGATTTTTTTTTCATCAGATTTCGATACAATTTGGTGGAGTTCCCTATTCTGTACAAAATAAGCGCAATTTAACCGTATGTCCTTAAAATCTTCCACATAGTTCAGAAACATATTACATACTTACATTCGTATTTATTTCGCTCAGAATAAGGAGCTCTTTAAAGGATGACTCGACCTAGAACGGCCCAGGTTCGGGCCGATGCAACCGACACTTCATTTTCTATGACAGGTGATCAGTGATCACGTGATGCTTTCTGTAGAAAACGAAGTGTCGGATGCCTCGGCCCAGACCCGGGCCGTTCTAATGTGGGTCATCCTTAAACCAGCCTTTTATCCAAATCTAATAATAATTCACACTAAAATATATATAAGAATAGAATAATAATTAAGTAAATTACTGTACGAAGACTTTCGAATCGAGACGTTTCTTCGAGAATAGGTTTAAGTATTTATATATTAAGCACGCTAGCTTGGAATAAACATAAGTGTAATTCAGACATAATTTCCCTTTGTTATAATACAAACATTGACTGAACTAAAATGTTTCTATTAAACTCGACAAAATGTACCTTCTAACTTCGGTTTTTGTACCTATTCAAAAAGATTTCAATGAAAGTTTCTGCCAAAGTTTACACACTTAATTATTGCCGACTGTACTGAATAAAAATAGTTATTTAAGCTACCACCAACGCGAGGAAAATACTAACTGTAAACCAGTACCTACAAATTAAATCCAAATGAACGCTGTTACAAGTGCGAGTCGGACTCACCCACCGAGTGTTCCGTACTTTTTAGTATTTGTTGTTATAGCGGCAACAGAAATACATTATCTGTGAAAATTTCAACTGTCTAGCTATCACGGTTCATGAGACATGAGCCTGCTGACAGACAGACGGACGGACGGACGGACAGCGTAGTCTTAGTAATAGGGTCCCGTTTTACCCTTTGGGTACAGAACCCTAAATATCACTTAAAAAATTAATTCTACGAGGCAATATGAAGAAACAACTAAAAATTTGCATCGAATTACATTGCCGTTCTTGTGGATAAAATGCAACTTCCTCGAACAATCAAGAGAGCCTTTACAAGCTGGTGTGGTGTAAATTATTGTTTTGTCATCTGCTCATCTACGAGTACCCATAGTTTCAATATGACTTATGACAGTATTGTTTTTTTGCAAGTGAATTTAAGAATGTATTTATGTTTTATAAGTGTTTTTCATAACTTAAAATTTATTGTATTTTAAACTATGAAGCCAACGACGACTAATAAATGTTGACTGCTACTTTGATATCTAAAACAAATCAATGAGGAAATAAATAAATAAATGCGCTTGGTAGTGTAGTAAAATTATGGAAATATAACTTTTATTATTTATATCCGCGTTTATTTCACATTGTCGGATATAGACGACACAGGCAATAAAATGATTAAAGGCGTTTTACCGAGTTAGCGTCGGGGCTCGAACCCGCGGTGGGTGGTTTACAGCCTCCATAAAGCTAACCACTTCACCGCCGGCGCGGGGATACGTTTGCACTGTCTTACGACGATTATAAGATAGACTTTGGATTGCAAGGTATGATGAATATTTTATTGATACAACAAAAACAAGTAGATAAAACATAATAACTCAAATTAAAATAACTTATAAATAATAAATTTGGCCTAAAGTCGTAGTAGCTCAATAGGGTGTCCAGAAACCTGGCCGCATTGCCCCGCTGTGCTGGATAACAATGCTGATCCGCTTTCTTGATTCGGTCAAGTTATGTTCCAATGTGGAAGACAAACAAATTATATCCAGCTTGAAACGAATGTAGTATGATGATGATGAGTAGTATGATTTACAAAGAGCATATATCACTTGGTACTTTACGCACACTAGCGTCCTCTCCCTCCCCCTGACGCAACCCCACTTTTAGCATTAGTTTCAATTTTGGAAATAATTTTATTTTCAAAAAATATAATTGGACCGACTCACGCTGAGCGACATAAATATTGGCCACTGTATGTTATGCGAACATACAGAGAAAGTAATTTTTTTCGACAATTGGGGTAAACTTATAAATCCCATGGTGGTGATTTATGTCATGCCTCTCTGTAGTCTTCTAGTACTTATTTTAATAAATACCTGAAAACATTGCATAAGTTGATATTACAACATGCATCAACCCAGGAGCCTTACCGCAGGCCCGTACCTGCGGTAAGGATAAGGTTGTAAGTAGGGAATGCTCCCGGTACCGAGTTTGTATGACAAGAATCGGGAATTCTCGGTCCCGGTACTGTATTTGTATTGAAAACCAGCACCGGGAGCACCCTCCAGTTGTACCTATTCGAACATTAGGTACAAGTCGATTTCAATTTGATATAATTTTGGCAACACTGCATGGTAGCGGATTTCTCTCGCATCAAAATATCATTGTAGGTAGTTTAGTCATAAACATGAAAGTGTTGTAGATCATTATTTCCTTTATTTATACATATTTAATTTATATTTAAGTTCAGATAGGTTTAGTGATTAAGTTAGTTTTTAATTAGTTTTACGTTTAGTAATACCTATTTTAGTCTGTACTTTCATGAAATATATTTATTTCCTATTGAAAATATTATATATTATTATTTATTATTTATTATATTTTATTATTTATTATTTGAAATATATATATGTATTATTGACGACCGGTTTGGCCTAGTGGGTAGTGACCCTGCCTACGAAGCTGATGGTCCCGGGTTCAAATCCTGGTAAGGGCATTTATTCGTGTGATGAGCATGGATATTTGTTCCTGAGTCATGGGTGTTTTCTATGTATTTAAGTATTTATACATATTTATATATTATATCGTTGTCTAAGTACCCTCAATACAAGCCTTATTGAGCTTACTGTGGGACTTAGTCAATTTGTGTAATCATGTCCTATAATATTTATTTATTTATTTATTCCTTAATTATAACATACACAAGTCTGACTTACACATTGATTACTGGTAAGTGCGATACATTTGCTATTAAACACACATAGCAAAAGTATGAAGTCGCACTTAACTCTAATAAATGTGTAAATCGGAGCATAAGCACTGAGTCGGATTGCCCTATTCCCAATTCCCATACATCCCAGGGTCAATGGAAACGCACTGTGTGGGCGATGTTTTTTATCATTCACATTTCACGTGTCACTCCATTCAGCTTGTTACACGCTACCGGGCTTGGGCCCTGATGACCACCTTTCAAAACCTTACCAGTCATCAGAACCTCAGGCAAACATAACCTATTCACCTCCAAAAATATCACGACTCACCTTTTCTATTGCGATAAGATTCATTTTCGTTTGAAAAGAGTTTCTCGAGATGTAATCGCGAGGTGGTATTCTTACAAGTTTTATAGTGAATCACTTGAGTTTTAGTATTTTTTGTGCCGTCGCTGTTGTGTTTTGGTTTTTATAATGTTTTTATTTGAATAAATGCGATATTATGTCAGCGATGCTGTGATGGCCATTATGGGTTTGTCACAATAATGGTTGGCTCTTGTCCATGACCCGATGTATCGAGTTGGTTTAACATAAAATAACTAGAAACACGATAACTGTATTTCATTTGATCGTCAATTGTATCAACAAGAAAAGTTAGTAAGTTTTTAATTTATTCTCTATATAGCATGCAATTTTCGCACATAACCTGTTCGTTGTCGCTGTGGTCACCGAAACATGGCAAGCAAAGTTCTGGGTATTAAAAATACCTAGAAATTTCGCCCACTCACGGAAAAATAAAAATAGAAACGGGTATCTAGAGTACGACATTCTGAGATGGGGGAATTCTACACTTACACTTACTCGTATTTATCGTTCCGATAAACTGTTATCAATGAAATAAATATTACATACAAATACGTAACAAACACAGATGTATTAAATTTCTTTTAAGATAGCTATGAAATGTTACAATGTAAAGTAATAACATCTACTCTGTTTCTGTAGTTTAAATCTCGTTTGAATGTAAAATGCTTAAGCAAAAAACGGATTAAGCAAAAGTATAAGATGCCTGTTGTGAAAATATTTAAATATAGCCAGAGTTTATGATTCACATCCGAAGTTATGATTCATGTGCTTAAAATCGAAAGCCACTCTGTCTCTCATAAATATGAACTGAATTTAAACCTGCCATTTCCCAATGCAACAAACTCGCTTTAAGGTGTCATTCGGATTATAACTGCGGCTGCATTACTGTTGCGACATTAACTATTTTGCGACGTTGACGCGGGCGCTGTTACTTTCAATTTTGTGAGAAATTAGGTGACGGATTGAACGTTCGAGTAACACCGGCTACTGACACGTCGGAAGGGAGGAGCCCAAGCGATATCTTACCGTCGTTTTGCCATTTGCCAACGTGTATCTAAACAGTCGCGCTTCTCACTCACTACATAAAAAATCCAATCTGTAAAGATGACACAAATACATAAAAAATGACACGTCGAAGACAAATCTTGAACACCTCTACACGCACCGCGCTGTGCCCCGTTGGGTATACTATGTGCTTCGGCAGAGAGGAAATAGTGCGAATGCCGACTCCCTTCCTGGTGTTACTCGAAGGATTGAACGTGCTATTTAACCGAAGCACTAATACTGCAACGTCACTTATTATATCAAGGAAATTGATAATGAAAGTATGCGCGTCACCACCGCAGTAGCCATCCAGCTGCAGTTGAAATCCGAATGTCACCTTTACGAAACATTGTATCACCGGTCCATTCTAGTTTATCATTGCCGATTTCTCAAACAAATTAACACTGAGCCACGTGTTAACCCTTTTGTACGGTTTATGGCTTTATGGCGCGCTTGCGCAAGCCGACAAAAGTGAGAACGGCAGTAAAAGTTCTTTGTGCAATTGTCTTAACGACAGGTTGGGTGAAGAAAGGGTTAAGGGATTTTTGAACCAAATTAGTTTTTGTATCGATAATATTATCGTTAAGGAAATGGGTAAATAGTTTGTTGACGCCGCCGCCGCTTTTAACGCCGGTGGTTTTGTTTTGTTAGTAACTGAGGAAATATGACAATTTAAATATATTTTTTTAAATATGTAATAGTTAAAGTACCTAATAAGTATTTGAATTATTAAAGCTCAATTTAAATCAGCGTTTTATATAAGCAGATAAATATAGAAAGCCAAAAAGTTATTTAAAAGTTTACTTGAGATTATTTTACTTAAGTCATAATCATTATTAATAATAAATATGAATATGAATATGAATCAAAACACCCTGCACATCTTACAAGGTATTTATTGAAACAAATTAAAAAATGTAGAATCCCTCTCAGTCACGTAATATTTTCGAATTCCCATACGGAAGCTTTTTCATAATACTTAACTACCTAGGTAGTTATAAATATAGTATGTAACTCTTCATTCATTACGTATTCAAGCTATTATTTGGTTTTCCTTCTTACCACCTCTATTGCACTACGTTAGACGTTGACTTGTTGGAGCTATGAAGTCTAAAGAAAACAATGTGTTATTGTAAATACTTAATTTTATTAACTCTGAAACTAACAGATGATAATATAAGTAGCCTATCAAGATTCGAGTATGGCATTAATATGTATTTATAAGATCAAGAATTAATTTAGCATCACTATAATATTATAACTAATATGATTAAAATATTATTTATAGCTTAGCAAGCGTTGACAATATGTTTATAATGTTTATAACTGAAGAATGTTGTATAACATGTTATTTTCCATTAATGTGAAATAAATCCATAACATATATAAGTGGTAAAATAATATTGAAATAACTGTATTTACTTACGAACTGTATGTTCAAATTTTATTAATCTTGGTAATATTTGCGAGTAATTATTTACTTTGATTATACGGAACATCGTATGAATTCTTTTAAAATTTTATTTATACCACTAAATTTAATAACCTGTCAGTAATCATATTTTAGGCTTCATAATTACATTAATTAAGTAATTCAAGCTGCGCAGGTACGCAATATAATTTTATGTCATAGATTTTTGTAAAATCCATGAATTTAGACTGAGAATTTATAAATGAATATATTTCAATAATTTAAATTTTATTCTTAATAAAAGATAAAAGAAAAAAAAAATACCAACAGAGAAAAATCAACATAAAAATAAAATAATAATCTAAAAAATTTAACTGACCCGCGAAAATTCTTTTGCAGTATTATTGTGACAGCACTTGACAGTAAAACATCGAATGTAATCAAATTGAGATAAATCACTATAAACAAAATGAGAATTCTTCACTCCGATTCAAATTCCAAGTGCTATACGTAATAAAGGCCGTGATATCACAGAAACATGACAATCTAGAAATATCACATTAAGCCGCCGATTCACATACGAATTTTGTTGAAAAAAACTTGAGGTTTTTACCACTTGACTATAAGGTCAGACGAGCCCAAGGCTAGCGGCATTCTCCCAATACTGTCAAATCTGATTTTTATTCATAATGATGCCGTCATATGAAGTGTAAATTATTTAATTGTCTTTGAAACTATAGGTTCGTCTATCGATAGTTGAGTTTTAAAATTGGAGAGTCTATATTAATAGTTATAGGGGGTGTAAAAATATGTACATGAAACAATATATACGCGACAATGATACTAAGGGGGACATTAGAACTATGAGAAACTTTTTTTTAAAACGGCAACGCTTGCTAAGCTACTTGGTATTTAAAAAAAATGCTAAATTGACACTTGCATATAAATAAATATTGTAATGTAGTGCAGAAGCCTGGATAGGTACCTATCTTACACCAAACACCATTATTTAAAGTCATATATATTTACCTTAGAGCTATATATACAAAACTTATCTAGACTATGCGATGGTCGACAGAACGGTAATTCCATTTCACCTATCTAACGTATATTATACACATTTTACATTAACGACATTGCACAGTTCGTCGGTCCTCGATATGACGTCACTTCTGTTGTCTTCTCCATAGACTCTTTTGAATAAATTAATTACAATAATTGATAACATATGTTCCATGACTGTCATGGATTTCTTTTTTTTCAATAATGTTTTTTTTTAAGTATATGTCTAGTTGAGATATTATTATTATAGGTATGTAGAACTAATTAGCCTACGCGATGCTTATTTCATTATCCATGAAAGAGGCATATTTTTACTGAACCCCAGCAATTAAGAGTGATTTAAATTTACTTTATCTTCGTTTGGTTTATAAATGAATTTAGTAATTTGATGTTATAAAAATGTTGCATTATTTGAAATGAACGTTTATACAATATACAACACATTTAACTGATTTGCAAGATATAAGTGATCACGCAAATACTTCGTGAACAAAGTTTTGTCCGGAACACTAAATTTGCACACAATTGTCATTTTGATGTTAATTTTAATAAAATTGAGATATTTTATGCGACGTAATTTAATGCGATTTGGAAGGATTGGGTAAAAATGTTTTTTCTGGCATTTAAATTAGCGTTAAATGATATTTACTGCGACGTACTTGAGTTTACATACAAAAGAGTTCAACGAGTACAACGGCAACGGGCGACACTGATATAGCTTTGTAGATAACGTATCGATCGTCTAATGCAACTGATTAGCTCTATTTCAACTCATTTCAGTTACCGTACAACTTATCAAAAAGCTCAACGAACACTCATTTTAATGATATTGAAAATTGATTCAAAAGAGCCGACGGAGACGCTTAGAAGGACTTTAAAGGACACTTTCGCAAGTTCCACAGTTAGGCCTAACGCGACAACGCGACGCTTCTATAACGATACTTAGGCTTGGACAAAATAGCGTATTTACACAAACCGTCTTAGAATATCACCAGAACACAAATCACGCTCACTCAGGAGTCCAATATCAATAATTTAATGAGATTTTAGTGCCGAGTCCGTTGACTTACTTGCGCGGTTAGAGCGCGGCGTCGGCGCCGGGCCAGGGGCCGCGGCGGGCCTACGCCAGCGGATACTGTCACAAGGGCGGCTGCGCGTGCGCGTGGTGGTGGTGGTACAGCGACGACTGGTAGTAGTTCTCCGCCGAGTGCCCGTACCCGTAGTTCACGTCGTACATCTTCAGGTCGGACTTGGTGTCGGCGCCGGGCAGCAGCCGCGTGATGCTGAAGGGATGCGGCGCGGGCGCGTACCCGGGCGGCTCCTGCTTCAGCTGCGCGTAGTGCTCGAGCGCTAGCGGCGTGTGCTCGGGCAGGCACAACTCGGGCGCGGCGTGAAGCTGAGCGAGAAGCTCGTCACGCATCTCCTTGTCGTCACCGACGCCGCCGCCGGCCGCGCGGAGCTCCCCGCCCTTATCATGGTGATCTCTCTTCTCGTGCCCTCCGTGGTGTCCGTGCCCGTGCGTCGCTTTCTGCGCTTGTCTAATCACCTCCTTCTTTTCATCCTTAAATCGCTTTTGGCGACGGAGGAAACAACCGTTCTCAAACATGTTCCCGCTGTCTGGATGCAACGTCCAGAACGACCCTTTCCCGGGCTTGTCGGGTGTCCGCGGAACTTTTACGAAGCAGTCGTTGAAAGATAACGAATGCCGAATGGAGTTCTGCCAGCGCTGCTGGTTTTGTCTGTAGAACGGGAATAAATCCATGATGAACTGGTAGATTTCCGAGAGCGTCAGCATTCGTGTCGGGTTGTTCTGGATGGCCATAGTGATGAGCGAGATGTAGGAGTAGGGCGGCTTCGCGTGCGTGTATGAGCGGCGATAGGTTTTGTCGTTCCGCGCTCGCTGGAGCGCCGAGGTCGGCGAGGCGGCCTCCTGTTCTCTTGGTAGGGACCCGTAGGGCACGCCGCCGGCGCCGCCCATGCAGGACGCCATGGTGCTGGGGGGCGAGTAGCCCACGCCCGGGGATCCCATGCACGAGCCGCCGGCCACCATGTTGTTGGAGTACAGGTTCGGGTAAGGCTGGGCTGGCATGCAGCCCATGCTGTTCACGTAAGGCGGCGCGAGGCCCGGCGACAGCGAGCTCAGCGACGCGGACGTCGGCACGTCGCCGTACGACAGCTTCTGCGAGATCATGGCTAGCGCATCACCCGCGCGTGCACGCCGGCCAGGGGCAAACACTCGCACTGATTGAAAGAGTAAATAGAGGCCAGGGGCCCGGCCGCCCCTCCACGCCGCCGCGGATTGGCGCCCGAGGGGGCGGGGTCAGTGTCGCCCCGCCCCCCGCTGCGCGCGCACGGCGCCCGCGCCCGCGCGACCCCCATTCCTCGCCCCGCGCGCCCCTCACCCCTCCCCTACGCGGAGCTTCGCGCGCGACTTTCCACTGCTAATAATACCACAACGATAAAAACATGGAATCATAAGTGCGTTAGCTGATACATTTCCTTGTAGAAAATTTCAGTTGCTCTCACACGAGATTGTTAGAATGCCTTCGGGCTTATCGCAGCGATAGGTAGGTGTGTGTCGTCTGAAAGTGGTTCGGTTCGGATGCAATCAGAAGCGTAGATAAAGCAAATCGTCGGTATATTTGTATGTGAGTACTTAGATAAAAAAGCTCTTAGAAAATTGCGTAGGTACGTATATTACAACGCGTTTCTTGCTTTTTATCAGTATTTCGCAATTAAATAACGTATTTCACTTTTATTACAAATTATTCGGTGATATTCCTGAGTGATTTCTAGAGATACTCTCGATTTGATTATACCTAGCTCATTTAGATATTACGTTTGTGGCAAAAAAAATATGTAGTCACCCTTCATACCGCGTTTTTTTAGACGCTTTTCTATATTTAAAATCTACCGACGGAACATACCTACCTGTACCCCTAGTGTAAATTTAGTCGATAGCGAAACGTGACGTACGCGTTTGCGTTAAGTCTCATTTTGTATGGGTTTTTGAACAGCGCGCCAAGCCAAGGGACGTTTTGGAAAGTCAAAAATCTCATACAAAATGACACTTAACGCAAACGCGTACGTCACGTTTCGCTGTCGAAAATATTTACACTAGGGGTACTGATAATCAAACTGACTGAATTTTCTCCTTGTGAGTTGAGGTAGTGAAGTTAAAATAAAATACATACCTACAGACATACATATTAAATTATTAATGGTTTAAATCTAATACTTATCGTATTCTAAGTTGGCAATTTAAGTGTATAAAAAAAATTAATACTTAAGTTATAATCATAAAATGTGCCTAGATAGAGCGTTTCTGGTTTTTTAACCTAATCTGACAATTTAAAATTATTTAACTAGCGTTAAAAACGGCCTACTAGATCAATTTGCTTGGATTTTTCAAAAGACGCGTCTACCTTGTGGTTTCTGTGGTTTCAATTATAAAGTGTTCAAGAAAATCATGAATAGGTCCTACATACAAAATCTAAACGAGTTCTATAGCAAACTAGTCCGTGTATTAGATTTGCATACATATTCGATTCTAAATAAAATCAGTTAGTAGGTAAAATTCGATATTTATTCGGTCAAACATCATCCGACGCGGAAATCGTTCCAAAAAATAACTTTATACCTTTTTAGTCCATTTCGATTCATTATAATAACTGTACCTACCTAATACATTAATTAGCCTGACTGGACCTTATCGTAAACAATATTATGGATACGCCTAATGCCTCTATTAATTCATTATAACTGTATTGTTTTCAGCTCGTTAGGGAATTTGTTTATTTCATTAGGAATATTGTTTTTGACTCACTGCCTGTATGGCAACAAAAATTAGCACAAAATATATGTAAGCAACGCTAAATAATATTATCTACGTACCCATACAGTAGCGGCTAATAATCTATCATATTTTTCAAATATATTTAAATACATTTTTAAATGGAAATGGGCAGGTCATATTGTTAGACTTAATGATAAAAGATGGACACTTAAAACAACAACATGGCCAGGGCCTATAGCACAAGGAAAAAGAAAATCAGGCAAGCCACGAAGGTGTTGGGCAGAAGACATTCATAAGGTCGCAGGTGCAAGCTGGATGGAGTCAGCCAAAGCCCTTAAAAAATGGCATAAGTTGGAGGAGGCTTTTACCCAAACGGGGTCCATATAAATCTATCATTCATGTCAAATAATATATATAAAACTGTTCAAAAATATGGAATAAATAAAGCTTTAATAATAAAATAATAATAATCAAAATGATCGTAAATATAAATTTAGGTATAAATTAGTCGGGTAAAAAATTTCAAGCTAAATTAATCATAAGAATTAATCGAGTAAAAACTATCTTATTGCAAAATATTATGCTTATTTTATAGTCGTACCTATTATGCATACTTTATCATTCGCATCAGAAAGCTCAAGCGACGATGAAATTTACAATATAGGGCGTATGAAAAGAACAATTTGATCAAACTAAGGTTAATTTTTAAATAATTAGTTTTCTCGGGCTTTAGCTGTAGCCAGGTGGGTAATCAATTTTAAAGTAATGATGCAATGAAATTCTCAAACTAAAAGATTACCTACCTATATGAGGGCAAAAAATCGGCGGTTAGTAAAATTAGCTGGGTACAATTTTCAGCTCTCCAATTATTTTTATACACTCAACTACTCAAACAGCCAAAAAAAACGATCATTCAGCCAACATTGTGGAAGGTTTGTGGGATTTCGGACTTTCTTACATACAAATGGTATGTTATTGGAGTCCAAGAATTGTAATGTATGTCTGCTCAAACTTGTCCATAATACTTGTGTTTGATATTGCCTGGTATTGTACAATTATTGCTAGTATAGTATCAACCATTTCCAGGTATCAGTTTTGCTAAAAGGAAAATAACTTTCATCATCCAAACTGAATGATTTCCCTTTGTAAATTCGAGTCATCTAGCAACACTGAGACATAATGGTCGGTTTTTACTGATACTTAAGTGTATTCTGGGGCTCTTACCTTCTAGCAGCATTCCAGACCTATCTTTTCTAATGATCAACAAATGTACGGTTGGTATCCCTTCAGAATTTTGGCGGCATATTGTTGGCTCATGGAATTAAAAGTGCTTTGGAATCAATTCAGGCTTGCCTTGGTTATTATCTTCCCTGGCCAGCCACTACCACTTTTGCGATGTATATTCAAGGATACAAGAATTCTATATACATATAGTAGAAACTGGTACATTTTCTGTCCTACTCCATTCTAACAAAAACAAATGTTTGATAAAATAAAACATTTAACATTCAAGAATCTCAAAACACCTAGCAAGAACTTTATGAACAGCATTTTTTGTTTCTGTAGATAGTTTTGTTTATAAATCTACAGAATATCCTTTTCATATTTTTTTACAATATTTAGTCTACTTTGAAGGAGTATATACGAGTACCTCATCGATCCATACACGGCTTTGTCCATTTTAAAAACGATTAGCAGATAGCAACTTAATTATGTAAATTAATTTCTCTTTGTTTTGAATTTCAATCAATACGTCGTATTCAATTGACAATGTCAAATCCAATATTATGACAGCTATTTTTTTCTTGTGGGGAAAGGCGATGGCATTTCACCTATTGTGTCGTAGAATGTAGAATTGCTAAAATTACAACATTTTTTTATTCATTTGTATTCTTTGTAATAATCAATATTAAATTCATATTAATATATTGCAAGGTTCAGGAAGCAAAATTCTTCTAAATCATATGTAATAAATCCGGTGTTATAAAAATGAAATGTTGTCAATCGGGCTAACGAAACTGCCTCGTTGCACCATGCCGTGGGGCGTAAGTATTCAAATACCTATAAGGTTGTGATGAGGATACAATAATAGTTTACATGATATAAAGCGTAATATTAATAGTTTTTCAATGAATGCCTGCAATAAATAGAAATATGATAGATTTTTTGCCACTCCTGTATATTCGCCCGATTTGATTTACCATAACAAATATAAATAATTCATGAATTAATGCGACTCACCGGCGTTATTGTGAACAATAGTATGAACACACTTAATCTTGTCTATTGTTTTCAGCTCGTTAGGAAATTTGTTTATTTCATTAGGAATAATGTTGTTGACTCGCTGCCAGTAAAGCCACAAAAATTGGTACAAAATACGCCGAAGAAAAGAATTAACCGAACTCATTGAGGAAGTAATTCAAAAAATAACTGAACCCAAGGCCCAGTAGGTTCATGTCCTTCTTTCACTCTCACTGAACGTAAGCATGAGCGAGACGGATGTACGTGCTTGGTACCACGGATATAATGTTTTTGAATTTCATTCTTTTGTGTATTTATTCAATTCAATTCAATTCAAATATACTTTATTCATGTAGGCCTAGCAACAAGCACTTATGAATAGTAAGACAGTATTACATATAATTATCTTAATCTAATTATCAGAGCAATTTATTGATGTTGTAAATATTATTCCATATGTAATACTAATGAATATAATTCATAGATCAAATTTAATACTAAAACTTTCACAAAATACAGTCATACAAAAAAAAAATGTATAAAAAATACTAGTCTAGATTGTTTCTAGAATAAATTCTAAATGTCAAACAAATATAATAAAAACAACAAAGGAAATACATGCATTGGAATATCCATTTCATCATCATTATTCAAATATAATAAATAATTAATCATTTCGAATCACAATTAATCCCACGTTGTTTTATCATTCATGTAGTCTTGTGTGGTATAATAAGCTTTAGAAATAAGTTTACGCTTTACATGATTCTTAAATTTATTAATTGGTAACTCAGTAATACGGTTTGGAAGTTTATTATAAAATCTCACACAATTACCCATGAATGATTTTTTAATTTTATGGAGCCGAGTGAAGGGCACGGCGAGCTTATGTTTATTTCTAGTATTAATATTATGAATGTCACAATTTTTCTTAAAATCGGCAATATTTTTATGCACATACAGAATATTCTCATAAATGTATTGACAGTGCACTGTCATGATGTCAATTTCCTTAAATTTACCTCTCAGTGAGTCTCTATGGTTCATTTTATATATTGCTCGAATAGCCCTCTTCTGCAGAACAAAAATGGTATTTATCTCTGAAGCACCACCCCACAGTAAAATACCATATGACATAATGCTATGGAAGTAACTAAAATATACTAATCGAGCTGTTTTGACATCAGTTAACTGACGGATTTTGCTTACTGCAAAAGCTGCAGAACTCAGTCTATTCGAAAGAGTAGCAATATGGGGACCCCACTGGAGTTTAGAATCTAAAGTTATACCAAGAAAAACTGTACTATCAACTAATTCCAATTCCTCATCCTTCACAATGACACTTGTTTGTACATGCCTTACATTACTAGTGACAAACTTAATACATTTAGTCTTATTCTCATTTAACAATAAATTATTAACATTGAACCAATTTACTACTTTTGAAATAGCATCGTTTACATCATTGTAAGCTTGTTGCTGTCGTTTGACTTTGAAAATAAGTGAAGTGTCGTCTGCAAACAATACTATATCATGGTGGGTCTTTACAAGGAATGGCAAGTCATTTATGTAGATAAGGAACAGGAAAGGTCCCAATATTGACCCCTGTGGTACACCCATAGAGACCAATGACCCCGGTGATCGCTGTCCATTCACATCGACCCTTTGTATTCTACCATTTAAGTAGGACTTGAGTAAATCCAGTGCCGCTCCTCTAACTCCATAATAGTGTAGTTTCCTGATTAATGTTTCATGACAAACGCAGTCGAAGGCCTTAGACAAATCACAGAAGATACCTATAGCATCTCGTGACTCCTCCCAGGCATCGAAGATATGCTTAATTAGCTCAACACCAGCATCGGTTGTCGAGCGACCCCGTGTAAAACCAAACTGCTTATTATGCATTAAATTATTGACGTTAAAATGTCGTACTAATTGAGAAAGAATTAATTTTTCAAAAATCTTACTGAACGTTGGTAGCACAGATATCGGTCTAAAGTTAGTGGGGTCAGAGTTGCTACCCGATTTAAATAAAGGAGTTATTTTACTATGTTTCATTAAATCAGGAAACTCGCCGCAATCAACACTGTTGTTAAATATAATTACTAAGTCAGGCGCTATAATTTCTACTAAGGATTTGACAGCATGGACAGAGACTCCCCAGAGGTCATTCGTTTTTTTGACATTAACCGAATTAAACGCCTTTACTACATCGGAGGTACAAACACGTTCAAAATGAAAATCTCCACAACACTCTGGAGCGTTATTTTTTAATAGAGTAACAGCAGATGAGGGTGATGAATTTAAATCCTTAGTTGTGAAAACTGGTACGTCAGTGAAAAAATTTTCAAATTCTGTAGCTACTTCTAAATTGGAATCTATAATTTTGTTATCAAAATTTAGTTTAAAATCATTCACTCTGTGTTTCGAGCGACCAGTCTCCACATTAATTACTTTCCAGGTTGCTTTAATAATGTTGGGACTATTTTTTATTCTTTGACTTAGATAATTTCGCTTAGCTATATGACAATCTATTTTAAACTTTTTCGAATATTGCTTGACATGTTCTTTAAATTCATCACTCGTGTTAAACCGCCGTTCCTCATACAAGGCATACAGTGCACGTCTTCGTTGATGTAAGTCCGCAGTATAGTACGGTCGCCAAATCTCAAAAGCCCTCTAGAAACACGATTTAATTGACTCGGCTCGGCCTTACCCACAACCGGTATCAATGTGTTCGGACAGTTCTCCTGATCACCGTACATGCGGTAGTAAAGCGGAAAAATGGTGGAGGGGATAGTAATGACGTCACAAAGATGGCGGCCGGACCTATTCTTTTTGGCGGTGTATCTCGAAAACCACTTAACCGATTTTAATCATCGAGGTGTCAAATAATAGCTTATATTATGGAGATTATTTCCTTTTCTACAAACATTTACGTGAAACCTATAGGAAAAAAATAATCACAAAAAACAGTTTTTTTATAAAATAATTTTTTTTTATTTTGTAAAAATCTCCGTAAATATTAGCATTTCGCAAATTTTGTTTAATATAAAACATATTGCTTCATTATCAAGGAATATAATGAGCCTTAAAACATACAGATCGAGTAATAAACAATGAAGCTACACTCATTTATTTGCGCATGGGTAACGATAACTGGCTTTTACCGGTCGAAACTGTGGTGACTGTTACGATACGTATTGAATGGAATTTATAGAGTATCGGTTTTAATTACTGAAATTATAATGACAATTATAAAAACCAGACACAATAATGTTACCTTACTTCGACGTTTAGTCTCTTTTTTCGTCTTAATCATAGGTAGGTACATATTTCTTTTTACTTAAAAATTTTATACAGGGTGAACTTTTAACCACCAGTCATACTCTGCGCAGCGACTTTATAGGTCAGACTGAACAACTTTTACTATTAGTAGTCCCCAAGCCGCTCCGAGGCCAGATTTAATTGACTCAGCTCGGCCTTACCCACAACCGGTATCAATGTGTTCGGGCGTTTCTCCTGATCACCGTACATGCGGTAGTAAAGCGGAAAAATGGTGGGAGGGGATAGTAATGACGTCACAAAGATGGCGTCCGGACCTATTCTTTTTGGCGGTGTATCTCGAAAACCACTTAACCGATTGTATTCATCGAGGTGTCAACTAATAGCTTATATTATGGAGATTATTTCCTTTTTACAAACATTTACGTGAGACCTATAGGAAAATAATAATCACAAAAAACATTTTTTTTTATACATTTGGTTGGTAGGTTTGTCTTATGTTTTAAAGCAGTAAAATCTTTCAAGTCGAAACACAGTATAAATATACATTTTGTTGTCTAATCTAAAAGTATGATGTTCATTGTTTAAGACTGATTAGTGATTACTGAATTAAATAACATGCTATTTGTTATTTTTGTTTTATTTTTTAAATCAGGTATTAATTTATTCACTATGTATCACTATACAGGCAAAATGTGTATCATAGTTGGTCTGTAAGTACTTACTACTTGTGTCGAATATAGGTATAAGATGAAATTTTAACCACCAGCCATACTCTGCGCAGTGACTTTACAGGTCATACTGAACAACTTTTATTATGGGACCAATGCCGAATCACGCAAGAAAATTTGGATCTGGAATGACACCCACTGTTTGTGCCCTACCACACAAAGCGAGATGACATTCACAATGCCCATACCTCTCTTTTGGACGTAGTTTAAGGACGTACCCGGGTCCATGACGCATGCTCGCCACACCGCTGCTTAAAATAAGCTGACGCACCGTAAATTGAACTGCGTAAAAATCGCAAAAAATATTACACGGAGATCTTATGGCAGACACCGTACCGGTGACGTAAAAGACGCAACTGTTTTGCGAACAAAAAAGATTCGCGTGAAGCACGTCACTGCGATTCCGTACCGTCACCGTTTTTTAAACAGCGGTGTGGGGAGCATGCGTCAAAAACGGTACGCATACGACGCGTCACTGCGATTCCGTATCGTGACCGTTTTTTAAGCTGCGGTCTGGTCGCACCTTGTATTGTATTGTATTGTATTCGGGCGATTTTTCCGCAACTCGACGACTTGCGCCTATTTTGCGTGATATATTGGGGGTGAGCTAGTCCTGCCAGCCCAGCTCCTCGAGGAATCCTATCAAACCTTTGATGTTGAGTAGGACCTCGGGGAGGTCTCTCGGAGATCCGAGATGTTTAGCCCTGTATGGAGTCACTCCACTGCATTCCAGCACCACGTGAGAGGCTGTTTCTTCTGTCTCCATGCAACCTCGGCACAGGGGACTGTCTGTGACACCTGTTGTGAAAAGATGTTTGTTAAATAGTCCATGACCTGTTATGACACTGGTTACCATACTCAGTCGGACCTTCCCTAGTTGCAGGAGCGCCCTTGTGAGTTTTCCGTTGATGCCAGGCATGGCTTCTTTTGCCTGTCTGCATCCAGTCTGGTTCAGCCAGTGTTCTGTGTGTAGTTTCCCTGTACGTGCCAGCAGCATTGAGCGTACCTTGCTAAATGGTATCGGAAGAATCGGTTCCGGACCAATCGCCCCCGCATTCGATCCTTGCCTGGCAAGCTCGTCCGCAGCATCGTTACCTCGGGGTCCACTGTGTCCCTTGATCCACTGTAGGGTGATCTTGTTATTATGACATACCTCCATTAGTCGTTCGTGGCATTCGTGTATAAGTTTGGATGTAACTATATGGCTATTTAGAGCCATTAAGACTGCTCTACTGTCGGAGAGTATGCGAATGGAGGATCCTACTACCTTCCTTGCAGTGATGGCAGCCGCCGCGTTTATGATGCCCATGCACTCAGCTTGGAATACCGAGTTATGGGCTCCTAGCGGAGTGGTGATCGACATGTTCAGGTCTTCTGAGAAGGTTCCAGAGCCCGATCCGCTGTCTGTTTTGGACCCATCAGTGAAGATTCTCAGCTCCCGGGGATTGAGTCCATCATGATTGTCGTCCTCATATAACTGTATTTTGTACCTTTTATCGAAGATAGCTTGTTTGTGAATCCGGTCCATGCCTGACCTAAGCACTGGAAATTCGTCATACACCTTTTCCAGGCATTTTGTGTGAAGAGCTCCTGTGATGTTAGACCATATCTTGAGGGTTCGCAACCTTACCGCTGAGAGACTGGCCTCTTGCTGTGTGCAGCGGTGGAAGGTTTAGCATGACCTCCATGGCTGCAGTCGGGGTAGACCTCGTGCAGCCAGTGGTGGCCGCGCATGCGAGCCTTTGAAGTCTTTGTAGTTTGTCTCGTACGTTGCCTAGGTTTGTTCTTGGCCACCAAACCAGAGCACCGTAACAGAATAAGGGGCGGATTATCGTCTTATAGAGCCAGAGGGTAATTTTCGGGTTGAGTCCCCACCTCTTACCAATCATCCTTCTGCACTGCCAGAAGACAACTCCCGCCTTGTCTATCCGTTTGTTGATGTGGTTGTTCCAATTGAGTTTATTGTCGAGAGTTAGTCCTAAGTACTTAACTTCATCGGACAGCTGTAGCTCAGTTTGGAAAAGTGTTGGTCTGGTAAAGTTGGTCGCACCTTTATATGGGACAGTCAAATTTTTTTTCGCGATTTCGGAATTGGTCGAATAGTAAAAGTTGTTAAGTATGACCTATAAAGTCGCTGCGCAGAGTATGACTGGTGGTTAAAAGTTCACCCTGTATAAAAATTTTAAGTAAAAAGAAATATGTACCTACCTATGATTAAGACGAAAAAAGAGACTAAACGTCGAAGTAAGGTAACATTATTGTGTCTGGTTTTTATAATTTTAATTATAATTTCAGTAATTAAAACCGATACTCTATAAATTCCATTCAATACGTATCGTAACAGTCACCACAGTTTCGACCGGTAAAAGCCAGTTATCGTTACCCATGCGCAAATAAATGAGTGTAGCTTCATTGTTTATTACTCGATCTGTATGTTTTAAGGCTCATTATATTCCTTGATAATGAAGCAATATGTTTTATATTAAACAAAATTTGCGAAATGCTAATATTTACGGAGATTTTTACAAAATAAAAAATAATAATTTTATAAAAAAACTGTTTTTTGTGATTTTTTTTTTCCTATAGGTTTCACGTAAATGTTTGTAGAAAAGGAAATAATCTCCATAATATAAGCTATTATTTGACACCTCGATGATTAAAATCGGTTAAGTGGTTTTCGAGATACACCGCCAAAAAGAATAGGTCCGGCCGCCATCTTTGTGACGTCATTACTATCCCCTCCACCATTTTTCCGCTTTACTACCGCATGTACGGTGATCAGGAGAACTGTCCGAACACATTGATACCGGTTGTGGGTAAGGCCGAGCTGAGTCAATTAAATCTGGCCTCGGAGCGGCTTGGCGACCGTACTAGTAGCCCACTCACTAAAAACTGATGCACCACTAACTATGACCGATTTTGAAGTAAATATCGCATTATAATGATCCATAAAAGTGTGAAAGAATGAATTATACATACTATTTGGACCCATATCGGAAGACAAAAAGGGTAGCAAATAGGGTAGGGTAGCAAAGGGTAGTAAAATTTAAATAATAAAATAAGCAATCGCTAGGTTACCTTATATTATTATTTAGAAATAATTCTCGTATTTTTATTTTTTGTGCAAAAACTATATATCATCATCATTTCAGCCTCGGACTATAATATTGGCATTCTGACTGCGTTCGAGAGCGCCTAGCTACCTTGGCAGAAATGAGTGCCTTTCATCCCTTGGTTAACAATCTACTATTGTTACTAGGTATTATCCATAAATTTCTTTCAGTGTATATTATATGCAACCCTAAATAATGCAACCTATGTTGCCATTTTTTTGTCTGTTGATTTACCATAACAAATATCTATTTGTTATTTTCGCGGTGTTTGTGAGTGAATTCATTAATTAGTCCGGCAGTTATCGTAAACAATAGTACAGACACGCCTAATGGCTCTACATAACTCTATTGTTTTCAGCTCGTTAGGGCATTTGTTTATTTCATTTGTAATTTTGTTGTTGACAATGTTTTTGGCATTTAGTTTTTATGTTTACATTTTAACAGTCCAGGTATTTAGAATAAAGCTTATATCGCTTGTTGATGTGTAACTTACCAATAACTTATAATTACCACAGAATAAATAATAGTACTATCGTACAGAAAGGAAACTTCCTACAAAGCCGAAGTTCGACAGCTATTCAGGGCCGAATCATGTTGTCCCTTTCTAATGTATGGAACTATCCCCTTCGGGTATTTAGGGTTGTCAAAATTCATGTAATTATCTTATCTGTGGTTGTGCACGCAAAGGGACGTTAAGTTGTGCCAACCCTAATAATTGCTCAGTGTAATGCCGAGCCGAACGGAACGGAACGAACGGAACCGAGAAAGCTCGAACGCTTTAGTTTCTTCCCCCTGTAGTTACAGTAGGTAGGTACTACACTGTACAATCAACCATGGTCACATGAGTGACACGTTTTTTTTTATATACTACGTCGGTGTCAAACAAGCATACGGCCCGCCTGACGGTAGGCAGTCTCCGTAGCCTATGGACGCCTGCAACTCCAGATGAGTCACATGCGCGTTGCGGACCCTAACACTCCGCACCCTCGTTGAACTCTGGTAACCTTACTCACCGATAGGAACACACCACTATGAGTAGGGTCTAGTGTTATTTGTCTGCAGTTTTCTGTAAGGTACTCTGGGAGGTACTTCCCTAGTAGTGCTCTGCTCTAAATCTGGATTGGCTGTGCTGTGCCCTACGACACAAAGCGATATGACATTTACAATGCCCATACCTCTCATTTGGACGTAGCTTAAGGTCATACCCGGATCCAAAGACGTTTGTGAAGGATTTAATGTGATAGGTATTTTGGAAGACAATTTGATTTATTTTATTTTACGCAGCAGGTAAAGTAGAAACTTATATAGTGGTAAACAATGTGATTTATTTACCAGAATTCAATGGGTATGTATATGTAGCTGGTGACATAAAATGGTGACACGTTCCTATAAACTTGTGAGTTTACTTTTATTTTCGTGGTATCTTGCTTTTTATACACACTAACATATAGAAGAATAATACCTATATAATTAGAAGAATTAATTAAGTATACTTATCAATAAAAGTGTTGTTATAAACGATACTTAAGAGTTTTTAATGGGGTAAAATAATCGATGAATGTCAGGCACAAAATAAAATAAAAGTGTATTAAAGTAGGTACGGTCACGTCTGAAAATATCGATACGGAGCAAGTGCCAAAAAATATGTATTTATGACCCTAATAAATGCGCCATAAAGTCGTGTTTACATATTATTGGCACTTCGATCGTGTCGTTGTTTTCAGACGTGACTGTTATTCGATTCAGAATAGGTTCACGCTTATTCAAAATAAAAAAGTAAATTTTTTTTAAATATTGGGTGTACTTTGTTATGGAGAAGCGATCGTCCATTTTCCTTTTAATACAGGTTGGCCTAAAAATACGTTAATATTTTTTTATGCGTAAAAAAGTTGTGTATCAATGTCAAAGAAGAATATTTTGATGATAATATTAGGTATTATCTTTCTCGTTTTTTAATAACATTTTGTAAAAGTCGTGTAAAAAGATAAATATTCTTAAAAATGTATGTATATTTTGCTATCCTGTAAGTGCTTCGAAAGCTACCGTCGGAACTACTATTGTCGGAACTCGGAAGTAACCAATATCCATACAATGTAACGCCAATGCACTGACCATGATTCCCAAGAATGGTCAAGGATAATGAGCCAGTTGTTGTCCTATCCGTTTTATAGCGTGATAATTGTGTACACGCCATAAACTCGGAAAAGGCCGCATTGTGGAAACACCTTAATGTCCCGGAAAACATACTTGTGACTTAAGTAATGGCACACAAATAGATGGCTGTGCTAATGATATGAATAAACTACTATTAAAATTTAAAATTATGTTGGAAACTTAAGAGGAAAGAATAGCATTTCAACTAAATCTTAACAATCACTTTGATTTTCATGTCAATCGCTTTGTCAGCATAATATATCCTAGGTTTACAGGTTTCTCTTAAAAACTTTTTATTTGTTTTGCAAATTTTGAAAAAAAAGGAAATCTATAAAGTTTTCATTGTAACACACAACATACAAAAAAATCATGGATAATGGAAAATATTTACTTAAATGGATTTTTTTTTCTCTTTTTGTATAGACCACATGGTATACTTTCCTCTTAAAGGATGAACTTACCTGTAGCCCGATTCAGAGGTTATGGTTTTAGAGCTGGTTTTGATACGAATATTGAAGTATTACAAAATCCTAAAAATATCTACAGAATACAGAACAAAAGGTTAGACATACAATTAGGTACTTCTTCTTACATCAGCTATCCATTTTATTCTTTGGTCTGATTTCCAAATCCGTGATGGAAATCTATAAAAGTTTAGAATTACTTTTTCGTCCAGTATTATTGCAGTTGCACAACAGCTTTGGTGACCCAATTATATCGTAAATAAGCACAAAACATGAACAAAATAACTTATGATATTTGACAGAAAAACCGCAGGAAACTTCACCACTTTTGGCCACATCAAGCGCTGCGATTTTTTCGTTTTTCTTACAAGAAATCTGCACCCCGCCGATAAATGTTTAATATGGGATATGGGGGAATCAACTTTTTCTTGTCACTCGTGGCTATGGTTACGTTATGATCACATGGATCATTCTTAAAACCCTGATTTATGAATATTTTAAATAACCACACATTCATTTTTATAGTAGTTAACAGACGTTTCCAAATGAGTATTTTACTTAGCATATTAGTAGAAGGTAGTATAACATTTCTTCCAAAATTATGCTACTATTGTCGCTTGGTTGACGGGACAGAATAAATAAAAAAGTTGATCCACCTAAATAAGTATTTTTGAATATTTCTAAAACCTCACTGAACACTATCGTTATTTTGTAACATCATTACTAAATTTTTCCTAACTTTAGCACATCGTATCTAACACACACCCGCACCTACCCTACACCACGCACCGCACACTCGATCTTAAATTCTCCTAATTTATATATCTTCTCCCTCATCCACTGCCACATGACGTACGCAATATAAATATAATATAAAGCCAGTTACAGGCCCCCGAAACAAGACACCAGGAGAAAGCTGCATGCTCCGCTGCGCGCCGGCGCTTACACCCTCCGACATTTGATCGTTTCATATCGTTTAGATACTTATTGAAGGAATAATGTTGTGGGGTCATAATTAACGTGCTGGTTGAGTAATAGTAAGTGGTATGACGGAGGTTTGATACCTAGTCGGGTTAATATGGTAACAGTACCTATGTAGGTACTTACTACACCTTTCTCCGAAAGCGACAGTACTCCAGCATATCATTAACTTTTCCTGACATACATGTATTGTATCTACTCGTATATAATGTACCTAATTAGCCAGTTGGCGGCTTATTCAGGTTTTAATATATACTCTACCGATACCTATTGATTTCATATAAATCAATATTCATCAACAATCTACAAGTAACAGCGAGATACACTGAGATTAATATCAAAACCATGTCATATCATATTTTTAAATCACAATGCACTAAGAGGTTTTGTTTCCAAGCGAGTATTGAGTATCTGAATATTTAAATACAATGCGACCCTTGCTGTGTGATATTGATCTGAATGTCATTAAAATAAGCAATCATATTTTTTAACGAGCATTTTTTGGGATCAATACAAATAAGTTATTTTTGGAACATGTGAAGTAACCCACAACGATGAGAAACACAAGCGTCAGAAAAATACTTCCTTGTACCATGTACAGTCAGCGTCAAATAGTTTGTAGCAGTCAAAGTGGCCAAATAGTTCGGTACACCATATTAAATATATGGTGTACCGAACTATTTGGCTAGTTTGGTTGCTACAAAGTATTTGACGTTGACTGTACAGTAGGATCACTAACATAAGTATCTACTTTTCTATACAACCAATATGACTACTTGGTTACTTAAGTTGGAGATCGACCGCACCATTAGATAAGTGCACTTTGTTTTATAGTACATTTCAGTACATGATGGATGATAATAAAGTACAGAACGCACTTATGACACAAGTTACCCGTGCCACATTTAAATAAGTATGCCTTTTTGGTAGCAAGTGGAGCCCTCCAAAAAGCTGCAATCCGACACCAGCGCGGTAATGGTGGATGCTTGTTGTAACGCGAGCCGAGCCGCGCGGCGTAACTGCATGTGTCTTACTATTGGGTAGTCGCAATTGGTGACAGAAAGGTCGTATGAGTCATTATATTTTGGTTGAGTTAGGCTGTTTTATCTTAGCGCTGGAGAAAAGCCGTTATTGTATGCTACGATACGAGTAGAACCACTATGGCGGCAATATTAAGAGTCACAATAATCAGCCGCCAAAAAGCCGCCCTCATACTTACCTCAATCGAAGTTACGCTCTCATTAACATGAAATTTGGTTTGGCATGAGCATATAACTAACATAATATATGTATCATGCTTTAAGATGATATCATTTCAACAAACAAATTCATAATCCAAGAACTGGTTTCCATGAATGTTTGAGATTTTATCTTAAGGATTAATAAAGATACCTATTCCATTTGATCTTTATACCTACTAACCAAATAAATTACGAGTAAGAAAATAAAAACTTTAAAGACACTTAAAGATTAAATGACAATAGTAAGAATAAAACTAATGCATATACATAAAATAAACATACAAATACTTACGTAAAAGGATAACACCTGTAATGGTTTTGTTTTTTCATGCATTTTCTTATTGAAAACAACATTTGGTGGACTGGAACTGAAGGTCAAGACTAGATGCCTAATAATGCAAGTTAAAGATCGTGTCATTCACGAAGTCGCGTGCCTTCACTTATATTGTAATGTTATTAAAGGTTAGATCTGACAAATCTGTGCGTCATCTTGGATGCCACGAACTATATACGTTTAGACTATTTTGAGACGACAGTTCTTTTTTTGTAAGTTAAAGTTATTAAAATGAACATTTGATATTGTGACAAACGATGCTTGCACAAGAACAATGTAAATAAATAATAATTGGGGACTATTTTACACAGATCAACCTAGGCCCAAACTAAGCAAAGCTTATACAATACACATTTATTCAGCAAATACAATACAGATTATAACAGTAGAAATTAAAAAAATAAATAAATAAGTAAATATCTGGCAAAACGTCTGTCAGTCGGAGTATGGAAGGGCGGCACCATCATCGAAACCAAATAATTTCGCTGCTGGCTTCCATTTGTGGCGGGTGCCTCGAATGCACATGCTGGTCGCTCTAATTATTGAAGTTATTATACAAGCTCTTAGCCAGCCCAAAACGCGAGACAAGGATCTGTCCCAGCGAGATGCAAGTGCTTCCCCGAGGTGATTAACAAAGGTAGCTATTGTGGTGCAAAAACTCCATCCAAGCTTATACAATGGGTACTTAGGGACGATATACATAGATACTTAATAGATAAATACATACTTAGGGCCATCAAAACATCCATAATTCAGGAACAAAAATTTTAGTATTTGTGATATAAGCACACACCGGATTACCGGAATTCGAACCCCGGACATATAAAATGTTAATGCAAATCATGGTGATCTGGGTGACTGATGGGCACTGCATTTGTTCATACCCGACGATCATGCACAAAGGGCTGGTGGTAGCGTGATAGCCGATAAAAGTTATCCTCTGATACGTCTCGTCGTCGTTTGTCTCTACAAACAGCAGCTATTTGGGCTATTTGTAGTTTCTAGTGACTGCCTGGGAAGCTAAACGTCCAGAGTTTGAATCCCGGCAAGGAAATTTATTCGTGTTTATCATGAATATTTTGTCGGAGCCAAGAGATAGTAGTCCGTTTAATCTAACTTTTCACCAATTAGAGTGAAAAGAAGTGAGCAAGTGTCATTATAAACGTGATATTTTTATAATAAATTCACATTAATGATGAAATTGCTACATTTTGTCATTGCAAATCCCATGCGAGGTAACATAGTACAGTCAGCATCAAAAGTAGCGGATCAAACAAGGTGTCAAAAGTATAGTTAAAGTATACATACCATATAATACCTATAAAATTGGGACTATACAATTGTAATGTCATGGTGATCTGATCTGAGTAACCTCAACTCTCAAATACTCTCTGTACTCAACGAGGGGGGTGGGGGTTTATGGTCGGCAACGCGCATGTAACTCCTCTGGAGTTGCAGGCGTACATAGGCTACGGAGACTGCTTAGCATCAGGCGGGCCGTATGCTTGTTTGCCACCGACGTAGTATTAAAAAAAAAGTAACCGACCACTGCATTTCTTCTTATCAATCATGCACAAAGGGTAGGTGGTAGCGTGATAGCCGATTAAAGTTATCAGAGACAAACAGGAACTTATTGGGCAAACAAACTGTAGTCTATAGTATAGACCCTGATTGCGAAGCTCTAGGTCCAGGGTTCTAATCCCGGTAAGGGCATTTATTTGTGTGTTTATCATAAATATATCTTCCAGACTTACGGATATGTTCCTCATATATGTATGTGTAAGGTATATATCTATTTAATTACGTACATCGTCCCTTAGTACTTTGCTTAGGTTGTTAGGTTTTGTGTAAGATTGTCCCCATATAAGCCTATAAAATTAGAACTATTTTTTTTTATGAAAATCGTGGTGATCTGAGTGACTGACCACTGCATTTCTTCTCGTCGATCATGCATAAAGGGCGGGTGGTAGCGTGATAGCCGATTAAAGTTATCAAAGACAAACAACAGATAATTGGGCAAACAAACGTCAGCCGTCTTCAATACTCCTGCCAACAACGCTAATTACTTGAGTTCTATAATCGTAAACAAATAATAAAGACACAAGCGGAAGGCGGGAAGCGATAGCGTTTTGGGTTTCGTTGAAATCTTCGCATAACAAAAGATTGATGACCAAATATGCCTCTGATACACCTAAGTATCATTGTAACTTAAACTGTCGATAATTAGTTATATTAAACCATCGTTTCTGTTGTGTTTATTTCCCCTTGGAATTTGAGATGTTCAGTTCAGTTCAAATCAAATATACTTTATTCATGTAGGCCTAGCAACAAGCACTTATGAATTCATAATAAGCGGCTCAATATTGCGGCTTATAAATACAGATGTCCGTCCGTCACATTTGTGACGCAAATTTTTCTGGCGTTCATATCTGTCAAAGTATGGCGGGAATCGGGCACAGACTTGTCTGCGGACAGATCTCCAAATTCCAAATTCCTGCGGAGAGATCTGTATATATATGCCTAACTAAATAGAATATTAATCCGCTAGTGTCTTTTGACTTACACCATCCTGTAGCCCGGGAACAAAGTACGCGCACTCTTTAATGATGTGCCTAATTGCCTCGGATCTGCATGCCAGTCTAGCTGCTTAGCAAATATACTGGCGTGTTATGTTTCTATTATACTGTGTATACTACAGTAACCTCTGTTTAGGAGTGATAAGATAAAAAAATACCGAGTTTCTTGCCGGTCCCATATTGGGACCCTCCTACAATTTAGGAGGGATTTAAATGTCGGATCAGAGGTATAGGGTTGGAGCCGGCGTAGCTTTATTTGACGTTCATAAGCGCATTGTAATATGCCTATTACAATATTTAGATTTTTTTACAGAAATGGGTCATAACTTGGACAATCATAGGTAGATTAAGACTACAATAGAGCAAAAGTTAATCCTACGCACATTTAAAACCGTTTCTTCCGTTACTTCATTCTTATCGAACTCATTCATGATGACTGTGTCAAAAAAATTGCAATTTTAACTTTAGTTCCGGCAACAAATCACAAATTAGCGTCCATGGGAACACGCATCACACCCAGCGAAAGATGACTTTAAAATTCTACTTTTGAAAAGTCTACTCAAAGCGTCCTGCAATAAGACTGAAAGTGGATTAAAGTGCTTTGGCAACTTAAGACCTTTCAAGTTTGTTTTGTATGGCGTTAACACCAAAAAACATGACAAAAGGATGTCCGAGAGTACAAAGAGTTTAAAGGATTGCATTAGCACGTGGAAAGATAACGCAGGTAGGTAACATCACAAACTTCCATAAACAACTCACTGCGGCGCCACGGTCTACGAAAATTTGAGAATTTAGTATGTAAATACGTTAGTACCTGATTCATCCGCTGTGTCCAAGAAAGTTGGTGATGTGGTAAGTCGACAGCACAGGATAAGGTCACGTAAGTGCATTTCAATTCGTGCCAGCGAACGTCTTTGTGGATAAGATGGAGCTGAAAGTGACGTGAGAATTTGCGAGATTTTTTTATATTTGGAATTAGGTGTGGTAGGAAACACGTGGAAGTGGGTAATTGAAGAGGTAAAGCATGTTTACGTCGCTGTAGGTACTGATATTGATGTATTTGTCGTCACGGATCGGGTAAAGCCTCGACATTTTGTAATGGCCAATGGCCATATAAATATTACGACAGCACAAAAGTTTAGGTGTATGCAAGTTCATGACACGTATATGTACCTTCAATAAGTAAATGTGTTATTAGTAGATACATACGTTATTATTTTTAAACAATATCTTTCAGTGGATATTAAGAAGAAAGAAGCAGAGTAGTAGCACTAAATAGAGGCAGTGAATTGATGTGAAAATAATAGATAACTGTATAATCCATGGTCTATACTATAATATACCACGGTTTGCTGAGTTTACTGGATGAGATGGTAAATAACATGGCAGTACTACTAAAAAAATAAGAAGAAGATAAATGAGAACTAAAATGGAATTTTGTTAGTCAATCTATTAAATCGTGATATTGAAAAATACTGCATAATTTATCACCATGGCAAAACAAACACTTGTATGGAATCCTCATATTATTTGTCTTGCTCCGAGCAAAATAAACTATGTTCGTTGAGACGAATGGTAAAGTGGGGTAAGCCCCACGAAGCCTCTACATAGTACAATCTAGGATCAAACAATAATAAACAATATTGATACATTTGTCATATAGGAAATATAAGAAAAAAACAGCATCTAAATAATCGTACCAACACAAGTAACCTTACCACGAGCTTGACAACTGACACTGACATATTCGCTAGCGTGTGCGTAACTTACTTTATCTCGCTCGTACTGGTATATTTATGCGAGCGAGATGTACAGAAAGAAGTTACGCAGATGTTAGCGAATTATGTCCGTGTCAAAGTCGTGGTAGCAAAACGCTCTGCCCGCGTAGCCAACGTGCCAATCGTTAACGCTCCGTATCGAAACGCAACTGTCACTGTCACACTAATATGGAAGAGTGGATAAGATACGCTATGGAGAGTTAACAATTGTCATGTTGGCTACGCGGCCTGAAAATAAAATGGTCATTCCTGTACTAACTCAGTTCCGTAACTGTCACCCGAGGCTTTGATGCAATTTTCCCATTCAATGTATGAAATAACAAATATGTAGTCTAATAAAACTATTCATTAAAGAGTAGAGCAATAGTAACAGCGGAGCCGGGAAAACCTGGATGCTAAGCGCCAGCTCCGTAAGACGTAGGGAGTGCTCGCGGTACTGGTTTCCTATACAAATACAGTAACCAGAACCGGGAATTCCCGGTTCCCGCCACACAAACTCAGTACCGGGAAATTTCCCTAGTAAGACGCGACCGAAGCCCTCGTATACCTATACCTACAACCCAGCTGGCCAGCTTCATTGCGCACCTTATAATCGCATTTTCAAAACCAAGTTTGGCTTCGCAAGTAATACTTATTAGAGCATTTCATGTTTCCGATTAGAAACAGTTAGAGGAGTCGTCGTCGTCGGACGCGGCGAGGAGGACTATATATATAAACTGCTGTATAAACATTATTTTACAAAAAAATACGATCTGAACAGAGCACCAATAAACATTTAAAAAATACCAACTAATTGTCTGAAATGATGTATGGGAATTTCAGTAATTTGTAAGGGAATTTCAGATGCAAGTCGGCATGGGTTACAGTTAAAGGAATGACGTGAATTTTTTTCAGGGTATTTTGGAGTACCTAGTATCTATTGATTTAGAGGGTATCCGTACTAAATAAGGAACATCCTTAAGGTAAATAGCCTCATTTCTTTAGTCTGTTTTATTTCAGATTAGGAAATGTATAACCTCAAAGTAGTGGTAAAAAAGTCCTCCAAAATCAAATCTGATTACCTATTATGCACTGAATAATAGTATCGTTTACATATTATTAAACCGTAATATTAGATATAGGTATCATAGGCATTTCGGAAGAAAAAGTTAATTACCACTTTTAGTTAATTACACTAAAAGGTAATTACAAAATTTTAATCTTAAAAAAGACAGGGTATAGTCTAGAGATGCCACGAATATTTGGCAACTATTCGGTATTCGGCCTATTCGGTCACTTTGCCGAATATTCAAGCATACAGCCGAAAACTATAAATATCTGTTGAAACTACCTAAAAAGAAAAATTACACAATAAAAATGGGTAAGTAATAGAACGTATACAAACCTATACTATATCACTCTGAATGTATAAATTCAATTTGTATAATTTTGATCGGAATAACATTCAATTGCAATAACATGCAATATGTATAACAACGAATTCTATAATTGTAAATTGTATAATAAACACTACATATATCATTGTTTACGATAACATTAGAAAGGTATAACGTTGAAATAATATAACATACAAAACAAATATCATACATTAAAAATAAGCGCCTACTATTTGTTAGGTGCAATAACTGCATGTATTTTTGCAAAATATAATGTACTTTTCACGTCAGCAGCTCGAACAAGGGTAATTTGCTGCTTAAAAAGAGTGAGCAAAATCGCATTTTGCTCACCGAGTGAGACAAAATAACATTCAAGTGACCTTTAGATTCGAATGTCATTTCAACGTGCGGGGCCTAATACAAGTTCGAAATATTTGGATTCTATTTTCTTTATCCCTTTCACGTCATTAGCAAAAAGAAAGAGACAAAAAAGTGCATACGTAATTCAACGGTATATTGACGATTTATAATAGACCCCCGAAATAAGTCAGACCGCATCGTTCCAAAACACCCTACGAGTCTTCATTCGTAATAATTAATTAATGAAATAAAAGTTTAAAATTTCATTAAAACACCATATTTTACGTATTTTATTATAAAATCAAAACAATGAACTTATACAAATTTACGCAATTGTTACGCAGTAAATAATTCTATTTAACTACTTTTAACGATCTCTACTATAATTGACAAATAGTAGTATCCGCAATTCGGACCGGATCTTACAAAGTTTTTTTTTTACAAAAAAAAAAGTTGTCGATTGAACTGTCAATTGATGTTCGTTAATTTATTATTTTCGTATTATTTTATTGAAATTTCTTTCGTTTTGTTTTATTGCGGTAATTATAGTTAATTGTTAGAATACCTTCAGAAAACGTGAGTGAAATAGTGATCCGTCCGTCTGGATTACATTTTTTCAGGTTGTATTTTTTGATGGCTGACTGACGTGAAAAATTTTGTGTACTACACGAGATCAAAGTTATTTACATCTCGTGCGCTTTTGAGTCCCTTACTTCGCTCAAGATTCTATAATAGATTCACTCGCTACGCTCGTGAATCTATTATAGAATCTTTCGCTTACACGGGACTCAAAACAAGCACTCAAAGAAATATCAAACTTTGCTCTCTTGTTGTACAAATAACTATTTCATTGCATAATCGATTGTTTTTTTTTTCCTCACTACCGAAATTACATTATTTAAATATATTTTTGTGTGTTAGTTAATGAACAGATACAGTTTTTAAATTATTATGAAATGAGCAATGTATTTGAAACATCTATACTATGTGAATTTATATTTCAACGTAGTTTGCTCCGTATTTATCTATTACAGATTGCAGCTTTTTTCTGTGGTAATTCTGGTGCTAATTTCTTTATCTAGAGGGTCACAGTTCTAACCTAACCTAACCCACTTTTCTGTTAACAGTTTCTTTTTCCGAAGCCTCAGAGTTCTAACCTAACCTGCTACCTATTCTGGAAACAATTTATTTATCTAGGGGGTCACAATTCTAACCTAACCTAACCCACTTTTAGCAGTTTTTTTTCTAGTAGTGTGTTCTATGAGGTTTGAAATTCTAGGTCATCCTACTAATTTTACTACTTAATTATATAAGATGATATTTATATTTTAATATGTATATATTATGACAGTTATATGAAATGAGCTTAACTTATATGTATATTATACCAAACAGCCATATGTATGTCGTATGTTATATTATTTTTATGTTATACTAATTGAAAGTATACGTTTACTTTATTATACATAAGATTAGTATACATTTTTAACGTTTGTAAACTGAAATTATTCCAAAAGTGCGTATATATTATAGGACGCACCCAATAAAAATACCTACCCAAAAACTAGGCTGACTGTCAAGCCATTTCCGTCAGTAGAAAAAGCGTCAAATTTAAAAAATGGAGACGCGAAGCGTATCATCGCATAGAAAATTTCATATTCGCGCTTTTTTTCTACTGACAAACTTGTTTTTACATATATAGTCGGTGTATTATGTATTTAGTAATAGAGAAAAACCACTTGATTTAAATATAAGTGTGTTTAATTTTTCGTGGATGACAAACAGGCAAATTATAAAAGCGTTGCTATAGTAAACAACCAGTAAAACGTATAAGTCTATGACGCATGTAGTTTACATATGTTCTAACAGCACCCCTTAAACTATATGTTCATAGTACACATCAAATACAAATTACTATTATCTACTAAGCACTAAGCATATAAAAATCTCTAACGAAACGCTGGAACCTTTCAATACATAAAGGCTTTGTTAAAGCATCGGCCAGCATGTCGCCAGTACACATATACTTTATTACCAGCACACCATTTTCAACTATCTCGCGAATAAAATGATGTCTAACATCAATATGCTTAGTCCTTGCATGAAACATGTGGTTCTCAGACAATTTAATTGCAGATTGATTGTCATTGTAAACCACCACTTTGACATCTAACTTCAAACATTCCGACATGAATGCCCTAATAAACAATGCCTCTTTGCACGCATCAGATAATGCCATATATTCACTTTCCGTACTGCTAAGGGCAATTGTACGTTGTTTACGACTCTCCCAAGAAACTAAAGAATTGCCTAACTTAAATACATAACCAGTGTAAGATCGACGATCGACTACACAAGCCGCCCAGTCTGCGTCCGCTGACCCTGTCACATTCAACCCACTCTTCTCATACTTGATGCTGTAGTTCATCGTACCCTTCAAGTACCGAAGCACGCGCTTCGCGGCTTTCCAATGAGCTTCCGAGTAGCAATCGTTAAACTGACTTAACATACTTACAGCATGCGCGATGTCAGGACGCGTACAGACCGCGATATACATAAGGCAACCGATCAAGTTTCTGTACTCGTAGTCTCCAGTCTTCTCAGCTTTCTCAAGTTTCAAACCAACTTCCATCGGTGTTTTGGCAGGTTTACAGTCAGTCATCTTAAACCTTTCCAATACTTTGCTCATATAACCAGACTGATCCAGAATGATTTTTCCATCTTTCCGGCTGACGTGTATTCCCAATACACATTTCGCAGGCCCAAGATCCTTCATAACAAACTGTTTCATCATCTCCTCTTTTACCGCCTTTTTCTCAGTTTGATTATTGCTGAATATCAAAATGTCATCAACATAAAGGCCGAGAATGACAATTCTATTGTTATTCGATCTAACATAGACACACGGCTCGGACGCCAGTCTCTTGAACTTCAACTTTTTCACAAGAACGTCGTTTATCTTCTCATTCCATGATCTACTAGCCTGTTTTAACCCATAGACAGCTTTCAGCAAGCGAAATACTTTCCCTTTGCCGCTCTCTACTCCAAAGCCTTCAGGAATTTCCATATAAACCTCTTCTTTCAAGTCACCGTTTAGAAAAGCTGTCTTGACGTCCATATGATCAACTTCCATATCATATTCCGCCGCCAGTGCCAAGAGTAGTCTTATTGTGGAGTATCTCACGACGGGTGAGAAAGTTTCGAAGTAATCTACTCCATACTTTTGTGTGAATCCCTTCGCAACCAACCGAGCCTTGTATTGCAGGAGCTCTCCATTCATGCCTCTCTTTTTCTTAAATATCCACTTGCACTTGACAGGTTTCTTCCCCTTCGGCAAGTCCACAAGTTCCAGACATTTGTTATCTAAGAAAGACTGATACTCATCTTGCATCGCTCCCTTCCACTGCACAGACTCAGGACCGTCGAGTGCCTCGCGCACGGTAGTGGGGGTTTCCGCGCCACAACTCGAGCTGGTGGTGAATACCGAACAAAATGCCTCCTCGAAATCGCTCCGTCCTCTCGATTCCTCCGAATCCCAAGAAGACAACCCAGGAGCGTACTCTTCATCTGAAGTACTGGTTTCATCGTTTTCGGTATCATCAGCGTCCTGGTTCTCACTCGCAGGCTCCGACTCTTCCGCGACGTCAACGCATTCCGCCGTCTGCACTCCTACATTTTCAGATTCATTAGTAATGACCATGTACGGAGTCGGCTCGTTGACCACAGGTTGCTCAACCGGGTCCTTGTAGAATTTGTCCTCTACAAACACAACGTTACGCGAGAATATACATTTCGTAGGATGAGTGGGATCTACGAGCCGATATCCTTTCGTATTCTCGCAGTAACCAACAAAAATGTACGATCTACATTTCGGATCCAGTTTCTTACGATCCTCTACGACAGAGTAAGCAACACAACCAAAAATTCGTAAATGGTTCAGATTTACCTTAGATCCCGACCACTTCTCCTCTGGAGTTGCGCCCAACACGGCCTTGGTTGGCGATCTGTTCTTCACATAAATCGCGGTATTCATTGCTTCTGCCCAGTATTTCTGATTCAAGCCAGCTCCCTGCAACATACACCTCGCAGCCTCAACAATCGTGCGATTCGCCCTTTCGACGACCGAGTTTTGTTCTGGGCAATGAGGAACTGTCAGCTGGTGTCTGATGCCATGCTGCTTCAGAAATTCATCAAACTTTTTATTTACGAACTCGCCTCCCCGGTCACTACGCAGAATCTTTATAGTTTTGTTTGTTTGATTCTCGACTAGGGTTTTGAATTCTTTAAACTTACCAAAAACTTCGTCTTTCGTTTTAATAAAATAACTAAACGTTTTACGCGAAAAATCATCTATAAAAAGTAGCATATATCTCGAACCACCGTACGATGTTTGCGGCATAGGCCCGCAAACGTCAGTATGTATGAGCCCTAAGACTTCAGTCGCTCTCGTAAACGATTTCTTTGGAAACGGTAACTTAGGCGTTTTCCCTTCTATGCAAGAAATACATTGTTTAAACTCGGAGTTATTAAAGTCAATGCCGTTGGCCATACCTGATTTCAGTAGGTTCATGCTTCTTGAATTCAGATGACATAGACGACGATGCCACACATCTTGAGAGATAACACTACGTCCAGTCCCCACGTTCGCCGCGACATGTTCAGCGGACACAGACTCAGACGATCTCGGTTTACTATTACGCGTGTTCGAGACGGTTTGTAATTTGTAAAGACCCTTCTCACATTTTGCAATAGCATATAAAACATTTCCAAAATAAATATTACAAACATCAGAAACAAATACGATTTTAAAACCTTTTGACGTCAAAGCGCTGACAGATAGCAAATTACATGACAAGTTCGGAATATTAACTACGTTACAAAGAGTTTTTATACCGTCTTTAACATGCAGTTCGGTACTGCCACGACCCGCACTACAAAGCCTTTCGCCGTTCGCCACGGTGACTTCCAAGCTCGTGTCTGGAACGAAGTCGTCAAGGATGTCCCTCCGGTTGCAGAAATGGCTCGATGCACCCGAATCGACGTACCAGAAATCCTTCTGCACATCTACCGACAGTGCGCTCAGCATTTGTGCCATTTCTTTGGCAACGGGTCCCTTCACCTTCCTGTTCTCTGGACAATTCTTGGAAATGTGGCCCAGCCTTTTGCAGCAGAAACATTTGACCGGCTTTTCGTCACGTCGCTTCGCCACCATCACGGAACCACTACTCGTGTCCGTTCCGTTAGCCCGGCGCTGATGTTCCTGTAATAACTTTTGCTTTACCAGCTCGCTCGACACTTTGACACTGCAGTTTTCTAGCGCCATTATCAGTGGGTCATAGTCAGATGTGAGTCCACTTAACATTATCACAGCTAGAAACTCGTCGTTCAGCGGAGCTTCGATGTCGGTTAATTGTTGTGCGACATCACATATCTTCGTAAGATACGATTCCATATCGGGATACTCCTGGAGCTTCATCCCAAACAACTGCCGCATTAAGCCCAGTCTTCGGCAAAGACCCCTGTCTTCATATGCAGTCTGAAGACTTACCCACGCCTCCCGTGCGGTAGTTGCGTTACGCACGTGCGTGATGGCCACAGGGTTTATGCTCAGACAAATGCGAGCCAGTGCTTTCTGTTGCTTCTTTTTATCGTCGCAAATAGGTTTCACACCATCATTGCTCTCGACGCACTCCCACAAATCTTCATGGATCAGGATCATCTTTACCATGAATTTCCATGATCCGTAGTTCCCCATGCCATTTAATTTTTCAATAGCTGGAACAATAGCCGCCCCCGAACTGGACGTCGCCATTTCGATTTTGGAATTTCGTGCGCAGAATTTTCACGACATAAAGAATAACGCACACAGCACTCCGCAGACGCTCACTTCACATTAAGCGACTGTTACCATAAGCTCTGCTACCATAATAGAGAAAAACCACTTGATTTAAATATAAGTGTGTTTAATTTTTCGTGGATGACAAACAGGCAAATTATAAAAGCGTTGCTATAGTAAACAACCAGTAAAACGTATAAGTCTATGACGCATGTAGTTTACATATGTTCTAACATTTAGAACCTATTCTTGGAAAGTTATTAAATACGAAGATCCTTTTTGAGCATTTGTTGATAACAAAATATTTTATTTTTATCATGGGTCTTATTAGATTGACTCTAACTACATTAATTAATACTGTTCAACAAAATATATATATCTTATCAAACGTTGTGCTTAGTTGGCGAACGGGTTTCATAAGCATTGTGACTCAAAATGTTCGCATGTCATGCTGAATACTCGGTCGCCGAATATTCAGCGCTTCGGCCGAGAGAGGGACCGAATATTCAGTATTCGGCCAAAAGCGCTATTCGGGGCATACTCTTTCTATATCTGCTATAGTCTCGCCATTATAATCGATGTATTTTCGATCACGCGCGCACGAGTTAGAATTTTATTAGGTACTTATTACCACGAGTGCGGTCGAGTCGAGAGAGTCGCTGCCCCACTGGCTTTATTTGCCGTCTGTGTAAACAGCTGCTGGCGTCTCGTACCTTTGATATCACTTCGGAATAATAAAATACAGTTTTATCAAATATTTTAAATGGCTTCCAAGAGTCTGATGGAGAACGAATGTATTTGATACAGCCAATAACAAGTTTAACATATTTAAAACGACAATAAATTGTTTTAACCCTTAACCTATTATAAGCCAGAAGATCATCTAGGTATTATTACTCTAAACTTTCAATATTTAGTAATTTTATTTCTGTTAACCCAGGATTAAATTGTACGGGTAACTCCGGACTTAACCGGTTTACCCCGGGCCCTAAGTAGTACCAATATCAATGTAACTTTTTTTATTGTCTTAGTTTTGCTTTCAGTTATAAAAATAAAAATCTTAGAACAGCGCTACATATAACACCTAGAACAAAGTCATTCGAATTACGGACCAGAGTTTGGAACTTTGGACTATACATTTGTCGTCAACTACCGTATTGAGCACAAAAACAGACAAGCAGCTAAGGGTTAACAATTCAAACTAATATACATAAACCCAAATTCTAACTTCGATTCGTATTTACTTAAGCGACAAGTTGCGTCAAAACTGTGGCATAGGATTGGTCAACAGTATAGTACTTTAGCCACAAGAAAGCACGCTGAATAGAAAATTCAAGATTGTCTAAAGCTTATACTCGTATTCTGCGATAGTGGTCAACAGAGCTCACATAACTGCCCGCATAAGCTCGCATATTTTTTCCTCGTAAGGCTCACCCACCACCAGCATCCTTGGTTGGTACAATTAAAAAAATGTATTAAATTAAAATTAATATTAAAATTTCTTTATTAAAGACAACATATGGTCCATAAATGTGTTAGTTATGGCTTATCAGTTATGTTAGTAGCAACCGTAACCTAATAAAAAAATAAATAATTTATTAACAATAACGACTTTGTCCGCTGACCCATTGCCCACAACAGAGGACAATCTAGCTTATTAGCTATCATGTTTAGAATGCTGTTGCTACTCCCGCGAACTCTGTCAAGCAGTGAGGCCGTTTTCTTGCGCCACACGGCATCAAAACCGTCTGTGCGCGCCTCGGCGAACATGGACGATGCGCTGCAGAAACGCGGAAGTCTCAACAGCATCCTAAAAGCATTATTGTATTGAATGCGTAAGTCATTTTAGGCATTGTAAGCTCGCTGAGTATATCTAACCCTCAGACTGGACGTGTACAATGATGTACAGTAAGCCTTAAAGAGAGTGATTTTGACTTCATCTGTACACCGAGCAAATCTGCGGGATAGCATGTTCGCTCTAACTGACAATGCCCTGCGCTCCCTCTCCATATCTAAATCGTCATTTTTACAATGCCTCATGTATGTATCTATCTAAATCTAAATTTGGATGAATTTCGTTTGTTTGAGAAAGCACTGAAAGAAAAGAAATGCAACTTTATTTGGTTTATGATAGGTTCTAATTAGGACAACCACCTAACACACACCTACCTGCCTAACTTTTTAATAACTACGAAACGCATTGTACAGAACCTTCAAAAAACTAATTTAACTTTAGTTTATTTATTTTATTTTTATTGCACATAAGAAAACACAATGTACAAAAGGCGGACTTAATGCCATAAGGCATTCTCTACCAGTCAGCCTTCAGGCAAAGCATATAAGTTGTACTCGTAGGCGGTGCAAAAACATGTGGTATAGATGATACATTTAGGTACCTGTACGAACACAATACAATCATAAGAAATACACAGACATAAACATAAATAATAATATATTTATATACATAGCATTGATACAAATACATATACTTACATATACATACACACATTTCGACGACCGGTCTGGCCTAGTGGGTAGTGACCCTGCCTACGAAGCTGATGGTCCCGGGTTCAAATCCTGGTAAGGGCATATATTCGTGTTATGAGCATGGATATTTGTTCCTGAGTCATGGGTGTTTTCTATGTATTTAAGTATTTATAAATATTTATATATTATATATATCGTTGTCTAAGTACCCTCAACACAAGCCTTATTGAGCTTACTGTGGGACTTAGTCAATTTGTGTAATAATGTCCTATAACATTAAAAAAAAAAAAAAAAAAAAACAGTTTAAATTAAAGGAATAAAAATACTTTTCAACCGGTCCAACGTACGAAAGTTGCTCAACTTTTCAGTCGGTATAGTTAAGTCATGGTTAAGTCAACAGCACTAATGGCCGACTCGTTTGTCGGGCGTTTTCGGGTACCAACGGCTTTCGTACGCCGCATGTGCGCGCCTCGCACGGCAATCATGCGGGTCTTAAAGGTTCATTTCTAACATACACCGGCCGCGTAGCCAACGTTACAATCGTTCACGCTCCGTAGCGTATCGTAGCTATCTCTCTCTATCACTCTTCCATATTAGTGCGACTGTGATAATGTATGGAAAGGATTATGTGGAAAGATTACCCGGGTATGTCCTTAAACTACGTTCAAAAGACAGCTATTGGGCATTGTGGAATGTCATCTCGCTTTGTGTGGTAGAGCACAGCACAGCGGATATCATTCCAGATCTAGAGAACAGCCTGGAGAAGTACCTTGGAGGATATTTGCTGAGTTTCTTGGCTCCCCCCCCTCCCTCCCCCCCCATATAACCTAAGGTGTCATATGCATATGTCACGTGCATATAATCAGTCTATGTAGTTCACCTCTCTCTGCATCTGACTGTACATACATTTACTTTCAAACTCCCAAACGAAGAAGTTTAGTTGCATGTGTATTCAGAGTAGGTAGTTACTTGATGAACCGTCATAACATGAAGTATGTGCTGGCTAATGTGATGAACCTTCGGTCTGGCACGGCACCTTATTTGGAAGTGCTATATGTTATACACGCTTAATTTACCTTTACAATTAACGCCACAGACAAATACTACCATAATAATTTCGAAACAGTCATGCTTATCACGATCCTTTGGATTTTTGCGACGTTACTCACTTAGCAAGACAATTAACCCTTCAAACTGATAACTGGCGCTGTTACTACTCGTGTCGTCAAAATCCCGTTGAATTTAATTTTACTTTAGGAAGTCAATTTAAATTAGGATTTAACATCCATCTCAAGCATTTTTTTATTGGCAAGCACTTATGGCGACTAAAATAGCAAAATATCGGAATCCTCCAAGTCCGGTTATAAAAATAAACGTTACTACTTAATATCATAATACGGCAGGTATTCCCGTATTTGTCGTAAAAGCCGTTTTCCAACGCGGGTGGTCTCTATCACACCACTTAGCGCATCACACAAAAAATCACCACCAAAAATATGAAAATATCACACTCATGCACAGGTAGGTTAGTATGGACATGATTTGCTCAGTAAGTAGTTAGGTACTAGTTACAGATCGTGTCATTCACGAAGACGCGAGCGTGCGTGACTCGTAATGTCATGTTATTAGCACGAAAGTGGAGGACCCGCGTGAAATCACCTTTCCATACAAACGTAGTCCTCATTTTCCTCTCTGGATTAACATTATTGAAAATATTTTGACAAAATTTGTTGTATTTCAACCACAGCTTTGATTTTTTCGAATTTTGGATTATTATAGGAGTTAGAAGCATTTAAAATTTTGTATGAAATCTGTTTGTCGCGCCTATTTCTATAATAATACTGGCAAAAAATCAAACGTTGGGGCATAGCTAACAAATTATGTAAAAATATTTTCTATATTGTTAATATCCAGAGAGGAAAATGGGGACCACGTTTGTATGGAGAATCAGCCGTCCTCTTAAAGGTTAGATTTGACAAATCTGCGCGTCATCGTGGATGACACGAACTACCTCTAGTACAACTTTTATTGAAGGATACTCTTTTGGATGCCTTTCTCCAGGAAGAAGAGATGATCCCGATGACTATCATTTTTACCGTTGTACAGTCCCACTCCTGGGGGCCTAGCCAACTTCCCTTCATAATAGTGCGGGTTACGGACTTGGTTTAAGTAGGTAAGTTACGTAATAGTTATTTTTGAGTATTTCATTTAGTACATAATTATCTCTGGAAGGGTGAGAACATTAATTGTAAAAGTATGTGTTACGAGACGAATAAGTATGTAAGTCGCGTAGTCGAAATATCGACACAATGCGAATTATAAAGAAATTATTTTGTAGGTAACGTTCCGAGGTTTCGACTAAACTAGACGATCTTCAGCACCGAGGAGTTTTGGCCGAAGGGTTCCAGCGGTTCCGCGGCCAGCTCACTGACACTGCGTCATTACATCCATAATGTATTTCTTTTTATAATAAGGTATTTTTTATGGCTTGCCTGATACCTATAAACATTTTTCATTTCAATTCAATAAGGTATACATTCAGAACATATGTGAAATGAAGTAACTAACTTAATACCTATTATCTCCCATGCAAAACTGTTCTGCGAATTTCTATTAGGTAGATATTTAACCATTGACATGCGTAAACAAATCCAATTTTGTGGTACCTATTTACATTCCATTTAACATGCAAAAACTAGATTCAAAAGTAAAGGAACTAATATATTTCAAAAATTAAATAAGTTAAATTTTACAACGAAATGCTTGTTTTCAAAGATCCTCGTTCTTATTAGGATAATCCGTACAAGGAATATCCTCGCTAATGTCATCGCGCCGCCATGTTTGTTTTCCTAGGTCAGGTACGACGCGCGCGCACAGGTACATTCCCCTCTCCCCTACCCCTCGGTCTCCTCCCAAGATCTTGTTTCCTTTGCTTTTTCAGATAATGAAAATACAACTCTACGAGAACGAGTTACGTGTCCTCGAGAATGTACTATAAAGCAAGTCAAAGTGATTTTTCTGTGATTCAGTCCAGAATCGAATTAATTAAGACAATAGTCTATCTCTATTTAGATTTGAAGGATAGAATAGGATGTTTCCATTAAATCAGTAAATTAAATTCATATTCAAGCTATACATTTGAACAAATCTGTTTGTTTTGATCCTCCGTCAAAATAGCAGCTAGCAATAGAGGATCAAAACAAACAGGTCTTATAGTGTGTTAAGCAGCTTATGTTTATATTATTAATTATTTATGCAGTAGTTATTTTTCTCGAACTGACTTTTTTGCAATAAGTATACGTCGTCATATTCTGTGCGAATCATTCTTACACAAACTAAAAGTTAATAACTGTCTCAACATTTCCAAAAATTAAAATCAATTAGTTTCATCTGTTATTGTGTAAAATTAATGTAGCATACAATTTTTTTTCACAAATGGCTTTTACTCCTCGCTAGTTTTAGCAAGGTGAATTCTGCCAATGTCGAGGTGTAGACTTTTGACTTGTCAGAAGAGAATGTTCGGTTAAATTTTGATTTTCGTGGAGGCATGGGCTGGGAGCCTAAAACAAACGAATTCATGTTTATTTTTTTCTTGTTGAAAACTTTTCACCTCAAAAAAAAGACTAACTAGAATAAAAATGTATGAATTCTATTCTCTAAGTACCTACCTATCATCTTGCGTCTCGCTCCAATAAGACTGCGGGAGTAATCCCGCTAAACCCCCCAAATGCCCGAGGGACCTTAATGCCCGTGTATTGCGATTGTGGGAACGCTTAACAGGCGTAATACGAAATTAATTTGCGGCCGCGGGCAGCGGCGGGTTAAGTCTTGTTTTTAATTAATATGAGGCTTTGAATGTAATTTGTGGATTGTAAGTAGTTTTAAATAGACATTAAAACTTGTTATATAGTTGTATTGCAGAAAACCTAACTGTGAGTTAGTTTTAATAAATGAAGACAATAATTTACTGAAACTGTAAGAACGTAAAAAATGGACTTGCAAAAAGTATTTTTTCTTGTAAGAATGTTAATTTTGTAGGTATATCTTCAAAGCGCTGGTAATTAATTGCAATATTCCTCAACACAAGCCTTATTGAGCTTACTGTGGGACTTACTCAATTTGTGTAATAATGTCCTATAATATTTATTTTTTATTTAAGTATATCTTTTCACAAGAAAATCGAATTCAAGTAAGCCTTAACCATAATACATTTCAAAGAAAAAATACTACCCTATAACGTTTTTTTTTGTATTTTTTCTTGAAGCACAATTTTTAGGACATCTTTAAGATGGTAATGAGGCTTAAATTGAAGATTTTTAATAGTCTGGTCCATTAAAGACGTATCTCGTACTCGTACGTATTTAGCACTCTAGAAATACCTACAGGGTGACAATACTGACAATGGGAATCTCAGCCATTTTTTATCTATTCCCTATTAGAATATTCCAATCTGCTCCCGCGCTGATTGTTTTTCAAGTGCGCACGCGGCGCGGACAATGGGAGCGTGGGAGCCGGGAACCGTGAGCTGAGCACCCTTGGCTTGTATTCTGTAACCTACTTGTATGTATCGGGCGAACCAGAACAGTGTGATCTTTGTACTATATTCTTATGAAAGACTTTCGATAATATAGGCAGGTACCCGTAGGTACAGGCTGTTATTATTTTCATGATATTGCCAAATAATTGGTAGTAAAGGTGCGTCATAAATAAATGAAGGGAAACATGAAATCCGGGAATAATACGGTTTTCCTTTTCTTCCATCCAAGTGCTCAACCGACTGAAAGTTAGGCAAGACGGTAAAAATCGAGGTCTACGGACGCCCAACCACTGACTTGGAGACTTCTTTTTAATTGGTTGTTCCCAACCGAAATAGTGAAATCGATGTTTCTTACTTATTCGTTAATACGAGTATCTAAGATTTCAATGAAATATTTTTTCATGATTTCGGTGATTTTTCTAGACCGTAGGGCTAATATCTCGAAAGTTATTAGTAATAATATTGGGTTCCATGATAACACTAATACACAGTAGTTTGAGAAATAAGTCCCAGAACTTAAAAAAATATGGTGTAGTCCTTAGGTACGGATCTTAGGTCAATTTTACACTGGTTAGCTAGCAATGAACAATGGCGCGCCCGGTAGGGGGAACAACGGCCCTTAACGCTAAACCTTGAGTGGGAACCTTTAAATAGCGATACTGGACGGAGCTGTTGAGATCTATTGTTGTAGTTTATAGTGTCGTTGTTTTGGAGGACGCTTTTGGACAAGCATGTGCAATTGTGCATAGTCTAGATTATGTAATTTCTAGATTGTTATCAATCTTTATTCAGGGGCCGATTTTTTAGTTTCGAGCGCTCGTGGCTCCCTCCATGTATGTGACCGCGGCCGGCAAATGTCCTATTTTGTCGCTTTCCATAAATTTGCCGTTCTCCACACATTTATGAGTGACGAAATTGAGTGCTCGTAATTCAAAAATCGGTCCCCTGGGGACGGGTCACGGCTGTCAGAGATGTATGTAAGTATAACGTGAGCTTTATTTTGCTGGTCAATCATCAAAAGCATAACTACATACTCGTAATATGTGATGGACGAATCGACGCCCATCTAAGTGCTTTTGTTTAAATGCGATATAGGTAACATTTAAGGTGCCTTAGTTCAGAGAGCGAAGTTTTTGAAAGTCGGCTTTTAGGGCACACTTTAATTAGCCATCTTGAGGATTTTTTCTAGTGACGTCATCGATACGAGTCCTGTTTTTTTGACTTTCGTTCGATAGAATAAAAAACGCACATTCAAAATTTGTAACAATTTATGCACAAAAACCAAAAATTGCTTCTAAAAATGCAAAGTTTTATTTTTCATGGAACTCATCGAATGTTTTTTAAACTTACAACAAATTAAAATTCAAAAACATGATAGCCGTTGTCCCGAGCACGCACATTCATCTCGCTCACACGTATGCTCAGTGAGAGTGACAGAACACGAGCCTACGGGGCCGTAAGTAAGTACACCTTTTCTCTAGCTTGATTAATAAATGCCACAGAATAACTAATAGTACTTAAATGCATCTTCCTTCTTTTCTGGTTATAATGTGAAGACTACTTATGTATGACACAGTTATAAACATTGCTCGTATAGTTATTTTAGGCGTTTGCATGATACTATCATTATGAAAACATGGGAAAAAGCTTTCTTATTCTCTCACGAGTTATAATTAAAATTAAATTAAATTTTCTTTATTTCGGACAAACAATGTATCCATAGAGTGTTAGTACAACAAGAAAATATCTTAACCTAGTATTCGTATTTATAAATATAATTTAAATAAGATGAGCCAATTTACAATATATATATATATATATACCTACATAATATATCTATATAATATAAATAACGAAATTTCTCTACTATTATAACTTCATCACAATTTAGTAGGTAAGAAAGTAAATAACAAAATCGGCTTGTAATATTTTAAAATACAGTGATGTTTTTGTTTTGTACAGGTGGCCCAATACGTTGACAAATAATTTTTAGGAATATTTTTAACAAAATGTCATTAATTAGTCAAAAAATACAACCATTTAACTGTAACTAAACGTATTATACGTGTACGTGTTTTAAAATAAAGTATGTATATGTCATGTTTTACATTCGCTGACGTGCCGTATTAAATATGTCAGTGTCAAACTGGTGGTAGCCGTTCTGTAGGGCTATGATGGTCGGCTCTTTATCATTTGTCACCATGCCTGTCACGTTCTAACAAGTATGTAAGCGCGAAAGTGACGGGCATAGTGACAAGTGATATAAATGGAACCATGATGCCACCGCTGGAATCAAGCGTGAGTGGCTGACGAATTGAATTGTCAATAAATTGACATGTTTCGTAGTAGCAAATAAATTCGTACACCATCGATAATGCCCTGTGTAAATCGATGAGCAAACTGAAATCGATTGCCGATATCGATTATGTTCTCAAACAAATTGTGTGTACCTAATTAGACACTCGCTAGCTTCGCCAAAAGTTACGTAATTGTTTACTTACATTGATTTGTTTGATTGACTGCTTAGATACTCGTATCATAAACAACTAGTCGCTATACTTCGTTTATTTTAGCATTAGAGATAACTTCGCAGAAGTAAGCTTGTTCTAAGACTTGGTTCCAACTGTTCCAAGTCGAGCACTTTTCGCGGTAAAAATTTGAAGTAAATTACGTATATAAGTATTGACCATGCTACATTAGATAATTCCATAATTATTAACAATTAAAGAGCCTGATAAAAACTGCCCGCTTACTTCTGTGGAGTTCTTTCTAATGCAAAAAAATCGATGTGCCTATAGACAATTGGTGCTTTTATATTGGATGGATATAAAAGGGGAGCAAAACTTGAAAAAGTGACTACTCTTGCTCTGGTCCCAATATTTTAACCTCCGGCGTCCTAATACTTACTAGTACAAATGATATCCATTCCATTTTAAATCATTATAAAATGGAACAGAGTTGCTTTTGCTTTGTTTCAATCGATATAAAATACTATCGATATAAAAACGATACAAACTCAATTTTATATTCAGACTGCCAATTTTTTAACCGACTTCAAAATTTCAAAAGAGGAGGTTATCAATTCGGTTGTACGTTTTTTTTTGCTTTTTTTTTAAATGTTTGTTACTCCATAACTCCGTCATTTCTGAACCGATTTAGAAAATTATTTTTTTGTTTGAATTTATATATATACAGATTGGTCCCGTTTTTGTCAAAACTCAGTTCAGATAATGGGATCCATAAGGAATCGAGGGAACGCTTCAAATGTGAAAAGCGTACATATAGTGATTTTTATATTTTCTTTAACAAATCAAGCATTTACATTATAAAAAGTGACATTTGTTGAAATGGAACTGCTGATGATGATCAGAATGGAACTCTTCAACGACGCATAGTACACGTTTGGCGATTTCTCCTCTTCGCTGTGCTGTGCTTAAGTAAATTAAATTCTCAAGACAAATGTAAGTTCGAGTTCTGACGATGGGATCCATGAGGAATCGAGCGAACTCCTCAAATTTTAAAGGCATATATATAGTGATCTTAGTATTTTCATTAACAAATCAAGTATTTACATTTGTAGAAGTGACATTTGATGAAGTGGAACTGCTGATGATGAACAGAACGGAACTCTTCAATGATGCATAGTTCACTTTTGGCAATTTGTTCTCTTTACCAAGCAGTTAGGTTTTCGAGGCACATTTTTATATTTCTATCCTATTTCGTTTTTTTTAATAATTATCTGGTGCTTTATTTCATGCATGGTGTGAAATAATTTATCTTAAATACAGTCGAATACCCTATTGCGGATATCTTACCAGTCAACCATCATAGGGCAAATCTGAAATGTGTCAAGGTGGGTGCAGTGACAAAAAAAAACATGTTACCTCCTTTTATACATAATTAGGCGTAGGACGCTGTCTTTAAATTGTATGAAATCTAAAATCAACAATAGGTTTTTTTTTCTTAAAAATTATGCAATGCAATATACATAACCGGAGACACTAAATAAGATAACAGCACGCTTATTCACGTTTCTTTTTAGATTGTAAGTTGTCGCGTAATTGCTATAGCCGGTGTTTGGTGTTGTACCCATATATTACTTCGTCGGGCCTTACGGACTAAACTAAGTGGGCCAGTACAAGAACATTGGTGTGAAATTGTGTTGTACCCACGCCAGTCGTGCAGTCTATCGCAACTAGGAACAAAAAAACTGTTACATGAATGTATACTCTATGTAAAATCCCTATCCCTATATAAGGTGCTAACTGCTAATGATGACACCCATGATTCAGGAACAAATATCTGTGTTCATCACACAAATAAATGCCCATACCGGGATTCGAACCTGGGACCATCGGCTTCATAGTCAGGGACCTACCTATATATACTAGGCCAGACCGTCGTCATGTGCACAAGATGTTTAACACTTCATGTCATGATAACAATTAACTGTTTTTCTTAAATGTCATAATCAACGGCGTGTCATTTGATTTATCCACGTGAAGTGGCCAGTTAAGAGTTAGGTAAAAAATGTTCTAGAATCTGTTCAATGCGGTCTCATTTAATTACCTATCTCATTAACAGTTTGTTATTACGTAGCTTGTTTTACAATTTTCTTCAAAAAAACATCATAAAACCTATAATGTTTCATACTTAAACATACTCCAGGAGCCGAGTATTGGCTGTAAAAGGATCGGAAACTAATTTGTTAGCACCTTATATACTCGTACGAGTAGGTACCTACATCTGCGATTAAATTCCAAGGTGCGTGTGAGAACACCCCAATACTTGTATGGTTTTCAATATTTTATAGAAAACATAAATCAATTATTCCTACTAGTCAATAAACCAAACAACAACACCTGCTACTGTAAAAAAATATATAAATAGGCATACATACTTGCTGCAATGAGTCAACGACACTTATCACGTAGACATTAAAGTCTATATTCGCCGATGGCTCTCAAAGACAAGATTATAAAAGCAAACTTAGCCAGAACAGTTAATAATCAGCCGTTATTAGCTACAGCAGTAGGATGTGAGCTCTCGTAGCCCTTAGACTCCTGAGACGCTTCTGGAGGACGTCCGACGCAAGCACGGGTGGTCTAGGCGCGGTACAGAGGCTGACGAAAGTGGGTTTCCATTCGTCGTTCGTTTTTTTCCTCGATTTGATTTAATTTTGTTCTTCTCATTCTCGGCGGAACAAATAGGAAATTGGGACAAAATCATGTATATACCTAATTTTCCGTCAAGATACGAAAATACCATATGTTTTCGTAGCTCAGAGGAAGATTTTGTAGGACAATCAGTAAAATTGCGCTTATATAGTACAGAATAGGGAGCTCCACTAAATTGTATCGAATTCTGAGGAAAAAATAGCTACAACAAAATAAAAATCAGCACAGTTCTACTTATATAAGTGGATTATCTTATTAATTTAACTTTTTTTCCGTAATCCAGTATAACTCCAGAGAACTTTAACTTCCCTTCTATCCAATTGACTTAATTTTGACATTCTATTATATTAGAATCAGACCAAGCTCTACAAGCATCGTCGTAGAGTACGATTTGGGAAAGACTTTTTTTGTACAGGCACTTTATAGTTGTTCCCATTGTCATAATGTCATCAGGATCTGATAGTAGATTCCTGAAGTAAAGAAAAAAAAGAGAAACCCCTTATTCATACAATAATTTACGTTGTGTTTAATGTTTCATTCCTTTCTTACAAATATATTAGTCAAAATGACAAATCAAGACGATTAATAACTAATTGAGGCCTACAAGCTTATATTATTTATGAAAAACGCCAGAAGAATATTATGATGTTAACAGATTTTTTAATTCAGTGATTTAATTAATTTTAATTTATTTATTGAGAAGTTCTACAGCGTTTACAATGAATAATGTACATAAAACATGAGTACCTACTTATAAGCATATCCAATAACAGAAATCCCTGGAATTTACACAAAATAAAATATCATCTGTGGGTGGGTAGACTTTGTGACTTGTGCTGTACAAGAATTGTAAATATAAATTAAATTGTAGATCTTTAAGATACAAAGAAAAAGAGAATAAGAAAAGAAAAATAGTAACTGAAACCTGGGAAATTTCATAAAATGTGTAGATAAAGTTATAATTGAGCGATTATTTAGTTAAATACTCATTATTTATAATACGTATGAGTGGGTTCACGTCGCGACTGTACCTCGCAGGGCGAGCTTCAAGTTTATGATGGTTTTACCGCGAGAGGCACTTAACGCCCGCTACCGGGTACCACTCCCCCTCCCCCCACATCTTACATTAATTAGATGCACCACCCCCGCAGCTCACGTGTTATTGTACGTAACAAGGAAACAGTTGTACACGGCTAGGGATTTTTGTTGTAAGGTGTGTAGGGTTTTATTATGTTGGGTACCTTTAAAGTGGATATAATAGTTGTGAGATAGACTTGCAACGGTTTATTATGATTTAAGCGTGACTTGCTTTCACTTACGTCAGCTTATATCTACTTCTAGCCGTCATTGTGAGGCGAATGGTTTTGGTTAGCTTAGGCGGTAGGCCTGCGAACGCTTATTTATTTATTTGTATTTTATTTATATGGTTCACGTTGTTTTGCAACAATTAATTATTTGTATTGCGATAGAAGTTCCACATTTGTAATATTTTGAATGCAAAACGTTGGTGATTTTTATTTTTTTACAATAAGGGAATTTCAAAACAAAAGGCAAAATAATCACATAAATAATTATGTAAGTAACTACTTTGAGAAGGTACAAGTACAGGGTCGTATTAGGGTCTTATTTATTTTATTTTATTTTTATATATCGTTGTCTGAGTACCCACAATACAAGCCTTCTTGGCTTACCGTGGGACTTAGTCAATTTGTGTAAGCTTGTCCCAATATATTTATTTATTTATACTTCACTAGGTTTCGTCTGCTGACGTTATTAACTTATAATACAGTTACTTTATCTCAATGTTACACAATATGAGAGTCATATTTAACTCTTATATTGTGGAAAATTGAGATAAAGTTTAGAGAGGGTTAAAACTAACAATTATAAAATAAAAAGAATCTATCTTTTCCTTTCCGATTCGACTCTTCTTTTAGTGCTAATACTGACAAGGATAGCAATAGGTTTAAAATTGTTACAAAAACTCGTAGAACAAATGGGAGGTACCCTTCTAGTTTGCTCCATTAGCGTTTCAGCTAGTTTTTATGCCAGGCTCAGGTGCTAACGACCTGCCCCAACAGGACTCGGCTCCTAATAAATGTTTGTCTAGGCAATTAAAGGCACCATGGGTGGTCCTGGCCGCAAACCGACCGTCCGATTTCACGTGACCACGCGTTTTTTGAATGGAGATGTGATGTTGTGATGACAGTTTTATTTTATTTGGGTTCGGGGTTAGAAATGCTGAAAAGAGGTGTGACTTTTATGTTGGGATCACGTTTGTTTTAGTAGTGCTACCAGAATATTAGTAATTTTGTAGTATACCTACTATTTATCTTGAGAAATTCCTGTCTACAGTAGGTACAAGATTTCAAAAGTAATGATAGGCCTGTTCATATAATTCCAATCCAATACAATAATAGTCACAACACAATAATAGTCAGGTTTTTACCAGCACAAAATTACAATTAGATTCGCCCATCACATTAGAAAGTGATTCATCACTAAAGCAATTAATTAAATTAAAAATAAATATTAATAAAAAGAGCGCGTGCCGCACCGTGCGCCCACTCCATGGTCACGGCCGACCGACTCCTGAACGAAACGAAACGCTAGCCCGTTTTCCCGCGTAAAAAAATAACCTACAAATTATAGCGCACTACACCCCTTGAAATTAAATCAACATCGTATTTTTCATGACATAAGGGTCATTCTTAATAACTTTTTGTTGTAATTAGACGCAAATATAATGTGGTACTCGAGTAACAATTATCCGATGCGTTTAAAAAATAACCTCAAAAGGGTCACACAGTGCAATTGAATCGCGATTTGTTTATACTAGAAGATAATGATCAATGCGTCGTTGTTGAGTGAAGTGGGATTAAGTCGTATTGTAATTATGTAGTCGTGGGAAAACCGTCTCAAGTGTTTGCGGACAAGTGCTTGTCTAGTAACATGAAAATAGACATCTTTGGAAATGGATGAATCATTGCTTCGACATGCAGTAGGTACCTGTTCCGTACCCGGTACTGTCTTAATAAAAATAGAACGAAAATAGAACATTAAAATTGTTAAAATTAAATGATAAGTAAGAAAGAAAGTGAATAATAAATTATCTCCAAAAATATTGCTACAAGCAGTTCGTAATGATCGCGATCAACGTACGCTTCTTACTATAGGTAGAATATATGGCGTCATACCAAACAAATACCCATGCAATAGAAATTAAACAGCGAAAATGATCTCCCACCTCGATTCAACCCTCTTCCAACCCCGACTCTAATATTTAAGCATTTAATTTTATCTTAACCCTATTCGGTTGCGAATCTGCCAAAGTCACCGCACACCTGGTGACGCAACCCCAACGCCTCTAGTACCAGTCATTGTGGTAACGCATGAAAAGGTTACGTTTTAGTGAGGAACTCAGGGTGGTTACATCTATCTGCCACTGGATCCTAAAATCGATTTTACTGACATTTTGACCAGCGGTTGATGACATTGTCATATTTGTGATTTTCCAAGTGAACATGCGGCGTATTTGTAATTGTTCTGTAAATAGCTACCTGATGTAGCACGTGGTATAACCTGCGTAGGTATAAATTGTGGTCGTAGTATCCATAGATGGTGACGAGGCTAAAAGTCGTACTAAGTATACATAAGGTCGGGGCCGTCGGAGGCGCAGATCGTCCGTTCATTAGGCGCTTCCGTGCCGAAGGTCAAGCTGCAGGAAAGTATACCTTGAAAGAAAAATCACCTTCTTCTAGTTCCTACCGCCGCCGCCGCCGTCAAATCTCTTATCTCTTTTATAGTAGGTTAACGACTTTAGCCGAGGAGATGCAAATTTTATCAGGGAGTTTGAAATCGCTGACCCAACAGTTAAACTTCTCACCTATGTCGCATCATGGAACGCTCATTACACCCCATTGCAAGCTCATCCCTACCTGGCCCCCGCTCCCACGCTGTAAAAACATCGTTATAATCATATGCACGCGTATGACTTCCGTTGGCTAGCGCTAATTTTAGGGTTCCGTTAAAATTAATAGGGTATTATTAATACGAAGTGTATTTGCTCGGAATATTCTGATACTAACGACTAAGTAGTTGTTCTTCAGACGTGCTCCCATAGTATAAAGTATCCCGTATTGGCAATTGTACGACGCGCTATCAAAATGAAAAAAAAAACACAAAAAAATCGTATTCTCACTAACGGCCCGATTCAGTGTCAAAAGTGGCGTTTTGGTTGAAGAAATATTACTTTTGACACTGACAGATCAGTAGGTATCGTATCGGTGTGACATCTTATAAGCATTGTTCGATGCCGTAAGACAGTAAACGCAATGCGGTAAATTAATGCTAAGATCTACCTGGAAATATACGTGGCTATGGCCATTAGAAAAGGTTTTCACCACAACACGGAGATTTGCCACAATGTCATTTTATTTTGGCTTCATAATAGGGGCCTACATTATTACGGGATTCTAGTTTTAACGAATGGAACCCTCAACCAACATAAGTTACCCTTATATTTTATTGCTAGGGCGGGGCGGGGTAACCTCGTATGCAATAAGCCCAGAACCAAAATAACTTATCTGCATCTGAACTCTTTCTATGTTCCGCTTTTTTTAATATTAATGATATTAGTATTGTTTAAATTCCAAAAAGACTTATGTCTCACCAAATTGTACAACGTTTCATGCTCTTTCGTATATAAAGGCAATATAAAAGTGTAATTTGTCCGATAGTGATTGATTTGGGAAGCGTGCGATGCAGATAAGTGCATGGTGTGGGTGCATCGGAGCGATAAGGCTGAGTGAGATAAGTAGGTGTTGCCAGAACAGGACACGTTTATGATTATATTTTTATTTTAAGGGTTATGTTATTTATTAATGTCTGATTCCTTAAAAATATCTGGTTTTTATTCTTTGTAAGTATTTCCTCATTAGTTTATGCAAGACAATTAATACCTATGTAGAGAGTATAAATGTATGCAGTAAATAAATAATAATATATAAATAATAAATATTATAGGACATTATCACACAAATCGACTAAGCCCCACAGTAAGCTCAATACTCGCGTGGCTTGTGTTGTGGGTACTTATATATAAATAAATTAAATAAATAAATATTCTTTATTGTACACTACATATTGAAAATGACAATACAAAGATAACACAAATTACAATTAGGTAACAACAGGCGGTCTTATTGCTAAAAAGCGATCTCTTCCAAACTGACAAAAAAAATTACTCTGACTTAAAAAAAAAACAATAAGCTAAGATTCATATGGATAAGCATGGAGAAGTAGTATCATAGAGTCTATTCAAAAGCTGTACCTAATATTTGACGTGTCTAAAAACCGTTGACTTCTACTATAATTTCTAAAATCCACCCGTCAATCGCAAATTACATTAACACATCCATCCCAATACGTATATTATTACAAAACTATAATAGCTATTATTGCACCCGACGTGACTGCACCCCTACGCACCCCGTGACGTCACTAGCGGGTTTTATAGTGTTGTTAATACGTGATAGCCCTCATTAATAGTAGAGCGATGCGTTAATTGGGGTTAATATTGATGACTTTGATAATGAGGAAATATCAGCCAACCATGTTGTTTGCTGTATTTTACTATTTTATTGTTTGTACACATGTAGGTACTGTTTAGGGTCCACGACTTATGTATGCGAACACTACCATAACACCCAACTACCTATAGTCCAAAAGTACAACTATGCAAAGAGAATTTTAAATACACATGATTGAAACTCTAAGAACGCCATTTGATTTTGATCCTTATTATTTGACTGATATGTGTTAAATTTGTTAAATATCTAAAAGTGGCGCCATCTAATAGATCAAAGGCCAAAGGTATGGCGGCATCGTTTCGAGCAATGGCGCCACAACCTTTAGCCTATACCCGGTAAGATGGCGCCACTTTTAGATATTTAACAATTTTAACAAATATCAGTGAAAGAATAAGGAACAAAGTCAAATGGCGTTCTAAAAGTTTTTTCCTACTCCTCTACTGTTATCTGTCATTTATGCATTCATTAACACGAATATAAGAACATACATAAAAGATTTCAAGAAAAGTCTATATTGTCTATTCCTCATAAAAGCTCTTGTGCTTTTATAAGCTATAATGTTACTGCGATTAATGGCTACCAACCTAACAAAACCAAAACGAATACAGTTTTAAACTAAGTGCATTAATGCCAACTTACAAAATATTCATTTGGTTGCATAGTAAAAATAATTACTTCATAAGTCAGAAACACGCATGTGACACCCGTAATATAGCAACACCCATAGACTACGAAGACCGCTTAGCGTTGCTTGTTAGTCTCCGTAGGCTACGGTGGCCAAAATTGAGAAAAAACTGTCCAAAAAATTAATTTAGCAAGTAGCATGTACCAGGGCCTCATGAGTTACGAGGAGGTGTCGCCGACCGGCCGGCCGCGGCCCGGGGCGGGCCGGGCGCGTAACAAGGTATGCTCGCGCGTCTTGGCTAAATACTTTTGCTGTAATTTGTTTACCTAAATTAAGATTTATTTTTGTTGACTCGTAGGAAAAATATTGTATGCAACGTTGTATAAGTAGGTCAAAAAATTCTCGTGGCGTATTCCTTTACAATGTTCGCCTACGCCTTCGGCTCCGGCTCACATTGTAACTCACGCCACTCGCCTTTTTTGACCCTTCTTATACAACTGTTGCATAATAGTATTTTATGCAACAGTTGTATAAGAAGGGTCAAAAAAGGCGAGTGGCGTGAGTTACAATGTGAGCCGGAGCCGAAGGCGTAGGCGAACATTGTAAAGGAATACGCCACGAGAATTTTTTGACCTACTTATACAACGTTGCATACAATATTTTTCCTACGAGTCAACAAAAATAAATCTTAATTTAGGTAAACAAATTACAGCAAAAGTATATAGCCAAGACGCGCGAGCATACCTTGTTACGCGCCCGGCCCGCCCCGGGCCGCGGCCGGCCGGTCGGCGACACCTCCTCGTAACTCATGAGGCCCTTGGTACTTGCTACTTGCTAAATTAATTTTTTGGACAGTTTTTTCTCAATTTTGGCCACCGTAGCCTACGGAGACTAACAAGCAACGCTAAGCGGTCTTCGTAGTCTATGGGTGTTGCTATATTACGGGTGTCACATGCGTGTTTCTGACTTATGAAGTAATTTTTTTTACTATGCAACCAAATGAATATTTTGTAAGTTGGTATCAATGCACTTAGTTTAAAACTGTATTCGTTTTGGTTTTGTTAGGTTGGTAGCCATTAATCGCAGTAACATTATAGCTTATAAAAGCACAAGAGCTTTTATGAGGAATAGACAATATAGACTTTTCTTGAAACCTTTTATGTATGTTCTTATATTCGTGTTAATGAATGCATAAATGACAGATAACAGTAGAGGAGTAGGAAAAATACTATAATCATGTGTCGAAAATTGCTAGTAAATTTACTGTAGCTACAAAATTTTCTTTTACAATCCACCTCTTTGGTACAACTACGTTACAAAAATTCAATACGTGGATAGGAAATTAAGTATTTTAGCTTTTACCTGAGTTTTCTCTTCTGTTTATGACAAGAACTGCGTCATTCAAATAATAATTCGATTTGACCTCTATTCTAATATCACTCGGGATGCCTTTTTGTTCGAAATGAAATGTCAATTGCATATAATTTTGATATACTTATCTGGCATGTTAGTTTGTATCGAATGATACGGAAATAGGCCTCCGACTTTAAATTGTCTCTAAATTAAAAAAAAAACTACTTGCGTGAAAAAAGTTTTCATTTGCCGCCATTTGACATACAGTTTATCTTTTAATTAGTTTTAAATATAAAATGAAAATGTTTTGTTGTTTTAAGGCAACTATAACAAAAATTTCGGTTAAAATAAGCGATAAAAATATTTCGGTGACGCCACCACATATCCGCGAGTTCCGCCAAGAGAGCAACGATTTGGCAACGAGTAGGCTGTAAATTGGGTTAGTGAATATATTACATAGAAAGTTTATAATACGTGTGTAGATAAAATAGTGTATGTAACTGTACATAATTAGGCATTAAAACACTCGTGTGATCTTTTTAAGAAACTCACTTCGTTCGTAAACCCACACTCGTGTATTTTAATGCCTTTTATTGTGTAGCAGTCACATAAACTACTATAAATAATATAGATATTACATAACGTAATCAATCTTAAAACGATGGAAATTAATTTAAATTTTTAGATAACAAATTTTCAACCCTTCTCCAGGAAAACTTCCTCACCGGGAATGTCTGTTGGAAATTTAACCAACTGACAAGGAAAGGTACCCAACTGTCCGGTTCCGATTTGATTTATATTTATATATGTTATAGAGTAGTCTAAAATAACGGACACGTATTTTTTTTAGCTGCCTTAACTCAACCTATTGGGAGAAATAAATTGTCCTCCAAACTACTAAAAAGTTACTAAATCTTAAAACTCCTATAGAAAGTGATGCTCAAGCAACTTGCTAGTTAATGGCTTGTTTGAGTATATGTTTGAGAACAGGAAAAAATAATGTACACTTGTTTTGTTATATCTGCTTAAACTCAAGTTTTCCTAAATACATAAATATAAATCAAATCGGAACCGGTCAGTTGGGTACCTTTCCTTGTGAGACAAAGTTAATGTTCCGAATGTATTTATAGTACATTAGGATACAAGTGCGAAACATAAGCAATTCGAAACGAGTGGTTATAAATTAAAACACGACTGTGGGTGTTTTAAATCGAGACGAGTTGCGAATTACCTATTCGCACATGTATCGTACAACGTTTTACAGTACATATGGCCCTTAAAATTTTCGACATAGTTACGTAATGTGCTAACTATCGCACTAGTGCGGTAAATTAGCACCATATGTACTGTAAATAATATTATAAACTCTATCACAGGTTCATTCGTCCAAAGGCCTCACATCAAAAAATCATAGAAACAATCAACTATTGGTTATTTATTAAAACATCAAAAATCAAAGTGAACATGCGGAAGTGAATCAATCACTTATCGCTACAGTTTCGTCCGTCATGACGAGCATGCTACCCCGCACAGGTGGTCTGATCAAATTATACAAATTGCAACATACAATATTCATAGAGATAGGGCGGTGCGTTGAGGTTAAAATGTATTTAAATTACTATAGTTTTCTTTTGAACGCTTATGTTATTTCCGTTATTTATGAATAACAGGCGTATTCTAATTCTAGTTATAGGATATTAAATCGATATGGATTAGATGTGGATCGGATCTGTTAGTGTTTTTGGTCACTTTTGAGACTGACAGATCTGGCCGTGTAGCCAACATGCAAGTCGCGTAAGCTCCGCCGATCGAAACGCAACTGTCACTGTCGCACGGATATGGAAGAGTGATAGAGAGACACAAAGCGTATCGTTGTTGAAGCGATAGCAATTGTCACCTTGGATAGGCCAGATTGAATTCATATCCTATGATTAAAATTAGAATACGCCCTGTTAACAACAATATAGGTAGACCTCGGGGCTACTACGCAAAAATGGTCTTCCCTAACTTTTTTTATGACGATTGGCAATATTGGTATTCTCATTAAAAAATACAGAAAAAGAGCTTTATTAATTGTCAATCGATTCTATTTTTATCCGGACAACTATAGCTCGTTTTTTACGCATTAGAAAGAAGATAAGCAATTTTGACGTGTCTATTTATTGAAAACATTTTCGAAAAATAATTCACGGCAAATATGTAACAATCATAAATCATATACGATCATTTACATTATTTTGCCTTTATAATTATTTGCTACTGATTTTTAAAAAGCGTTTCGCATATAAAGACATGTTAATATTGTTTTCCTCTTTTTTCTTTGGTTTTGTTTTGTTTTGTCTATTTTATGTTAACCTGTTTATGTGCAATAAAGTGACAAACATACATACATACCTATACCTAATCTTTAACGATTACGTTAACCTCTAATGCGAAAAAAAACGAAGATATTTTAATGCGGCTTGCGTGATATCGACATATTGGCGCGACTTGATATAGGAACATGCGCACCTGATGGGAAGCGGTCATCGTCGCCCATGGACATAAGCAATATCGAAGTACTCACATTTGCGTTGCCAATCCATGAGAAACCTGAATACCCGCTTCTTGCAGAACCCCATGTCGTAGTGACTCACTAGTACTTAGGAAAATAATGAAACAATAAACTGAGCCTAAATTGAAAAATCAATTCAATTTAGGCTTCAATTGAATTGAGGCTTTTGTGTCAATTTGTTTATTACCTACAGCGATTAATAGTTTATTACGGCAATGTGATAAAGTTCTGTCCACTAAAATACATAATGTACCCTATCTAAATTACATAAGGTATTTCCCATGATTGCGTTTTATAAAACGGTCCTATAACAGTTGTAATCTGCGCACCGCAAAAATCGAAGTTCGTCAATTGCGGGCATTTTTCTCTGTTCCTCTAATTACGTCTTAGTGAGAGTAAAAAAGAAAGATCCCCGCAATTTGCGAATTTCGGTTTTCGCGGTAGGCCCGCAGATAAGTTTAGTCAACTTATCCCCTGGTTAGGTCGGTAGGTACCTACACTCTTGTCGAAGGAGTAGGTATGTTACTTACGGTTTCCCTAACTTGGGCCAGTTCAGATAAAAAAAACCATTGCCGACAATTATTTTGCCGAACTCTTTTCGCAACCAACAATTCGCTAAATTTCATTTTTCCGAATGTTCAAGTGGCATTGGCATTTCAACACAATAGGTAATTCGTATGATTTCTCAACCTAACGGTTAGCAACTGTATCTTGAATATGTTTGGACAACAAATTAAAAAGACACCTTACGGGAAACGGGACATAGGTAAGGTATATAGTTTCGAAACATTCCCAGCACTACGGAACCGAGCCGACAGCTCTGATTAATTCATATCGCGTAATGAGGTAGGTTTTTAGCCCGCGATTGATTTGCGCCCAATTTGTCGCGCTGCGGTCGTGCATATTTGATCGCCGCTGTTATTAAATGTAGTCGTTGAAATATCACTACTCCAATCAACAAATTCAGATGGAAACTTTTCTGTTTTGTTATTGATACGTTCGTTTATTGCGATGGAATAGATTCTAGGTATGTTGGTTAGCTTAAATGACTTCTGTCTTACACGTACCATGATGTCCATGGGGGGTGGATCTGTCTCTCTCGCCTTAACGAGTTTGCAAAGGTAATCTTGTTCCTAGCTACCTTGGTAGGTAATTGTGCAACTGTAATTATGTGACTGTCAGTTTATGGTTAGCTATACCTAGTGGAAGTAACATTAGAACTGATTTTTGATACATGAAGTAAAGACCACCTATAGGTACAGTACAGTCAGCAATACTATTCAACTTCTATGCAGGAGGGGTCACTTTCTTCTGCAGGGACTGTATATCTACCGTTTAACTGATATCAGTGATAGCCTTAGTTTAACTGTCAAAGTAAGTAAGTGTTTTATTTGTAAATATAGGTAGAATTTCATTGGTAGTCAGTTTATATATGTACAGTTTCACTATATTTTGCCAAACGGCGTACAAAAACATTGAACTTAATACTAGAAACTAAACTATCATGCTCACCGAGTACGAGTAATTATGTAATCCTACTTAAAATTCTATTCTTACGTAACTCCGACTACAGCTAACCAAATACAAGAACGCCTATAAATGCAGTTGAATTGTGGTAGCTTAGTTTATATTTTACCTCCAATTTAGCTCTGCTCTGACCCACAACACAACGCGAAAAAGCAGTCACGGAAAATAAAATAAATAAATATTATAGGCCATTATTACACAAATTGACTCAAGTCTCACAGTAAGCTCAATAAGGCTTTACTTGTGGGTAGGTACTTAGACAACGATATATTATAACATATAAATATTTATAAATACTTAAATACATAGAAAACACCCATGACTTAGGAACAAATATTCGTATGCAAAACCCATTCAATTGTTTATATCACAATATTATTTCGGAGAACGCATTCAATTGTTTAGATCTCATCTCAGTAGGTATTATTGCATATAAGTAAATAGTAAATATTAGTACTTTCCCTAATTCTGATTTTCCAAAAGTTGCTACAGATATTATGATGTTATAAAGGCACTACTTACGGCTAAAAAAATATGTTACTATTCGAACAAGGAAATGATTTCGAGTTTACAGCTGAGTGTATTGTATTTCATTTAGTAAATAAAATCTAAGGTAAGTAACAATCAACAAGAAAACCAACTCCCCTGATAACGCACTAATTACCCAACACACATCACACCGATAAGTTTTCCCACAAACAAAAGCGGTCGGTGACGCGTTTTCCGCCGGAAGTTCCCACCCGTAGATTAAAACAAGATGGCCGCCAAAAGATGGCGCAGGCATGCGCCAGCCACGTGCGTACGCGCACCCTATGCTATTTTACGTGTTTTCATTGAAAATATTAAAGAATAATAGAGAGAATAGCGTGTTGTTTCACTCTCAAATTGGTTCCGGAAGGTTGGGGTTAAAATGCAATTGAACTGATCATTATTCTCACATAAAGAATTCAACGGTGTCCGGGTCGAATCAAGAATCGTGACAAGGGGAAAGGTTTTTCCTAATGGGTCAAGTGGTTGGATTATTTCGTACTATAGGTACTACCTTTACCTCTAGTAGGTACCTTTTAAACGCTATATAGACAAAATACTTATCTTTTTAGTAAAAGGGAAAGCGGTCTGTGTCTAAGCGCCCAGTGCGCCTAGCTACCTAGTTCCTGACGGCATGGATACCTACTCAACTATAAACTGTTTAAGATACAGTCTGCCTCTCATTATTACAGACCTGCTAACACATGAGTTGCGTTCTCGCACGCGACTTCATATATGGACTCGCGCGCGAGAACGGAACTTATGCTAGCTGGTCTGCCGGCCTAGCCAAAGTGACAATCGCTATCACTTCGACAACGAAACGCTTTGTGCCTCTCTATCACTCTTCCATATTAGTGCGACAGTGACAGTTGCGTTTCGATCGCTAAGAAGCGTAAGCGATTTGCTCGTTGGCTACACGGCCTGGTTAGTTACGATGTGTCCATATCGTCCACACAAGAGAAAACTTTTTCTGCTTGTAAATATTGTGCATTGCGCATGATAATTTAGTACATATGTTATTGACAATTAAAAACTAGGTTTATTGGTTTTCCTTATTTTTCAAAATTTGCAATACATTTTTTTTAAGCGGAACCCGGAATATACGAGTACCTATTATACTGAAGCGATTGACATCAAGATTTAGTTGGTGGGTAACGTTTTCTCCCGAAATGGAATTTCATAGAAAAAGTACCGCGTAATCGCTCGCATCGCAAAGCTTATTCTTCCCTCTTAAAGAAAAAACAAACTTAATTAGCTAGTTTAGCTAGATTTTTGTTCGACGTCCTAGTACCACTTTTTGCTTTATTGCCAACATGTTTCAAACATTACTTAAATCAGTTAAGGGCAGGATTAGAGCCTAACCGCTCATGAAATAAAATTTAAAACTAAACTACAAAAAATAGTCAAAATAAAGATTCGTAAAGCAATTGAATAGAAGTCCTTTTTATAGGCCATTCATTGGGCGGCTACAGGTGAGATTGTGAATAGTGGCTGGTGTTCACACGTGCCCTCAATGTGCGCGGGGGTTCACCTCGAAGATCGGCTACGTCAGCCATCTCCGGGCGCACGAGCGCCGAGCTAACTAGGAGTCGACGTAGTCGCCATGGTCGATATCGGCCGGAAGAAACATCATCATCAGAGGTTAGATTAAAACCGTGAATAAAACATGCTGCAGTAAAGGAAATAATTTATTTAAACCCTTTCCGTCCACCATTCCCGGTCGTATCTAACAAAGGTTCGTATACAAATAAAGTAAATAGGAGTATTACACAATTAATGTTAACATCACAAAATTGGCAGTCTAATTTACAAACAGCTTTATTACTCATTTCGATCGCCTACCGTACAACTTAGTTACGAAAGCAATAATTTTATCGTACGTATGAACGTTTTCTTCGAATTGCGTCGCGTCAAGTAGATAGTCGAAAAGGAGTTTTTTATATGTGCAATGACAAAGGAAATATTGGTCAAATAGTTTATCTATAACAGAACATTTCAAATCGTTTTACCAAAACAAAAATGTGTTTGTAGTTTAATTATAAATTAATGAAAAAAAAAACTATTTATGCAAAAATCTAAAACCCGAATATTTTTTACGTTTAGGGCTGTTATGTTTATAAAACATTGAGCGAAAATGTAACCCTTTAAACCCAACAATGTTAAGGGCGTAGTCAAATTATCGCACGATAATTATAGTGTCACGCACACGCCAACATCATTGACACAATACGAGCTAACAAACATAAGACTGTTTAAAACATGATGGCTAATTTCACAACGAAGCAATTTAAGATAGTTCGATTTCCATACAAAAAAGAATTGCATTTTATTAAGTCATAACACACTATTACTACATAAATATGTGCGCATCTATCGTTATTTTTCTATCAATGTAACACCAAAATAACGTTTTATGCGTGATTTCTGTATAAAACAAAGCTTTTCTGTCAATTTACGAAAGTAGATAGATGCGCACATATTTATGTAGTAATAGTGTGTAATAATACGCAATTCTTTTTTGTAGGAAAATCGAACCACCTTAAAGCGGTCTTGGCGCTATGGGCATCACAAATCACGACGCCGAGGTTCTTGGCATTTAAAGGGTTAACTTGTTGCAAGATAGACCTCCGGACTGTTGGTTGTCCGGACGCGAAAATCGAAAAATATAAATTTCGTGATGTATCTCTCTATCACTCTTATGTATTGGAGTGAGAGAGGCAGATATTAAAATTTTCTATTTCAGATTGTTGCGGTAGGCCCTCTGGACATAATAATGGGCGGACAGATTACGTATAAGGCACCAGCTTTCTATTCTAAAACTTTCAACGGTTATTCACATTATTTATTTTGTTAACATAATTTTTATAAAGTATATTCGCATCGATTAGCTGCAAAAAATTGAGGATTAGTTACTTGAAAAGTGACGAAGATTTTAAATTTATTTTGAATAAATTACCTAATGTTTTTAACGTGCAACTAACACGTTAAAATAGTACATTACGATACAAGTGCAGAAAGTAAAAACTCGTGTTGAGTTAAAACGGTTGTGTTTTAATTTATCGCCACTCTTTGTGAATTATCTTTTCGCACTAGTATTGTACAACGTTTTACAGTACATATGGCCCTTTAAATTTTCCACATACACACGTATAGTACTATTTATCGCACTAGGGTGGTAAATTAGCGCTATATATACTGTAAATTCATTTACACTATAGTTATGGTTAATCGTCTTAGGAATATCTGTTTCTGAATAAGGTTCAATCATCTGTTACTGACCTTAATCTGTTTTGGATGTCAAACTAAGGGGCACGTTTTTGTCTTAGATTTTACATCTCTATTACAATTAATTCTCTTTGCTCGGAGTTAACCGTTAACATAGGGTTTATTGTACCGAGTTTAACCAGTTAACCCCGAGTTAGTGGCTAACCTTGAATGACGTAAAGGTTAAAGGCGCAAGGTTAAATCGTCAAATATTGGCTAAATGACATAAAACATACAATAACCTACGTCATTTACATTCATTTCTACATAATATCGTCCTTTTAAACCTAAGGCAGCGTTCCTTTACATGAAGCGTTAATAAATTATGACGATCATATTAAAATCTAATCTCCAATTTGGTATGTTACTTATTTGTAAAAATAAATTAATATATCAGTCTATACTACGTGTGATGTCGGTGGTTAGTCGAGGATTTATTTAAAATCAAAGTGTTAAGGTGCGTTGGGGTAATTCTGAATGAAGCATAATACCGAAAGTGACCATTCAAATAAAATTATACTTATAAGAGACTACTTGTCATAGGGACCGTGCGCGTTGGGGGTCTGCCATCTTGTGGCCTAAGTCGGAAACATAAACTGTACATTGACACTTCACGCCAAAGCAAGTGCTGGCCTCTACAATTCACGTAAGATTTCTTATGCATTGTAGGTTCTGCCATCTTGTGGGCCAAAATGGAAGCTTAAGCTTGACATTTACACTTCGCTTCAGGGGCTCCTGTTTATACCCCTGTTCACGCACGTTCCCTATAGTTAAGGTTGCCATACGTCCCGTATGTACGGGACTAGGAACCGTGTTTAAGTGTTGCATCCCGTATTTTTACCCGTCCAGTATTTGTCACATGGTCACAATCATCTCTGTTTAACCACATTGTTTCTATGCCTATACGAGTTGCCACCCTACCTATAGTGGTATGTTGGCCGCAAGCATTTGCGCAAATTTGGAACTAAGTATATCTCTTATTTTCAAACTGATTTGCCAATATCACGGTTTTATAGGAATCATCCCAATGCACCTTCACTACACTAAAACAATGTGTAAATTAAGTACGGGGATTTAAAAAGTGCATCTGTTGCTTTACATGTACTATTCTATGTAAGTGGTAATTGAGTATATAAAATTAATGTGTAATAATTATTGCAAATAGGCGTCGCCAAATCTAAGCTACTCATAAACATCTGACCGTGAATCAGTGTACATGCTAACTTTTTCAGATATTTTCGAAAATACAAACAGAATGACTGAAAAATAAGGTCTCGTGTTCCTTTTTTTCTATAAGTATGTAAGTGATTTACGTATGTATCTATATTTTTCTATTTTAATTTAAGAGTCTACATTTTGCTACTTCTACGAGTTATTTCAGAGTATTCTATGGCAAATTAAAAAGTAATTCCATTATCATATAAAAATAGAATAGACCTTGCAGTTGCTATAATACACTATGGCATTTTAGTTGGTTTATATTTTTGATTGAATTAGTTTTAACCCACACACATTACTAATATTCAATTTAAGATTATAGAGAGCACGCCTTATATTAAAATAATTAGGTAAATGTTATTACAAACGAACAACCATCACAAACATGAGCTAGATTATTACAAATTAGACATTATTTTAAAATACACCCATGCATAAAAAGTAAGTACTAAAACATAATTAATAAAATCGTATAATTTGTTCAAGACGTTTTGAGACCACAGAATTAAAACTAAACATTAAATAAAATTCGTTTATGATGATAATTTTTCGACAACACATTCAATTATAGCTTAATTATTACACAAAATAGTTGAGCACAACTGACATTGCAATTCACTCCGTATGGTTTAAACCTTGAAGGATTTAACAACTGGAGACGCGTCGTCTGTAATTTTTGCGAAGAAGGTACGTCAAATGTATATGTACAAATAGCCATGTCAGATAAACGTCAGTCCATACGATACATATGACCATTGGTTGTGGTTTTCGACAGAGGGGTAAGCTCTTAAAAGCGACTGCGGTTGTTAAATCCTTCGAGGTTTTAACTTAACAAACAATTCTATCGAGCAAGACAAACGTAGTCGTATAGGGTTCTATGTTGTTTAGTATCTGCATGTATTTAGAATTTTGTAAAAGTGAACCAGCATTTTTTGGTTTTCAATCAATTGGCAGTTCGTAGATATAATACGATTAAAACATAAACAGGCAAATAAAACAAGTAACCTTTAAAAGTCTCTAAAAATTTGTGACAAAGCAAAGTATCAAAATAACGTTCGACCACTTCGACCTATCTACATTAGCTGTTTATCATTTTCCGAAGTTTTAGGTTAGGTCAAGTAGGTTTGATGTATGACAAGCATAAAAGTACAACACTTTTGTTTAAATAAAAGACAACATTAATTGAATACATATTAGGCCGATAAATCAATAAATAATTTCCCACTGTCACATAATTATAAGTCCTTATCTAAATTAAACTGTCTATGTAGGTATTCAGTAACTTCGATTATTTAAAGCACCAATAAAGAGGATCCTGTTGACTGAATAAATATAATAAAAAGCTTATAATAAAGTGTAGGTGAAAATTGTAAAAGTCAATAAGGAATTGCACACCAAGTGTCAGTAAATAATATTCTATACACACATCAAATAATGTTATTATTTAACAAACAAATTTACGAACACAACAGTTCAAAATGTTGCAAACAAGCACCACACTCAATTTATTATGAATTAGATTATTGTCCATTACAAATATGGATATGCAAGCAATGATTTTAACTTTAAATTCGATTATTGATTATTTATTAATATCAATTTTACAATGATTACTAATAGATATTATTTTTGAAAGTTACGTAATGTCCAAGTGATTATATTTTCTTGTGATTTGTCATAATTTGGGAAATTTTACATTATTACATACTTAATCGAAACATTTCGTGTCGCTATTTTATTGAACTCGAAGCATCAAACTCGGTTCAGATTTTTTTATAAGCGCGCGCTTTTCATATCCTGTGCGGTTTCGCTCGGGACGGATTCGGGCGACTTTGCAGACCGCTGATTGTAGTATAGTAGCAGACCACGTCCGTGGCCAGAGCACAGACGTCGCTAGCAAGTGTTCGGTACAAGTTGGAGACCGACCCGAACACGACGGTAGCATTGGAGTTGACGCTGGTGCTCGGGTCCTGTTCGGTTGAATTGGTTGCATATAAACAGTACAGGTTAGTATATTTTATACAATACAGAACAGACCACGTCCGTGGCCAGAACACAGACGTCGGTAGCGAGTGTTCGCTACAAATCGGTCACGGGCCCAAATACGACTGTAGTGTTCGAATTGATGCTGTTACGGCGCGCGCGGCTCTGGTCCTGTTTGGTTTAACTCGTTAAAGTACAGTTTAGTATATTTTATCTAATACGGAGCAGAGCACGTCCGTGGCCAAAACACAGACGTCGCTAGCGAGTGTTCGCTACAAATCGGTCACGGGCCCGAACACGACTGTAGTATTCGAGTTGACGCTGGTTCGGCGCGCGCGGCTCGAGTCCTGTTCGGTCTCGCTCGGGAGGGACTCGGGACCGTTTGGCGACGTTTGGAGACCGTTGAATTTGGAACGCAGCTGGGTCACTAGCCGCTCCAGTCTGCAAGGTAAAAATTTGTGTTACATATATTTTTATATACAAAAAAATACAATAGAACAAACTTATATAAATCGAACCTGTTCTACCTCTACTCTTTATTTTGGCAACGCAACACATGGATTTATAATGTGATTATATTTTTTATATGATTGAAGATGGACTATGAAAAATGACAGTCGTTAGATTTGATTGATGCAATTATCACGGAGGAGGTTTGTTCTGATGTTCTCCGATAATCTTATGCTATTAGTGGCATAAAAGCCGCCAAGCCAACAAACTACTTACCAACACTTTCCAGACTTATTGATTACCGCTTTTGTTTTCTCTAAGGAATAGAAAAAAGATATATTTTTTATTGATAAGAATTAACAAGCGATGCGTGTATATATTTTTGGTGTTTCTGCCCATAGTTACCCTGTGCCCATCAATTATAATAGAGACTAACAAACAGCGTATCAACGTTGTAAAATCCTGACACCTGGTTCTGGGCTCAAGAAATACCATTAAGGGCTAAAGTTAGAGATTGTCATGTAACATTTCGGCGTAGGAACAGCCAGTGCGAGCGCCGCTAGCTGCACTCAGCTGATCTTTACACGAACTACATTGAAGTCACATTACAAGTCAGTATAAGCGACCGCTTTACTTGGGAAATGGACCATATGTGAGCACGGCGATAATTAAAAGCGTTCGAGGCGTAGCTTTAATATATTTAGACAGAATACCACAATAGTAACATTTCAGTCTAATGTGTCATTTAGAATAATGCATTAGATTAGGCTGAAATGATACTCTTGTGGGGTCAAAATTACCGCGCTTGCAGAGTTTAAAATCATAAAACAGGCCGTCAAACTCGCATTTGCCATCTCTACCAGTCTGTTGGTGTCGGCCTGACAATAGTCTTCCATTTGAGTGTGTGGACTCACTTGAAAGCGTGTTACTCCGCGTTTTCTTGGCTTTCTTCATGCTGGCGAGCTCCTTCCGCAGCCGGAGTCGCTGCGTCTCCGAACCCTCGGTGCCAATCGTGATGGTCTCGTTCGAGTCGAGACTGAACACCGGAATGTTACCAGTCTATTAATGGACTCACTTGAAAGCGTGTTCCTCCGCGTTCTGCTTGGCCTTCTTCATGCTGGCGAGCTCCTTCCGCAGCCGGAGTCGCTCCGTCTCCGAGTCCTCGGTGCCGTTCGTGATGCCGTTCTCGCTCGAGTCGAGACTGCGTCAACAGATTCGAGTTAATGAACAACATAAAGTCAATGAATCCTGCCACGCATATGAACAAGCAAACTACTTTGTCAATTGTATCAAGGAGCCACATCAATTTAAACCTGACGGGGTAAATCCAGTAACTTTTTTGATAATATCTAACAAAAACTAAGTACTGTTAATAAATCTCCACTTTAATAAACATATTGCATTGATAAGATTCGCTGTTAATGACGAACGTGTTGTAACACGTTGGACCGGCAATCCAAAGGCGTGGCTTCGAATCCTACGCCATCCAAAGTTGATCACAATTTATTTTTTAATTATGATAGAAAGATTACCTATATATACAATTTATAAAAACTACCTCGTGGAGACTCGGAGCAGTCGCAGCTCGTCCTCTAGTTTCGCAACACGGTCCATCATGCGCCTCTTGTCCGCCTCCGAAGCGCGAAGTGAACTCTGCAATAACCGTTTTAACATTAATTTTGTACTGAGTACAGCCGTCTGCAATCGAAATAACCCGTCGTCGTGTTCTATCCATTACATACATTAGGGACGCGCATGCTTCAGTAGCTTATCTGATCCCATCGACCGGTTGAGCTTTCTTTCGAATTTTGGCGAGTTGGAATTTATCTCTAGGCGGGGATTTTTTTTCCATTTGTCCTTTTATTAAACTTTACTTACTTGAGTATTCAGTCATCATATAACTACCGTGCCCCCGCCAAGACGAGCCAAGTGAAGCGCAGGAGCACAGGAGCGCTTCGTCGTTTTATTTTAATCGATGCGAATGCGAGTGAGTCTGTGACGAAATCGGGTTTTTAGATGTCAATAAAATCTAAAGTATGAGAGCTATGGAATCGGCACTTTTTTATGTTTGATTGGTCCACATTGACATTATATCCAGATAATTTTGTTTATCTTTGATAATCCAAACCCAAATTAAATGAAATTTGGGTTTGGATTATCTAAAAAACCCGATTTCGTCACTGACTCACTCGCATTCACTGATAATCATCAAAACTCATAGGGTTGTTCCAGAAAAGCTGAAATTTGGTATGTAAGCTAGTATTAGTACGGTCACGTCTGAAAATATCGGTACGAAAAAAGTGCCAAAAATATATAAATACGACTTAATTGCCCATACATTAAGCACTACCTTAATGTATGGGCAATTAAGTCGTATTTACATATTTTTGGCACTTTTTTCGTACCGATATTTTCAGACGTGACTGTACACAAATAACAATTATGCTCTAAAACTTAGAACTTTACCCCCCACCCCATCAACTAGAGATGAAAATTTGTATAAGGGTTCCGCAAATTTTGATGCTAGAGATCTGAAAATTGATATACTCGTATATCCTTGTTATAAATAATAAGGTACATCAATCAGGATTTTGAGCGAATCACCCCTACCAGTGTTGGCCGAAATGCAATTAAAAATTATTGGCCATTATTAACCCTTATAAATTGAACCATAAACTGTAACCGTTTGTTACGGTTACGGTTCAAATTATAGTGGTTAATGGTTAATTGCAATTAATGTTTGGCCAACACTGCCCCCTACCCTTTAAAATTTGAGATAAGAAACTTACAAAAATAAGTAAAATCCCACCATAAACATATATTTTCCTGTACAATTTTGCCAAGACAAAACCATAAGGATAGCACTGTCAAAAAATTAACATCTCTCATGTAGAGCTAAGCTTCTAACTCTACAAGCCCTAACTTCACAAACTCTGCACCTTAGTTAAAATACCTATGCGGCTTGACCGTTTTCCTCTAACCCTCCGAACGCTGACGCGAATAGTTCCGTCGTAACACGGGTAAGCCAGTGTTACCCGCAAATGGGCGCGTTATGTATTCGTGGACACGGGGTGCTGACCGCGCCGCGTGCAGGAGCTCTAAGATGTCACACGATCTTTTAACGTTTCATTTTGGTTGCCACATTGATAGTAACACATGAATGGATTATTTAAATATTGTTGTTTTATTTGTCGTTCTAAGACTCTTTCTTCATAAGCTCGGGTTACGTCTACCTATCTTCAGCAATACATTTAGTCTTGCTCCAGCTGAATCCAACATGTAGCTCGCCTTTGATAGATATCAGTCGGCGGACTATAGAAAACTATTTGCTGGCATAGCAGTCTTTACTGCCATATAAATACATGCTTTGCTTATTATTTACTGAATCTTCATCTACTGTTTTTGCGACGAAATAGTCGATCGCTACTTGCTTTATCAGCGCTGGTACCCCGAACATTTTAGCGACCCAAGCCACAACACCGTTAGTAAAAGGTGAGCACGCGTACAGCTACAGCTTACATCTAAACTACCTCTAAATCGGACATTAGCCGGCTGTCAATCACGATTCTGTACGCTGCCTACGAAATATTCGTTCTTTTTATATGTTTTTTTTTGCAAATTTGTGTAAATTGGCGTCACACTATAAAAGTACCAATATCCTGAACATTTTAGCGCCCCATGCCACCGCTCGTAAAGGTGAGCGCGCTATCGGCAACTCCCACTCGCTGTAAACTGCCACTATCGGACACTAGTCGGCTTTCGATCATCCTGTACGCTGACTACGAAAAATTTGCTCATTTCGTATGCAGGTGACGTGATTAAACGTCCGAGCTTACAATGTATATCTTTAAGTTAGGTAGGTAGATAAATCGAGTTAACTTTAGTGAGTATGGTTAATACGTAAGTGGCTCATGGTAAAATTAAAAAAAAAATGTTCTTTGGGGGACCTTTAGAGGCACTGTATAATATATCGTCGCCGCTTATGCTTATTCCCATAATTTTCACGGCACGCGTTGAGTAAGATTACATGCGCATAGACAAACATACCGACAGCCAGGACCGACTAATTTTGTTTGTTCAGTTTGTTATAGTGTTTCTGCGTATCAGCTGATCGTTTGAGGTCATTTAAATCATAAGTGATGTGTGTGAGTTGCGTAACAATAGGTTTATTTTAAGAACCGTAGCCACTCGACTAAAAGTAGAATTTTCAGCGATATCTTGCGTTGCCCTCATCGCAATTCAGTAAGATCTTGATCAGATAGTCAGCCCCTCTTTTTGTCCACCACATTGCATTACCTATATTGACTGTTTCGGTCGTCTGGATTGGAGATGGTCTGAATGAGACAAGCTCAGGACCAGGGGGACTACCGCGAAAACAGAAAATCGTAAATTGCGGGGATCTTTCTCTTTTACTCTCACTAAGACATAATTTGAGTGACAGAGAAAAATGCCCGCAATTGACGAACTTCGACATTCGCGGTTATAGACCAGGCGTAAACGAAGAGGCGAATGCTCAGCAGTGCGCAATAAGCGGTTGAAATGATAAGGAATCGGTACTAAAACTACCCTAGTAATGTAGTTTTTAGTATTAAAGGGCACCATTTCGTGGGACATAAGGAAAACTACTCGAAGCTACGAAATAGACATATCCCGAAGTTTATGCCGCTTTAAAACATTCTGTAGTCAAACTCTTCTACTAGCAGAAAAAATCTAACCAACTTAGAAAATAGTAAAAAATACCGTCAGAGTTTCGTGAGAAGTCAGGCACTTACTACTCACATACCATTTACTGGAAGCCAGCGCGTGGGCGAGTCCGCTTGTACAAGTCATTAGCGGGCCTGCGCGCCGAACGATAGTAATGAGTTAATTGAAGTGCAAAAATACCCGGTCTTGGTCTTAAAAGGGTTTAAACCTTAAGAAGGCAGAGTGTGTTAAGCCTTTTCGGTTGGAAGTAGAGTGAGATAGGGCCAGTAACTCGCTTAGCGTGTGCCGTGCTAAATGGGTTAACGGTGGGAACGTGCATTGATCAGAGGGATTTGGCTTCTAGGTATCGTTTGCGTCCAAAATAGTCAGTCATGGTATCGTTAGATGACATCTATAATCTCTGGCACTTGATCACACAACTCGGGTCGAGGCGCGTTTTTAATGGAATTTGGATAGTTTAATACAAATTTCGCGCCAGCATTTATGAACTTTAACTAATAGACAAAAAACCTATGGCTGACTGGTAGAGCATGCCTTTAGGCATCCTTATCGGACGGTTGGCGGATGAGGGCTTAGGCGATTAAGAGTAAGATTTTTCCGCCACGGCCCGCTTTTGTTTAAATTCTTTCTCGAGAATAAGTAGCCTAATTTCACAGACTTATATATATAGTGGGACAGTTGGTAAACAGCCACTTAGAAACGGGTGGTAAAAGCGACGTTCCTGGTCTAATTTTTCGTCCTGCATGTAAGTCGCTTTTCTAAATTTTTGTGAAATTTTGTGAGCACGTTCGATATATATATATTTGTTTTTCTTATTCAATTATATACTACGTTACTTCGTTCCAACCGAGTGTTCCGCAACACTCACTCATTTTTGTATTGTACTGTTACTGCCAAAACCTGTTTACCCAGAATATGTGTGTATTTAGTGGTGAGGGAAATACAATCGACGCCAACGCACGTGGTGAAAATATGAACTTTCATGTGACGAAATCTTCATAAGCCATCATATCAATAGTTCCACACCCACTAGGGCGGCATCAGCACCACAATTATGCATGAAACGAATTATGGCGCACCCGGCCCGGCCATGGGCCAGCGCGGGCTCTGAGCGTCAATAAAAAACCCTAAAAATGTAAGGTCTGTACTTAACGGCGTTTTAGTAAACGCCGAACGAGTCAGGCATGCACCGAGAGTTTAAGACCACTAAAGCATTCAAATGACACAAAGATTCCAGACTAACAGTAAAATAAAACAGCGTGTTGTCACCAGGTACGGTGGCGCCCGCGCCGCGGCGGGGGCAGCCATCCACTTACATCTGCCAATATTTGCTCAGCGCCCCCTCGCGTTCATATTTCAAATGTGGGGAGACTAAAGACTACAAAATACAAAGTTACGTGCGAGCGGCCGCTTTTACACAGGCACGTATCTCGTATTATTTAAAGAAATTCATGCTTTAAGTTACAATTTTAGAAGTTACATTCGGTAATATCGGTTTAAAGATAACTCGAGTAAATTTCCTAACTGATGCTGCAATAGCCATAGTTAAGAATGTTGTATTGTTCTATTTTGGAAGCTGACTTGTGTTAACTATTAATAAAATGAATTAGCAAAACATCATGACATTCAGTCGGTTTTGTATGTATGTATGTATGCGATTCATTCTGATGTAACACTAGCTTTCAAACATAATATTACGCATCATCATTCGCTTGCCCTTATCCCATTCATTTGGGGTCGGCGCAGCATGTCTTTTTCTTCCATATCTTTCTGTCACCCGTCATCTCATCATTCACTCGCGTTCGTTTCATGTCATCTCTCACACAATCCATCCACCTTTTTCTAGGTTTTCCTCTCCCGTTCCATCCCTCCACATTCATTCGTAATACCTTTCTCGTCACATGACTTTCATCCCTCCGCATCACATGCCCATACCACGCTAGGCGATTCGCTCTTACTTTATCTATTATGGGTGCAACTTTCAGGCTTCCTCTTATATACTCATTCCTTATCCTATCCATTCTTGTCACACCACACATCCATCTTAACATTCTCATTTCCGCTACGTGCAATCTCTTTTCATCCGTCACTTTTAGGGCCCAACACTCTGATCCATACATGACGACAGGTCTTATGATGGCTTTATAAATTTTACCCTTCAGTCGGAGGGGCATCCGGGCGTCACAAATTGTTCCCGTGACCTGTCGCCATTTCATCCAACCTGTGCTAATCCGGTTTTTCACGTCACGGTCAATATCGCCATCGCACTAATAACAACGCCTAATATTGCACCATTGCGTAACATAATATTACGCAATGGTGCAATATTAGGCAAATAGGCCCAGAAATGCGAATGGCAATGCTTATCTATGTAGGTCGCTGCATTCGGGACCCATTGATTGACTTTACACTAGCTTACAAAACCAGGTCATAGCCAAGATTACAATCGTTTTCAACAAACTTCAATCGAAAAGTAGAAATATATCGGGATGTTGCATCTGTGCAACGAAATGTCACGTGATAATTTCCATACATTATTTACTACTGAGGTTATTAATTAAGACAAAAGTGGAAGACCCGCACATAATCGTCTTTCCATACAAACGTAGTCCTCATTTTCCTCTCTGGATGTTAACATGAAAATATTTTGACACAATTTGTTGTATATCATTAAATCAACCACAGCTATGTGTAGGGGACTTTTGATTTTTTTCGTATTTTAAATTATTATACAAGTTAGGAGTCTACCTATGATATATACACCAAATTATGTAAAAATATCTTCCATAATGTCAATATCCAGAGAAAAATAGAGACTACATTTGTACGGAGAAGAGGCCGTCCCCTTTCTTCTTAATTGTGACTTAGCTAGTTCCCTAATGCTACGCGACGGTGTGATAGTAGGCCTCATAGGCCCGGTGAGTGCGAATGCCCCCGCTTAGTTAAATCGATGCGTTCTGGGCCCGCTGATTTTATAATCGCGTGCAAGCGTGCAGAAGGAATACCTACGCACAAGTACAAACATTTGGTATTCTCGACTGGTACCAATATTATGCGTGGTGCGAATTTTCAGTAATTTTTTTTGTAATGTAAATCAAATTAAACTTCAACAAGAAACTCTTCGGTTGATCAAAGTTTAAATATTAAATGGTCCTAATATCTTAAATATTAGCGCGCCTATGATGGTAGAATTGATCGATTGGTGAAAACACAAACTCTTTTGTTTTACCTATAAGTAGTTTTCTGACATCATAGGGGCCTACACAGCAACGAAGTTCTAGTAAACCCTAATTCTCAGATTAAACCCTCATCGGCATAAAAAAGTATTCCTTTTCCATTAACCTATGTATTATGTGATAAATTAGTTATATGCACAAATATGTAATTGTCCTCTCCACTGGAGTAAAAACTTTTGTCATAAAATCCGTTTTATCTCATGATGATAGACATTTTACATAACTAACCATGATATAAGTAAGAACAAATGTAAAAATAACAATAATTGAAATGGCAAAACTAATTTCCCAAACTGATTTTGTATACCTACATTAGGATTTAAAAAAAAACTTGATTGGGGTTATAATAATACTAGCATGAAAAACACAGTTTTATTTTCTTTGTCTATCGTCCACTGACAAGCGACTCTTGCCAAAATATACTTTTCCACCTTTACGAAACCACCGCATCTTCCATAGAATTCAAATTGCGAACGCTATATTTTTAAACCCCACTCGACGAAGGCCTACGCTAAACAGCCAGTGCATAAACACTTTTTTCATCGTTTATTTTTACCTCAATCGGGCACTATTAAGGTCTATTTGTCGACTTGGGTGGTCGAGGGCCCTTCACACTTCGGAACGTCACTTTCATGGTGAATATGGTTTTTGTGGCGCGAAACGCCTACGGGTGATAAACCTGAGGTATTTGTGTTTCACTTGTCACGCCATTTTTTAAACGCAGTTTGATTTGAGGTTTAATATTAAGATTGGGCACGTTTAGTCTTAACCTGGATAAAGTAAAATGTTGCAACTCATTCTTCCTAATATATTTTGTTTTTAGAATATTAATAAAATATAACGTACATTAGAACATCAAAAGTTTGATAGAATACTATTCATTAAAATTGCCAATCAGATGTTTTGCCGATTAGAAAAATATTAATTAAATTATTCTTTTTTTTTATTTTTGTGATACTAATCAACTGACTTCGCCCAAATCTTCGTAGTCAAATGGATGTAATTTATCATAGCAAGCATTATATTATATTATAAATATGTACATAAACAATACAAAATGTACATAAACGCCATCTATCGGATTGTCAGTGAACTTGAATGACACTTGAGGTGACGACCAAAGCTACAACGGGGACAACCGCACGAGCGCGCCGTACTTTCGTAGCGTACATATCGTCTTGATCGTATATAAGAATGCCACGAGATGGCGCTATAGTCAAGAAATAAAACGGGACATACTAACCTTGATTTCTTCAAGAGTTTTCTCACTTAACTTCGTTTCCGGTGACGCCAATCCGTTCTGAAACAAATATGGATATAAAAAACTTCAATTAAATCAAATAACAATTCCGCTTATTAATATGATTAACTTAATACATCATTTTACACAAGCAGTCAGTTTCTCGTATAAGTCTGAAATAAGATTCAACACTTACCTATAAACTGCCGAAAAATATGGGCGTCAATTTGTTAATAGCAAAAACTACATACGTGCGTGAATATGTCTTTTATTGCTATTAACAAATATATCAATTCCTTTGCCAAATTTTTAGGGGTTGCAACAGATTGAGGGGTTTTAACGCAACGGTGACTAAGGTTGCCAAAGCTCAACCGGGGGGTGGGGTGTCAAGGTCTGCAACGCGCATGTAACTCCTCTAGAGTTGCATAGGCTACGGAGACTGCTTACCATCAGGCGGGCCGTATGCTTGTTTGCCACCGACGTAGTATTAAAAAAAACTATATTTTTTTTTTTTATTACATTAATACTGAAGAATGCAGTCTTCGGGAGCTCCTCGTTCATTGCCGGGAAGTGTAAATATAAGGGCCTGCCAAGGCTGTGGATGCCTATTACGTAAACCACGGCTGCCAGTTCCAGTTGCCAAAGTTTGTGACTCCCTCTCCCCTTGACACTACATGTCACATTTTTCGATGTAAGTTTTCAATTTAGACCAGTAGCAGACCCTACGTGTAAGGGAGCGTGCGTGAGCTATAGCGGGCAGCGCCACTGGCGTGAAGCGTCAATGTCAACTTGTCAAGTTTAAGTTTACAATTTAGGTCACAAGATGGTAGGCCCTAGACACGTAAATTCCCTTAGAGTAATTTTCATCTTACTTCAGTATGAGATTCTTCAAAAAAGGAGTGTACAGATTTTTAAAGGGTCGGCAACGAGCATGTAAGATCTCTGGAGTTGCAGGCCTCCATAGGCTACGGTGACTGCTTACCATCAGGCGGGCCGTGTGCTTGTTTGCCACCGTCGTTGTATAAACAAAAACTTATCATTAAGTTTTTTAACGAGTTACTGTTGTCATAGTTAATAGCGTCAGTCAGTAATGTGTATTATAGCTTTATTCTCTGACTGTACCCAATACACCAAACCAATTGATTATTACAGATCGCATGCTGGCCGTTCAGGCTCGGCTGCGCGTGCGATGCGATAAGTGCGTATTTACATACTCGGCCGTGCACTCTATCCACAGACTACCGCCAACAGACTCCCCCAAGGCCCTCCGTCTTGTACAACTCAATGGAAATCCCTATCTTTAGTATATAGCGAAAGCTTGTCATTGGTCCAAAATGAGTCGGTCTGTCAACACGTTAACAGATATGCTCCTTTTGGACCAATCGAATCGCACTTATATAAAATCACTGACTGCGATTAGCTGGTTGCCTGCGATGCTTCATGAGCACTCAAGGGCGTAGGCAGGTATAGGCAGGGGGGGGCAAAATTTTACATACAATGTATCCCCCTCTGCGGCGTCTGCGTGCCCCCCCCCCCCTAGGCCTCCGTCGATATCAATATAATCCCCTCCCCCCTAGTTCACTGGCTGGCTACGCTCTTGTGAGCGCTTCTGCTTCAAAACTCAAATGACTAATTTATGACATTCCATCGAACCCTGCATTCCATCTTCTAAACCAAATCATAGAGAAATAAGAAGTAATAGAGTGCTCACTGATGTATGGACATCAGTTTTGGTACCAAAATGATTATTATATTCGCAGTCGACATCTAGCATCAAGTAGCGGAACTCTCAGTACTGCTACTCGACAATAGATATCACGGCAAACAAAAAGTCTAATGCTCAACGAACTCTATGCTGATGTCGACTGCGTATATAATAAGCATTTTGGTACCAAAACTGATGTATAGAGTGGGCGCTCTATTACTTCTTATTTATCTATGTCCAAATATATAGTTCATAGCCGTGGCGGCGCCCTGGCGGGCACGGGACATATAAGTTATCTGACAGTTGTCAGCGGCCGAATAGTATGAAGATGTCAGCCCATAAAGGTTTCTTATTTTTTCACAACTTGCTTTGTGGTCGCGTGCATTTCCCCCACAATGCACTTTTCACATAGCCAAAACTGTATTTTGTGTATTCCATTTTGCGAATAGATCGAGGAGCAGATGGTTAGTGGGTTGGAGCAATTATGTATCGTATTTGAGAATTCTTTTCCTGGTTACAGTTGGAGAAGCAAATAAAGTTGGTTTAGATGGTGTTAAGAGTGAACAAGTGTGTCTGCAGCCAGTTAGCGATTTTTATGCGCTAGTCTTTACATCCCGTACTGCCACTGCATCTACCCAGGCTTGGTAACACTCTTGCTTTCGGCGAGAGGCCTTTTTGCAGGAATGACCAAACCAGGGTTGGGATTTGCCACCGACAGGAACCACAGAGGACGGAATGAAAAGCTCCATTCCCTGCAGCACCACGTCAGCAACAGAATCAGCAACGACGTTGGGATCATCCGGCGTGAAGCAAACCTGCCTCCAAGGGTAGGTCCAATCTGCTGACCTATAGTGCCACACACGGCGGCTACAAGCAACTCGCCGACGCGGCGGGCACGCGAGTGGCACCGTACTCCGGATCAGGCAGTGATCCGAAGAACCGAGTGGGGCTTCAACGGATACACGATAGTCAGCTGGATGAGAGGTCAGCAGAAGGTCCAACAGGGAAGGTTCGTGGCTTTCCACATCTGGGATTCGCGTAGGCGCACTAACCAATTGTGTCAGGCCATATGCCAGAGCAAAGTTATATACAGATCTACCCGCATGATAAGTCTTGCTTGAACCAAGCCATTCAGCGTTGTGGGCGTTAAAATCGCCAAGTATAAGGAAACACAGATCCATTCACAGCCGCCACAGCCGAAAGGCGAAAACGGCCACTCATAACCCCCCTTCCAGGGAGGTATCGAATGAATGATGCATCGTTTCAGTCCCTCACGGTTCACGTTTAATTAATACATATTTGTAATCTGCACTATTAAGTATAACAGAGTATCAGAATACATCTACTTACCAAGTTTCAACAGTATAGTTCTTATAGTTACGGATTAAAGTAGCTGTGACATACGGACGGACGGACAGACAGACAGACAGACAGACATGACGAATTCATAAGGGTTCCGTTTTTTGCCATTCGGCTACGGAACCCTAAAAATAGAAGAGCCGTTGCGGGGTGATCACAAGTCTATACCTATGCTTCGTCTAAGTAATAGTTAAGTAAGTGGTCTGTGACTATTCCTTACCGATGTATGTAATGGACTACTTAGTTAGTGGTTTTACCGTACGAGGAATCTTGTTACTGACAGATAGTTTATGTGCGTTTGTTTTTTCTATAATTAAGATGTCATTAAAAAGTAAGATTGACAGGAGGTAAGTTCAAACTAGTTTTAAAACACTTAAAGTGAGCGGTAGGAGTCTCTGATTGGCTAAGGTATATGAACTTAAAAAGATGTCATATATGTACTAAAGAAAAAGTAACCAAACCCTCCAGTGGTGGAGAGCGGATTCGAACATCTTAAGCTTATGGGGCTGACGCCCTGGACCTCTGGGCTACCCCGTCACGGCGGTACCCGTCCCAATTCACAAAAGTTGTATTTCACAAAAGCTGGCTTAGACGTTCAAAATTACCTCCACGCGCTCTTTTTCTCTTAACAATAGTATTCAGTTCACTTTGAACAGCTCGCCCGTTTAGCAATTTCTTCTGCTGACTGTGCATACAGCTGTTCAGTATACATATAGCGAAGTGTCGAATTTTCAAGTCAAGAGACAGTGGCCGTGGATACTTATTGAATTTCTTTTTCATGTTCTTAGAAAAACCAGTCTGCAGTATCATGGTCGCATTTTTATCACCTGTCACTATGCCCGTCACTTTCGCAGTTACATACTTGTTAAATCGTGACAGGCATGGTGACAAATGGTAAAGAGCCGACCATACTAGCAATACTGGCCCTGTTCTCTGTTTAAAGAAAACAAAGAAAGTCCATCATATACGAGTATATACTATAAAATAATCACCTTGTTCGTCAACGGTATAAAAGATATACAAAATATTCCCTAATTTAAATAAGTCAATTGCCTATAAATATATCATAGATTAGCTAATATACTTAGTTAGGTCATAAATTCTGTCACAAAGGATTTGAATGATAAAATATAGCCATTTCAAAGCTTGTTTTGTACATATCAAAATGTAATATAATTTGGTTTTAAATTTAGGTCGCGATTTCATTTACCATTTATTTACTTTAGGATTGTCGTTAGACGCGAATACGCGGCTGGATTGTGAAAAATTATACTTCAGAAACGGGACTAAAAATCAGTGTCACATTAATAAATAGTTACAATTGTTTATTTGTATGAAACTAATTTATTTGTCCGACAAGTCTGTAGCAGCATTTAGTTCTCGGACAAGTCTTTACTTTAGATAATACACTTCAAACTGGGGGTACTTTTAGTAGCACGCTTAGATTTTAATCCTATACAAGTTTTTGTACAACATGTGCAGTAGCAATAATGTCAGGCCAATTCACATGAAATATAATATGTACATCAAAATAAAGATAAAATTCTGCGCTTTTGCGTTATGCAAGATTCAAGCACATTAAACAGAAAAATAAACATAGATTTTTGACGTATGTTTTAATTACTTTTTCCGAATATTACCTAGAATTATGCAAATATGCGGCAGCAAATTACGTAAAATTATTTTGTAAATTATTCACCATTAAATAAGTTATTTAACGATATGCATAAATACTAAGGTACCCGTTACTTCTATCAATAAAAACCTTTGTGACAGAACTTATGGCCTGACTACGTAGATTAAGTTATCACGGTGTATTACGGAAGGCCAGGTCTGTTATCAGGCAAACATAATACTTATCAGCATTACTGATAACTGATAGATGACAAGATATAGAGCCTAAAGTTATCTTGGTGCAACCGCCAAAGATATTGAAATACTTACTTAAGTATGTGAAAAAGTTATCATTTATGGGACAGGATATGATTATGGTTGACCGTAACAGCAGAAGAAATTCATCCATGGTACGAGGGGCTCTAGCTCTAGACTTACAACTTGTTGTGCCCGCTCGGTCTTTAAAAAGAGCGCGCCGATCTCGGTCAATCGGTCAAAGGAACTAGTTGGCTCTTTTAGTTCCTTTAGTTACTTTAGTTCAGGAGCAAATCTCAATCAAATAATGCATTTATAGTTCGTTTTTTTTGGAATTAGAATAAAGGTAAACAATCTTGACTGTCTTTTTAATGAAAATGATTGAAAACCGCTTCAAACAATAGTAGTTTATATGACTGCTACATAATAAAAGGCATTAAAATACACGAGTGTTTTAATGCCTAATTATGTACAGTTACATACACTATTTTATCTACACACATATTATAAACTTTCTATGATATATTCACTAACCCAAATTACAGCCAACGTTGGGGCATCGTTGCTCTCTTGGCGGAGCTCGCGGATATGTGGTGGCATCACCGGAATATTTTTATCGCTCATTTTACACGAAACTTTTCCTATAGTTACTTTAAAAACAACAACATATATTAATTTTATACTTAAAAGATAAACTGTACGTCAAATGGCGGTAAATGAAAACTTTTTCACGCATGTCACACATTCGTAGTTTTTTTTTCAATTCAGAGACAAACATAGTCCGACAGACCATGTCCGGGGCCTATATCCGTATCATTCGAACAAACTAACAGGCGAGATATGTATGTCAAAATTGTATGAAATTGACATTTCATTTCGAACAAAATGGCATCTCGACTGATATTACATACTGATATTATTCTCGAGGGTATACAGTATGGGGTTCTTCAAAAAAGGAGTGTACAGGTTTTTAAAGGGTCGGCATCGCGCATGTAACACCTCTGGAGTTGCAGGCCTCCATAGGCTACGGTGACTGCTTACCATCAGGCAGGCCGTATGCTTGTTTGCCACCGACGTGGTATTATAAAAAATATTAGAATAGAGGTCAAATCGAATTGCTTTTTTTTCAGAGATGTTCCAAATTTGAAGTCATAAACAAATCGATTTTGATGTAGTTATGAAGCAAATACATCATCACAGATAAGAAATTTGTTGTAACAAAACAGTTTATCGTAATGTTGGCCATTATTTAAGGCATCATAGAGGGCTTATGATATGTGTGTAGATAAATTAGTTTATGTTACAATTGAAGGCAAAATAATGTAAATAATTGTATATATGTAATTTATAATTGATACATATTTGCTGTAACTTATTTTTCAAAAGTGATTTTTAATATAAAAGACAGGTCAAAATCGGTTACCTTCTTCCTAATGCTATGAAAACTATAGGGCGAGAGGCTGTTTGCGTGATTGTACACACTTTGAATTTGTTTGTTTGTTTGAATACTTCCATAATATTGAGTATCCGTGATTAACCAGCAAATCCAGCAAATGTTGTTATAATGTTTTAATTCACTTGACGATGATACTGTTGTAATTTTTCCGGGATTATTTAGTTTAATATCTCAAGCAATAACAATATAATTTCTTTTCCTTGCAATAGTCTTAGTAAAAACAAACTCTCTAAACAAAAAGTGGCGATTAGTCTAGAAATACCACATAACCCGCTTTCCCCATAGAGACTGGGCAAGTGCTACCTGGTTTGCCGGTTTTCTCTGCGAAATGTATGAGAGCATTACAATGTTTTTTTTATTACAGCATTTCCTGATTCATATATTTTGTAGACTTTAGCTGCTCTATATATTGGTAATAGCAGTTAATCTTGGTATTATTTAGTAACCTATACTGGTTCCCAAACTTTTTTGTGAGGGACCCCTGTAGGCATTAATTTTTCTTTTACGAAACTCCTGGAACACTTGGACGTAATTTAGGGAAAAGCATCAAACCCACAAAGTTCTGTCAATAAAATTTTAACTTCATGTCAAACGAAAAAGGCATTAATTTCAACGACAAGTTTTTGAAGGTGGGTCCTTTTCATTTAACTACGTCCACTTATTGAAGTGTTTGTAGTCTCTTATTTTTGATACTAAATGTTCGTTTACCTTTGATATTAATTTGATCAAAGTAAATGATGACATGACGGGTGACAAATAGAAAAACATACTTATAGGTACACTCGTAAGAACAATTAATTTCCGTTATTTACTTGGTTAGTTTTCTGGCATACATTTGTGGTTTAAAAATAACCCTAATATTTGTGCATATCTGTCTGTGTATTATCCAGACGTCTCTTAAGGTCAAGAGCAGACGATTCAACGGATGTCGTCCTGTCGTTTAAATAATGTTTACTTTTAAGTTTATGAAATGTAGACCTATGTATGTCTATAAGGTATTTGTAATATGAACCGATTTAAAAAAAAAGTAAATATAAAGAAATAAATTTCTTACAATATTTTTTACCTTAACAAATCAAACCTGGCTGCGAAAGTAAACAAATGATATCTGAGTTGTCTGAGGCTAAGTCCCGTTTACAAATAATTGGATCGGTTCACCTTCACTGGACAGGTCGTCGACCGTTACATGATACGACCGTTTTGGCCTGGCGCCAGAATTCGCCAGATTATCCAGACGGTCGACCACCGGACAATTCGGGAAGCTGTGCTAATTAAAAGGTAATGGACATTGCCGCAATGTAAAATGCAAAGCAATAGTATAGGAATTGTGTATACTAAGGAATACATTAAACAAAATTCCCTCTGGCTTGCTTATTTTAGAAAATATCTAGAGTTGTTTTACGTTTTCATTTGGAATTGGAATTCCAAACGAAATACATAATAAATGATCTACTAGTTGTATAATGATACTATTGATATTAGTAAACTCTTATAATCTTAATAGGTCTTTATAGACTTTATATTTGGAGGTGAACTTACCAAAATAAACTCGCAAAACAATAACAATACTTCGTTACCTTAACGTCGGCGAAATTTAATAGATACCTATGTATGGAAGTATGCAAGCCAGCAGGTAACTGAAAGCACTGACGATCGAACAGCGAGACTTGGCATGGAAGGAGTCTATCTCTAGCGTAGACTGTCATGACCTAATGATGATGCTCTACGTGTTAATTCTTACTTAGTCCCGAGGAGTCTTGGCTCAGCTGGTCACGTGAACGTCTACTAAACTTTACATTCATTACCATTATAGACTTCTGTTCATACCCGTACATATATCCCTCTACATAATCGTGGCACGCACTAGCACGTATAGTGCTTCCTTTTGTTAAGTTATATATCCAATGGTGAATTTCAGATCAGCAGCTCATATGACCGGGATGAGCGCCTAATATAGCTTTTACAAAGTTCATACATACATCTCTCTCCAGCAACATGGCACGGACTCGCGCATATAGGGCCTCTTCCCGTATCCGCGCGGAGTCGCGGATCTCGCGGACTAGGTCGGTCACGAAGCCAGGCGAGTATTGACCGCCTACTAGACCTGGAAAAGAATGAATGAATTCATGTTACAATGTTTTGAAGTTGAACAGACAAACATGTTTTTCAAGTCTCAACAATAATGCTATAGACAGCATATGTAGGTAATTCTTGAAAATTTACAGAAGTGTTAATACAACATCGTTTATTTTGTAGCAGTATCAGTATACCCAGGTACTGATTAATTAAATAGTAATATGAACCTTAATGATCATCCCTCTAAAATGTGTCTTTAATTATGTATTACCAATTCCTTTAATTCAAGTACGGTGCACAGAAGCTGCTCCAATATTTTCGACGTCTGTATATTTTGTTAGCAAAATGATCATATTTTTTGCATTCACTCTTATTAATAGATTCTAGTCGAATCCCAGCCAACTATCTTTACATTTTTACTTTTCTTACGCAATTGCAGTTTAAAACAGAAGCTATCAGCCTAGGTCACGAACGAAGCGCACGCGATACGAAGCTGATGGATAAGTAATTTAGAAGAAGACAAGCCCATGTTTAGTGTTTATCTGCCAGTGTTAACCAAAACGTTAATGCAATTTACCATTAACCATTACAAATTGAACCGTAAACTCTAACCGTCCGTTACGGTTTACGATTCGATTTGTAATGTGTAATGGTCAATTTCAATTAACGTTTGGCCAACTCTGTCATCTGCAACTGCAGAAACAGCAGCCATCTGCCTAGGCAAGGAGATTACTGGTGCGCGTGAGATTCCTAATGATACGACTCAAGGTCGTATCAAAAAAGATCAAAACTTCGTAAGCTATTTTGTTATTAAAAAAAACCTTTTCATTTTATTATAAATTAATATACTTGGCTATTCAGCGTGGCAATGCAGCTAGCATTTATGGGCCAGGCAGGGAGCAGAAAAAAAAAAAAAAAAAAAAAAAAAAAAAAAAAAAAAAAAAAAAAAAAAAAAAAAAAAAAAAAAAAAAAAGGGAGCAGTTCCGGGCTTAATTGTTAGATTTGCATTTTTTTGACAAAGCATGTTGTAGATACTATTTTTGCGTGTAGCAACAATGACGAAGCCTGCGCTGTGGATTGATGTTGTGATTTAAATTATAAATTATGGAGATGCCATGGCAGGTACATTAAAAAAACACTCGGTGATTTCCTTGGTTTGAAATTCAGAAAACTAATGCACGAGCCAATGCAAAAATAATCTTGACTTCCTAATTGGAAAAAATTGCGGTAGAAACAGCATGTCAGACAGTAACTTTCTCACGGATGTATGATCAACAGGAGATATAATTTTCACATAATAGAGAAAGATAAAAGATCATGCATTACCCCAGATAAACATAATTTAAGTTGCGAGAATGGAATAAATATAATTGAATAGTAATTTTTAAAGTGTTTCTTACTTTCATTACAGAAAGGTAATAAACATTAATTAAATTTCAACTACTTACCACTTACTAACTGTTTTTGATATGGTTATGTAAGCTGAAGCCATAAGAATGGACATAGTCGACTTTATTCCGGAAATAAACCTCCAAGGAAATGATACTCGTACATAAATGAAAAATCCGAAAAATTTACAGTTCCTATTTTTGAGGATCTATGATCTAACCGTCAGCTCTGCTGTGCCAGTTTTAACCAAAACGGTAATTAAGGGAGATCAATTTTCTTTTAAAACGAAACAGTGAATATAAGACTCGGCTAGAACATTTATGTTTTTAATCACACCAACTAAAAACGCTCCTTTTTTTCAAAGTCGATTTAAAATAACAGCTAAGTAGATGCGTAATCCTTTAACATTCTACGTTCATCAATTGGATAATTTAAACACCAACACGCCATTATATGCGTGACATGCATCTTAATTTTTTTGTAAATACCAGTTTCTTTGATTGAATACTCTTTTGCAATATAAATTGTTATTTTATTACCTATGTTTTCTTCATAGTAGCATATAGATTTATTACAAATGGCGCCCAATGTCTATAAAAATATTGAAAATAGAGATAGATTGTTAGTCGTTCAATCTTACTAATAAAAAAAGTAATCCAATTATCCCCAGTTACTGTAATAAAATCTACACCGAGAAATAAAACGAATTGTCTGCCAGTGAAACGAAAACCCATCAAATATATTCTACGTCAAGCAATGCGTAGAAAATTGTTCGGTTTTTATGACGTCTACAAATTTGCTTGCTCAGATAACAATTTTAAGCTTTAAAAATGTAGATTGCCAAAATGGCTCTTTAGAGATCGCTCTAGAGATTAAAGGCCATCTTTTGTTTACCTCTGTCTTTTTTTAACGACCGAGTTTTCGTAAGTATTAAGCCATTTATCACAATTAAAATATTCACATGTCTGTGGAAGCCACGCAACTAAGCCAAATTCATTGAGCATGAACGAACATACAAATACAAACATAGAAATTTAAGTTAAACACGCATACGAACCATATCGCGTGCCATCGATTATGCTATGCAAAATATATCCGAATTTGTGGTAAAATCCAATTTTAGTTTTTTCCGCATGCGACGTCTATTATACACATATTTATATAGGTATGTCGAAGACCCGTTATTCACTAATCCTCACGAACCTTTTACGGACAAGCACGACAATGTTAACGGTTAGACAAAAACGGGGTTATAAATATAAAAAAGGGTTTGAGAACCACTGGTGCTGGTCTAATTGTATGGATGCGATGGTCGGGTTTAGGTCCAATATGGCAAAAGTCGTTAGAATGCGAAATTTTCATATTATTTAACAACTGTTAACTGTCAAATGTTACACAATACATAATTTGCTATTGGGGTAACCATCTGATATGATTCTTAGTTTCTATATAAATGCGTATTGAATTGAATACCTAATGATCGTTGAACAAAGCTCTGCGTAGACGAAAGGACGTAGCATTAGATAAAATGCCTAATCCAAGTGGTTTATGGCTATGATTTATGAGCCCTAAGGGAAATTCAGTCCTAAGAAGGAAATTAATGGGCAACGACGTACCTAATAAAAGCTTTATTATTTTTAATTCGCATCTATGGAACTTATATTTTATTTTTATTAAAATTATATCAACAATAAGAATGTATCTTGTAAAATCAACTGAACCACAAAATAAGTTTTTAACAAAACTTTCATTTTTGGTACAAACTTTTATCACCGACTGTACTATTCTTTCCACAGGCAACTAATACTCATCATGGCAATTCTAAAAACCAAAACTCAATTAGGTTGCGTTGTTTTATCACAGAGTTCCTATGGCCACTTTCTGTCTCATCCGATCAGCTCGATGGTACCATAATATTGCATTGTCACCAGACTTACATATGTATGCATCAGCTTCATTGAAAGTCGGGAAGTGGGTCATGTTTAACTTGCAAGATTGAAAAAAAGTTAGTTACATTACAAAGGAGCATGTCAAGTTAAATAAAAAAATGAAAAAAAAAAGCTAAATAAAAAGCTTATATAAAAGCTTGTAAAAAAAAGAGAAGCAAACAAGTGTAAAATTTATGTTGTTTATTTGAGACCGTGATAGATAGTCACAACAATTTTCTGATTATTTACAAATATTTAAATTTATCTTGTTGCCTAGAACTGGTCTGGTCTAGAATTTAGCTCGTTATCAAACCTGAGACGTTTTTGTACCGCCCACATGCAAAGTAGATATTAAATTAATAATTAATTTAGCATCAGCTTTCTACTTTAATATACCAAGAATAAACTGTGTGTACCTAGTCGAAATGTTATAAATTGTCTGGCAACTTATGATGATAGAGGATGATTATTGATTACCTATATATGTGTGAATGTGAATAATAAATAGTGAGACTAGTGAGAGGTAAATTTATAGGTAATTTAAAGGATTAAGTTGTTGAATTGAATTTTATATTTAAAAAAATCTTCATACAAAAACACAGCCTTTGGTGTACGTTATTGCACCACAAAAGATTTGATCCCCCATTATTAAATTATAATTACAAATGTATATAAATGTTGATTCCCTTGAGTGTCGAAATATACGTTTTACAGTACATATGGTGCTACTTTACCGCACTAGTGCGAAAATTAGCATATTACGTTACTGTGTCGAACATTTAAAGGGCCATATGTACTGTAAAACGTTGTACGATACATGTGCGAATAGGTAATTCGCAACTCGTGTCGATTTAAAACACTCCCTTCGGTCGTGTTTTAATTTATCGCCACTCGTTTCGAATTTCCTATTTTTCGCACTTGTATCGTAATGTACTATTTTTTGGTATTTTTTTTTTTTACAGTTTCAAGGGACTGTACTGTAAACCCGAGATAAAGCCCCCTTATCTGGGGCCCATTTCTCGAACGGTATTAGTCTAATATTATTAGTGTGTTGCCGTGGTAACCCATACGATTTGACAGGGGCCCATTTCTCGAACGGTATTAGATTAATAATATTAGTCCACGAACTGTCAAGTCGTATGGGTTACCATGGCAACACACTAATAATATTAGGCTAATACCGTTCGAGAAATGGGCCCCTGGGGAATGCGTGGAGGTATCGAGTTGAAATTTATTAAAGGGGCTTCACAGACAGATGGACAACAAAGTGATCCTATAAGGATTCCGTTTTTCCTTAAATCTTAGCAATAAGGTTTACGAATTTTCAGTTAACAGTGTGGAAAATAGGTATAGGTAGTTAAAGTTATTTGAGATGAGTATTTGTAACCATATCTGTTCAAATACCGACTTTATTGACTGAAAAAGAAGATTCAAATTGTGATTGGTAACCATACATAACCGATTAGCAACGCTTATTTTGTTTGGTTTCATTGAAATTGCTACGATTTTACTTGCTTTCAATTTCATAAGTTCACGCGTTCTCAAACTTTGTTTAATCGTAAAGCTTTGGAAAGTTCGAACAATAGGTAAATCTAAATAGCAGTGCTTTCTATTCAAAAGAGCTAAGCTAGGTCGGGTCGGCCATAGATTGCTTTTAGTAATTCTGATCACGCTTCGAGATTAGTGCTGTTAATTGCTTTAACAAAAAGAGTATCATAATGTTCATTTGTCTTTTTGTTGCGAGTATCGAGTTTCTATCAATCGATTACTTAGAAATGATTGGGTGTGGATTTTACTGCTTGAGAGATAGCAACGCGGATATTTGACTGAAATATTAAGCTTGCTTTTACTTTAAGGTGATATATGAGTGTCTGTGGTCAGCGGATTTCAAATGAGTCATCTAATATTTGAGAGAGAATTAGATATCTTTAAATATAACTTAAATGGAGCTATTTAATAAAAAATATATTAAACTCTTAAAAATATTTATAGTCAAACGTGTCACATATTGTTTTAAAACCGTATAAGTAAGAAGCCGAGTAAAACCCAAACAAACGTTAATGAATAAAGCTGCGTACGATAATGAAACTTTAGCATGAGAAAATCGCCGTTAATCACCATGAGATTTTTAAAACCACAAACAGTATACATCCATCCACGAACCACTTCGTTGAAAACAAAATATTTGTCGCCGCGTTCAACGATTTAACAGTTGTGCCAAGGTGTGCCAGCCAGACTAGTTGTAAGTGTTGTAACTCAAAAGTGGTTCTACAAATATTTAAACCCAATCTTTGGGATTCAATCCTCCGTAACTAACCCTGAGTAATAAAAGTTCAGTAAGTTGGGACAACGTGTATCAATATTAAAATCACATATTATTCCTGATAAAAGTAAATATATTCGTACTGAACTTAAATAAGAAGTTATAAAGAATTAATAATATAATATTAAACTATTAAGAAACTAATGCGAATCGTAACAAATTTCTGAGATAAAAAATACTCTCGAAATTGGGACATGATCATTAATATATAAAGTTACACATGCATGCATTACAGAAAAAAAATGGAATTGTTATAAGAATAATTCGTTTAATCAAATTAACATAACTTTGCACTCTGTTGAGTTTTATTCCCAAAATAAATTTTTGAAACATCCGTGTTTTCACGTACACTAAATACACTGAATGGTACATATTTTTTGCAATTCATTAAAAGTTTGGATGCAAAGATGCCCCTCTGACCTAGCTATAGCGGTCAAACATGAATCTTGTCAGGCTGTGATTTCTGTACATACGTCGTATTATCCATCCGTCTATATAAATCGATTCTCACCGGCTTGCCTTTTACTACGCTTCAGAAAAAAGGGAAGCCATATTAGCTTCAATTTCCCTGAGAATTTTTGACGCGCCGCCACTGGCATGGCATGCAATGAAGTTATGAACCGACTAATGAAAAGGCTAGGCACAGTAACCTCTTCTTCGATTAATGCCTCTGTTTTTGTGCTAAGATTTATTCACAGTTCACAGCTACCGTCAGTCGTTATGAGCACGCAACGCACACTTTCCATTCATTTTTAGGGTTCCGTAGCCAAATGGCAAAAAACGGAACCCTTATAGATTCGTCATGTCCGTCTGTCTGTCCGATTCTGTCACAGCCACTTTTTTCCGAAACTATAAGAGCTGTACTGTTCAAACTTATTAAGTGGATGTATTCTATGAACCGCATTAAGATTTTCACACAAAAATTGAGAAAAAAAACAATAAATTTTGGGGGTTCCCCATACTTAGAACTGAAACTCAAAAAATCTTTTTTCATCAAACCCATACGTGTGGGGTATCTATGGATAGGTCTTCAAAAATGATATTGAGGTTTCTAATATCATTTTTTTCTAAAATGAATAGTTTGCGCGAGAGACACTTCCAAAGTGGTAAAATGCGTGTCCCCCCCCCCCCGTAACTTCTAAAATAACAGAATGAAAAATCTAAAAAAAATATATGATATACATTGCCATGTAAACTTCCACCGAAAATTGGTTTGAACTAGATCTAGTAAGTAGTTTTTTTTTAATACGTCATAAAATTAAAAAAAAAAATTTTTTTTTCATCATTGTTTGCTTCTCTTCTTTTGCAAGCTTTTATTTAACTTGACATGTTTCTTTGTAATGTAACTAACTTTTTTTTAATCTTGCAAGTTAAACATGACCCCGACTTGTGGAAGTCTGGTGACAATGTAATATTATGGTACCATCGGGCTGATCGGATGAGACAGGAGGTGGCCATAGGAACTCTGTGATAAAACAATGCAGCCTAATTGTGTTTTAGGGCTTCGTAGCCAAATGGCAAATAACTGAACCCTTATGGATCCATCATGTCCGTCTGTCCGTTTATGTCACAGCCACTTTTTTCCGAAACTATACTATTCAAACTTGGTAAGTAGATGTATTCTATGAACCACATTAAGATTTTCACACAAAAAAAGAAAAAAAAAACAATAAATTTTGGGGGTTCCCCATACTTAGAACTGAAACTGAATTTTTTTGTCATCAAACCCATACATGTGGGGTCTTCAAAAATGATATTAAGGTTTCTAATATCATTTTTTTCTAAACTGAATAGTTTGCGCGAGAGAACCTTCCAAAGTGAAAAAAAGTGTGTCCCCCCCCCCCCCCCCTGTAACTTCTAAAATAACAGAATGAAAAATCTTAAAAAAATAAATGATATACATTACGATGCAAACTTCCACCGAAAATTGGTTTGAACGAGATCTAGTGAGTAGTTTTTTTAATACGTCATAAAATTTAAAAAAACAATTTTTTCGTCAAACCCATACGTGTGGGGTATCTATGGATAGGTCTTTAAAATAGTACATTACGATACAAGTGCGAAAAATAGGAAATTCGAAACGAGTGGCGATAAATTAAAACACGACCGAAGGGAGTGTTTTAAATCGACACGAGTTGCGAATTACCTATTCGCACATGTATCGTACAACGTTTTACAGTACATATGGCCCTTTAAATGTTCGACACAGTAACGTAATATGCTACTTCTCGCACTAGTGCTATAAAGTAGCCCCATATGTACTGTAAATGATATTTAGGTTTCTAATATCATTTTTTTCTAAACTGAATAGTTTGCGCGAGAGACACTACCAAAGTGGTAAAATGTGTGTCCAAAGTGGTAAAATGTTGAACGAGATCTAGTAAGTAGTTTTTTGTAATACGTCATAAAGGAACCCTTCATGGGCGAGTCCGACTCGCACTTGGCCGCTTTTTTATCTTTATGTTAAGTCTACATACACACATGTATATTGATAGATAAATTAGTGCATGCAAATAAAGTAGAAATAATATAGAGTTAGTAAAGGGTGGCAAGATAGCTCTTGTTTTATTTTAAATTGATGTCATTAAAATTACACCACCATTACAAATTACACAGAATGAAATTTGACGTTACGAGCCCGTTATACAAGGTGGTACCCCTAGGTAGCATTTGCACACTAGGTTTCATTTGCACCTATGCAAATCTTTGACATTTCGGCATGTCTTAATTTTTCTTTACATTTTTTCATAGCCAGAATTTGACAGCTTCCAAAATCCTGTATTTTTTTCTTTGGCTGTACATATTTAAAACCTTTTGTCCTGTTTGTCAAAATAGCCACTATTTTAGACTTTATACATTAACATCAAGGTCACTTAACATTAGACAATGGCGGTTAAAAAGTTAACGGTATGTTCATACGCGCTTCCTGCCGTAATGTAGGAACTTAATGACACCCTTTTTTGTAGAAGTCAGTTCAAGCGTTACACGCACACTTTATCCACACTTAGCTAAAAATCGTAGTACATTTCGATGCTAGTGCGGAAAGTATGTCATTACTTGACATTTTCGCATGTGTATCGAACGACGTTTTTTAATACAATTGCGAAAAAATAAAAACAACAAATATTTTTTAAGCATGTTCTATCAGACAGAAACAATGGTAAATATAAAACATTGTGCTATTATTACCTAAATATCGTTATTTACGATTATTTGTGTATCGTATATTTAAATTGTATAAAAACAATATCGAATGTTGCCTTTGGAAACTTAAAACATACTTGCAGTAAGAAAAAACGCCTCTTCTTTGGCAGGGGCGTTTCGGCAGCTATGCCGTTCCATTCAGACAATAATAATAATCGGTTTTTCACTATTCAATATTAAAAAATAAACGTGTTATAATGATGAAGGATTTTTATTAGTCTTACATTGACAGTAGGTTTTTATGTTCATTACGACTTTTAAAGGAAACTAACATTCACTCATCAATAAGTAGTCATGAATTGGAAAAGTGAAAAACACTAGTTCGCGAAAACCAACTTTCCGCACGCTAAACAGCTACGTAAAGTAGCACTTTTTGAGCAACTGTATTAAAAACTTTATTGCAATGACATAAACTATGGAGTTAAAAATGTTCATGTTTAGGCCTTCGTGAGTACAGTAGAACCTCGATTATCCTAACTACTTGGGACCGAAACTAGTTTGTATAATACTTTGCCCCACATGTGGATAAAATGCACCTTTGTCATTCGTTTTTGAACAATCTCGCTGGCCTTTACCAGTTGGTGTGGTGAAAAATATGTCGTCATGTCATGCGCGTTTACATTCTACGGGCGTTGTCATGTGTCAAATGTGTAAACTTAGATATCACCAACTATAGCTACACATCTTGTACGATCATAATCAAAAAATAATTAGGTAAAGAAACCGGCTACACAGGATACTTAGGTACTTCAACATCTACCGACCAATTGTGCGTGCATGTTTCGTTTAACGTACCAACTTAAAATAGCAGTTACATCAAGCATTCTAACAGTTACAAAATTCAGTTGGATCAAGTTTATACGTTACGCAAAATGTTAAAATGCGGTAAAAGTTTAATAAGACATACATTCTCTACAGATCTTGCAATAAATCTCATGTTATTTTAGATAATTGCCGATGCCCGCTAGGTAGGTGCGTTGAGTTCAGTCGATCAATCAAATGCCGCAATGTAACGCAAATCGCAAGCAATTATCGGTTAGGTAAGAAGAGGCAGTAGAGGCCTAAAAGGTTATATCCGATGTAGTAATTGTTCTTCTATAAGTATACAAATTTAAATTTCAGGACGATGTTACAAGAGTATTTAAACCAATCTGCTATCTATGATTGATTAGTGACAAACAAAGGTGTAATTTAGTTTGGTGACGCCAATTGGCATTGAACGAAAATACGGGCTCGTCACCGTGTCATTGGCGGTACTTTGGTAGTTGGATGATTGACAACTATTATGGAGGCGGTTTCGTATTTTGGTACCTTTGTGGTAAATAAGTAATCAAAATAATAAATCACCCGTTAGGGCCCTTGCACACCGCGACTTTTTAACGCGCCGTCGTCGACGCGAGTTTGTATTGATACACACGCGATTCGCACGCAAGTCAAACGCACCTTGTAGATCTTTGCACACCCAGAGCGATGCAAACGCGCCGTCGACGACTGTACTGAGATTAAATTAAAATAAAATCAATGTCATTTTTTATTATCGGAATGACCCTCGAGGGTGTGGCAATCTGGCCCGATGAGGCGGTTCTAGTTAGTAGTAAACAGACATACAAATAAAGATCGCAAACAGTCGAAATAAACTGACGGATTAGAACGGCTAGCATGAGTTGCGTTCTCGCGCGCGAATCCATACTTAAAAGTCGTGCTAGATGTATGGAGTTGCGCGCGAGAACGCGACTCATGCTAGCAGGTCAGATTAGAAACCTAGCCAAATCATATGATTATAGCCAAGACGAATTTTAACCTAGGCAAACTGTTGAACTAGCAAAAGTAGCAATTCAGGACCGCGAACGAAAAAGGAAAAGGACCAATAGTAAGCTGTTCAGTCCAGTCTGTTCTTCTTGTGACAAATCTTCACCATTTTAACAATTAAACTAAAACTATGCAACAATGACGACATCAGAAATTGTATGTTTGTCAAGCGCCTCTTGTATTTATGTATGGAATTGAAATAGTTAACGCGCCTACGGTTATAGATACTTAACGGCGATTTCACTGACAGATGACATCAGCTTTGACTTAGGTTTGTCCCATTTGCGATGTTAAATCTTAATAATGTAAAGTTTATTACTCTGTTATAGTGTGATATTTAGATAGTTATTTGTTGATATGGTGTTAAATTAATTTGTAACATTTGCGCTTACTTGTAAAGCATGCTGTGTACACTTGTTTTGGATCTCATGCTAGTTTCTAAGCCATGATATGCAATTGTATGTTTCAGGATATTGGACCATTTCTTTTAAGTGTACCCAATAAGGGTTGAGCTGGAGCGAGGCCAGAAGACGAGCTGAAGATAGGAAGGCGTGGCGCGAGCTTGTGAAGGCCCTTTAGACCTCTGGGGTGCTTTAGGACAACAACAACAACAAGATGTACCCAATAAAGTAAAATAAAAATAAAATAAGATTTAAGCACTGCAACACAACCCTTCGCAATTTCTAACTAAAAAATCAATTTCATCGGATTACTGTTACTCATAATTCGGCACACACGAACATGACATTTAGCGAGTGTAATCTCCAATTCCCCATAACAAGTTGACAACTTGACAGCACGTAGCTAGAACATACACCTACCTATTATAAGTACTGATGTAGTTAATCCATGAAAATTATTGACTTTTGACACAAAACAATAGACAGGCATGGCTGTTGTGTAACTTAAGGCAGATGTCTGACTGGTGGTGATCAAGGACATACGAGTTCTTTCTTCGCAGGCAAGTGGTTTCTCATCGGAAAGTTACTCGCCGGCAGAGAGAGATGAACCGCTAAAGATCAAAAATAGCATTGACTGAGGAATATCAAGTCAAAACTTATCAAGAATCGATGATTTTCGTATGGATTGCTTTAATATAAGCATAATCAGACGAGTAAATAGTAAATTGCTACTCGCTTTTTCACCGTTGGTGAGACAGCTGCTTAACTGCAATAGCAAGACTAGTATGATACAAATCTGACCCCAACGTACGGAGTAGGAGCAATAAAGGTCCCCTGGGTTATCGTATCACTGACATTTGAATAGGTACTTACTTTGAATGTGTGACAAGTTTCAGTTCATAATACGACTATATATACTCTTATTGAGTTCCTATGGTAAATGTAAATAAATAATATCAATGTAACTATTACTCAAAAATAAATATTGAGCTCAGCGTTATCTCAGTCTTATCTATTATTAGTGTTTTGCCCAAATAAAGTTAGGTATAAGACTATAACTTATCTTAAGGCAGTTAGGAAAAAGTTATGCAATTACTGTATATACATCGTAATACAAATTATCTTAGAGCCTCTACTCACCTCACTCTCCAAGTCCTCACCTCACTCCGTGCTCGGCTAAGGGTGCTATATGTGGAATGAATTCAATCGATCGATGAAATGCCACAATGTAACGCAACGCAACGCACGCAACGCAGGTTGACTGGTAGAGAATGCCTCATGGCATTAAGTCCACCTTTTGTACTATAAGGTTTTCTTTTGTGCAATAAAGATTAAATAAATAAATAAATCGCATGCAATTATCGGTAAGGTGAGTACAGGCCCTAATAGCAACCTATTCAGATTCTTACCATTATTGCCACCAATACTGGAACTCGATCCTTTCTGCCAGATACTGTGTTGTGTTCGTAGGCTATTTAGTTCCGCTGAAACAATCAGAATCAGTTATAATAAATTCTAATAGCGTTTTCCCGTTGTGTCAAACTAGCCAAGATCTCGTATTTTAGTCACTCGCGCGACATGTTTCGGAGCGCATAGATCTTTATTTTCAAGCACTAACAGTGCATCACTGTGCATCAGTAGTGGTTATGACAGCTTAAAGTTACTATGACTCACGACAGTTTAAATTCGATTAGCCAGAGGGTCTATTCGAACATTACTAATTGGTCTTCTTATCTCATTTCAATAATACTCGCAAATATTTCGAATAGGTAGTGGTTGCCGCATAAGCGATTTTATCTTGCCTTGTTGAAATTAGTTCGGTTTTGATACAATGTTTTCCTTCACATAAAGTTCACATGACATTTTCTACATAAAGCTCCGGCTCATTGGTAACATTAGGGATTCAAACCACGATCTCAAGAATGAAAATGGTAAGGTGAGACTGATCCACATGGCTACCGCTGCTTCTGCAACTATAACTTGTGGCAGTAGTGGCTCTGTGAGCTGTAGAGGTCGCGAGCATAACAAAAAAAAAAATATCGAAACTCCTCCAAATATTTCACGAGTATCGGCTGAGAATTGCGATCTGTATCTGTATAGACGAATATCCGGACAAATGCAGAAAATAGGAAATTCGCAATAAGTGGTGATAAATTAAACACGAACGAAGGGAGTGTTTTAAATCGACACGAGTTGCGAATTACCTATTCGACGTGTATCGTACAACGTTTTACAGTACATAATGGCTCTTTAAAGTTTCAACATAAGCATGGAAAGTACTCATTCCCGCACGCGTGCGGGAAAGTAGCACCATATGTACTGTAAAAGCATTTTTATAACTCGGTCAACAAATATGGCAGTTTAATTTTATATAATATAAACTGTAAAATTTACTCAATTATGCTTGTTGTTTAGTCGTCTTATCTTTACAATTAAATATGTTGTTGTATAATTTTATGGTGGGTTTGTTTATTGTAAGTAGGTAGGTATTCAAAGATTTTTAGTATACGAGTATTCAGATAATTCTGCAAAGTAATTTAACATACTATTGCTTCATCATAATTAGTTTTTGTTTTTATTTTTTCAAGCACATACGTCTGCAAGCGATACTCCAGATTTTTCATATAAAAGGAAAAATAATTGTAGTATTGCTTGCAGATGTAGCAGATGGAGCAAAGAAATTTTGTATTAGCTATAAGTGGAAACTGTTTTGGCTTATGTTCTAACTTTATCTTGTACCTTATTGTATTATTATGTGCAGTATGTTTCCCAAATAAATAAATAAAATTAAAAAATTTGATGTATTGGCATGATAAAAAAAACGAATTGAATAATGCTATATGAAATTTCAAGTTTAGAAAATTACCATTGATAAATAAAAAAACCTAGAGGCAAGAGGATACCAGAGCTCAGACAGATCATCGCAAAACCAACACAAAACAGTTGTAACTCGATAATAGGTACGAGATGTTTTAAAGTTGTGTTATTTAAAGATATTTTTAATTAATTTCAAAATTAAGTATATTCACTATCACAAGTCGCAACCCACGAGTGTCCAAAAGTTTAGGCCTTTTCCTGTAACCGTATTTGTTTTTGCGAAATGAGGATAAGCTTAAATTTATGCGAAGTGGTTTTATGTTAGTACACAAATTTGCAACAAGCTCTAGAGCAAATTTGTGTACTAGTTAAATACCTCATTGTCAAAATAATGAAAAGTATGTCAAAATTTAACATAGGTAACAACAATCAGTGCTATTAAGTTAACAATATGCTGTCCAGTTTAACCCAAGGTTCTACTTAACTGCCTTTTAAGGAGGTTCCAGTTAAGTAGATTATTGTCCTTGCTTGTGGCAGAGACAGATAATTATAGACTGCCAATCTTAGTAGTATAGTGTCACTTCACTTGCGGCATCTCATAACTGTTGACAATAACAGGTGCCGGTGATAGAATGGACAACTTGGCAAAATCTCTGACACATATTTTGAATAATTTAAATAGCATTTTGACTTGAACTGGACACTTAGCTTGGTGGAAAAACAGACTGACATTAATAAATATCTATCAAATCTAACAAACCATTGATAATCGCTTGTCCCTATCCATTATATTGTCAGTTCTGTTTATTATAAAAGGGCAAAAGTTAATAAAGGTTTGAGATGTTGCTAAATTGTATAATTAAGGGATAGCCATTATGGTGTTAAGCAGAGGTCCAAGCGGCATACAAAACATATTTAACACAGACCTCACTTATAAAACTTAAAATGTAAATGTTAAGAATTTGCTAAAAACATTATCTTATGTGTGCAGCTTGCTCATATATTACTTTATTGACTCAAAACTAATCTGACATGTGCACAAAAAGTGATTTTTTGTTTAAATTTACAAATTTTTGACATATTTTTAGGCTTTCAGCTTATTTTTTTGGATAAAAACAGTTTAGTTTCATCTACTGAAAAGTCATGAGAAAGCACATACATGTTTTGGAAAGTGCAACGACGATATCTACATGTTCTACAACAATAATGAGGAAGATATTGTATGGAGACTAACAGTTCTTATTAACACCTTGTCTCTATATGTGGGTGTACAAAACATTTGACCATTCTCCTTGACTTGCTTACTATGGTGTGGGATGTATGCATTTGAAAGTGTTTTGTGTAGGTGGCTACTGTGTTGTCTAATTGAAGACAAATGTTCAAAGCCATTTTCAATTGGGACTTTACTTTTTCATGTTGTTCTTATTCAGCTTACTTAACCCCTCAGGTAGTGAGTTGGAATGATAACTTTTTTTTTAATTCATTAAATTTCAAATAATGGAATTTATCAACAGTTTCCTGGTATCTTGCCACACTAAAACTCTGGTTTCCTAGGATAGTGGTGCCGTCATATAGCAACCGTCTCCTTACAAAATACTACTCCATCCATATTTAGCCATATTATTTTGTATGGATATGGCTGCTGCTATTCTAGTTCTAGGAATAACACTGCCCAAATTATTACACTGTCTAGAACCAAAATGAAAAGAAAATATCTAGTAAGGGTATACCATATAGCATGGTGTAAAGCAAACACACAAGCAAAATACTAAATTTAAATAATATCTGCTCTAACTATCAAATAGTTTTGTCACATATGTAATTTCATCCAACAATGTAAAGCAATAGAATGGTCAATGGAATGGAACAATGAATGAGGTTGCCAAAGCTCAACTAGGCTGCATAGTGTTAGGGTTGGCACCATGCATGTAATTCCTCTGGACTTGCAGGCGTACATAGGCTACGGAGACTGCTTACCGTCAAGTAAAAAAAGCAATGGAAACTCACGGACCACTTCATTATGAGTATTTTATAGCAGCTGACCAACTGTATTCACTCATGCTCTAATTGCAGAAACAATGGAACATTTATTGTTACAGTTACTACAATGCAGTTAATATTGTCAGTGAATTGTGCTGATTTCCATAGTCCATGTTACATCCTGGTTTGTTATTCGATATTTATAATTATTGATATTTTGAAGATATTTTTAATAGTTATGGAATTGGTATTCCACCCATAAGTCACCATAGAATTTGTTGAAGGTTGGAGTTTTCAAAAAAATCAATATATGTTTTAGATAGGTGTTTGGGTCCTTAAAACTAAATGACATTTAGCACTCAAGTTTTCCATAAAACAAAAATAATATAGTTACCTCTAGTATCTTGTAAGTCTTTATTCAGTCTTTCATTGGTCATCTTCAAACTCGTTATCTGGTCCAAGAGGTATGTCAGCAGTCTACTGCCAACCTGACTCCCAGACAACCCTGAGCTGTCTTCCGAAACAGAGTCCACCTCTCCATTAGCCGGCCGGGCTATATCAGGCAGTCCTTGCACGCAAGGATCGCTGTATCTCCGCGCACACTCGTCTTTCTCATTGGTATTCATATCACTATTGGAATTTGTGTCGCCAACTGATGTAACTATAGGCGGTAAGCTCGCAAAGTCTTGGCTGTCTGAGCAATTCTTTGGTTGAAAGTAATTAGTGTTTAAAGGGGTGCTGTTCGGCGTGCTGCAGTCCTCGGGCTTCTCGCTTCGACGGCGCGGCCGCGGCCGCTGCACCTGCACACTTTTGTTCACACTCTGCACGTAACGGTACTCGGGAGGATACAGCGGCATCGCAGGACTGCAGTAGGTAGGCGGCGTAGGCAGCGACATTGGCTCCGCGTAACCGAACATGTTAAACCTGCACGGGTCGTAACCCGGCGCGAACTGCGAACCCCAATTCATATTCGGTGTCATAAAAGAATCATACGTATCCATACTGGGAGTAGACTCCTGTATATGGCACATAGTTTTGTCCAACCACTTGGATAAATATGAGCCTTTGCTTCCTCGAGATTTTTTCCGCTTTCCCAGGGGACTGTTTTTATTCGCATTACCGTTCACTTGCACTGGCGTTGAAGCCATTTGATCGTACACAAATAAGCACAAAAAGTTTCTAAACAAAGAAGCACTTGTAACTGTATAATTATTATCTCATCGTTGCCCACACATCGAACCTTGTTTAGTATTCACGACCGAGAAAAAACAAATAATAAATATTCATCGACCAAGCGGACGAACGACTATTCCTCGATTCAATTTCGATATTTTCGATTGACCAATGACATGACGTTATCGGCCTGCTGTCACATTCTGTCATTTTTGCCTCAAAGACGTACTTCAATGAGCACTAAACTCAAAGCGTGTTCGCAAAAATTTAGTACGTTTTACTAAATTCTTGACAACTTATATGTCATTAAAACTCTGAATTTAGAATAGTTATCTTGCTTACTCTGATACGTTCATTTTTAATCAATTAAATTTTAAAGCCAAACTAACACGGGTCCAAAATAATAAACAGTTAATCACAAACACGCTAAGAGTAATCGGTTTTGAAAGAACACCACAAGGAATGTTGCCTGAACAAAAAATATTTTAGTATAAAATTATTTGCTTACAGTTCAAATCCTATTATTTTAATGAAACGTAGGAACGGCATGTGAAATGTAACAACGGAAGTTAAAACTTGCAATAACTACTTAATTTTTTTGTTATTCGGTGATAACACTGCCATCTACTATCTATTTTTACACTACGCATCTAAGGTTTTGAACACTTTCGTTAGATGGCGCTATTGGTTCTTATAAATATACTCTGCCAAACAGCTTTGTCTGCAAAGGCGGCAAGTTTTAAAAGAATGTAGGAGCGAAGGATCGATCCCCCATCACACAATTTTGATTTCGCGCTTTCTTCTACTGACAAGGTGACTTGCTAGAATATAGGTCCGTCTAAACCTAAACTGCACAGATTTGAATAGAACAAAGTCTCAAGTCAAAGGAGCTGTCTTTGTTTTTTGCTATTCCCCCTTCTAGCCACATTTTGGACCCCTTTGACTTATATTCCCATAGTAGGTAGATACCTACCTATTCACCTTGTTTTATTATGATAATAATCTACAATTAATAATAATAATAAAAATACTTTATTGTGCACTACAAAGAAACATACATGTTACAAACAAAAAAAAAGGACATAAGTAAGTAGGTAACAACAGGCGGACTTATCGCTAAAAAGCGATCTCTTCCAGACAACCTTCAGATAGCGATTCAGTGGCTAGAAATAAAGTTATTGGGCAGTGCAAAACCACATAAGTGTAAAGTTTATAAAATAAGTAAATAGAAACTGCAAACAATGAGAAATAAACTACATATATTATATAGGCAACAATAATACACTACATACATAAATACATAATGAGTAATCAAGCAAGAGAAAAATAACGACCAGCAGCGGTATCGTGGTTTCATTTTTATCACTTGTCACTATGCCCGTCACTTTCGCGCTTACATACTTGTTAGAACGTGACAGGTATGGTGGCAAATGATAAAGAGCCGACCATCTTAGCCCTACAGGTAAGAAAAAGATATGAGTGTAAGGAGCATGACTAAGAGAGAGATAAATAGTGTTCTTTTAAACGTGTTTTAAAAATGGGTAGGGATTGAGCACGTCTTATGTCAATGGGCAAAGCATTCCACATCCTTACAGACTGGAAAGTGAAGGATTTGAGGTAGAATTTAGTACCTAGACGAACGAGGAGGAGCAAGAAGGAGATTCTGAGAACACCTGACAGACGTAAGAAAACTAAACCGCTTTTTAAGGTATTCAGGAGTATTGGGAATAAATAGAGTGCTATAGAGTAGAGACAGAATATGAGTATTACGTCGGAAACGGATCGGTAACCACCTGAGCTGTGACCGGAATCTGGAGACATGATCAAATTTCCGTAGCCCAAAAATGAAGCGAATGCACACATTTTGAAGCCGTTCAACCTTATTCAATTGCTCTTCGGACAGATCGAGATAAGAGATGTCGGCATAGTCTAAAATAGGAAGATGAAGCGATTGAGCCAACGCAGTTTTAGTTGAAAGTGGTAGAAAGTTGCGGAGACGCCTAAGAGATCCCACAGCGGCAAATTTTTTTTTATTTAATTAGTGAAATTGCTGACTTTTACTTCCTAACATCTGCTCAGTTTTTCAGTTTATCGCGAACATACAGACGCGGTGGGGGGGATTTCGGTTTTGATATGTAGTGCTCTCACTAAACTGGTACGAAACAGTTGCTTATAATTTTCTGAATGCGCGATCTGCCTGATCCTTCGATCGGCCGTCGACATATTAACTAATTTACAAGATCTGGCCCATTTTGTTTACTATTCTCAAAATATTTTAGCATAATTTTTTTGCCTTCTATTGCAAATTAACCTGTAAAATTATAATTAAAACAACAATTAAAGACAATAAATTTAATATCTAAATACTCGTGTATTTTATAAAACAATATTTATTTTATTTACAATTTCGTTCAATATAATTCCAAAGTTTGTAATATATAATTCGCCATTTCATCACAAGTCAGGATAAGAAGGTAACAAAATGCTTTATGGCACAAGGCTGACGTAAATTGAAATACTTCGCAAAGAATTAGCTTTATAATGTGCAATATATAATTCTTAACGTAAACCGTATACTAAAAACTTATTTTAATTATTTGTTTAACATGAAAATTGGCAGTATGTTTTATTTTTCAATGGAGATTGCAAAACCGGTAGAAGTAAAAAAAAAAACACGTTTAAACTTACTTGAATCGATTTTGCTTTCTCTATCACTTACTCATAATATACCTATTGTGGGTTAATTTCGTACACGGCGGGAAGTTGATAACTCGAGATATAAAATTGAAGAAATTGGAACCTTATGCAACACTATTTTAAGTTCAAATTTCTTCCCGCCGTGTACCGAATTTTAATTATGAAAACTGTATTCATATAAAAATATAAATAAACTATTTCCATAGTCCAAAATCGATTTCTATGACAATCAGGCGGGCATTCATAACACCAACGACAGAAAATGCTTAGCTATGTCCACTTATAAAACATTATAAACAATCCAATCTTAAAACTACCTTAAATTATAACTTAATTAATATAACCAACGAGATTAGATGTAAATGAAAACTAATTGCATTTATTTGCGATAAATATTTCTCTGTAGGTTCATACATTGTACTTGTATTGAAGTGTACGTTCTGTGGACAGGTATATACTTACATTATGTAATTCTACATAAGTAAAAGAAGATAAATAACCACACTTGTTATTCGAGCCTAGACAGAAGTATCGATACAAAATTGTATAGAAAATAATTAGTTTTAGATATTTTTAGAATATGAAGAAACAAGTACAATTTCACATCGATATACTTCTTTTTAAGACTACACATAATTGGTAATTATAGTTGGGACTACTTGGGACATCCAATAATGTCACAATAACTTAGTTTAAAGATTCCAGTGAATTCTTACTATTATCATAGAGAAATAAGGAAGCATAGAGTGCTCACTCCATACATCAGTTTTGCTACAAAAAAACGCTTATTATCTTCGTAGTCTACATCTAGCGTCAAGTAGCGGACTTATCAGTACTACTATTTGACAAGTCAAGATATATATGACGCGACGAACGAAAAGTCTAATGCTCAGCAATTTTCAGCTAATTCTTTCTGTTTGTAATATTAGTTGCAAATTGAGCAATACACTTTTCGTCAGTCACGAAACTTGTGACATCTATTGTCAAGTAGCGGTACTGACAAGTTCGCTACTTGACGCTAGATGTCGACTACGAAAATAAGCGTTTTGGTACCAAAACTGATGATGTATGGAGTGAGTACTCTATGCTTACTTATTTCTATATTATTATCGCTCTAAGGAAAGGATTGAATAAATATTTCACATGTTTTATTGACACGCATGTTTGGCCAGACTATAGATGTTTACATGTTACTTTTAATTTTTGTAACATTTTTGTTATAAATATAATATCGCATAAAATACCCTAGACATCAAACTATCATGCCGCATTAATTATTGTTGCTTATTTAACAAATATTACAGGTAGACTCGGTACGACACCGTAACAAAATATGTAATCCTTAAATCCTAAGTGAGTAAGCTTTTTGATCAAACAAATTATTTTATGTGCATTTAACAGATGTTTTCATATGTATCACTTATAATTTTTAACAACTTAATGGCTATACATTTGGAAATAATACATTTTCCAGTACATTAAAACGATGGTCACGTCATTTATAACCGTGTATTCTCTTAAATTACGAATGTATCTATTTACTTCGATACGATATAAAAATATGAAAATATTATACCTCGCCACTAAATGAGAATTTATGACACTAAGTTTAAGTAAAATCATACGCCAATTTTCTTCCAATTTAATCATATTATTGGAGGATAAAAGCGATATTTCGATGGGAGAACTAGTTTCAATTGATTAACTGCTGCAGATTCTTTTGATTGCTTTTCAAGGTGTCAATGGCTAGGCAGCCGTTAGATGCACCATATGGCCGTTACTTGCACTATAAAGGATATAAAGATCTTCTCTTAACACATTCACCGCTGAGCTACGGTCGTAGCGCTACGTCGTAGCCGATAACATAGGTTTCTCATTATGTAGAGGATGTGCTTCGTAGAGGCAAAACGACAACGTGTCTTGATTAGCGCTGAATGGGTAGAGGGGGCGTAAAGCCAGGAGAAAGGAATATTAGCTATTTTATACTAAAATTATACTGCTATAAGTGCTATGGTATACTTATACAGGGTAAGAACTGAAAACAAATGAAAATACATGTTTTCGTTTTTTTGTATCGATCCAAGATTAACCTTTTAAGGTTTATCTTAGAGTTAGCCCTCGCAAATAGTCTCGTTCCCGAGTGTTTTTTATTTTACATGGCATTTGCCCTTGATTGAAACGTGTAAAAATCCAATATAAAAACTTAAATTTTGCGTTAGCCCCATAGAGAAAAAAGTAAACATAAAATGAGCACACTCCATACATTAGTTTTCTAACTATAACGCTTATTATTTTCTTAGTCGAAATCTAGCGTCAAGTAGCGGATTTATCAGTAGTGCTACTTGACAATAGTTTACTTTTGGCCAGTCGCGACACTCGTGACATCTATTGTCCGGTAGCGGTACTGATAAATTTGCTACTTGACTCTAGATGTCGACTACGAAAATAATAAGCTTTTGGTAAGACAACTGATGTATGGAGTGAGCACTACCTATGCTTACTTATTTCTCTATGGTGAGGGGGCGCTTTAAAATATAAAATAACGATAATTTTTCATGATTATGCTAACATTAAAACTACTATTTGACAACGGTATTACATGTATACTTTTTTTATAATAATGTCCTTAAGAGTACGAAATTTTCCTGCCAAGTCACATGTATATTATTGTTACATCATTTTGGATTCCAGTATACAATGCTTTTCCGCAAAATATACAATATGCATTTTTAAAACTTTCAATAACCAACTTAAATTGGTGTCATTATTTCATCAGCTTTTCATTTCAAATATGTATATATGTAAAAAAATATGTAATGGGTTAATAAATTACGGGGTTTTCAGTAACAAAAAAATATTCAATTGAAAACCTTTGTCCAATTGTCGGTTGGAACAGCTTGCGCTCAGTGAAAATATAATGTTGCCGGTTGGTTTGCAATTACTCGGAATCCGTTTGGTATTTTATTGTTTCTACCCTTTCAGACCCTGCATCAGCCAGAGTGATTTCTACAAAAATGAGTCCTCAAATAAAATGTCAAACATTTCGCGCACGGAACGTGGATCTGGGTTGGAGGTATTTTCGTGATTTGATAGCACCATATTTTAGGTGTTAGGGATGACAATAAATTATGCTATTGATTGAGAAATCACTCTAAAGTGCCAAGTTCTAGACGAGTTTAACGTCGTCTAAAGCTTCAAGAAGATTGGTCTCAGTCAGCATTTCTGTATCGGTCCAGAAGTCTGTCGAAGCAAGACTTACATTGTTGTCTATGAGCATGTCGACTTGTTGCGGGTAGTTAGGGCTCGGTGTCATTTTATTGGTCAGATACGGGTCGCTGCCGTGTATGACGCCTATGGGTGACAGAAGTCTACCGGGGCTGTACATCTGCTTGAATTTGCCAACAGGCGATACAGATTGAGGACGATACGGGCTGAGTACGCGCTCCCTTTGGGCGGGACTCATGGCTGGACTATAATTGGGAGTATTAGGGCTCGACGGAAGCGAATACATGGGGCTCCCTATATTAAGTGTAAGTGGAGACATAGGATTAGTGACGTTACGTATCAGATTTGGGGTCGGTATCATGTTTGACTTCGGTATCAAGTTTGATGTTGGTATCAGGTTTGATTGTATCATGTTAGATTTGGGTATAAGATTAGAACTCGGTATGAGGTTTGAGTTGTGTATGGGTTTCGGGGGATGTTTCTGCATGAGGTTCATGACCGGCACGGGGACGATGTTGTTGATCGGCATCTCTTGGTTGACCACCAACCTGTACTGTCCCGGCTTCACCTGCATTGGCTGCGATACATCCTGGAATACACACAATAACATACATTAGTATTGGATAATTGAGTGAGACATGAGTTAGAGTCTGTGCCCGCGAGATGCTAAAACGTTATTTAAAGTTGGGTGAGATGGTACCGTCGTCTTTCTAACATGGAGAAAGCCGGTAATCGAAATACATATTTCGAAGACCCTAATCATTTTTGACAGCTCTTGGACGACTCAGACAGACGTAAATATTTGGGATGGAGTAGCTTTTTACAATGATACCATTTATCGACGTAAAACATTCATCGCATTCATGTTATTGCAGCAATAATTGTTTTTTTTAATTACCAAGGTGCTCATATGTTAAATTGGGACGATTCTAACGTATCTTTGACCCTGCCATCATCTCATTAAGAAAGGGTCAATAAATGGATATTTTTCAAAAAACAAGTGACAAATGCTTTACATTGACAAAAAATATAATATGCAATTGAATTAGTATTAGTATTATAGTGGTAATGGTATTGTAACAGCAAGCGCAGTAGCAGTACTACTGAACAAATACACAGTGCGTAGATCATTTGGATCATTTCCTACGTGTAGCTGCTTCTGCTGCTAACTTTAGCAGGCATTTAAATGCAAACCATACCTAATGTACTCGTATGACTAATCTTGCGTACTGTAAATATGTGCATGTTGCTAGGTAACATATAGGTATCGGGTATTGAGGCGTATCAGCTTAACCTTGGCATTGAAAATATTCACTGTTCTACTCGTATTTACATATTGTGAAAAGTACGTACCGCGATATACATGAAAATATATGTGCTTACAGTTAATACCGGGTGCGAATGATTATGCGATTAGCACTATCTTTGATCCTGAATTTGTTTTTTATAATAATACAAGAAAACATTCGTAGCGTAGTTTCGACGCTGTATCCTGAATATACACACTAATTGATATGTATTAGAAAAAAACATATCTTTTTTTCATATTAAAGAATATAACAGATCCTTGCATTAAAAGTAGTATGGTCAGAACACTATATAAGTATAACATAGGAGGTATGTGCTGGTATTTGTCCAGTGACACAGATTCCATTGGTTACATATGTGTTTGTTTCTATTAAACTGACGCGGTCTAATAGAGTGTACTTAGAGAATATTGGCGCGACTGCTTACTGATTGTTCAATAATAGAATGTGATGAGCCGTATGCTTCCTTGCTTGAATGTTCGATGTAGTTTATGGATTTTCGCTGTTATTTTATTTCTTAAAAACAGAAGCCAAAAATATCCTCTATAAAGCTTTATTTACATAGGTATAAAACTAACTTTATAACGAGAATCTTTCCAATCATGTATGTCCATTTTTTTTTTTCAAAACATTACATGTTTAACCTTGAAATAGTTAAAAATACTTGAACTAAGTAATCTAATTCATAAAAGTAAGGGAACTATAAAAACTGTTAGTGCCTATAATTACCGAACAACTTCGTGTTTAAGCCAGTATTTTGTAACTAATACAAAATAGTGTAGCTTCTCGTCGACGTAATAAAGTTACGTCTAGGCCGGTAGGTAGGCCATCACGATTCTGGACTGGTATTTGCTGGACAGGTGTTAGCGCCAGTAAAACCCGGAATTTACGACACTTGAAATGGAATTATTAATGACAGGCATGAGCCAGAAAAGAAAAACGTAGTGGCACCAGTGACCAACAGGGAACCAGTAACCCGACACTTTAATTTTATTCAAGAAAATAAGGGTACGGAACCGATGTCCTAATACGGCAACACTGCAGCTACTGGACAATTGAAGTGTCGAATTACTGGTTCCTGTCGGACACTGGTGCCAATACGATACGTGCTTTACGATATAAGCACGGTTTAAAAATACTATGTATAATTAGCCTGATTTTCATAAAGCTCCATATCTGTATCCCAGTTTATATTACTCCTAATCGATCACTAAATATATACATAAAATTATATAGCATACTACTGCCCTGAATGCAGGAAAACGGAAGTTTTTAATTGTTTGTCGTGAAAACCTCCGTTTAACTACTTTTTTATTGAGAAGTGTCGGATTAAGGAAGTCATTTCGAATTCCCGTTTTTTACATCCGATTCGAGGCAATTTGTTTAAAAATAGTTCTTATTAAAATCTAACCTAACTCTATGATTAGTTTAGGTTAGATTTTCATTAGAACTATTTACAAGTCTATCATTTTAACAACCAATGACGTAAAAACACTCGAATTAAATATATGATGGGTTAGGTACTAAGGCTTAGTACCTAAGCGAACAAGCCTCGTAAAACCTATAAGTCTTTAATTAATCAGATCTACCAAATACCCACACGCAGTGTCGTGCCAACGTAATGAACCGAATCAGCACATATTTAAGGCTCCATTTTGGTAGCTCGCCTTACTGCGATCGATGTTTTTGTTTGTAGGTATAACATTAAACTAGTGCGTATTGTTGTGCGGTATTTGGAATAATTACGGGTGAGTATCTGAATAGTATACGGAATGTTTTTCAACGCTCAGCCCGCTAACTCCGCTGCTCCGCGTGTCTTAAAGAGTTTTGCCTCATGAAGTAACCAACCCCCAAATCAAGAAAAAAAGAATTCTTAAAACCTAATAGGGACCGTGCGCGTTGGAGGGTCTGCCATCTTGTGGTCTGAATCGGAACCATAAACAGGCACATTTACACGTCAAGTGTTTTCTTGTGCATAGTAGGTTCTGCCATCTTGTGGGCTACATCGGAACAAAAAACATCACATTTACGCCTCGCGCCAAAAATCTGACGGCTCCTGTGCTGCCTCCTATAGTTCATGCACGCTCCCTATACTGTAAACTGTAGTAAAAGCCACATAAGTCGTTTACTGCTACTATGACTAAAGTCCGAATAGTAACGAGTAGGTACTTATAAAATCCTTCAAACAAAAGAATACCCTCCTGTTGACGCCATTAACGAAAAAAACATGTTTTTCAAATGCTATCAAGTATCAAAGGAACACAGAGCCTTAAGGCTTATATATACCTAAAGCAGTAATAGATTTAAGTACGCCGGCGTAGTTAAGAGGGCTTTTGTTGCTGTAGGCTTTGCGATCACTCCCCAGGGATCTTACTTAGATTGCGGTCCTTATCGGGGAATACTTTTTCCTAATTTAAAAGATTCCGATGAAAGATAATATTAACCGCAGGATTTAAGTTTTCGCTAGAAAAATATTTCAGAAAAAATCGGGCCAAAAAATTTGGGTAGCCTTACATTGACAGCGGTCAGTTTTCTTTCGGATACACATTTCTTTTTTATTTATTTTGGGGATTTAGATGTCAGTTGCGAAGTCGGCTTAACTTTGACAGTGGTATTAGCCTGTCACTATATACATACTAATCTATAAAAAAGAACAGTAATACTACCAATATATCAGTAACTTGTGAGATAAGTTTTATGTTAGCGCTGCTATCTCCACAAAACATACTCAATGGTAACATTTCGTCGTATATAAAGGGCCGTTATGAGAAGGACAGAAGGGCAGCCAGAATTTCAAGCGTCAATGCCCTTTTTACTACAATTGCTATCTACCAAGCCCATAACGCTCCGAGGGTCGGATGAAAGGATTGTTTCTTTTAAGAGTTTCCCACAAATTACAAACCAACAAATCAAAAAGTTTATTACACAATAAACCTTCGCAGATTTTCGGGGTTAATTTATTTCAGTCTAGAATTATGTAACACTTATTATGTGCAAAAGATGAGAAAATAAACTTATTAGCTGCGGATTTTAGTATACTTGGTCTAACAGCTGGTGTTCTAGTGATGAAAAAACTTTTCGTACAGATTACCCTGGAGAGAATGGACGTGCCAGCGTTGACTGGGTAAAAACAACTTGTGTTATTTTACTGTAACTTCTCGTAACTTGATATGAAAACTATTCTGGTTTCTGGTATACAACGCAATAGCTATATCACATTTGCCTAAGACTATTAATGTAGAATAATTTACTTTTTGTTGTCGAGCAGGGATGACTAGCGATTTACCTACTCGGTTTTTTATTTTTTATTTAAATTGGAGGTATCCTCACATTTAATTCTCTAAGTATGTAATGCAATGCAAGTCAGCCAAATAAGTTTATAGTTTCAGACCAAGATAAGTTGGCAGCGATTTTGATAACCCAGACGGTGCAAGTGTTATTTTAAACGTCAAATTCTATGAAATTATGCTTGTTACGAAACACTTTCACCGTCTGGGCTATCAAAACCGCTGCCAACTTTGCTTGGTCTGACTCTAGTTTTATAGATATTTCACCCAAAAACAAATATACTGGAATTTCATACGAAAAATAGGTTCACGCGTGGGTTGTTAAATTTCTCCGATGACACTGTTTTGCAACTAAAACATGGCTATATTTCCATAATTGCTATAAATAGAATTGTGTACCCATCACGAAAACAGATCCTTTGAAAGCCTACGCTCGTTGTTGGTGATTTCCTGATTCATAATTTAACAGTTCTGTGAAAACGTCTATTGTGCAATGTTAAGAAAATTTACCTTCATGAATTCGTTATATCTGGGCTAGAAGAATATAGCGTGAGAATCTACAGGATGAAACCTTCTTAGAATTCTTAGTAATGTTCACATAATTACTGATACGCTATAATAATGAGCAATTACCTATTGCATTTCTTTATACTAACGTACTACGTAAAACATGCACAGATACCTAAAATTGACTGAGATAAAATTGATTTAGTTAATAGCACGGAATTCAAGCCACAGCCATAGTTGGTGAAAAAACTTTTTTATTTTATATAAATAAATGCACCAATTAAAGATATTCCTGGATTTGTTCTAAAATGTAAATATTGTCATAGACATTTGCAGCTTGCGCGTGAACTGACGTATAATTGTGTACATACCCGTAATTTTGTAACGTGTGTAAAGCGAGGCCTAGACTAGCAAGAACTTGCATGCAATTCACATTACATTGCCGACTACTACTAAGGTAAACTGCATTCAAAAGTTTGATCAGATACCGCAATGTAATGAGAACTGCATGCAAGTTCTTGCTAGTCTAATGGCTCCTTAACACATTTACGGCATGGTTGTATTTTCCATCAAATATTAACCAGTAATATTAGAAACATTGTATTGACTAGTTAATATGTTATAATTTTTATTATGGATTCTATATAAGTTTTCTATATTCATATTATATTAAGCTACTTTTCGGTGAATATTCTCAATACCTTGGCATAAAATAACAGCCAATACTCAGGGAAGTCAGGACAGGATAGTGGAGGTAATAAAAATCGACATGCACCTTTTACAAGTATTTCTCTTGATTTATTTTTAATATATATATGGCAATTCTTTTAGTTGCTCTGGCCAAATATTTTATTAATCGAGAAAAATATATTATTCTTCTAAAACATCGTCCAGTTAGACCATACAGTTATTTTATAACAACGATGATTTGTTCTATGTCTACACAAATACGTCTTTTAAAAATTTGATAAGTTAATGACAATGCGAAGCGCTACATTTCGAGTATTTGCTATCCTCTAGCTATGTGCTAGTCTCATACAAATCGCCCCATATAAAATACCAATGTATGACCCCATATATTCTAGTAGTGAACAAAAAAGAACTAACAGCGCTTTAAATAGATCCATACAAACTAAAATACATATTCTGGACAATACTATATGTCCAAAATCTATACTACTTCTGTAACCTTTGTATATATAACCAAAACTCCATACTAATATTGAAAATTATACTGTGTTCTAAATTGTACTTTGTATCATTTGGCAGTGGAAATAGTCTTCATACAACCAACTAGTGTTCTAAACTGCCTAAAACTACTCAATCTAACGACTATAAATATAAAAACGCGAAAGGAAATAATCGAAAAAAGTCTGCGATTCGACTCGGTCGAAATACCTCGATGTAAAAAAATATCTACAATAACGTAACGATAACCTAGTTTTAACTTACAATAAAAAATAAATAGCGTTACTTCTGATAGTAAATCTAGAATTAGTATTGACTCGGTCCGTACTAAAAACATAAGACTGAGTGCGCGGCAGATAGCCGGGTGGCGCGCGCGCCACCCCGGTAACTACTCTAGGAACCAACCAATTAATCACATAACCACCAAGATATGCGCACGTTAACTTAAGCACTAAACGACTAAAACGAAATTGCTTTCAAACTTACACCATTATATACATATCATCTAAAACTGAGTCTGTTTAACGCCCGCGGGCGAAAGCACATTATTGCAAGTCTGTGGAAGATTACTACACTACCCAGCCGTACACTAAATACACCGCCGTTTGCTCGGTGCTTAAAACATCTCAATTCCCACCAGACTTTAATCTGGTCGAGGGCGCTCATTTTATATGTAGCATCATACGGATAATTAGATATGGAAAATTTACGTGACCTTCAATTAATCGGGTGCAGGGTTATCAAATTATACTACGTCTACGAAATTCGTTTAAAATTCGGCCAGACAAGTCTCATGGCAATAAACCAGGGTAAACGTTTGGAGGCAACTATCGAGTGAACACTGGACGCGCATTATCACAGTTTATAGTTTATTGGGAACGGGGCCTCAGGCCTTAAGTTTTTGGCGGGGCCGGCACTGCACCATGCAGATGTAACCGGCATCCACATCGCAGCCGCTCACCAGAAGGTTCATGAGGACGCTCGAGGACGGCGGGCTTCGTACTTCTAAAGCCGGGGACGGGCTGCGCTTGGCACGTTTCGCCCGGGGCTCCTCTTCCTGGTTCAACACGCGTTTGACGCCTGTCTCCCAAGACGATATGCTTCCGCTTGGTATTAAACCTTTGAAAATAAAAATTGCATTCAAAAGATGTTCTTTCAATTATTGTAATCCACATATATTTAACTGCAAAATAAAGTACCTTGATCTGAGTATATGCTTGTAATGAGATCTTGTGGCGGAGGGCCTGTGGGCGGCGCTGCTAATAGGCGCTGTAGCGCCGGGGCCGGCGAATCGCTCTGTTGCGTCTGTGTGGTTGTTGGCTGTGGTCTAGCCATGCTGACGTTATCTGGAAACGCCGCCCACATGACCGCCGGCTCCAGTACTGGCAGCTCATCGGTAAGAGGGATGAACGGTGAGTGTCCATCATCGATGTCGTTGTCTGACCTTACGCTATCTAACGCATCCAGGGAAAGTTCTGTCAGTATTGACGACTGCTCACATGATGAGTCACTCTCCTGAAACAAGTAGCACATTAGAAACAATTCCATAGAAATTTCCACTATCTTTCTGAGAAAACACTATTGATATATTACCTGAGGTTCAGGTGAGGATAGTAATAAAGAATCGGCAGTTAAGGAGTCCACAGGTGAACCATTAGCAAGGTCGTCGCCTAAGAGGCTGCAGTAATTGTCGCCAAGAATGAAGTCATCGAACATGTCAAACGGACTGTTCTCAAGTGGGATGCAAGTGTCACCGGCCGTGGGCGCCAGATAAGTAAGATCTTCTTCATCAGGCTCGTCTTTAAGCACTGAAAACAAAATAAATGGTCAAAAATCACCAACCAGCCACTTGAAAAACAAGTACTTATAAATAATGAATATAGAGCAAAACTTTTAAGCTTTACGAACAGCAACTCACTTGTATGTCCCTTGGATTGTGCTAGCGAGAGATAACCCTTGTTCATGTCTTTCTCTCTAGGTGCAAAGATTTCTCCTGTAGCAGGCACCACAGCTACTATAGCTCCGTTCGCTGGAGGCTCAAATGCGGCAGGCGGTACGGGCAGAGGCTTCAAGTCCGCATGTTGGAGTTGGTGTGCGGAGAACACCTCATCTTTGCACTCGATAGCGCTGTGGACAATACAAAATGCTAATTACCGCCCTAGAGGCAGATCCTACCTAAAACATACGTGGCTTCGTGTTCAAGTGCAGCACTGACGATAATTTAAAATGCGCGGCCTTTAGACAAACCCAATAATTTTCTGTGATGATTGGTTTTCTATACACACGGTGCAGTGGCTTGGAGGTGTGAAGACAATATATTTATGAATAGGAACTAAGTCCACACACACACTAATGATAACGCGTTATATAGCATGGAAATATTAACAATAGTCAAGGGCATGAGTGAGATGAGCTAACTTCAACAAAATTTCCCAGTCCAAAGTTAGATGAGTCTAGCAATAGATATAATATCAATTAAATTAGCTATCACTTGGCTTTAATGAATGCAATAAATATGTGCTGCGGCGCATTTTTACTGAATAATAAGTGCACTAAGTGATAATCAAGGAAGGTGTAGTAAAAATATATTAATAGTATTACAGGCAACACTGTTATCTTCATCACGAGTGGAGACAGGTGATAATGAAGCTAATAAGAGTATAATAAACAGCTTGCTCTATATACAGGACGATACATATGAATTATATCTTTAGTATTTTAGAAACGTATTTAGGTGTTTGTAAAGTATATCAAATTCAAGTTATACTTACAACATACAAAATTTTGGTTTTCGATAAATGAATTTAGTTTACAGAATTTAGAATTTATAAACTTAAAAAGAATTCCGAGAGAGTCGCGGGGATTAAATTTATTAAGACGTGAATTTACTCAAGTATTCAAAACAATTTAACTTTATGAATTGTTTGAACGCGTGCGCTCTGTGCGAGAGCTGGCGCTAATTTGAACTGAAACCAACCAGCCCGATAATGTGATAACAGATAATACTGCAGTCAGGATTAATTAATTACTTTTCGACCAGTAACACTGATGACCCGCGAATGGCCTTTTGATATTTGCGTCAATAGATACTCGACTAGCACTGTAATCTATAATACGCAAAGCGTTAATAATCGGGACCATTAATATGATAACTTGTATGTTGTTGACGAGAATCTGCTGTTTTCATTGACCTTAGATACAGTGTGATCTTCCGTGGAAAGCTACTAAAATACCTAATAATTTTTTGTATTTATTTTTAACTGAAAACAAGAGAGCTTCATTTAAAACTACAATAGAATAACAATATGAATTATCTGGTTACACTGATATGATCCGTTTCTAGCTACAACAAAAACATCTCATCATTACGAATGTTTACATCGGCTGAATCGCAAACTCAACCAAATTAATTTGTAATAGCATAATACCGTTCCAAACCGTCGACTCATCGTAGGCTAGACGTAAAGCCATTCGGGGGAGTGTTTTATTTATTTTGGTTAGTGCATTTACGCGCTACTTTTGGCGAGATTTGAGAAGGATAACAGTATGGGTGTGAATCAGGGCGGAGAGAGACGAGGGTATGGTTGTAAGTTCGGCCTTGGTAGCGACCTTGCAGCAGCCACCCTCGGGCAGGCTCTCTCCTCCACTCAGGCCATTCACCAAGAGTGTAGTGAAAGTGTATGCGCGCGCAACGCTACGCGTGTAGGCCCGTATCGATTGCCAGTTTAAGAAATTCCAATCCAACCATCTCGACAGGCCTACCCGAAATTCATAGTAAAAATAGAACGCAGAATGTAAGTTGGCAGATGCGGAGTTAAACAAAAGTAGAGAAGAACGTAAGAATAATATTATCTGGGGACAAATATAATAGTTGTAAAGCGTTAGCGCAAAACAACTGGTGTGTAAGCACTAGGGTTGCCGTTCGGCTGACCTTGGCCGTGATCCGTTGCGTTCAATTCGGGGGGCAACGCAATTCAACAATTACATCTGCCAAAACTAGGACATGACATCAGACGATTTAAACTAACTAAGTCTGGCGAGATTCGTAGACAGTTTATTAAGTAGATTAAGATTACATGCATTTTTTAAATTGTCGTAGATATATACCGAAACCACTTGTAGCTCCTTTATTCGTGTACTGTCAAAATATCGCTAGATTACAATTAAAACTTATACATATATTTGATAACATAAACTTAGGTATATTGAGCTAAAGAAATAAATTAATCTTTTCAGTTTATTTAGGAACATTATTAAGAGATAGTGAACAAAAAATAGGTCGAAGCGGAAAATTATTGAATTGACCCAAGTTGGGTTGCGATTAAGTTAGGACCTTTTATAGCGGCACTGGTATTCGTCATACTAAGCCGGCCTAGACATATTGTTGTCTAATATGATAAAACGATTTTGGAAAGTATTTGAAGGTCGATGCAGATTAGATAATGTAGAGATAAAAAAAACGTGATAAAAATAACGCAATCTGCAAGGTGTATTCCCATCTGTCCCCGCCGGGGATAGCCGGCCAGAGGGGAATCTATGTGGCCGGCGGGGACACATAGGACTGGATTGCATCCTTCCCATTTGTGCCCGATGGGGACAGATAGGAATATACCGTCAGGTGACAAGCAAAACTCACTAATTACCACCTTAAGTTCAAAGCCATAATTAACCATATTACTACCGGCATAAGGTTGATTTTTGTTTAATTATTTTTCAGTAATTAGTTACTTTTGCTTGTCAACTGACGATACCATCTGCAACAATGAAAATAGAATGATATATGTAACGGATAGAGGGATGAATTTCATTGAAGATTGAAATGATACCGGAGGCGGATAAATATTTGAGCTAAACTGAAAACGCACGTCACCGGTTGTGGTATTAGCATTATGCACATTCGTTATGAGAACGAATAACAAACAGCTCATTGTATAAACAACAAACCTATCGATAATAGATTGATACCTGATAAGGTTTCTGAAAAAGTTTCCAGCGGAACGAATTGAAAGTGGTTCTGTGGTGTGCTGATAAAAAGATCAATGGGAGGATTTATTGATGAGTTTGATCACGATTTATAGAACGAAGCGCATCAGTCTGCCAATAGCGAGCTGGTTGCGCGGGAGTCAAGGCCGCGATGCGGTTATGTAACCGGCGGGCTGGGGGGCGAGGGGCGCTAATTTTAGCGGCTTCTTGCAAACAACACGCGTCAGCGGCGCATACGCTAATGTTCTTAAATGCATCGAAGACGCACTGACCGTCCCAAAGGACTCCCCAATATATTGTTAAATTGAATTAAAATTTAGTCTTAACACTGACTCGGATGCACGCGGAGCAATGTAATGTCGAAGAATTTTTGCGACGAGATATTTATGTCGCATAAAATTGTTTAGCATGATTTTAGTTTAAACATTGGCAACAACACACTAAAAAGTTACATAATCCGTGTTTTCAACGATCTATTAACTCCGGTGTTTAATAAGTTAACAAAGTAACAACTTCTAACTTTTATCACGTTTTCGTATGGGTTGGTATTGCAATTATTCTGCACTTGAAACGAAACACTCACTGTATCCACTTCACTGTCACTGCTTACCATGTTGGTTAGATGCTGAACGTGTTGTTAAACAATATTATCAATAGCGATTTTCACGTGTTAAGTATCGGAACAGCTGATCGCGAGAGTTTGATCGGCAGTAAACTAACGTGTACGGTTCAGGCGAGGTCTGTGGCGCGAATGGGCCGGCGACGGCGCACTGCCGCTCTTGTTTGCCGTGTTCGTTATCCATTGAAACCGTACGCGTACCTATTGCGATGATATAAGGCTGATAATTAACTGTTTGGAGTGCTGTATTGTGGTGGCCGCTCGTGTGATCCTACTATCATTACGTCGCGATTACTAACTGACGATAAATTTTGAAGACTGCCGTTCATTCGACGGCCACGCAAAGAGATAACCGGTCCGCGCACTGGTGGTGTGATCGTGGTCGGGACGAAGCGGCATCATTTGCTATCGAGTGATACTCGCATCAGGGGTTTACTGCTATCTCTTTACTACGATCTGTCAATTGCTAATTGACTCATATTAAATTGTCGCTAACAGATTGAAACTTTTGAAACGCCGCCACATACCTAGCTCACACACAAACCCGTCTAATCTGCTCTAATAAACATAATAGGTACAAGTGGCGCTTAGTTCTAATAACTGTTAATATTCCGTAATATAAAAGACAGATAAACCTATGTATACCTATATATCAATTGTTACAAGGAAATGCCCCGGTGTTATTCTTAGAGCGGTCTGTGCACCAGCAAAATCAGAATTGTTTCAACTGTCATATAGGATATGGATACCTAAATTTAAATAAGGATCGCGACGAAAGGAGTTATTTTAGTGACAGCATCTCCTCGAGGAGTCGTTGAACTGAGCTCAGAAATGGAACAAATATGCAGCTAAGTTTAGTCGAAATGGTATCGCGGATCTGTAATCTAACTCTCATATCTATCATTCGCGGAGTAAACAGCTGAAGTAAACAAACACATATTGTCATAATTACGACGCGTATTTACGTATAATTACGGTCTTAAGGCCGTAGGACTGAATGTTGATAATGCATAGTATAACCATGCCTTAATTAATTGATTAAATAGAAATATTTCACAAAGACAAAATGACCGCCCATTTGACAAGGGCCAACGATTTCCGACAAGTCACTGCCTGCTAAAATTAGGGATTTTAGATAAAAATAATTCTAGCCGACTTAAAAAATAACACAATACCACTAAATTATTTTGATTCAGCAGCATCTGCGCAGTAGAACTTTTCTAGCTAGGAATCATGAACCGTGGGAATTATTAACAGGTCGACCATAACATAAAGATCAATGTCGTTCGTAAAATATAGAATCAATATCCTTTAATAGTTCCACTGTAAGGTTTTGTTTACCTTCGTTTATTAGAGCATTTATGGATAACATTAAAAGCTGGACTCATATTAATGACGCTGCCAACCTGAGCAGAATGGCAAAGGATAGAAATAAGTTCCGAGAGATGGCCGCCGACGTCAGATGATGACATGGCACAACAAGAAGAAGAATCGGTAAATGGTAGCTACCGCAGACGAGGTCGCGGGTTCAAACCCCGGCTCGTACCAATGAGTTTTTCGGAAGTTACGTACGAAATACAATTTGATATTTAGGTACCAGTCGTTTTTCGGTAAAGGAAAACATCCTGAGCAAAGCGGACTAATCCCAATAAGGCCTAGTTTACCCTCTGGGTTGGAAGGTCAGATGGCAGTCGCTTTCGTAAGAACTAGTGCCTACGCCAATTCTAGGGATTAGTTGCCAAGCGGACCCCAGGCTCCTATGAGCCGTGGTAAAATGCCGGGAAAACGCGAGGAAGATGATGGTAGCTACCGCAGATATCGAATTCTAAACTAGATTTTCGTGAAATACAATACTCATTAGTATTGCTTTATTTGCTAACAAGATTGTTTATGCCTTCTGCTATACTATAATACATAAGTACGATACCCAAATAATCCTTCTAAATGGAATTACACAGAGTTTAACCAATTATTGCTAAGATTACGTCCTTTGGGATTACTTAAACGCTAATGACGAACGAAATACGCAGAACTGGTATCTGGTGTAATGAATTTATTTTAGTAAAAAAAGATTAAAGATTGAATCCATTAGTCAACTCCGCAATAAGACGTATCTAAATTCAAATTCAATTTAATATTGTCCTGCCATTTTTTGTCCTTTTCTGTTGGCGTAACTGAGGTGCTCAAAGTATTAGGTACTGCAGCTAGACCATTAATATGAATATAGAAATTCATATAATTTATGAAATTTAGCACCCTGATCTAAAACTTTTCTACAATTCCTTACATCAACAAGAGCTTCTGCGATACGATCTAACTTCTTCAACGTTATTAGCGCTAGGTAAGTATGCCCGTGCGAGCAGGACCAGTTAATAATAATATGTATTTTACTTTCGTAATTGCCGTTACAGAACTTTTCGTTATAAATATTATTTCTATCAGGTGTCGAAGTCGACACCTTTGTAGACCCATTAACGAGCAAAATATGGCCGTACCTATGTATATTCAAAATTATTCTGTATATTTGACCTAACTTTCAGAGACGACATAGATATTATAATATTTGCTGTTCTTATATGAATGTTAGCGGTTCAGTTTAGCAATCCATCGCCAACGGTAGCCGGTGGTGACACTCGATACGCGTGATGGAGCCGCGTTGTTCCACAATTTAGCCGCGTAACTAAAACCCCGCTCTAATGGATCGCTAGACAATCCACAGCTAACGTGACTTGGTTTTATAATGAACTCGATAAAAGTGTATCAGGAAATGTTGGGATCTTTATTTGAAATTGAAACCCACTTAAAAATCAATTGACCAACTTTTAAATGTGGTGAAATGTGTAATTGGCCACTTCAAGATTAGCGATAGGTATATGGAATTATCACTGCTGAATCATGTTACGAACGTAATAGATAAAACAGAAAAGAGTAATTACAGCATAATCGCACTAGATAATGGAACAGAGTACCTTGAATGGATAATCTTTGTGTTTGTTGAAAAAACCCCGAAAGGTGTGAGCTATCCTCCCGATGAGAAGGAAGGTAAGTAACTGAGGAAAAGCATTGGGACCACACAGGGTCTGTCGGACCCGGTCAGAGCATGCGCGAGTTATTGCACAACTTTGCAATGATTCCGGACATACCACAATGATGAAATCGTAGATTTAAAATAAAATTATTACACGATGTCAAAACAAAAAGTAAACAGGTAAATTGAAGTCCATATGAGAAACTCAACTAAGTAAGATCAAACACAATGTGCTAATCAAAGTATCAAGTTACCAGTTTATACGGGTATTGTATAATTATAAAGACAACAGGATACTGCTTGAGTGTGGAGTTATCCTCGCGCTACATATTGACAGAGTATGTTACAAATCGAATCATACCCGTTTCTATTAGCATAATTGGGTACTTGACACATGTAGAATATTATAACAAAATTTAGCTAAATCGATAGCAAATGAGCCATCCATTATAAAAAAAAGTGAAAGAATTTAGACAGACATATTGAGATTATAAAAAAATACAAGGTTCTAACGTCTTAAAAAGAGAAATATCAACTTTCAAAAAGAAAAAAGAAAATGGTACGGTAATGGTAATGGAAGGAATCGAATGCAATTTTCGTGATCTTCCATATATTTAGGAATGACTAATGTAATGTGACGTTACCATACAATATCATTTGTTAGAGGCGTTTCAATCGTCGAGTGCGCGCATCAGACTTTACTCTCATTTCTGACCTTTGTGTTGCTTAAATGCCACGAGTCCTATATAGACATTAGATCCTCAGGAACATTAAGATCGATTGACATTATTTACAAAAATCTGTCAAGTAGCCGATTTTCGGTCCCAATGCAATGATTGATATACATCAGTGCGTCGGTTGGGTTTAACTGGGGAACATATGGCTGGTCTGGCAAATGGAAGGATAAACAAACTGAACCAGAATTTTAGATGTACTGTAAAAAACTACTTCCATGATTTAAAAACGTGCCCATTTAAAATTTGACTTTTCAAGTTTTCAATAATGTTTCAAAGATTATATTGGACTGTAAATCCAGCAAATTTAACATAGAACTCAAATCAAAAGGCAGTTTCACGAGATGACAGAATTGATTTATCACTTTTTCAAAATAATTTGCACACCATATTCACGTGAAACGTATCATACCCAAATCATAAACGAAAGAATTTCAAAAGTATTGCCTAACACTACTAAGCTTTTGGTCAGACACGTAGCTAGTATACGTGAGTGCATGATTGTTGGTGGGGCTGCCCGCTTGTAAGTAGTGTTGGTAGCAACTCGAGTCTTTCGAGTCTAAATTGAAGAACTCGACTTGTTTTTCCGAGACTCAGAGCTTAAAAAACATCTGAGTCTTCCTGTCGAGTCCTTTATTGTAAAAGTCCCGAGTCGAGTCCTTTATTGAGTCTTTTTTGAGCGCTGCTCAAAAGGATGCGGGTCTCCGGATAAAGACTCAGTCAACAATTTTATAGGTTTTACCTAAACAACAGTAAAGCAAATAGGCGTTATTGTATGATTTATGTTATGTACATCCATGAATTTCACATAAAGACAACGCATTTCGAAGTTATCTGTAAAAAAAATACAAGTTCTCCGAAAAGGACTCAAGTCTCTACAAAAGCTGCGAGTCTCTAATAAGTTGAAAAGAACTAGAGTTCCATCTTAATTATGAGAGTCTGAAAAACTGAGTCGAGTCTTAAAGCAGAGGATTCAAAGGACTTGAGTCTTAACCAACACTACTTGTAAGTTTCGGGCATACGTGACATGTGAAACGTCTTGCCCGATATTGAATTAGTAAGCCTTGCCAATAGTGTTACTATTTTGGATGTAATATATTCGAAGATGTGATATTGCGTTTGGTCACAAGCAATGCCACTAGGGAATGGAATCGGGTGAAGTAGGGTAAAAGTCTCATTTCGATACAATGGCGGAAGTCCTTTGACATGATATTATATAGTATAGTGTCACAGATTGGAATCCTAAGTAAACCTTTCAACTGGTATTTATCCTTGCTTTGGCTTCGTTTAATGTGTCTAATAATAAATAACTAATAACACTGAGATATATAGATAGCACGATGTAAATCTTGAATTTAAATATATAAGTTTGTGAATTAATACATATACATATTGAGTGAGCAGAACTTGATCGAAAATGGCACAATATTGCATCTAAAATATATCTAAGTTAACTTCGACTACTATTATAGGTACTTACCTACCGTATCGTATTGAATTAAATAATACAATATGATTATTCAAGAGGAAGACAATAAAACGAATCATGCACTATGCACGTATATTTTTTTTGCAGAATAAAAACCGCTGCTAAATTTATAAAACCAAATAAAAATGCTAAGACTTACAAGAAATGAGGTTGTTTACCGAACTAATTATACCTACAAATTGAATATATGCCAATCTTCCTATTGTAGTATTCAGTCACGAGTTGTAATTGGCGGGCTCGCGGTGCCGGTGCAAGATGCAGTTCTCGCTGCAAATGGTTATGCCATTATGGCCGGATGCAGACGGTTCGCGGTCGTTGAACTGGTAGCCCCACCCCCAATTTCAACGTTTGTGGCTACGTGACTCCACGGGCGTTTTACAACAGGTATTCTTTCTGCGTCATGCTTACAGGGGCTTACTTTACGTCGAAGATATATTGTATAGAGAATGATGTCAGAGTGACACAATATTTACAAGTCATCTCCATGAGGAAGTGTGTAAAAAACTCAAGTGCCTAAGTGCAGCATAAATTCAATAGACGTTTAGGTAGACGTATTTTTGTTTTATCGCTTCAAGGAAAAAACAAACTACAATATTGCATGAGGAAATAAGGTAACAGAGACTATGCCAACAGAGTTTATAATTTATATTTTAATAATTTGTCGGTATACTTGTTTTTTTAATGCTCCCGGGTTTCTGGAAGACAATTATACAGATTTTTTTGCCAGAAAGAGTACCCACGCTATTCATAATGTTGTCAGGATTTTTTGATGAGATACTGGAGAAAGCACGGAAATCCTTCAAATATTATAAACACACTAGCTACAATTTGGGATATTTATTATAGTATTAGTAACACATGCTACTTTTGCTCTTCGAAAGCAAAATTTTGCGAAGTGAACCTGATGATGGAAACCATAAAATAATGGCTGTTTTGTGAAGACGGTTACTTGATAAAGCGCATTATCTTTTCGAAATTTATTTTTAGATGACCTCACAACCTGTGATTGGGAGATTTTGAGGTTGTGAGACGAACCACGAAATTGAGAAAAAAAGATCTAATGGACACCTTGAGAGCCCGAGCCCGAAGTAGACGAAACGTATGGGATACCGGGTGATTTTGAGGTTGTGAGGTGATATTAAACCAATTCCCCATAAGACGGACCACGAAATTGAAAAAAAAAAACATCTAATGGACACCTTGAGGGCCCGAAGTAGACTAAACGTATGGGATACCGGGTGATTTTGAGGTTGTGAGGTGATATTAAACAAATTTCCCCATGAGACGAACCACGAAATTGAGAAAAAACATCTAACGGACACCTTGAGGGCCCGAAGTAGACTAAACATATGGGATACCGGGTGATTTTGAGGTTGTGAGGTGATATTAAACAAATTTCCCCATGAGACGAACTACGAAATTGAAAAAAAAAAATCTAATGGACACCTTGAAGGGCCAAAGTACACTAAACGTATGGGATACCGGGTGATTTTGAGGTTGTGAGGTGATATTAAACAAATTTCCCCATGAGATGAACCACGAAATTGAGAAAAAAACATCTAATGGACACCTTGAGGGCCCGAAGTAGACTAAACGTATGGGCACATTGGTTACTTTCCATATTGGTCCCATGGCAAATCATGTTCAGTACGACTATGATAATACATTTTTGACGTTGGAATCACGACCCCAAAATCACCCAGTATATTAAATTCAATGTAAAATCGAACCTGACATTGTCGTCAAACCAGTTGTAAGACAAGAACAAGAAACAGGTACAGGCTGGACAATGAAAGCACTTTCCAAACATATTTTAGAGATATGCGTTGAATTCAGTAGTTCAAGAAAAGAAAAAATCTTATCCATGCGTTATTTATTGTTCAAAAGAAAATGAACATAAATAAGTTAGCTTTTTCTTAAAGATGGCTAACAAAGACTCCTGGGTCAGTCTATATTTGTAAAATATGGGTATTTTTATATTTGTAAAATATGTTTTTATTAGGGTTCCGTACTTCCGTAGCCAAATGGCAAAAAACGGAACCCTTATAGATTCGTCATGTCCGTCTGTCTGTCCGATTATGTCACCGCCACTTTTTTCCGAAACTATAAGAGCTATACTGTTCAAACTTGGTAAGTAGATGTATTCTATGAACCGCATTAGGATGTTTACACAAAAATAGAAAAAAAACAATAAATTTTGGGATTCCCCATACTTAGAACTGAAACTCAAAAAATCTTTTTTCATCAAACCCATACGTGTGGGGTATCTATGGATAGGTCCTCAAAAATGATATTTAGGTTTCTAATATAATTTTTTTCTAAACTGAATAGTTTGCGCGAGAGACACTTCCAAAGTGAAAAAATGTGTCCCCCCCACCCCCCTGTAACTTCTAAAATAACAGAATGAAAAATCTAAAAAAAATATATGATATACATTACTATGCAACCTTCCACCCAAAATTGGTTTGAACGAGATCTAGTAAGTAGTTTTTTTAATAAGTCATAAAATATAAATATTTTTTTTTTCATCAAACCTATACGTGTGGGGTATCTACGGATAGGTCTTCAAAAATGATATTGAGGTTTCTAATATCATTTTTTTCTAAACTGAATAGTTTGCGCGAGAGACACTTCCAAAGTGGTAAAATGTGTGTCCAAAGTGTGTGTGTGGAATGTTGAACAAGATCTAGTAAGTAGATTTTTTTTTAATACGTCATAAATGGTACTGAACCCTTCATGCGCGAGTCCGACTCGCACTTGGCCGCTTTTTTAACTGTATATAAATATAAATTACATTTGAATGCCGCACTAACAATACCTTGTAAGCAAGGTAAAAGAATAGGTATTTTATCTATATATATATATATTTTATAAGTAACAAAGTTGTCACTATAAGTAAAAGGACAGGGACGGTAACATTGTTGTATGTTTGTGTACTCCAGGCTATACTCGGAAATTAAAAATAAAGTCAAGGGTCAAATATTGAGGCCTATTCTTTGCTTATCATGTTTTAGTACCTGGTGTAAGTTAAAACGCATTACGAATATTAAAATTTTAAGGTTCTTTGAAATCGCAAAAACCTGCAGTAAAAAGTAAAATGACCCACTATAAGTATGCTTTTGCATCAGGATACTGAATTTTCAAGTTTAACATTGTGTGTAACAACGTGTACAGAAGTTGGTTAATCAATAAAATGCAAATGCAAATGGTAAAGATCTCATTGACAAAAGAATTGCCGACGACAACTAACGTGCCGACCGAACGTAAAATAATGTGATAGAGTCAAAGTGAGACTATAAGAGGCTCTACTGAATTTTAAATTATTCGAAAAAAACAAAAAAACATGTTACAAAACGCTGTCACGAAAAGAGTATCAATTAAACTTGCCCTGAAATGTATTTTGGCAGTTTAAAACGTGGCTTGAATTGTTGATCTAGGATGCCTACTTAAAGGTGTCGTACAATCGATAGGATAGACGTCGACGACCCCATATTGTACTGTAGTGTTAGCAGATATTAATGAGGTGATCGGAAATCGACACGAAATCAAGTGGAAATACTAGTCGTACCAGGAATTTAATAACGGCTTTTTCTTATCTTCACTCGAGTCGGCCCTGTCTTTAAAAGACGGTAAAAAACTACTTAAAACTGAAACTGCGAAACGAAGGAGAAGGTCACAAAGTAAATAGAGATTCTTCACGGTGTTAATTTAAATTCATCTTGTAGTTATTACTTGTGCGCTTTGTCATGTGATATTAACTTTTTTTATTAATTATCCTAAATCATATTGGCAGTCTTTCATCGAATTTCCTAATTTTAGAATAATTTAAGTACCTTGTTTAACTAACTACTTTTACACGAACTGTAACAGTACAGTTCAAAAGTGGGATAGCCCAATATCTACTTCTTGAGAAACTAATATCTTAAATCTGACGGCGATATCGCAAGCTTTTTTACGCTAAGGCTCGTCTAGAAAGGGTACAAGTATTGTGCAAGTTGATAGTTTAACAACAGGCAATCTACCGATAACGGCAGTCGTCTGACGGAAATCGGCGCCGTCTTGCCGAATACACAGACTGAAAAACATTTATATGAAAATGAAGGCATACTGTGTTGTATGTAGATCATTCTTGACTTAAGTATATTCGCCCACATATATGTTTCACATTACTTTTACCTGTTTTAGAATCAAAATCAGTTTAAAATTTTGATTTTCCCGTAGGGGAATTCCCCAACGGTGATTTTTATTATATGAGCAACTGGATGATTTGCTAATTCGATGTTGTAATATTTGTGTCCGCAAAATTACCTAATCCACACCAAATGCTAACTGAACTCGAATTATGTCAAAATGAAACAAACTACAAATGAGAGTATTAAATTGTAAGGACGATTGCGTTGGCGCCGCATCATACCACTCACTCCAACCGGCTACTAGATGAAAAAGAATAAGCACCTGAGTCGTATGGACTCAAATAAAAAGTAGGATAAATAAATTCCGACTAACCCAACAGATATTTTAGACTTTCCACCACTAGGACAATTTTGATACGTTTGGAACTATTAATTTGCAAATCATAGTTGCTAAAGACACATGACGTTGTTTGTCAATCTAGGTATCAAATATAAAATTACTAACAACCGTCGTAGTTTCATGCGTGTACGAACACATACACACTTCTTAATAAACAACAAGCCGAAATATCCTTAATAAGCCACCAAGGTCTCTGGCGACGAGCACATCTACAATGGCCACAATTGAGAGGTCCCCAACAGTATTGACGTCACAGCCATTGACCCTCTTCCCGGTCCATTTGTGTGCCAATCACCGCGTCTCCTAATACAAGATATGAACAAACAGACAGCGCGTTTAGTGTTTTATACGAGTAAGTTAGATGAACTATTTCAATGATTTTGATTTAAACGTCCTAATTAAATGTTTGTTTTTCGTAATATTTCCAAAATAAAGTTGAGTAGCTGGTTTTTTATTCGGAAATAGACGAGGAATTTTTCGCTATTAATCAAGAGGGCGCCCAGCTTATATTATTACCTATGTGGACTCTCCAAGAACACTCAGAAAAGTTTCAACAGTGAGGGTGATAACTGTTACCCATACTACGCTATTGTTAACAAATAGTTTTACTACCTCGTGAGACTCATAACGCTATCTACAGTCTGCTTATTACGTGGTTTTAAGCTACAAGCTCATGTAACGTGATTAAAAAGCAGTTTTGTAAAGACTTTTAAATACAAATACGTGCCCTGTGGCGGAACGAGCTTGGAGAATATGCAAAACAAACAACAGAAGCGCTGAAGCTTCACAAAAGATAATGTTACGTAAAATTGTAAAACAAAGGAATGAAGTACACGTCAGTTACCTGCCTGCATAGTTTTCAGTGAACATTATCTAGAGAGCGGGGACCTACGAAGCAGGGCTTGTAGGTATTCCTACTGCCTCATGTCACTCAAAAAAATGGATTCGAAACAACGTATTTTTTTGTATTCTTATGTGCCCCTCTTTTAACTATTTTGGTACAGGACTACGAAAGACAAGCAAGGAGTTTTCCTTCTACCGCTTCTTTTCTCGACTGTCAATAGATTATGAAAGAGAAAAATGAATTCCTGAATAATAGAGAGCACCACTGGTCAACTTGCAGTCGTAAAGCAATGAGAATTACAACCCAGCGTGGGTGTTGCTCCCATTCATGCTGAAACGAAACTGCATCCTGGTACCGCTAGGGGAGGGGGTCGTCGACCGAGGGGGAGGTTAAGGTGCATTCGCCTGCACTTGCATAACCCGACCGACGACCGAGCTCTATTTTATTCAGGTGCACGTGCTTTTAAAAAGGTTGCATGAGACAAGTAATAAAGAGATATAAAATTTACTTTCTGCAATTCAATTTGAGTGGCGATAAAAGATGTGCCACTGAAGGATCGTTGACATGCGGTTTAGATGAATTGCAGATTGATTGGATTGCCGATATGGTTCACCGAGCAATGCAATATTCAAAGCTTCCATTCAATAACAAATTTAAATTAAACTTTGTTAACAGCCCGTCAAAGTGGGTGGAGCATATTGCTCGTAGAACCGATGGCTGTAGGAACTATTAAGTTTACATTCTCAAACCATCATGCGGAAAACTTGGCGTGGGAAAGCTCGCAATAAGATAGATCTGCCCAAGATCAAAATCCGTTAGAGGAGAACAAAATACGATTGGTCGTAATAGAAATCCATAAGGGGATATATTATTTTCAGCAGTAGATGTATTTCGGATGATCACGTACGTCGACAATGTGCTACAGCTAGTGATGTTCTACCTTATATAAACACGTCGAAAACACATCCGAGAATAAACCCGCTGAATCAATTATGAAACGGATTTGAATAGATAGCCCAGACGAATGACGACTGTATTACCCTAACCGACGGAGGTTATTATTCTAGACATTGTAATATACTGAAAGGAATATTCCATTATCTCAATTTATTTATACAAATGAAAATTATTTTGAGAGCAACACTTTTTATCCGTAGTAATTTGTCTATAGCTTAAATATTTAGTTTAAAAAGCTTGCGTGAAAGGAAACTAAAAAATCAACTGTAATTAATAATTAAGAAACATCTAGACATAATAAAGGTGTTTTACTTAGGTCTATGATTATAGATCTAGTATGATTAGAAAGTCAATGAAAATAATTATACAAATTATTTATGAACAGTACCTCGTGAAATATCAATTGGAAGAATTTTGACTAAAGGTCTCTCTCGCATAGGGCTAGCACATAGGGCTTAAAATCGATCCAGCTTTAGCATCTCGGTCTAATATTAGACCGCGCAGAAGGTGTGGCCCCAACATAACGTTAATTACGTGTTGTCGTTACATTGACCCAGATGGTAATGTGTGAAAATAAACGGCAGTGCACGTGAGACGTCGCCAGGTGTTGGTCCTGATCTCATGCATTGTATGAGGTCAGGTTTTACTAGACAGGGGTGTCGTTGGTTTGTTGATAAGAATGCTTCAAAATATGTACAAATTTTAATGAAAGAATTAAATGAATAACTAGAATTACTTTTCTTTGACTACAAACTAGAACTAAACGGTTTTTTATCGCGTTCCCAAATATAAAAAGAAATACTATAAGAAGAAAGATATTTACGTAATTCACTTTTACGTCTTAGGCCACGTTCACACGGCGACTATTCGATTCGATATTTTCTCGCATACGGTTTCATCGTATACGGGACGGCCATTCACACGGTGCGAGGTCCACTCGGTTTTTTCACGTATGCGGTCTCCCCGTATACGTGACAGCCGTTCACACGGCGTCTATTATCTGCCACCACATCATCAGTCGTTGAGTGCACGCCGACATGGATCCCCGTATTCCTCCATTATGACCTTAGCAAACGACGTTCCAAACACAACTGCCGGCTGCCTACCCCGCGCGCGTCTCGTATACGAGAAATCAGTTTGTCCGTGTGAACGAACTAACGTAAACACAAGCGCCACTGAGCATCGCGTTCGATAAAATCGTTCCGACAATCTCGCGTTCCCGGTGCCAAGACCCTACGGTATACGGTAAAAAAAATTACTCGAATACGAGATTTTCTCGTATAGACGCCATGTGATCGATTTTCAGAGTTGCCATACAAATTTTGCTGCCACTACGATATTCGATAAAATCTCGTAGACGATAAACGGGAAAAATGACGCCGTGTGAACGTAGCCTTAGAGATTATTTTGCTCGCATACACAGTTACAACTTCGGGACCCAGGGTCGGAGAAAAACACAAACAAATAGTGTGGAATTACACCTCGAAATCCTATTGGATCAATATACTAAAAACGATATTATTTTTATTGTAGATTTTACATTAAGGCAGTTTATAGCTAATGATTATGTTTATCAAGAAGTTAATAAGCTTCACGCTTATCAAAATGTGAGGCGGTGCAAGGCAAAGGGAACCTTATCAAGTTGACGCTTATAGCTGGTTAGTTAAGAAATTGATAAGCTATTGTCAAAGAAAGAATCGAATCAGGAAAATAACTCATTATTGCCGAGAACTAAAACTTTGTAGTTATGTCTTGTAAGATACAAAATATTTAATTGAACTTCTACAGAAAATGAGTTTACAAGAACGTTTTCACACTTTCATGACTTCTGTAAATTTAATTAGTAGATGTCATAAAGGCAAAATAGGCGGTAAAATCATTGACGTGTGAAGATTTTTTCATGACAAATATTTTGATCAGTTTAAATTACTTAAGAGTCCTTATTCCTACAGACGAGCGTATTTTGTAAAATGCTTCCTTTTTCATTCAAGATTACGACGTAACTATTAGTATTTATTCAAAAACTGGTAACGTACTTAAATAATCGTTTCCTAAACTAGCGGCTCCAACAGTTCAAATTTTCATTTTCTCTTTTAAACCTCTTTTTTAATGAGTTTTTTTGGAAGTCTTTTCCAAATTTTGCAGTGAGATGTGGCGTTTCGGTTCTCAATTTTGCTGTAAACAAGAATCATTTGGTACATGAATGACTACAATTTGATTCAACATATCTCGTACGAGGGGCTGGAATGATTAACAATCGAAGATTCATTTGAAAAAACTGATAAAATACCTTCCGAGTTTTCTTCATTTTTTTGGCGAAAACAGGGTTTTATTATATTTTTTTTCCGCAATATGTACGCATATTTTGCTTTAAAAATAATATTATAGCAAACTGTAACTTTATGTTAACCTATAAAAAAAAAATCATAACTATGGGACCTACATTGCCGTAAATTTATATTTTTTTTAAACACGTATAAATCACGCAGCAGCGACGCCCCGCTCTCAGTCCGCGCGGAGCGCGCTTAGAGGACGGACCTGTGCTCGATTGTCAGGCATTCGTTGCGATCGTAATCAGCTACGGAGTTCCGAGAAGTGCTATATACTGCGATTAGAAAATCTTAATAAAAGTTCATTTTTTACACTATGCTTAACAGACTCTCGCTTATTGATGGATTTTCAGTGGTCCTTTTTTTTATACTACGTCGGTGGCAAACAAGCTTACGGCCCGCCTGATGGTAAGCAGTATCCGTAGCCTATGTACGCCTGCAACTCCAGATGAGTTACATGCGCGTTGCCGACTCTAACCCCCTCCCGCCCCTCGTTGAGCTCTGGCAACCTTACTCACCGGCAGGAACACAACACTATGAGTAGGGTCTAGTGTTATTTGGCTGCGATTTTCTGAAAAACGCATTTTTACTTGAAATTACGTTAGGGTTTGCATTTGCATTATTATTTTTGACCCGGATGAAGTCCAAGTTCTCATGATGGAGTCAGGAGTTGGTCACCAGAACTCCTAATCTACTCATTATAATCCCATCGTGTTTGGGCTCAAAAGATTTGCCCTGACGAACACCATCGATCTAGATGAGGTCCAGGGTCTCATGATGGAGTCAGGAGTTGGTCACCAGGACTCTTAATCTACTTATCATAACGCCATCGTGTTTGGGCTCAATAGATTTGCCCTGACGAGCACCATCAATCTAGATGAGGTCCAGGGTCTCATGATGGAGTCAGGAGTTGGTCACCAGAACTCCTAAACTACTCATCATAACCTCATCGTGTTTGGGCTCAATAGATTTGCCCTGACGAGCATCATCAATCTAGATAAAGTCCAGGGTCTCATGATGGAGTCAGGAGTTGGTCACTAGAACTCCTAATCTACTCATTATAATTCCAACGTGTTTGGGCTCATGAGATTTGCCCTGACGAGCACCATAGATCTAGATGAGGCCCAGGGCCTCATGATGGAGTCAGGAGTAGGTCACTAGAACTCCTAATCTACTCATTATAATTCCATCGTGTTTGGGCTCAAAAGATTTGCCCTGACGAGTACCATCGATCTAGATGAAGTCCAGGGTCTCATGATGGAGTCAGGAGTTGGTCACTAGAACTCCTAATCTACTCATTATAATTCCATCGTGTTTTGGCTCAAAAGATTTGCCCTGACGAGCCCTATAGATCTAGATGAGGCCCAGGGTCTCATGATGGAGTCAGGAGTTGGTCACCAGAACTCCTAATCTACTCATCATAACTCCATCGTGTTTGGGCTCAATAGATTTGCCCTGACGAACACCATCGACCTAGATGAGGTCCAGGGTCTCATGATGGAGTCAGGAGTTGGTCACCAGAACTCCTAATCTACTGATCATAACTCCATCGTGTTTGGGCTCAATAGATTTGCCCTGATGAACACCATCGATCTAGATGAGGTCCAGGGTCTCATGATGGAGTCAGGAGTTGGTCACCAGAACTCCTAAACTACTCATCATAACCTCATCGTGTTTGGGCTCAATAGATTTGCCCTGACGAGCATCATCAATCTAGATAAAGTCCAGGGTCTCATGATGGAGTCAGGAGTTGGTCACTAGAACTCCTAATCTACTCATTATAATTCCAACGTGTTTGGGCTCATGAGATTTGCCATGACGAGCACCATCGACCTAGATGAGGTCCAGGGTCTCATGATGGAGTCAGGAGTTGGTCACCAGAACTCCTAATCTACTCATCATAACTCCATCGTGTTTGGGCTCAATAGAGTTGCCCTGACGAGCACCATCAATCTAGATCAGGTCCAGGGTCTCATGATGGACTCAGGAGTTGGTCACCAGAACTCCTAGTCTATTCATCATAACTCCATCGTGTTTGGGCTCAAAAGATTTGCCCTGACGAGTACCATCGATCTAGATTAAGTCGAGGGTCTCATGATGGACTCAGGAGTTGGTCACCAGAACTCCTAATCTATTCATCATAATGGTAATTTGATGGTGCTTGTCGGGGTAAATCTATTGAGCCCAAACACGATGGAGTTATGATAAATAGATTACGAGTTCTGGTGACCAACTCCTGACTCCATCATGAGACCCTGGACTTCATCTAGATCGATGGTACTCGTCAGGGCAAATCTTTTGAGCCCAAACACGATGGAATTATAATGAGTAGATTAGGAGTTCTAGTGACCAACTCCTGACTCCATCATGAGACCCTGAACATCATCTAGATTGATGGTGCTCGTGAGGGCAAATCTATTGAGCCCAAACACGATGGAGTTATGATGAGTAGATTAGGAATTATGGTGACCAACTCCTGACTCCATCATGAGACCCTGGACTTCATCTAGATCGATGGTACTCGTCAGGGCAAATCTTTTGAGCCCAAACACGATGGAATTATAATCAGTAGATTAGGAGTTCTAGTGACCTACTCCTGACTCCATCATGAGACCCTGGACTTCATCTAGATTGATGGTGCTCATCAGGGTAAATCTATTGAGCCCAAACTCGATGGAGTTATGATGAGTAGATTAGGAGTTCTGGGGAGTTCTGGTGACCAACTCCTGACTCCATCATGAGACCCTGGACCTCATCTAGATCGATGGTGTTCGTCAGGGCAAATCTTTTGAGCCCAAGCACGATGGAATTATAATGAGTAGATTAGGAGTTCTGGTGACCAACTCCTGACTCCATCATAAGAACCTGGATGGACTTCATTCGGGTCATAAATAATAATACAAACCCTAACGTGATTTCAAATAACACTGAAACTCTATAGCACTAATGTGCGCAAACGATTGGCATCTTGACTAGGCAGCATGGGTGCGTAGCCACCATGCCAATCGATACGACAACGAAACACTATCTGTCTCTCTCTCGTACTAATATGCACAAACGATTGGCATCTTGGCTGGGCAGCATGGGTGCGTAGCCAACATGCCAAACGTTTACGATACGACAAGGAAACACTATCTGTCTCTCTATCGCACTAATATGCGCAATCGATTGGCTTCTTGGCTAGGTATCATGGGTGCGTAGCCAACATGCCAATCGTTTACGATACGACAACGAAACACTACTGTCTCTCTATCGCACTAATATACGCAAACGATTGGTATTTTGGCTAGGCACCAAGCAAGTGTGTGGCCAACATGCCAATCGTTTACGATACGACAACGAAACACTATCTGTCTCTCTATCGCACTAATATACTTTATTTATACCTGCAGTCATTTACTAACTTCTTCATTTTCCATTGGTGTGAAAGAGACAGAATAAAGAGCAAGGGTTATAATACACTCTGTAGTCTGTACACTTAGTAGTAGTGTACATAAAAAAAACTACTGTGCATATAAAATAAAATAAAGAGTGCCCATATGATATCATATAACACTAAAATTAATGTTGCTTGAAATTATATTGAAAACTATCAAGATTATTCTAGTCTGCATTGAAACGCGCGTCGCGTTGCCGGCGCTCGCGTACCGAGCGCCAACGCCATCTATCGAGCGTTATTTCGTGAAATCGGAGAACGCTCCAAGGATTAAGGACTCTTAAGTAGTTGACTATGCTGCAGATGTAAAACGAACGTAAATGGAATGTGTGTTAAGACAATAGGGAAAGGAGGGAGTGACGCCAGGGGGAGGAAACTAGAGCGTTCGGGCGTTGTCGGCTCCGGTCGGCTCAGCATTTCTCCGAGCAATTATTAAGGTTGGCAAAACTTGACGTTCTTTTGCGTGCACAACCACGGATAAGACAATTACATGAATTTGGACAACCCTAAATAGCAAAAAGTGATAGTTCTATTTATTAGAGAGGAACAACATTATTCGGCCATGAATCGCTGTCAAACTTCGGTTTTGTAGGAAGTTTCCTTTCTGTACGGTAGTAAGTACTATTATTTATTCTGTGGTGACGCTAAGCAATGCTAATTGTGGTTGCATCACCCGTGGACACCTGCAACACCAGAGGCGTTGCCGGCCTTGAAGATGGGAATACGCTCTTTATCTCGTGTCGGTCCGGAAATAGTTCATTTCACCGTTCTCTTATTAGCCTTTCTGTTGCCTTTATTAGTGCCAATACTAGATGCTGATATGAGTGAATTGACAGCCCTAATGAATACAATCAGGCGTTACTTTGCGGTAATCCATACTAATTAACATTAATTGCATGTAAAAATACGCAAGTGTATAACGGGTTAGCACTGATTGACTAGCACGTTATTTTTTCACGGATGAGCAAAGTAATGTTTTTTGTTTTAATTGACAGCCCTGTTATAAAATTGAGAAACACACTTATGTTTATCTATGTATGACCTCAGTCTACTATTGCACATGCATGGAAATGTCACACTAACATATTAGTTCATGACTTGATCAAGTAGAACCCTTCACTAGGTACGTTCAATATTATATGTACGTTATAAAACTTGAGTCAGAGGGTTAAGATTCAAAATTGTGTAGATATTGAATTCGCCCTTAGGTGCGTGTGTTACAACGCAAGGGCTCGGCGTCGTGATATAATCTGAATACTGATAACAGAATTTATACGAGTAACGTGCGTTGTAAGTCATTTACATATGGGGTAATATTAATCCAAGTGAACGCATAGATAATTGAAATCCTTTATAGGTAGGTAAATATGAAATGAGGTCTAGGGTTTTTTCATTATAGTAAGAGTCCAACGTTCTCCAACGTTTAAACGAATTATAAAAGGAAGAAATATCTAAGTAAAAAAAAAAGTATTTACTAGTACATTAAATGCAAAGCCTTGAATACACCGAAATTAGTGTCCAATCGAAACATGTTATTTGCCGAAACCGAAGGTTCTGCTTTTGCTCTAGTTTCTGCCGAAACCGAAACTTTTGTAAACTTGTTAAAATCTTTGAAAAAATTACATAAAACCACTTTCATACACCTATTAAGACTGCGTCGACCGTCCAGTGGCGCCCTCTTCAGAAGAATTGTGTTTTCTAATAAACCAATCAATTTCAGTAACACATAAATCAGTAAATTAATATCTACTACTTACCCTACACTCCTACCCCACTACTTATCCCACTTGTTCCCCAACTTTTGGTCTTTGACACATAGTCTAGTTTCATAGTACAAAGTACCATTTCGTAATTTTCGGTCCAGTCGAAAGGTTCGGCCGTTTTTGGCCGAAACCGAACCGAAACTACGGCCAATACATGATTTTTTGGCAACTGGCCGAAACCGAAACCGAGTCTTCCGTCAGACACAAACCTAAATTAAAGGAAGCTATTGAGACATTTTTTTAATTTTTACATTTCAGTCGCTGGTTATATATACTGAACAATGCGATACAAAGCAGTTTTGTTCATTTAGTTAGGAACAACCCAACAATCCTCGTAATTGCGCGACCTCATTTAAATGCCGATGGAAAGTTACATAAATTACATTTAAAAACTTTTTTAGCATTCAACCAAAACAAAAGCTCCTAAGGTCCATAAGTCAGTTAATGTTGTTACTGGCAAAGGGCTATAAATTATTTTAATACAGTTTACGAACTCAGCTAACTTACATTAATCTTTCGGAAATAACGTAGTATCCACGAAAGACATTAAGAGTTGCAATAGTGTTAATCAAGTGAATTGTTTGAAGAGGACAATTCTTTTAGTTAGTTAATAAAAGATATGGGTAATAAAAACTAAAAATATTGATATGCTCTAAGAAAGAAGCATTACATAGCAACCATTTCCTTCTGATAACCTATGCCTCTGTTGGTGACATTCTCGTTCAGACTGCGCTTGGTCTCATTATCTGTACACATTGATAAGATAAACTTTGCGATGAACCGTACACACTCATCGTTTACAGCTGATATTAAGTTAGGTCTAACTACTTGCTTTACGCCATTAAAGACTTTATGATTAGTTTTACAATTATATATACTTGAAGATAATGTTGACCAAGATAAACAAACTAATGGCGAAGGCAAGATAAACATGAAAACGTGATTGAGAGAATCGTTCGATGTTTGTCGGGACCCGTGTGAAGCAGGAATTACGAGTGGAGTGAACACAGAAAAAGTCAACAAGCTTATTACGCATGTGCCAAACTTTGACAATACGGATACGCAAGGAGATAAAGTACGGGATTAATCAATCTGACTCCACGATATATTGCCAGAATACAAAAAAAGTATGTAAAGACAATAAAATTGGATAATGTATGTAAATTCAAAGGAGGTAAAAAAACTATGAATAATTTGACAACAAAGAAAGCGATAAAAAAGAACATTCATTTAGATTATTCTTGCAAAACTATGATTAGAAAATTTATGTATAAATTTACGTGTAAATATTTCACATAAAAGAGAAAGACAACAAACATATTTCACTACCTAGTACCTAATAGGTCCTTTTTCATTTCAATCTAAATACCTAACTAAGGTGATAATACTGTTCTCTAGATAACGTAGGATCCAGATCTGAGATTCAATCGTGAATATATGATTATTTCATAAATATGAAATGCAGGCAGTCCAGCCGTTGAGGCGAGGCGGCTAGGTACTTGAAATTAATATATACACTGAAAATACCGACCAATGTAGAGGCGCAGACGTTGTGTTGAAGATATAACAAAACACGCCAGAACGAGCAAACATACAAAGCTGGGCAAAGTTATATATTATTTTAGGCAAAATAACCTGTTACATTTGAATTGTATAACAACAAAAAAACTTTACAACAACTAGCACACGAAATATGCTAAACACGGAACAATGTGAAAACTTTATGATTCATACATAGCTGATTAAAGTTTAAACATATGCTACATTTACGACTAACGAGCGAAACGCGATTTAAAAATGCTATTGTGTTGCTATGTATAAAAACCTGTCTATAACACTTTACCTTGCTACCAGTATACGCATTTATTACGGTGTGTATCGTAATTTTACGCGATAGACGTCGATGGGTATAGGTAACTTTTATAGGACGGAGCCGACATAACAGATATTTGACGTCACGGCAAAAACACCTCTTCGCCACACACTTATCACGCGACTCGTTCGTGAACATGAAATAGTTTTAGATGTCTAAAACTACAATTCCAAAGCTTGGGAAACACGCCAAAAAGAAAGAATTCTGTGAGTTTATAAACCTGTAGTTATTAAGGATTCGTGATGCGAAGTAAGCGTTACCTACGCGCGCTAAGAGCAGTAACAATAGGTTAGAATAAAGATATAATAATAATAGGTAGTTCATACCAGCTCTTAAATGGGATTCTTGACCTTGAAGTGCGGGCCATAAACGCGACAGAATTTACGAGGGGAAACGGCGGCTCGGATAAGAAAATTCGTGACTACACCTTAACTTGGGGAAAACTCTCCGACTTAAGCCGGAAGGCCCGGAAGCCAAAATCATTCACTGCCTAATTCTCGACGTGAAATATTAAGGATGTTTAAATTTAAGAATTACTCATGTTTTATAGAATAACGGTGATGAAAGAAGGAAAACAGCCATAAAAATAAACAATACATACATGGACATTGAAACAAAGAAAACCCATTAAAAGCGGCAACAACCACTCCGCGACAATATTTCTTGTTAGCGATGAGAGCGGATCGGGAGAGAAAGTTATAGCCCAGTGAAATAGGATCGTAAAAATCTAATGAAATGCCGACGTTTCGTCGACACTGTTCCAAAATATACACGCATAAAAAAATAATAGAATTTTAAAATAATAATAGAATGTTTTCTAGAAAAAAACATGGGAGGGGATTAAAGTATAAATTTAAGAAGTCAATGATCTCATTTTAGATTGCAAAAATGCCCAGAGATCAATCTCGGCAGAAAATTAATCCTGCAACCCAAATAGTCATCAAAAGCAAGAGTGGGGTATTGGAAAATTCTTAATCACGGATGATCGAATTTCAATACTTCAGTTCACAAGCCGACTTGTACAAACGAAGTATTAAAGGCAGAAACAATGACGAAAGTTAAAATTGAATCGAGGGTTTTGTGCAAATACACATGCCAAAAATATGAGTTCGTTAGAATTAATGTTATTTTGCCTTTCGCGTACATGTTTGTTTTTCATTGGAATACACATACGGTCTCTGTTGTTGTTTGGAAAACGTTCATAAGTCCGATATTCACTTTCAACATAGCCATTTGAGTGTTAGTGACCTTTGACATTTTAACCACCTAAAATATTTGCGATTCGCCTTATAACTATAAACATTAATGTTAATAAAAATATTACAATTTCTATACTACCTAAAGGTTGTTATAAAGAGATCACTCTTTAACAATATACCTCTACTTTTTAGGCCCATTTAAGTTTTAGTTATTCGATCTGTCATATTGTCAGTGACATTTCTTCAACCAAAAACGTTACTTTTGACACAGACAGATCGAATATCTAAAGCTTCAGACAGATCAGTATCATATAGGGAACAGATCGAATAACTAACACTCGAATTGGCCTGTTTGTGTATTATATGTATGTTTCCTTGTAAATTTATCTTGAGGTTAGGCAAAAATTAAAGAAATTTGTATTGTATTGTAACGGTAAAAAGACACAAGCAAAACACACACAACAAACAAAAGTTGTAAGAAAAGGTTTGACTTATGACGAAGAGAAGAAGTTATCGTTCTACGCGTTCGGCATAATTTCAAATTCAATCCTACTTTGTAAATTTCCAGCGGGTCAGTTCTGGAGCCCACAAATAGGAAGTTGTAATTTAATTTGTAAACTCATTACGATATTCATGTAACTAGAGTAAGGTTAGGTTGGGCGTATATAAATTATAAACTTTAAGAGCTCGTGTTGTTTTACCGGAGCATAGTTTTATCTTATAGATAAGGAGGGCGAGTAACCCAGTCAATTTTATTTTTAATTAGGTACTACATAATATGTTTTGGCGATTTTGTAACGACAACAATATTGTATGTACAATCTTGAATGTCGATAACGATTTAAGAGGGACTTCGGGTAGCAGAACATACAATGTCTGGTTCATAAGTGTTGTTACTAGTGCCAAGCATTTATGTAGTTGGATACGCCAAAGTGGCGCCCCTGACATACAGTCCAAATCAGTCAATGCTCAGCTGTAGGCAGATCAAAACAACCTCGGCCTTGCCTACCATTCCTACCGTCATAATAAATAGACTGGGTTTATGACGCAAAGTACTCCTTGTAACTGAGCGGATACATCAGAATATATAAATAAATATCTTCCCAGCAAGATATAAATAAAATCAGTTATAAATGTGAATGAACTTGCAGCGAATTGAGAAGGCCTTGCGAGCAATGTTGAATTAAATGGTCTCGAATGAGTAATTTACGGCTTATTATAATTGCAGAATAAACCATATCAATTGTAGTAGCTCGGCAGAGTCCGACTCTCATTCGTTGGCATAGTAAGCTACCGACCTATGTGACAGTCAAGAAAATTGGTTACACAAGATGCTTGTACCCGATCAAAGGACTTCCTATCTGTTCGTTATCGGAGCTCTTCCCTTTATCGCCTTCGACTTTGCATTCTCGGAAATCGAGGAACGGCTGACAAGGATAATAATTTTCTCAAAAAATTGTGCTACAGAACATGAAGGGATTTTAGATTTTCCTTTATAGCAGAGAAATAATTGAATTTGAGTAAGCGCGGACAGGTCGTCAAATGTAATCGGACCCATACCTTACTACCTCTTTGAAGCTGTAACAATTTTTGCAGTAATTGAACTTTTTTGACTTCGATAGCGCCTCTGTTATTGAAGGCTTGGTTATATTCTAAATCAGGAAATACCTAGTTAAAATGATAAAAAAGTTAATGCTCTAAAGTAATATCATAAAAAAGCGAGGCGCTTGATAGCCGTAGGATTAATGTACATATTAACAGATTCAAAGATTCAAAGAATTTATTTGCGCAGAATACACGTATATACATGCAGATCATATTGGTACAAAAAAAAAACAAAGTTCCAGTGTATTCAGTCTGCGTGCAGACATGCAAAGATTATAGATTATAGAGGAGCACATTCTAACATCAAATCATAAATCAATACAAACATGAATAAAGAATAATATAATAATTAGTAAAAAATATGAAAATGTCAATGAAAAATAATTGCAAAGTCAGTTATTCAAATAATCCTTAATACTATAAAAGCATCTGTCCAAAAGCCAGCTAGTCAACTTACGCTTGAATATGTTGCCTCTGAGTATCTTTAAGTCATCAGGTAGTCTATTATAAATTAATATACACATGTTATATACATTTTTTTCATAAATCATTTTACGTCCACGTGGTTTAAAAAGTAGATTTACAAATTTCTGCCTTTTCTGCCTATGCATAACATCACTACGTTTAGAAAAAAGTGCACGGTGGTTATTAACAAATAAAGATATTTCTCTTATGTATAAGCAGGGTAAGGGAAGAATATGCAGCTTTTCAAATAAGGGAACACAAGGATCATCAGGACTAGCATGACAAATAGCCCTTACACATTTTTTCTGTATTTTAAAAACTCTCTCTACATTGACAGACCTACCCCACAGAATTAGCCCGTAGTGAAGAACAGAGGACACGTATCCATGATAAGCCGTCAGAGCAGCCCCTAATGAGACCGTGTCCCTGAGTCTTCGGAGAGCAAACACAAATCTGTTTAGCCGGTTGCAAATTTGTTCGACATGATCTTTCCAGTGCAGATGCTTATCTATGGTAAATCCTAGAAACTTGACAGTGGATACTTCATCTACTTTATCATTGTTGTACTGAGCTGTAACAGGTAAACTATTTGAATTATAAGAAGTAATTTGCATAAATTTAGTTTTGCTTATATTAATTTTTAAATCGTTCATATCCATCCAATTTATAATGTCAGTTAAAGAATTATTTACATCTTGATTAAATGTCGACCTATTATCACATTTCACCAATATTGTCGTATCATCTGCAAACATTATTACCTTGTTAGGAGTTGCATTTGGTAAGTCATTAATATAGACAATAAAGAGAAGTGGGCCCAAAATGCTTCCCTGAGGGACACCGCGGAGGTTGAGTTTGTACTGAGATTTAAATACTTTCCTGATCATTACATTATTTGATTCAGTAAATCTACTGATCTCTGTACATTGAATCCTATCTGTCAAATAACTCTTGATCCAGTCGAGCGCTCTGCCTCTGATACCGTAATGTTCAAGCTTATTGAGAAGTGTCGAATGATTAACAAAATCGAATGCTTTTGTCATATCTAGGAAAAGCGACGCTACTGGAACATCATTATTTAAGTTTTCTGTGATGTATCTTACTAATTCGAAACAAGCATCTGTTGTAGACTTGTTTTCCCGAAAGCCAAACTGTTCCGGGCAGAGTATGTCAAACGTTGCTAAAAAATTTTTTAATCGAATGTAGAAAGCCTTTTCAAATATTTTTGATAGAATCGGGATTAATGCTATTGGTCTATAATTGCCTGGATCAAGCCTGTCACCTTTTTTAAATAAAGGCTTAACTATAGAGACTTTCAGTTGTTTTGGAAAAACACCCTCAACAAATGACAGGTTTATTACATGAGCAAGGGGAATACAGATGTCAAAAGCACATAGTTTCAATAGTTTTGTAGTAATGCCATCGTAACCGCTTGCGTTGCTATTTTTCAAGGACATTATTATATTAAACAGTTCCTGCTCATTGACGGGGCTTAAAAATATTGTGGCATGGTTTAAAGATGACTTCTCACTGGGTAGTACAGACTTAATTCTATGAGGTAAGTTTTGTGACAACTTGTCAGACTTTGTAGACTCTATAAAGTGAGTATTAAAAATATCACAGATATCACAGGGATTATAAAATATATTTTTATTCGATTCTAAAGCTTGTATATCTTTTTCATGCGATATATCCGACAAAGATGTTGATATTACTTTCCAAGTGGCAAGACATTTATTTTTGCTGTTTTGAATGTAATTAGTATTTACAATTTTCCTAGCTTTTAACATACATTTTTTTAATATTGCGTTGTATTTGTTATATTGATTTTTCATGGCTTGCCTATTAACTTTTAATTTTTTAAGATTGAAATAAAGGTTTCTTTTTGTTCTACAAGATTTTTTTAAGCCTTTAGTGAGCCAATTTGTTGTGAGCGGTCTATTTTTAACTTTTACTTTTATAGTGGGAAAACACAGATCATAAAATAAACATAGTAAATCATAAAATAAATTGAAAGCATCTGTCGCATTCTTGCAGTCAGTAACGTCTGAAAATGAAAGCGAAGACAAGCAATTACAAAACTTACGGATGTTGTCATTGCTGTAGTCTCGTCTATACTCGAACCAAGTAGAAAAGCCTGCTTTTTGTTTCGTAGATGAATAGGTATAAGTTATAGATTGTGCTGTTTCATGGTCAGATAAACCCAGATGATGTATATTTACAGTTACATTCTTCATTATATTGCTTGCAATTTGATCTATGCAAGACCCTTGCCTTGTTGATTGTAAGATATGCGGATTCAAGTTGTAATTATGTAAAACATTTGTTAGGTCTCTTGAGGCTACACTTTGCTTTAACAAGTCAATATTCCAGTCACCACATAAAACAATTTTTTTCCTTTTAAAATGAGAAGTTAAATAATTTAATAAAATGTCTAGTTTGTGAAAAAATAATTCAAGGTAACATTTTTTATGATCTGGAATTCTGTATATGTTAACAACTATAAGCCCCAAACCTACTACCTCAATACCACAGCACTCAAAGTAAAATTTATTAGCTAATTTTGAGAGATATGGCAATATTTTGAAGTCTAGATGTTTTTGTATTAATATGCAAGTACCACCCCTATTCTTATCACGGCAGTAAGAGGTTGCGAGTTTCAAATTGTCAATCCTTATATTTCCCTGAGATCCTTCACTGATAAAAGTTTCGCATAGGCAGACTATATCGAACTCGCTCCCTTCATCACGTAGCTGCTTTAGAGTACTATCCAGTAAATCGAGCTTCGAGTACAGTCCCCCTATGTTTTGATGGAATATTGATATTGTGTTAGTGTTCAATGTATGTGTTACTAAAGGATCAGGTGATCCAATTGGCTGGGAACCTGCAGAATGGGTAGGTTTAGGGTCGAAAAAAAGATTTAGACCCAAACAACTGATTAGTTTTACTCACATTACATTTACCCGTAACATTTAAGGGGCTGCACTTTAAGAAAATCGCGTCAAGGGCCTCATTTAATTTAAAATGAATCCAATTTACAAATGCAGTCTTACTTTGATTATAAATAAAGTTATTTTTAAAAATGTCAATAATCTGACAATTTTCATATATGTTTGTAAATAATTTCAATTCATAATACAATACATTACATTTAAAATTTAAAGTGTTACATACATTTAATATTATAATTCGGTTTTCCTTATATTTGGCGATTGTGCTATTTAATCTTGTTAATAGCTTATACGGGTCCGTTTCATTGTGTTGGATCGAAAATATGATGATGTCATCTTTTGTAATGCTGGACGTGGCGTGGAGGTATTTCAGTATCCTAGAAGTCGGGGCATATGATTCAATCATTGCAGTTACCCTGCAGTCATTACCTCTTGAATGGTTAAGTCGTGCTGATAACCCTCGCAAGTTTTCATCTCCACATATATAAATACTACGCTTCTTTTGTTTCCGGTTACAGAGTGTAGGTGTACTCGAGTGGGTCGGTTTATTTGCCGGCGAGATAGCGGGACTAGGCTGGTCGTTATGTATTGAAATATTCTGTAAGTTATGGTGACTATTTTGCTGTTGAATATTTAAGTCTATATAGCTTTGATCATGACTCTGTCGACAATTATTTTTCCTTCTTGACTCAGATTTTTTGCCTGTTGATTTATTGGTGACAGTTTTACTTATTGTCTTTAAGTGGTTTACTTTACTCTCATATGATTTTATTTTATTTTTTAAGGAGCAGTTTTCAGCTAGCAAGTTCTCAATTTCATTTTCGGCAATTGCGAGCTTCTCCGTAAGTTCTATTGAACGTTTTTCTAACTCCTCTAATCTAGTATAAACACATGATTTTTCTGGGCAGCTTCTATTTAAAGCTGAGCCAGATGCAGGTGGTTCATACTCAGATTCTTCCTCTGATTCAGAGTAACTAGATAGCGATTGAAAAGAGTTTCTGGTTGGTATATTCGCGCGATATTTACCACGTATAGTAACATTGTCACTAGTGTAGTTTGGTTTTGTCAAGCACGATTTGCACTTCCAAAGTATTTTACGTTCTGGTTCCATAAGATTAAACCTTTTTTCAGAAACATTGCAACAATCAAGGTGATACTTGCGTTGACATGTGTGGCATACTAGGAACAAACTCTTCTTAATAGGTACATCACATTTGTCACATTCTCCCTCCATATTAATTTAAAGAGCGGCCGTTAAATTGTTATTTACAAACGATGACAGCCGTGAGCTGTGCCGACGACGTATAGGCAGGCATTTGAGTCTCCCGACAGCTCCCGAAGCGGCACTCTTCTTTAAATTCAATAAATTCTCATCAAAACGGATTAAAAAAGTAATTCACAAAGCGGAGTATAAACGACAAAACTCGTAAAACGATGTGTATAAAACGAAATAAAACTGGAATTCCAATAGTAAACTACGGTGCTACTACTTTAATTATAACCACGTATGTCGTAAAAATAAAATGACATAAAAGTAATAAAGATCACTAATGTAATAATGAATAATATATAAAATAAAACTAATCGGTAACTTACCTCAAAAATTTATATAACATGTTTACTGATTCATATATCAAAACATTTAAACCTGAAATTAATGCTGAATACAAAGATGTACAAGAAATTAGTCATCTGTAAGGGTTACTATTCTAGACTTACCTTATGATGTAATTGACGCAGACGACGCTGACAGGTTTCTGCTGCTTGTCTGTGATGACGGTGGCCTGGGTTTGTACCCAGGCGTATCCACCAGTCTTGGCGAGGAAGCGGTACTGGCCGGTCTCGCATTGTCCTTTGGAGAACACTGCAAAGAAAGTGAACATCAAAATTGTGGCAATGATTTTACGGCATCGGTACAATGTGTCCAAAAGGGATAGCAGTAAATTTAGAAACATAGTAGGTTAGTAAGACAAATCGACAGTTTTCGTTCGCACACCTGTCTCTTATATCACCGACCCATTCTTTTAGAGTTTATGGATGACATAAAAGTGGACGATATTGCAGGTGCCTTCGTAAATTATTAGTTTTTTAATCGTTTGATTGAATTTTTCCCCCTTTTAAGACAGCCTGCCATAAAGCGAGCAAGATGTTATGTAAACTTGTTTAATTTATAAATACAGAAAAGTAGATGAAACTACACAGCAAAAGTTATACATCAAATATAGCATCGTAATTTCGGAGTTAATAAGTTACGAGCAGAGAGAATGAGTAAAAAGGTACGACCCTAAAACATTAAGTAAAAGATTTGAGCGGTCACATGTAACTCGAGATTACAGAACACTCTATAAATCTATTGTTTGGTACGTGTCTGAAAAGTTGTTTTGTTTCGGATTGAATAAAGGTATGTAATAAAATGAAGCTAAAGCTTTTAACAACACGATCCTTTGATTTGGTACAGACTCCTGTATAACGAAGTAGTTTCATTATGTAATTATAATAGAGCAGCAACAAAGGGTGTCGCAAAGCTCAGTGTTAAGACCGAGTTACATTAGTTACACGCACTAGTAAAGACAGGTTTCAATTCAACGTACTAAGTAAAACCAATGTACGTAAAATAATCTGCATAATGTCATTTGTTGAGTTGAGAGTGATTTCTATCACCATGCGCGGCTAGTACAGAAAATTGAGTTATAAATACATGCATATGTGCTTAGGTTGAAATTCTTGCACATTTCTCACAATCCACTGACGCCATATTTCTTAATCCCGGTAAACATTTACCGGGTAAGTAGTTTGATGAAGATAAACTGACATAGAGCCATGTAACGGCGATGGTGTAAGGGTCAGTAGTCCTGTGGGATCAGTTAATACAGCCCTGATACTGGTTGAAATATTTCTTTCTTCGAGAAATTGCCTAAGGAAATTAACGGAGTAGGGCATTTTTTTCATTTACTTGCCGAATTCGAAGGGTCCATCTTTAAATTAATAAGAGTAAAAAGGCTTTATTGCTTTTCCTTTAAGCTATACATATAGTATCCGTTCACAATATGTTTTTACATGTATATCTGTAATTTTAAACTTAATTATAAATATCATAACAGGATTAAGTTTGAATCTGGTTAAAAAACCTGCCCGTCCGGCTGTGGAAAGGGATGGATTTCACGAGGGACAGTGTGGGATCTTTAAAGGGTCGGTAACGCGCATGTACCACCAACGTGGTATAAAAATATCCAAGTATAAAATATCTTGAATAACTGTACCTAATAATAATTTACGACATTTAGAAAATTTGGCAAAAAAGGCGTTAAGTAGATTGTGGTTAAGTAGTTTGTGCTATTACTTAATCTGACAATTATTTGTGCGCATTTTCTTAATCCGACGGTTATGACCCCTTAAAGGGAAGAGATCCCTTCAAGGGATAAGTTCGCCTTTATACTTAGCTTTTCCTAATTGTAAGTCAGTTTTATTTGTTTTATTATGTATTTTGTACAATAAAGAGAAATTATAACCGTCAGAATACGTACAAATAATTGTCAGATTAAGTGGCAACAAAATGATTGCATTAACTTAGACCATAATTACCAAATCCACGATCTACTTAATTATTTTTTACTCTCTCTTCTTCTCTTAACACTCTCAGCGCCACGTGGTCCGCCGGCGGCCTACAAGTATACGAGTGCAGCAGGCCACTATATTTTTTTAAAGATTTTACGGGCAGGCCACATGGTACGCCGGCGGTCCACAAAAGTTCCAGTGCCGCAGGCCTCTATGATGTTTCATTAGTTTTAATTGGCTGTATCAGCAGGCCATGTGGTCGGTCGGCGGGCTAAAGTGTTAACTTTACCGGCAGGCCAGTGTTAACTTTACCGACAGGCCAAAGTGTTAACTTTACCGACAGGCCATGTGGTACGCAATGATCCCACAATAATCAAATTACCATATTTTCATCTTGCGACTCCTCTTCTTGTATAACGCAGAAACAGAATAGGCTTACGCGTGGTTCGGCGTCAAATATAAGTAGGTAACTTTCCTTCTGTTTTGAAGGTGATTTTGCTATGAAATTTTATTTATGTAGTTTAAAACTTAACCAGTATTTTTTTGTTTTCATTAATGTATCCGAATCAATCTGTTTTGAATAAACAGGTCATTGAAGACCTGTCGGAACTAGATAAAAAAATCGATTCGATTCGATTTTGTTAAGCAATTCGGCCTAAAACATACTTAGAGCGTATAAAATTGAAATAAGCCTCAAATGAGTTGTCATCATTTCTAATTACTTATGATGTCTAATGTGTAAAAAAAAAACGAAATATAGGGGAAAACTTCTGCATTGAACATTTAAACTCAACAAGAAAAACTTTATATAAATATTATATTCATGTAAAATAATAGCCGCTTATTAAAAGAAAATAGACAAAATCTGACCTAAAAAAATGTACATATTTTGATCTTGTTTTTATGAACTTTTTTGTATTTTTCCTGGTTTTGTATGGTTCCGTGCCGAAAGTGTAAATCAGGACCCTATTACTAAGGCTCCGCTGTCCGTCCGTCTGTCTGTCTTTCCGTCTGTCACCAGGCTGTATATCATGAGCAGTGATAGTTAGACAGGTCAAATTTTCACAGATGATGTATTTCTGTTGCCGCTATAACAATAAGTACTAAAAAGTACGGAACCCTCGATGGGCAAGTCCGACTTATACCTGGCCGATTTTTAATAAGGGTGAACACGATTATAGTTTACCATTTGTAACACATGCTTCAAGAAATTAAGGTTTGTTTACTATTTTTTTTTTGTGAAAACTCTTTGCATGTAAGTTTTTGACAGAAAACAAATGATGGATGCGTTTTGTTGCTTAGCAGGAACCAAAATGTACATTAAGCATTTATATTAACTGTATATTTAGAATTCTTAGGTATACTGACATGGACGTTTTTTGATTAAGTCATAGTATAAATAGGATTGAATAATAAGAATAATATTTTATGTATTTTCGAAATACAACAATCTGTCTGATACAGTTTTTTGATGTCAGGTTCAAAGGTTCATAACAAACATTTTCATAATTCCCGTTATACCTATTTCGTGATTCTGTTTTAACCATCATAATCTAATTATCACGATTACAGGGTTTAACCTAGTCTTAAATCGGAATTGTTTTCTTATTTTTAAGCAGTATTTACACGATCATACACGAAGGTCTTGTAAGAACGGGACATGTAAGCTTGAAATGACTCCTGGCGGGTGTAGACGCGGCTATAATAATTGACTGTTTGCATTGATTTTTCATTCATTGCATTTATTAGGTTACGTAATGTGCTAGTTATCGCACTAGTGCGGTAAAGTAGCACCATACGTTTTTTGCCTTTATTTGCCATAAATAGTATGTTTACATAAGATGGTACATTTTTATAACATGTTGTTTGGTATCAATACAATTTTACCCGATCGGTGTAGCATAATTTAAAATAAAATATTTGAAAATGACCTAGCTTGCAATTAATTTTACCTTAGCGAGTACATATATTTAAAAGGTAAAAAATAATACAGTAATGTACTACCCGTCCGCTAAAACAGGACAAAAACTTTAAGAATTCTTTAAATTTGCGTTTGATCATAAAAATAACTTTAAGTACTATTTTTGCGATGCGGGTGTGGGGAATTATAATTACAAAAACAGTTTTTACGCGTACGGGAACGTTTAAAGAAATTTCGTGAAAAACAAGCCGGAGACGTAAATACGTACAATGCACTTTACTGAGCTCTGATATTATTCGTAGCCGAAAGAAAATAACAACTCCGAAACTTTCAATTAAATCTAAAACATTTGGATTCTGGCCAATTTAGCGGTCAGCAACAAACACTGGGGAAAGAATTCTGCATAATTATTAGTGAGTCATATGAAACTGTCAACCTCGTTACATTGCAGAGTATTACGCTAACAATTACATTTAACAACTTGGTTTTCATAACGTTCAATTAACTTTCATGTCTTTATTCGCCTGAAGCGGTAACAACTCGACAAAAGCATTAGTTGTTGTAATAAAGATGCCATTCGCTCCCGAGTCGAAGGAAAGCGCTTCCACTTAGCCTAATTTGATTGGCGCAATATTGAACCCACTGATGGTATCACAACAAGGTGGTCACGCGAGTCTACAGTACTATCGGGTCTTTGGGACACGGAAGGAAACTGGCGTTTTCGCTGAAAATAACTGTTGACGAAAAAACGGCTAGCGGGTTCTTTGCCAGCATCTAATTTGAAACGCAGGTGGGGTTTACTCTAGATACTGCCCAATTTTCTGTCGCTGTTGAAGTTTTAATAAGCGTCGACATTTTTACAAGTCATGTAGCCATTTAAAAAATGTATAGCTGCATGTATTATGATTTTGAGACTTTGAGTCAACGCCCGCTCATTCTACTTATGTTTTAAGTACATTATCAGTATTATCCTCGACGAATCGTACATTCACAGCGACTAAACTAAATACCCAGTATGCATGTGCATACGTAACAGGTAACGGGGAGCCGCAGAGTTCCAGTTCGGTGGCATTGCCCTCACCGCTCTGTGATGTCTAAAACCGAGACTGAATGCAGCTTTGCTAACTTTAGAGCTCGAGTCTGAATTACTTCGCCTTGTTCTTTCAAGCTTTATTAATTTAGAAGCGTTTCCAGCGTGTTGTAAGGTTTTAGTTTTACTGTCGTTTCCCGTGCGGTTTTCTTTGACGTCTTTGAAAAAATCTGTGTTTCTAGATTTTAGGTATGTAATCAGTAAAAGCAAGGAAGCGAAGAAATGTCTCAGCAAATATTTAAAAATAAAGTTGCCGCATTTTCATTTAATGACTGTAAAAAGGAAGTAAGAATTAAAATAGAGGTTATCGAAATATCTTATACACTATGCAACAGTCCAGGGCTTGTGGAACAAGATAAGTAACTGATAACGAAAAGCATTGCAGTAGAGAAGAAACACAGAATTTAAAATATTATCTCGAAATTGATTGCAAATATAATAAAGAACAGTACATAATATTTAAAAAATAAATTCGAATACGAAGCTTATAAGCTTTGCATATAAATGTATATGCACTATACAGCTTAGTACAGTAAGTACGGATACGAGAGATCTAAACGAAATAGGAAAACGTTGCAATTTTGTAGAGACAATAAAGAAACCAAATAAATTAACATAAAACAAAATCGAATGCTGACAACACATTGAATACATTTTCGTACCTAAAGATACTCCCCAAAAAAATGCCAATAGATTCCAATGTAACGCCGCACAAAAAATGTGGAACGCAGATTTAGCATAAGACAGCAATTTTCAAGTGATTTACCCTGCATCCGGCTTGTGATAACCATCAATTCTTATCTACAGTCGGGAAGTGGCAGTTAATACTGTGCCTAAGCGCCAAAAAATAACTAGGCTCATTAAAGGAGATGTGGTGTGTGAAATGTTCGGTTTACGATCATAAGCACTTTCCAGTTATGACTTTCATACACTTTTTATTTTACTATGAGGCCTGTTTCAAGCCAGGCTTAGAAAGCTCGTTTTTTTTTGAAAAACTGAAATATAATATAATGAAATATGACGAGTATCTGCCGTAGCACCCCAATTCTTAATAAATTTAATATATCTGGTGAATAATCCAATCAAAAAAAAAAATTCTAGTATCACCTTGAGGAAAGATCTCTTCACGGTTCAGTGACTGAAATTTCACCGAGGCCCTTGGTCTTCCGCAAGTTTTCGGACTCTTTTAAATGTTACTATAAGTATTTGTTAAAGCCGCATATGTAATATACAATTCATAATATTAATTATGGTTTTGGAGAAAAACTCAAAAACTCAAACTCATTAAAAGCCTTGTCGGTGATTGCATAAACTTTAATTAAGTCTTCCTGTTCGCTAATTAGGATAATCAGATTGGCATTTTGGCCTCAATAAATTGTTTTAACCTCTTGTTGCCATTTTTATCGATACGCGCTTTGCGCATATGAGGTTTCATGAACCAACCATGTTAACTCCATGAGCGTGTTGCACGCATGTTATACCTAAGACTCCTTATCATCTCAAAACAAAGATATAGGCAACGTAGCAACTATTCATGAAATATATGATAAATAACATTATTTTGTAATATATACGTGGCATCAAAATGTTTGGGATGTGATAGACTGATTTGTTTTTTTACGACGAGATGATAAGGTTGTTATTCTTGACTGACAGGAAATCAGTATAAATATACCCAATCAAATTAAGATTAAAACAGAATATTTTTTTACTACAAATGTATGTATATTTTTAACCTTCATCATCTTCAGTTTTCTTCACCAAAGTAAATGCGTTGATTAGTCAAATTGTGGCAGATCGAATTATTCCACTCAATTTTCGATAAAAAAGGGAATTATGGAATCACGTAACGAACCGCAACTTTTCTTATTCGTTATGCAAGTTAATAAATTCATTCGATAGCAGGCCGTTTGTTGAAGAAAATACGTAAATAATTAGAATATGGTTGTTTACAGACTGCATGTTTGCTACAATCACAACAAGAGTAAGGACCGTCTTACAAGTTCCAAGCCGCAAAAAGGCGGTTCAATAACGAATCACCGAATAAACAAATAAAATTTATGGGCATAGCGCTCTAGAAACAGCTTATTGGGGCAAGCGACTTAGAGGCGGCGTTCAACATGTCATAGTGCAAAACATAGTAGGAAAGGGTTAAGTTATCTGTCGTATTTAAGATAGGTTTCCCTGCAGACCTAAAGAAAAAGATCAGAGATTTAAAACCCCGTTAAAATATAGCTGTACCTACGAGAAGTTTGATGTTTGGCTGACAGCTGAGACCGGCATTGTTAAAGTTATTCGGGTCGTTAATTGTGTTGTTTCCACATTTTAAGGCTTCCCTAAATTCAAGATACCATCAAATGACCCATTTAACTTTCTTGTTTGTTTCATATTTTAGATTTGGAGAAAAATAAAAAAGGCGGCTGAACAAGAGTCCTCTCAAGAGTTCTTGGACTATTTGCAGAGAGCTAGTGTAGGCCACAAATAATCCATAGGCGTTAACAAATCCAACAATTTTTGATGTTCTAAAAAGAATCAGATCATCCGAACATAAAACTCCGGCGAAGAAAGGCGGTCGTAAAATCCAGTAGTTATCTGGCTACTGCGGGGAACGCTAAAATAGCGAATGGACAGATTGTTATTAGGTGATATATGGGAAATCTGTGAGAAAAATGTAGAGGAAAAGAAAGTGTTAATATTTTAAGAGTGACTGAAAGGCTGCAATGGGTTGTTATTAGGTATACATACCTACATTGCGTACAATTTATTGCAAAGATCTAATCTAGGTCTACCAATAGTCAGTAAAGTGTCGCTGTTAGTACGTACATATCTACTTCAGGTTTGGGTTCTATTTCAGCTTTTAAATAAGGCTTTTCATTTTGCAAGTTGAACTAATCGGAGTTTCTTATTTCACTAGGGACAAACACACCGGCAGTACCCTCGGAGCTCATTATAAATGCCACTTTGACCTTATTATATCGAATGCTCGAGAATATTGAAATCTAAAATTTCACAAAACTACAATCGTTACCTAGCATAATATAATAACATTAATAACTTTTGTAGGGTGCTACATAATATTCTGCCTCGACTTTTTTAGGTCTTACGTGTGAAATATTGGCCCAAAACTTAAAACAAAACCCACGTTTATGGGCAGTAGCTTAGCTAGTCTTGATGTATAGGTATACATATTACACGTTGTATATGTATCAAGCGCCTCGCAAGAATGAGATAAACGAATAGGGTCACGTGCGCTTTATTTAAAGGACGTGGGACGCTTCAGCGAAACGTCGGAAATTCATTACACAAGCTACTTAAGTCACAATAACAATGATATACATTTGTTACGAGTCAAGCACATCACAAGATGTCGCTTAAGAACATAGAAAATTTTATGTAAGTACTGTTAAAATTTAGAGCTTATTGAAGATGCTTGAAAGCTTCAAGATTTGAAATCCTAGAATAGAGACTCAATTGGGTACTTGACACATGTTGAATATTATAACAAAATTTAGTTAAATGGATAGAAAATGAGCCATCATTATAAAGAAGTGGACTTTAAAAAAATATATTGAGATTATAAAAAAATACAAGGCTCCGAAGTTTAAAAAAAAAAAAATATTTTTGTCTTTCATAAACAGAAAAGAAAATGGTACCATTCGATTCCTTACATTTTATTGAAAAATAAATTGTATGACAACTATACGCATAAACGCAATATTTCAAGGTCCAAAATGGCAATTTCCTTGATCTTCCATACATTTAGGACAGACTTATATGATGTGACGTCACATCACCTTATCATTTTGTTAGAGGCGTTTTAAATCGTCGAGTGCGAGCGTCAGACTTTAACTCTCATTTCTCATCTTTGTGTTGCTTAAATGCCAGGAGTCCCATATAGACATTTGATCCTCAGGAAAATCAAGATCGTTTGACATTATTTACAAAAAACAGTCAAGTAGCTAATTAGAGATGCACCAATAAATAGATTGACGAACATCATATACATGGCATCTCACAATATGCAAAAAAATTACATGAAAAAAGAATTTCAATAAATCCAAGTTACATCGGATTCTACTGCAAATAAACACAAGTTACAAAGTAATGCAAGAGGGAAATCCGAGAATTTCAAAGAAAGTTAGCGTATAGTTTTAGTTCTAGATCCAACTAATTAATACGGCATTAAGTCCGCCTTTTGTACTATAAGATTGTTTTCTTTTGTGCAATAAAGATTAAATAAATAAATAATTAGCACCTTATCATGAAAACTGAAGAGAATAATAAAAGTCAAACAAAACATTCTAAACTCCTTAGTTACAAAGACTGTAAATAAATTAAAAAGTGACAGCAAGGGAGTCGTTGGATTAATTAAGGCTTGTTTGTTTCGCTTGTTAATTAAAATTGTTAACTAGTTGAATCTTTGATTAATTATTACGTAACTATTGTTAACAAGATAAGAGATGTTCCCGTGAAATTCCTAAAACAGGAAACAATTTCGGCATAATTACGGGATGGGTATTATCTTATTCCGGTTGTAATAAGAGAAAAGACGAATGTATTCTGTTTAAACACGTTAAAAAATTGTACCTTTATTGTAGTTTTAGGATAAATAAAAAATGAGGACGAGAAAATGTACCTACTTTTTTAAAATTATATATATACAAGTGCGAGTAAGAAAAGAACACAAATCGCTGTGATTTAAACTGAACAATTTAAGTGTCCAAGAGAACAGGCATAAGTATGTATCAATATATCAAAGTCGTCTGAGGAATTCGCTATATGTAACAAATCTCAAGGTATTTGTACAAATAGATTTTTGCTCACAATGCTTGCTATAATATTTATAAATACAGTCCATTAACTGCTTTTGGGTCAGGCAATCAGTGCATAAGGAATGAAGTTGGATAAAGAGCTTTCGTTTATAGTTAGTCCCAAGTGTAACCGGAAACTGTAGAAACCTCGTATGAATTAAGCTGAAAGATACTGAAGCGACTTTGCTCTGTATGAAACAAGGTTCATGTTTCATAAAGATACAAAAGTTAAATGATATTCGGAAAGCCAGCAGTATACAAAATGAATTTTACAGAGTGCGCTGAATAATCGTGGACTTTATCACGAGCCGAGACCAAATTTGCGAAAGACAAATTGAAATGCGAGGCGCATCAGCGTAATGAAAGGCTCGAAAATTGTTCGATAATTTAGCAGTCTGGAGTCTCTTGCGGCATTTCAAACAAGTCGACTGAAATGTTATTTATCGTTTAGAATATAATAATGCTAACGTTATCTGTAAATGTATTAAAATACCTACGGCCAAATTAGAGTTGAGGCGCGCTTAATTAGGATTAAGGACTTTTCTACCGGGCTTAATAATGTATGTATAGGGTAGAAAATGGACCAATTAGAGAGTAATTAGCCTTGGGATGTTTACCTATTTTCTGGCTACAATATGGGGCACTTCCTTTTGTGAGTATAACGGTATCGTGGGGAATTTATGCGTGAGAGTAAGGCCGGCAGAATCCGAAGGATTCACTTTATTTGCATAATCCCGGTTTGCCAAGAATGTGGATAATGCGATATTCTTAAGGTTAGACACGTAGACTATTAGACCTTAAATGGATAGTAGAAAACACATTTAGAGTACCTAATGTTTAACAGGCAACTGGACAAGTGAACATCGATGTTATATATGGTTACCCTGCATAGCATTAAAAATGACAAAGTTTGACAACGTCCACATGAATGTCAAATTTCTATGAAAATATGACATTTATAACAACACTCCCTTCCTTTTTTCTATTCAAGTCGATGCAAATTTAGCTTAGATGGACTCTAGTAGAAGATATGTTTTGTTAATGGCAAATCAAATGGATATTTTTTTAATCGATACAATTCAAGCACTTGCTTTATATTTAGTACAACTCGAGTTTGATGACAGAAGAAACATATCGATTCTATAAATTGTTTCATTGAAAAGAGGCTTTGCACTTTCTTTATGCAAATTTAAAGCGCATTGATCGGAATATTATATGATAATAAGAAAGATATAGAGATTATATAACATAATTCAGTTAAATTCATAAAAATTGTCTGACAAATGAACGTAGAAAAAAGTAAACTTGACTAAAACATATAACATTGCAAAATTCTAGATCAGCAAGAGATGGAAAAGTTCAACGTAAACAAAACTTCAAAACCCAGGGGAGGTAAGAAACAATGTTAACAAGTTCAGATATAACTGTAGAACTTGGTGTCTTTCATGATTGTAATATCTATTTCACATTCAAATATTTGACTAAAGACGATTCTACATTCAACATCAACCAATTTTAATTCAAGTACAAATTTACATTGCTTGCGTCGCCATTTTTTCTAATTCCAATAAGTCGACGTATTGTGTAAATGACACCGAGATTAATGTATTATTGGGAGCGTGCACGACTGTCACGCAACCTAGTGTCCGCAATTCTAGGGCAAAACGTCAATTCACTACATCTTATAAAACTACTCCAAAACTAAAAACTAATGAACGGATTTTCATACGACTTTCATCTATCAATAGAGTGATTCTTGAGGAAGGCTTAAGTATATAACTTGTTACGGTTTTGTATAAATTGTTTGAAATATAACGATGTTGTCGGAAAAAATCACGCTGGCTAGGAGCTTTAATCGAAAACGCTGCCTAATCCGTTTGAGCTATAACAACACAATGTATGGTGGGGTGGTTTCTCATTCATAGGTCTACAAAAAAGTCCGCGATGTTAAATGTCTATCTTTTAAGGATAACTTACTATATCCATTCTTAACTTCTAGAAAAAGATCACGTAATATGTGGCATTTGCAAAGCTATTTACATGGATACATTATTAACAATTATCAAAATAAATACGTTAGTTATATTAAGCATTTCATACAGATTACAATGGTCCCTTACACCATACAATTTAAATGAATATTTCAGGAGTAATCGTAAATCAAAGTTTCATTTCGAGCCATATAATTGTACGAAATGTTAAAGACGCTATCCGCAGTTAGTTAAAATTTTTACCACCTTATGCGCTGGGATCGCTTTACATACCCCCACCATGCACTTCGCACGGTGGGGGTATGTAAAGCCCAATAGTACCTACAACCGTTTCAGCTGGATGGCGGAATTAAATTATTAAATAAGAATAATTTTCAAATATGATAATCACTATACTGAAGAACTTACAGCTCATTCATAGACTTGAATAACTCTATCGATTTGGCTATGAGAAAGTGATATTTAATCATTAATCACGCTTATGAATGAGCTGTATCAATTTGGCACAATCAGGTACTATTTACGTATTAAGAATGAGATTAAGCTAGCGAATAGTTTTTTTTAATAGTGATATGACGTTATTGTGCCTTTATGACTAGTGTCTTATAGAGTTAGTAGTAGTAGATATAGTGATATATTTTGCTTGAGAACGAAGAAGAGAGCTTCACTTTTAGTCTTGTTTGTGACAGCGTCACGTGTAGTGATATTTTGGTCTGCGTTGACCTTACACTGCGCGTGAGCACGAAGGTCTGACATGACGGTAGACGCTCGCGAATCTGCTGAATGTTTGACGTTAGTAACATACGTAGTTAATTCGTCATTAATTTGCGTATTGGTTCCGGGACTATTTGAGTTCATTGACGATATAATAGCAAAATAATATAATTTGAACTGAATACTAAGAGTATCTACAGTTCAACCTAAGTGCTTGAACAGCTGGCGAAACTGTATATTTCAATTATAAAAACATCCAGTATAAAAGATTACGAATAACCGTTTAAGATGGTTCAAAGAATATTACAAAATGAAAGCGGGTAAAAAAGGATATTTAATCAGCCCGCAGTCCGAAAAGCCAGATTCTAAATTAAGCCAACAATTAAAGGATGTATTCATCATGCCATATAAAAACGAAATAAAAAAATTAAACGTGTTTACGCGAAAAACTGTAATTTATTTGATAGAGTTTAATTGCTTAAGCGTCAATGCAAATGACCTAAAGTGTAAATTGTGTGATAATTTCAATTCAGGCCTAGATAGTAACAGCGAGTTCAAGGTGTGATCCAAACAATCACTGATATTACAAGTGACGTAATACCAATTTATATTACGGTTCCATCGCCACGATATGATTGTTGATAGAAATACATTCTTGTTTTCAAATATTAGCTATTCGATTAGTTCTACGTATTTGGAACAAATCGTAAAGCTTGATCAATCGAAAATGATTAACATTAATAGTACCTAAATTCTATCTAGTAATTGGCGACCCGCTCCGGCTTCGCACGGGTTACACAAAACCTTAATAAATCATACACCTAAACCTTCTTCAAGAATCACTCTATTATTAGCTGAAAACCGCATGAAAATCCGTTCAGTAGTTTTTGTTTTTATCGCGAACATGCATACAAACAGACAGACGCGGTGGGGGACTTTTGTTTTATAAGGTGTTAGAGACAACCTAGGGGCAATATCCTGTTCTTCAATAAGTCGTCTGGCAATAAACACTTTGATTTCTAAGTTTTGTCGGGTACACTGCACCTGGTTAAAAATCTTGTAAATATTACACCGAGCAGGCGTCATAATTTTCAGGCATCTGAAGCTAAAGGCTACTGTTTTGAAGTGATATTTCAAGACAGTTGATGATATTGAGAATACAATATTACGAATAATAACGAACAAGGAAATTATTTTTCTTTACGAAGATAAAATTTAAGTAAAACATTTTAATAAAGTTAGAAAGTACGTAACGAGCTTACCCGAACTCCCTTCGCGTGTTCACTCCTTCATCAATTCTTAATTAATCTCCTAGAAGAATAAAGTCGGATATGCCTATATTATGTCGAGGAAGTTACGATGTTATTCTTTGTGAATTGTTTAGGTATTATTAAACTGTTATCATTTCGCACGCACGTGATACGGTGCCGAATTTTATTACGACGCCATCAACAAATTACTGAAATTGGTAAGTCATAAAAAGTCCCTGTAAATTGAGATGAATTGCCATTGTCAAGCCTATGGAGTAATTAATATGATGGGCAATTTAGACCTATCTTCAAAAATTGTTTAGCCTGCGGCATAAACGAAAATTGGTAATATAAAATTCTCATTTTCACCTGTCAATTTACATAGGGCTACATTTTCTCTAGGAACTGATACAGGTGCTTCTTTTTCGAGAAATATTCCTAATATGTATAACCGAAAATTAAACAATTTTACATTTTTAATTGTTATTTATTAACATCTTACTGACATTTATTTATGTTTAGTATGTTATGATTGTAAAGCCCGACCAGAAATATATGATCATTATCAAGAGGGCGCTGTTATTCTCATGTATAGGGTGACAGTTCAGTTTAGTATGAAAAATTTAGTTCCAATGAAATTAGCAATAGGGCGCGTGATCATATATTACTTGTCAGGATTTACCTATAATACGTGTTTTATGTGCTTAACTGTAAACTAAAAACAAAATGAAATTTTTGATATATTCAGAATAATATCAAAGTAATACTTTTTCATAAAACTTAAAGAAAACTGCTACAGAAACGTCACGCCGCGATCACGCTGTAGCGCCATCATGTTAAGAGTAAACAAATTACTTCACGCGTACAACAGCACTCGGCCTCGGCCGTGACCGTGTCATCCTTGATCGTGAATTCGTGACCAGTTCGGAATAATTCCGACGTAGTCACATGGAATTATCTACTACGTAACTGAGAGCAGGCGAAAGTGATTTTTCAAAAAGTGATCGGTCTAAGAACTGCAGAATAAATATGCATTCAATGTTTAGTCTCTATAGTAACATGACTACTGTTGAGCGTATCTTATCTTACTCATGTAAGATAAGTGACGCTCAACAGAACTACGCGAGTACTCTTTATTTTATTATAATGTGACAGAACGCTATTATAACTCAAGTTACCAGACTGAGCCACCCAGCAAACCGTTAAATCACAAATGTCTAAATGACAGGTAAAGACGTATACGTGGGTAATACTGAAAGTTTCTGGAATGAGCCATTTCGAGGTCACGCAATGAAAATATTTATTTGTTGAAAATATTACTTATTGTCTATTTTTAGATACAATTTGTTCGGTGATGAATTTTTTTTAGGATTTTTTTTATTTTTTTAATATTCCAGGAACTTTCAGTATGACCTAACTATTAGGTAGATCAACGGCTTGCTAGATTTGACAGCCGTTTATGAACAACGCAATTAATGTTAATTGTGGTGCTATTGTGAGGCTATTCCCGATCGCGACAATTCTTAAATAATTCACAAATCCAGGCATAAAAATAGTCACGTGAACGTCATGCTTATATTAATAGGAAATTGAGAGCACACGTGAGTGTTTTTTCCCCGTTGGCACTTGATCTAAGAAGTTTGCTTATGAATGTACAGATTTAAAAAAAAAAAAACATGATACCAACATGGCATAAATAGGTATAGTGGGGGCGATACCTTATTGGGGTAATTATATATTTTTATTTACTATAGTTTCAATTAATAATTCATTGTTTCAGTCAACGACTTTTTGGCGGAATAAGATCTAATGTTAGGGAGTATGTGAGTGTAGTGCTCAAACCGCTTTGAGCATTATCCCTCTCTAAGGCAGTGGGACGGACGAACTAGGCATATAGGCACTTCGCTAAGAAAGTACCGAAAAATTATACGAAAAAATGTCACAGCCATATCATGTTGAATCCTTCAGTCGCCACTTGTTATACATATCAATCAGCCACTACAGCCACACAAGAGTTAAAGAACGTGGAAAATAAGATGACGACCGACACCTAAAAAAGAGGGTATCTATCTTATATCGGCCACCCATAGGTAATCCTTGAAAATTACGAGAAAAACTGTTTTTTTTTCGAATAGATTTTACTTCTACTACGTGTATTGTAATGTGTATATTTATAACAAATAAAACAAAAATGGAGTAAAAATAAAAGGGCAACAGAGACTACTTTATATAAAGGGCTCGACTATAACCCGCGTTTCAGCCGCAACCCTCTTATCTCCATCTGCGATAAAGGTAGGGTAGTTACTTTAGTTGTAAGTAGTTACCGCACTTATCGTTTTAAGCCGATTTTGACGTCTGGACATGTTTGGCAGCGTCAACGCTTTAGGTACATTTGAATGTGCCATCCATTTGAGTGCGTTCAGCCATCTTCAGCAAACTATAAGAACCTAAAAATGCAGAGGAACATTTTTACTGTTTCTGTGCTAAGGGCTGATATGAAGTCGAGTTGCCCGAGCTTAAAACAAATGACGATTGTTTTCGCTATTAACTTTAAGCTCTTTCTGATAGGTTGATTTGAGATATCGGGTGGATAAGAGTGGGCACTAAGTCGACGATGGACTTTAATATCATTGGAGTTCAGAACTGTAGGCGATCAAAACAGCACAAGATACTAAGCCAGTAATCCCAGGTCGCAGACGGCGCCATGAGGGCGTAAAGTGATTTAGCCACTCGTAATTTGTACGTGTTCGAATACTCGTTGTTACTCATTTAATTAAATCTATAGTTGTACCGTCCTCGAGAACGTTCTCCGTTTTATACGGGGAATGTTTTCGTGCGGAAACATTATTTAAGTCAGGCTTGCTTTTCTTTTTTCATTTTTTACAAAATTATCAATTTCAACATACCAATCTTACAGGCTTACTCGTATACAACGAATCCGAGATTTTTGGGAACTTAGAACTGTTTACGGTTCATTATCAAGCCACAACAGACCTTCGCCAACGCATTTAAGTAAATAATAAATTACAGTTAGTGTTTTACTTCGAGAAAATAAAATGTTTTCTCAACTAAGGGTCGACGTATCATCATATCTTAAATGCTTCTAATACCGATCTGAGTAAATAAAGACTACCGATGCCAAAATATTTTAGCGGGTTATTAATATCCATCAGAAACAGAATAATAAATATAGACTCAATAGATCCAGTTACCAAAAACATTAGGCAAATAAATGAAATGAAAACGAAACTCTTGGGTATATCTAATTTGTATTGTATGGTTGCGGTTCTAATTAAAACCCCTTTGTTTCACATTCCGTGGACAAATTCGTCTAGTCAACGTTAAATGTGCGTTGGTCCTGACATCCAATTTAATTTTGCCTAGCAAGCCAGACCCTATGTCAGAGTATACAGGATGGATATCCCAAATGAGTAAGTAGAAGGAATTTTAAAATGCTATAATTATATTTGCGCAAATGAATGACCAACATATGATTAGGAAAATTTTGGACATAAAAAATAAACATTTAGGCGAGATTGGAAAATAGCCGGATCAAATCGCATATAAACCGCTAATTATAATCAATACTACGAGTAAAAGGACTTACGTTTCATTTATTACGAAAATAAACAGTATTGAACTGACTTTTAGAAATAGATGTTATTATGGACCACTGTAATCTATTACAAAAGGAAATGCCGTACTATCATTTTAGATTACTAAAAGGACGACCAAGAACGGTGGACGGATCCATTTTACCCATCATTTACCGTTTCTGATTTCCTCTATCTGACCCATTTGAATTGCTCACCCTGTGTACTTTCGTAGACCGCCTTATTAAAATGAATGAGGATCTTGATAGTCATGTTATGTAGACGTATGCAAGAATTTGCATTTATTATCTTTTGACAAAATAAGTTAGTCTGTTAGCAGAGCTGCGAGAATCTTCAGTAAGTATGCGAAATTTTTTAGTACCATTATCAATTGAATTTACTTATTTTTCAATTCGTAGAACCAGTTAATTGGAACGGTGAATTGGGAGAAGTCGAAGATCAAAATCAAAGCTAGCTCATGCAGAGACTCATCAAGACAACTTAAGTCTATACAATATTTAGTACCGACTGCTGAATTGAATTTAGCATCAGAAACTCCTCACATGACGTTGGAATTTGTCATAGCTAAAGTTATGGAAATATCCAGTAGTTCGATAACTTTTTACAGACTCATGAAATAATTCCTCCTACGAGTATAACTATTAGGTACACCTCACGGAAAGAAGCGGGAGAACTAGGCCTTACAATCCGGCCTGCAAGAAAGGCCTCCGTCGTGGCCCACGAGTCAAAAAGCCAACAAAACAATTTTTGTCAACACAACACAAAACAAATCGACTAAATTTTTTTTATTACATTGCACGTTTGAAAAAAGCACTATACAAATCTCGGCGAGAAACAGGGTTGCCAGCCGCGTATCCCTATCCTGTCTATATCTACTTGGCCTGCGACCCTTCCTTTCTCGGCCTCTATATTAATGTATTATTTAGTCATAACATAAACGTAACGCGGGAAAGCAGAAGGTAGTTAATATACTGGGTAAGTACTACATACTCTTAAATGAAAGTGTCTATTGGTGACTATCAAAAGAAATAAGGAGAAAATACAGTGAAATTGATACGTATTCCCAATTGCATATCGCCGGATCAATCTTGTAAGAAAAAGCTACATTCCCTATCTTCAGCAGCCCGTTCGCAATAACAAAGCCAACTGAGAGGAAACAGCGAGCGATTTACATTTGATGTTCGCCGAGATGACGCGGGAGGAGAATTCTTGCACAGTCTCATTTTTTACACCGACCCACGTCAGATTGCTTTATGGTGAAATAAAAATTTGGATGTATTTCACACTGGCATGTATATCATATACCTAATTGTGTTTGTAGTGTGTAGCCAGGGCCGGATTTAGGGGAGGGCAACCGGGGCTACTGCCCCGGGCCTCCACAAAAGAGGGGCCCCCCACAAAAATTCGGTAAATTTACCATTTTATTTGGAAAAAATTTGGGGCCAGGGGGCCTCCACTCCTTTATTGCCCGAGGCCTCCAGACCTCTAAATCCGGCATTGTGTGTAGCACGCAAGGCGAGGCGAGGGATGTTACGTGAGAGACATTTTATTGGTTTTGACTGACGAAGACGCAAAAGTTTGTCGTAACGTATAGTGCGTTCACCAAAGCTGGCCAGAATGAAGTAAGCTAAACGAATAACATCTACGACTCTTAGTGAGATTATATGTTATAATTAACTCACATTAATATTGCCTTTCATTCGCTTCATACCTACTGTTACACCCATATAGTGTTGTACTGATAACATAGAAGTAGGTGCGTTTTCATTGATGAAAAATTAGGTAACACTCGACACAATAGTAAGAAAAAAAAAATACAATATTTAGCAACGATAACTACCTATGTCTGGTAGGTATATGTTATTTGATTATTTATGCCAAATTATAATCAGAATAACTTTTGAATAAATTCGTAAATTGATTTGATATGGCACCTAGATTCGTTTGACTTTATATCAGGGATCGGAAACCGGCAGCAAGGTAAGGAATCATTATGAGCATTCGAGGACAGAAATGCTATATAAAATATGTACATAAAGAGTTGTTAATGCCGAATGTAGTTTGCGATGTTCCCTTTTACACAGTTGACTTTGTGAACCTTTTTAAAGGCTAGAATTTAATACAGGCCTGAGCGTACCTAAAACGGCGTGGGCTAACGAAATTTTAGGTTGTTTTATATTTAGTAGCGAGCTACTGCGTAGTTCATGACCTCTTTTTTGTGTTTTATTAAGAGCAGAATGATTTGTTACAAAAATGGTTCATGTAAAAATGAACTCGTTTTGTTTAAACTGAAAATCTAGATTCAATTAGTAAAATGAATTTACACTTATTTGAATACAGGATTATATTAATTTAAACTTTCTTTGCAAATCGCAACTGTGTGATATGTTATTATCTAACTATAATAAAGTAAAGCAAACGAACGCGATAAATCTGTTTCATTCCGTCATTGCATTTTACGAGATAGATAAGATATATTATAATAACGCATATTAATATTATAAGAACAAATAGAGATTATTTCTTCGCTATCAATATAAGAAAAACGATATTTCCACAAGTGCTTTACTTTTGTAGTATTATCAACATCGCCACACAATACAATGTTAATCCAGTGCCCACATCCTATTCAATATTGCAATATTGGAAACCTCTACTAGTCTACCGTAATACTAGACAGTTTGCTCACTTATTAAAATGCCGTAGAATTCAATAAAGTTGATATGCAGGATTGTAGTAAATGAAAAAAAAAATCTCCAACAAAGACGTCATATTCGTGTCATCGCAAGGCAGACCTTATAAATATGCAAACCACGTGAACTTCGTCTCCCGTTTGATTGCGTTGCCACGGGTTGCATAAGAATATGCCCTTCAAACTTTTTTTCCGATCTGAGAGTAGGCGCTTGTGGAAAGTGTTTACTTTGTCGCTAGCAGAGCAAATATTTGAGGAGGAAGAGTACCTTGACTAAAAAACACAATACTAACAAGAACGCAAATAAACTAAATTTAGCTCAGCCTGTAAGTTCAGACAAAAATATTTAGAGGACCAAAAACCGTAATGGCAAAGTTTTACCGAATTGACGAGACCAAAGAGTCGCCTATAATTGAAGTGTATACTTTCACGCTAGTTGGATAAATATTTGGAGACAGCGTATATCTATCTTGAAACAACAACAGATAAGGGTGACTGCTTTAATAAAAACTTCAGCCTACATTTAGCTTATAGCAGTTACCTGTTCACTAAAGCTGGACAACTTGCAAAAACAAAAAACATTCCCTTGAAAGTTTTCCGGTTAAACTCGCTTGTACTTAGAAATTGTTTACATTGTAGCTAGCTGGACTAACATTTGAACAGGTCGAGTATCTTGAAACAACAACAGACAAGACCAACAGAATCATGAATATTATGAGTCTAAATTTAACTTACCAGTTCACCTGAGCCAGATGAACAATGTAAGTCTACGAAAATAAGTCTAGCGGTCACGGGAGACATAACGACGAAGGCACCTACGCGATGGATACATGCCATACACAAAGCCAAGGGATTTTTAATATCCGGGAAACAATTTAATATAATTTGAAAAAAGATGGACTCGGTTTATTACGATCCTTCTTTTTGTTAAAGACGAAAAGAGGCATAACAATGCACACAGCTAAACAATAGCAAAATTAGTTGCGCTGTTAGTAAATGCGACAGGTTGCGAGTTTGTGTTGTGCGACGTGCCTGACTTTTCTTACTTTCTATTAGCCTAACAGGAATAATTTGCCTGAGACCAAAGACTCGGTCGGAAAATTCTCCTGGCTTTATTCACTTTCCGTAAAACTTCAAAGTGCCAACGTGTCTTAAACTTTATAAGTAATCAGACTTGGCTGACACGAGAACCCAGCAAATAAGATTTTTGCCCCGGAAAGACACTTTCCTGCTAAGTTATCCAAGGGTCTTATGTGGATTTACTGAGTAACATTTTTATGTATTTCGCTCGTTGTATCAAGCCATAAACTATGTTTATGAGCCATCTCTGTTAGCAAGAAATGCCTATCCCCGGAAATAACTGTCCAAAATGACGAATTGCCCTTGTAATGCTTGGAAAGGCAACCTCAATTAGTATATAATTTCTATAAAATCAATTTGAGTTGTAGTCAGAAACTGCATGTTCCTATTTTAGAAATAGGCGCGAGCAGAGCATTCTTACCAGACTAAAAAGGTGGAATAATAATATTTCTTGAATATAGGCAACACTAAAAATTCACATTCGCATTAGATCCACGAATTCGATAATATAAATTGGAGGTGACGCATAACAGTTAGATGGCATCAGAACGGTTGAATCGTCAGCTATAATCTTTACGATCATCGGAAGGGTTATGGCAGAGCAACACGGGACCCGGTCGTAACAATAACATATATTCGAACGTTAAATATTTTCTTGGTTATATTGTCAGTCTCTGTAAAGGAAAGGTATTCCTGTTTAACGACTTATCTCAACTTCCTAGAGTTTCCGAGAATAAATTATAAGTACGATTCCCTTCACGCGGTGAATCGGCGACTTGGTGATGATTTAAAGGGTAGATTTATTTTATTTGTAGAAAGTTTGACTGATTTTTTTGGGATTAAACCAGTAATGGTGGCTACAGCAAGCCGATAGAACACTTTAGTATATAATTCTAGGTAGTTTGCATGAGATTAGTTATGGTCCGAGTAGAGGCACTTTTGGTAATGGTGTTGTATACTACTTTTTCTTATTTTTGTGATTATGAACGTAAAGATACAGCTGGAAAATTTAATATTCTTGTATTCCACATACATGACCGACGTATTCTTCATATATCTTCCAATGCCACTTCACTCGACCCTTGCACGCTTAATTTGATGAACAAAGAAAAGGGTACTTTATCAAATAGCTTACTTGCCTTAACTTTGTTTAGAACTTGCCCACTTGTTTAAGTATTTAGCGAGTCCAGTTACTTATTCACTAAAATCGTATATTTCCGGCTTGGCAACGAATCTCGCAGGAAAAGCTTCTGTTGAACATTTATAAAAACGTTTCACGAGATTCTCAATTTGGCTGGACGAATTTTCATTGGTTAGATATTATATTAATATACAGGTTAAAAATATACAAAATGATTATTAAATGTACCTACTTATTACAAATACTGGGGGTTACGTAACGTTAAAAAAGATGAAATAAAATAGAGACAGGCGATAAAAAAGGAAGAAGTACTTTAAAAAGTATAGACATTATAGACAAGTTGCTTCACTGACATTATTGTGTCGCTCAAATGACAAAATAATCTTATTGATCTCGTACAATTAGTGCTTGGATCATTGAGTTATTATTAGAGAAGGCATACCAAACAACGAAATTGTCGCAGTCGCAACCTGTACCACGCAACCAAAACGTCGCAAGCGCCGTGAAATTCATGGCGCTTACGCGTTTAGGTAGCGAGATTCTATCGTTTGCTGTCAAAACAACAACTCTTGGCCCAAAATACTGGTTCTCTGTGCCGGTCCTATACGAAGTAATAATTCAATAGCTTGGATGGAATCTATGGAAGTTGGTACGCTTGCCATTACTTATTTGGTGTTCGTAGGTACACATGTTATTTTATTAGATTAAGATGACATGTCCTTGTAGTCCTACCAAAATCGGTAATTTCGTTTTTATCTAATAGTAGTTGGCGGGAACTGTCAGATCCTCTATTTTATGTATTTTATGATTATCTTCGGAGTTTCGTCAATATTAAGCTTAAGGAAGTAAAATAAATAAACATGAACACATAATGTCGAAGTGATTTCAGTTTAAAGTCATGCCTAAAACAGTCATTGTATTATCAAAGAACAATTTAAACCGCTGTAATTAATTTATATTGCAATGGTTAGCATGTACGACAAATGTAACATAATTTACACTTGTTTCGAAGATATATATTATATTAACAAGTTTTTTTTATACTACGTCGGTGGCAAACCAGCATACGGCCCGCCTGATGGTAAGCAGTCTCCGTAGCCTATGTACGCCTGCAACTCCAGAGGAGTTACATGCACGTTGCCGACCCTAAACCCGCCCCCCCCCCCCTCGTTAAGCTCTGGCAACCTTACTCACCGGCAGGAACACAACACTATGAGTAGGGTCTAGTGTTATTTGGCTGCTGTTTTCTGTAAGGTGGAGGTACTTCCCCAGTTGGGCTCTGCTCTAAAACTGGAATGACATCCACTGGCTGTGCCCTACCACACAAAGTGAGATGACATTCACAATGCCCATACCTCTCCTTTGGACGTAGTTTAAGGACGTACCCGGGTCCGGGTCCGTCGGGAAGTAAAGTTCAAGCATATTGTTGAACCTTGATACCAAAAGATTTGATACTTAGAAAACGAATTATACAGAATCAGCTGTAATATTGTATGACTAAAAACTTTATTTGAAGACATATCATTATAAAATACATCTCCAGACTTCTGATTCTGAACGACATTAAATTCATGCGGTTTTGCAAAGAGCGGGCCAAAAAGCTAGTTTATAATAAAGTTACTTAAGAAGGGGCGTAATGAGGCGTAGCTGGGCTCAGAGGTTATAAATGTTTTAAATAAGTAAAGCATTTTACCAGCTTTATTGTACGCGATCCTCGTACCATGAAAAGGGCACTCAAGGGGGTTGTGCGTAATAAAAGCTTTCGAGTTAAAAAGGACATCAAATTTTGCCCAAACCATATGTCCACAATATCCATTTTGTAACAATACAGAGTTGGTTTTTCTTTTACTTTAATGTCGACTATTAAAAACTGTTTTTTTTTGTACAAAAAATTAGACTTACACTTATTAGGAAAAAACAAATGTGATCGATGCACTAGATTATGCAAAAAAGTTGAAGTGGAAGTGGGCAGGCCACGTCGCAAGAATGGCACACAAAAGATGGACTAACGAGATAACTATGTGGCCCGGACATATAACAGGCTAAGAGGACCGTAAGTACATGCGATGGTCGGATGACATTGGACTCTAACAGCACAAGACAGATGTGACTCTCTCTGGAGGAGGCCTTTACCCGAGAAGGGGTTCTTGCTTCGTAGGAATATGCTTAGTGTTATTTAAAATTTCAATTATATAATTAATTTATGTGTTTTTTTTATACTACGTCGGTGGCAAACAAGCATACGGCCCGCCTGATGGTAAGCAGTCTCCATAGCCTATGTACGCCTGCAACTCCAGAGAAGTTACATGCGCGTTGCCGACCCTAAGCCCCCCCCCCCCCCCTCTTTGAGCTCTGGCAACCTTACTCACCGGCAGGAACACAACACTATGAGTAATAATGACATTTTTTACTACTTACGATAATTATGTATATTCCTTCCAAATTAAAAATTATGTTGGCATTGTAAGTACTTGCAAGAAATGCAAATTTTATTTATTTATGATAAACAGTACTTAGTCCATACTAGCGGCTCGGTTAGGTACTTAGTTTGTGTATCAGGGTTTCCCAAGCTTTCAAGGAATCGTGTTCCACTTTATATTTTGTGATCATAAACACCAAGAAAATAATCTAGTACCCTTTAATGCTAAAGCTTATGGACCCTCTATTTGTATCACTAATATCGGTTGCAAGTTGGATTTGTAATAACATTCATGAATCTAAATGGTACATTTTCTTACAACAACCTTACTACCGATATCTCCGTCAAATGTAACCTTTTTAAAGCCGCCATGACACTTTTCTTGAGAGAAATGTCCATTAAAATATAGCCGGAGTGGGTTCGCATAACTGATACAAATACAGGCAGCGCGTGTCGCGCGTGGCTCGAATATCAAAACAAATGGCGAAGAATGGCGGAGAGTTGCGTAACATTTTGGTAACATTCAAGAAGGGGCCCAGGAAATTAGAAGGGCGCAAAAGATATGGCGCGCCGCGCGAAATTTGCGACGGAATAAATGGCCTTCAGGTTTTTACCATTTTTGTATCAATTACTCTGATAATATACTTCTGTACCCCTAGTGTAAATTTATTCGATGGCGTAACGTGGCGTACGCGTTTGCGTTAAGTCTCATTTTTAATGGGATTTTGAATTTTCCAAAACGTTCAGCTGTTTCTAAATCCCATACTAAATGAGACTTAACGATATATCCGATATATCACTAGCTATTCTATACTAAAATTATAGGAACCAGCTAAGTATACAGTAAGTATGCAGTATGCAGAGTAACGATATAAATTGGAACTTATCAGTATTGCGATACAAAGTGGAAATTTAAGCTAGTTATAGTAATCCTCTGTATATATCAATTATGTATATTGTTATGTTAAATAAATTATTATATAAAATACAAATAAACGATAATATAATAATTATCAAAAGTTTAAAATACATAAATATTTGACATATTTTCTTGGGTTTTTTTATCGAGCCAATTTTAACCTTATAGTTTTGGTTGGCGTCTGCCCTTGTATGTAAATATAGTCTAGTTTCCGTTAGCCCCCTCTTAAGCAAAGACCCCACTTTACGTAGCATTTATGAAGACTGGTGGTCACCATGTCACCATAGGCCTTTTACTAGTAAAACAGTACGGCGGTTATCACATTGGACGTGATTCGCACGTCGTTCCGATGTGCGAGCGGGATGTCACTATAATATGCACATAGCGTTGTTTCGCTCAAACACCTAAGTCAGAAGCCGCACTACATGGTTTTGTAAAGCTCTTACAGAAAGCTACAATATTGTTAGTAAAGAAGTTCTTTCACAGACGAGACGATAGTTTAGGTAGTAGTATGTCGTCAGTGCCTTATTAATTTATTTAAATATTAAATTACTTGCTTCCGTCCGCGACTTTCATCTGCATGGAATAATGATGATTATGATTGAAAAAAAAAACTTTCCTATGTCCTTTCCCAAGCCTAAAAGTATATCCATACCAAATTCCATCTAAATTGTCTCAGTAGATTAATTATGAAGAGGTTATAACAGAGTGTATTACTTTGGCAGTTATACTCGTAATATTAGCAGGGATTGATAGATGGGTAATTTGTTTCATGAAAATTATCGCTAACAATTCTTTATCAGTATCTTATCACTCATCAGACATATGTACACAGATTTGGCCATGACCCGCAAAAAAAAAAATTAGTCCATCGTATTTTTATTTCGTTGTTCGTGCATGGTCATATACTTATTATTGGCGGATGCATTCATAACGATTTGTAGACGTTGGTGTTGGCTTTTATGTTAGAAATCAAGTAGGTATTTGGAGGCAAATAACAGGCTTATTGATCGGGCAGAGCCCTTAAGCTGACTTTGCCGTATTGGCCGTGAATGGGCGGGACCCACGAAAATAGCTAAACGGAAGCGGATATAAAGGAGTTCTTAGTTTTGGTGGTTATTATTCGTCTTGATAAAACCTCTTTGTATCGGATTGATTGAAAATATTGTATAAGTACATTCACTAAAGCTAGCGCGGATTTAAAATGAATTCAGTAAAAATGTCGCGCCAGCTTTTATGAACAGCTCTTATATATATAGTATTTTATACAGTCGTGATAATTATAATGCCTCATGGCATTAAGTCCGCCTTTTGTACTATAAGGTTTTCTTTTGTGCAATAAAGATTAAATAAATAAATAATAGAGAGCGTTCAATCAAGGTACCGTGTTTACGCAACGAAGCTTGCTGAGTTGCCTAAGTAAGGTACGAGATTGAAAAGCTTGATCATATCACTATTGTATGCAATACTTTTTCTACGAGTCATCTCAAATCAAATAATACTTTTTTTACTATAAAACCTAAATAATTAGTGAAAATTGGTCAGTAGCTTAGTAGACAATAATGTAGTACAAAAGATATAAATGCGCGACTATTTAGACCCGCCCCGCGCCCGTTTAGCCTTTTCTGTGAGAGCGCGGTGGCACGTGATTGGTATTTTTTTTCTGTGGTGGCTCAGCGTATCGAAATGAATATTATAGTTGAGTTCGGAGCCCATACATGAAAAGTACGTAATTATAGTTTGATACACGAAATCTTAATTCAACCATTACAGTCAAAGAGTAGGAAAAGCTAATTGTGTAAGTAAGTATGTATTAGCCTTATTTCAGGCTGTTCACACGCGACGCAACGTAGTTTTCACCTGTATCAATATTGTGATGATTCACCGTCCGGAAAAATAATATGTACACGGTAACTAGGGTATAGTTCGTGTCATGGGATGACGCGTAGATTTGCCAAATGTAACCTTTAATAATATAACAATACGTGGCATGCGTCTTCGTTAATGACATGATCTATATAAAGTTTCATCCCAGTATTTTTGCAACTCGACAAATCATTATCGTCGAGTATTCAATTTCTTTCTCTGTTTGATATATAAAACAATGATAGTTTAGATACCGGAATTCGGAATGCAAATTTAATAGTACGTTGTGCAACGTAACTTACCCCCTGTAAGTGAAATTTTGGATACGACTGCGGCTGTCGGGAATTAAAGACTCGAGTTTGCAATATTCTTACCCCCGGAGTTACACACAATGTTTTTCATTACACTCGCGAAGAAAAAAACTAAATTTTAAGCAAAATCATTCTTAAATACGGTGACATATAAAACATTCGTCCGCCATTTTATAATTTCTTGGCAGGTGAGGCATCGAAGGCACAGACCTATTCGGCATTCAGCCACGATTGAACATTATGTTTAACTATTTTAAACGGCTGTTAAATTAATCAAATTTAATGATTTCAAACATAAACAAAAATATTAAAGTCTAAACGTCAGTATTTTAAAATTTAAACTCATTTATGCTACTTGGTTTGTATGAATAAGTGACATAATTAAAGAAAAAAGCTCCCTAGGCAGTTTCTTACAATCCATAACTACAGCGGGAACAAAATAGGCCTTTGTCCTTCAGCACACCTGCATGAAATAAGATCTTTTTCGAGCAAGTGTTATGAAAAATGTATTATTACTGTACCTACCCCCCATATTGTACCTATGCGCTATGTAAAAATAATGTCGGATATTCACAACCTGGCACTTATCTTGCTTGCTTACCATACAATAATAGCATACAGTTTTTTTTTTTAAATTGGAATCTACTTCAAAATATCTAAACTTTTAAAATCTGCGAGCGCCTTGTGCGCTCAAAAATATTTGTCGTGGCCGGATCTTAGAATTGATAATTTCGGTAATCATTTCATGAAATTAGTTGGGCACATCATAAAGTGAACAATTCTAAAATTACATTTCTGGTACTGCAACTGCGTATACGTTTACCTCCAAACTAGTCGGGCGGGTACTTCCTGACTCAACGCTTCCGTGGCATTTATCATTGCTATCAGACAGTTCCTTTCAGGTCAATTTAGTCTTTATAGACGCCTATTGAACTACAGAAATGTAGATATAAAAGAAAGATACGAATAAAAATCTCATGTTAAAATCATATATATACTCGTACCTACAGTTTATAGAGCTTAAATTTTTCTTTTATTTCTTTGTGGTTACAATGTAACTAATAAAATCAGAAAAAGAATAGCGTCGTCAATGAAAGGTGTGGCCGTCGGCCAAGTGTGCTAAAATAACTTCGGATAAAAAAACAATAACGCGTATCGTCCTCATGTTACGTAACTGAGATAAATTCGTTAGGAAAATTGATAAAAACTTTCGCCACGGAGTTTATTCTTTTATTTTCTATAATAGAATTGCAAGAAGGACGATATAAAATTGTGTTAGTTTTAGGCGGTGTCACATTGGCAAATTTGTAATCTCATATACTTGGTTGTATAACTTAAAATTAAAAAAAAAATAGTGACAATTCGTCTCATTAGAGTTAGTAATTTTACTGAGTGCGATACAAAAGAAAAAAATAATAATATAAGCGGATCAAACCAACAGAGAACCGCTATGTCCTCTGGTACTATTTAAGATTGGAGGAAGTTATAAGAAAAATTACGCACGTGTAAACATAATCAATTGATAAACAACACGCTTCTTTTATCATAGATAATGTATATTAAAAGATTACAACGCTCCGCGCTATGTAGGTACGCATTAACTAGATTTTTCATCACAACTGCTAATAAAGGCTTCCACGCGTTAAGCTGTCGTAACAAGGCCTGCCGGCAACAAATTACTCTACTCTGTACGTCTTACTAATTCTGTCTATGATGTTACTGTACAGTCGGCATCAATAGTAGCGGATCAAACAATACCAAAAGCATTTGCTATCGTTTACTAATTTTATATAAAAAGATGTCGCCGTTCGCGTTCAAAAGTGTATTCCACTCTCTAATTGTTTGACATAAAGAGACTTATCTCTCGTCTCACCTGCTGCTATGAATGCTGATTGTACAGCTATAGGTACAGTATTTTCACTTAAATATTATAAGTATCTTCCGTAATTATGTGTGTGAAAGCTGTCATTCCCGTACAAGTTCAAAATTTAGTATTTTTTTTTTATCATGGCAGATATTTATACAATCCTTCAGTGAAAATACTGCAACTATTTTCATGTTTTCATACACGTGCTGCCATCTATTGAAAACTGCGGCAGTGGACTAACTTTTAAAGAGAACGAGAGATAACAACGGTGAAAACAATTCGCTCAGCGTCGCGTGACAGTTTCAACGCTGAAGTACAGAGGGTGTTGTAAGCGTTGACCTATTTAGAAGAAATTTCCGCTGACGAAATCGTTTTAAAAAAGAAGTATAATCGATAACACACGTAGAGCAGAAAAAAAATCTAAGTACTTTTAGTAACTGTGTAATATAGGTATAGTAGACGAATGAAAATTCTTCTGATTTAGCTAATCGTGTTGTACGTAGTTCAAGTGCTAAGTTTAGTTTACCCAGTTTCAATGATTGAAAACATTAAAAAAATATCAGTATACCTTTAAAACAGTTCATTATTTTGTAGAACACATTTTACAAATTATATCTAATCGAATTTTTAAGATTTACTCAAATGTTTAAAAAAGTAGGTCGACCGACTTACAAAGGCATCCCAATGACTCCAAAAGTAGGTCAGAATGATACTTTACTGGAACGTTTGAATCGAAAGAATATCGATTAGTAAACGACTTAGTGCAAGGTCAAAGTCTTGATATTTATTAATAGTAAAACAGATTAAAACTATGAATATAAAATATAGGTAAGATGTGGAATAAAACAGATAAACTGTGATTAAGGATAATAAAACACTTACATGATTTGAATTGATGAACCAACGATGCACAATCAGCCGAGTGGTGGTAGTCGTAAAGGGAATGACCCACCAAATCGTCCTTGCCGAAACCCAGCGTCTTTGATAGACTGTAAAAGAAAAAAAATATTTAAAAAAGAACAATAGCCCAGCATTGGGAATTTATTTAATAAAACCATAATTAAACTCCGAAGTACATACAAAAAACATAATTCATGCCTCTTTGTCACAAAGTCCTAAAAGTGCATCAATAATAAAAATATTATGTGTCCGTCACGCAGGTCATTTCTGATTTACAATACAGATTGTGCTAAAAAGGGTTAAAGTACAACAAAACAGAGAAATACACCCCAGAACTGTCAAAGATAAAAAAATAAAGCAAAAGTTCTAAAATAAAATTATTATTTCGTCTGGAACAAAGAAAGTCCTACATCCTTCGTGAAGGTCACTCGCAAATGAAGCCAGTCTTCCTATGTTTAGGTTATGATTGTTTATGATAGGTTTACCGGTAGGTGACCTTGCATGACCTAGCTAATGCCACTCCCTTTGCATCAGGTATCTTAGTTATCCAAACGATATTTTGATTAAAAAATGACAAGTCAGATAATAAGTCAAGTATCTCGACTCGCTGTTGTACTAAACTTACAAAGTTGTTCGAATATCCCGCCATTTCTGCCAAATCCAGGAACAAAAACACTATCCTTTAAGGATTCATTTACACAAACACTTTAATGACAACACAGAAACTATACACACCACAACACTCTTTAAAACATAAAACAATACCGACACCCGTAAGTTTATCTCGGACTATGTACAAAACCGCGGAATCACTCGTGTTTAACCTACAAAATACATTTGAAGGTGATATTTTTGTTGATATTGCGCGGCCGTGTATGGAAGCGCGGTGTTAATGCAGCGCGCATGCGAGTTCAGTGGCCTCTTTAACTCTGTCAGGTAAAGCGGCTTTCGGATATTTTTTACAGCGCCACCTTTTGTAGTGATAAGGAAATGGTAGGTATTGTAGCCATCTAAGGAACTGCATGCCGACGTAGTTTCAACATTTATACAAAGATGGCGGAACATTTAGAACACAGAATTATTAGAAATGGTTGAATGCATAAGTACCTGTGTTTTTAGGTAGTATTTTTTCGTGTACTTTTGCAAAATTAATGTATGGAACGGTTTGGTGGCTTTCTAGTCGATTAGTAAGTAGAAAAACTAGCTTAAGAACATGTATCAACTTACGTTTCATCAGTGTATGTGAACTTCATATCCAGGCTGTGCTTGGTCAGGAAAGTCTTGCTGTCCAGCGGTATCTCTATGTTAGACGGGTGTGGTATAGGACGGCCCACTGCGACCAGCGAAGGCAGCTTGGCAGATTTCTCGTCTTTTTTGTCTTCTTCAGATTTCTCGGCTTTTTTGGTCTCTGGTGGGACCAGCATGTGACCCGTCACGTGGATAACCTGGAATGAGATTGAACTTGTAGTGGTATGGACGTTGATCAATAAGATAGGTTGAGAATAAGGAGCCACAGCCCGTGTTGCACATCACAGAGTGCGCTGCTGTTGTTATCTATAACAATGGAAAAAGCTTTATTGCTGATTTGGATGTCTTATTGTATAAAGATGCGTTATCTCCAATAAAGTTGTTAAATGTACATTATACATTCTGTTCTAATGAACATTCATTTTTATTGGCACGTTACTATTTACTATAGTTAAAATAACTAGATGTTTTAGAATTAAAATTTGAGTGTATCCGTTTTACGCGGCATTAAGTACTCCTTACTTAAATAGTTCGGATTTGTAATTCAAAGTAGGCAACAACTATTTCAATGCAACGATCCAAGGCAGCAGCTTAACTGCGAAGTAGGAATTATCATTCAGTATTTAAATTTTATGAAAGGCCTTAATATATTTATACATTTTGTAACATTAATTGGATATTTCTTCGGTAAAGTCGCTGTTATCAGACATATTGGTAAATCAGGAATAACAACTAAGGTCCTGAGAAATATCTGAACCCGCCTAAACGTCATAGTAGGTACGTCATGTGCATGTCTAGATATTTTCGAGCGACTTGGCCGCAGCAAGCTGTAAGGAACACATGCTTACGTTATTTCATATGTTACAGAAATTCGTTGGATTTGTAAAGCATCAACACTGTAATTTACTTGTAAATATGCAAAGTCTGTCACAACATGTATGGAGTTTCCACTCTTTCTTTACATAAATTTCTCTATGGTCACAACTATTACACAATATTATACAGTGTGTAAATTAACTAAGATCATTCAAACCCGTTAATATTTAGGTCATGCTGAGCAACTTTTATTATGGGGCCAACCGCGAAATAACGAAATAAAATTTAGCTATGTCGTAAATATTGGCTGCATAATTACATACTTTTTATACACATACATAATTTTCTATGGGAGTCAATTATTTTTTCCGAAATTTCGGTGTTGGCCCCGTAATAATAGTTGCTCAGTATGACCTAAATATTAACGGGTTTGAGTAATGGTTTTAGTTAATTTACATACTGTATTCTTTATCTTATATTCGTGGAATACTCTTATGTTTGCTTTGGTTGATGTAAGTTTTTTTTGTAGTCACGAGATGTATTATTCAAAAAAAATTAATACCAGGATGGTGGCAAGCAAGCATACGGCCCGCCTGATGGTAAGCAGTCACCGTAGCCTATGGACGCTTGCAACTCCAGAGGTGTTACATACGCGTTGCCGACCCTTTAAAAATCTGTACACTCCTTTTTTAAAGAACATCATACTGTAGACCCTAATTACACTAATAAAGAGCTGCTTTCTACGATAAATACTTATTTTGTTTAAATGCATTTAGAACACCTGTGAATGTTTATTGCATCCAATTTATTAATTACCTGCCTAACTTACTGCATACAATGTTTCAAAACGAGTTTTAATACTATATGCTGTTAAATATTTTGGTGCAATTAGCGAAAATTTCACAGATTTTTCTAGAAGCAAACGCAACACGGAAACATTTAAATTACTAACGAGTTATCAATTTAGGGCACAAAACAAAGGGCTCGCATCTTGAGGTAACGACTTATTGTGACTTCGTGGTGATTAATTTGGAACAATGTATGTTTCAAGTTCGTTTAAGGGCTCGACACTTACACGGTGTATCACAAGGAAACCGAAAGACTTTAACCACGCATTTCTGAGGCCAAAATGAAGAAAAAATGTTATGAGTTTATGTAAATTTCGCCAAACAATATTTTATTTATATGATTTTTTCGTTTTTTTTTAGAGTCAGTATTTGACTACATAACATAAAAATTACATGTTATTTATAAACCTGTCACTTAAAATGAATTTTTACTTTTTTTTCGTAAAACCAAGTGTTCTTGGTCACTTTTTTTCATATATCAATGAGAATATTTAGACTACTTCCCAAATAAGAAACATCGCCATCAAAAAGGCGTTTAGCAATAAGTAACAATAAAAATATGTTTTTTTTGTCAATAGGGACCGTGCGCGTTGGAGGGTCTGCCATCTTGTGGTCTGAAATTCAGACCCTGAATCGGAACCATAAACATGCACATTTACACGTCAAGTGTTTTCTTGTGCATAGTAGGTTCTGCCATCTTGTGGGCTACATCGGAACAATAAACATCACATTTACGCTTCGCGCCAAAAATCTGACAGCGCCTGTGCTGCCTCCTACAGTTCATGCACGCTCTCTATTGGCATTAACTCGCAATCTACGCGAATTTTAGACTTTAAAATATGATCAGGAATACAATCGCGTGGTGGTACTGGTACTGGTGGCCTAGCGGTAAGAGCGTGCGACTTACAATCCGGAGGTCGCAGGTTCAAACCCCGGCTCCTACCAATGAGTTTTTCGGAACTTATGTACGAAATATCATTTGATATTTACTAGTCGCTTTTCGGTGAAGGAAAACATCGTGAGGAAACCGGACTAATCCTAATAAGGCCTAATTTACCCTCTTGAGTTGATCAGATGGGAAGGTCAAATGGCAGTCGCTTTCGTAAAAACGAGTGCCTACAAAAATGCCGGAATAACGCGAGGAAGAAGAGATAACATAGGTGAAAACGAACCTTGAACGGAGCACTAAATCTCGCCGACCGTCTTGCTGACCGTTTGAGCGCAGAGCCTCGCGAATCTCGTCATGGTCGCAACTTCGCAAGAATAGCTGAACTCTCGATTTTCATCCTATTAAATATTTTTTATCTTGAGTTAACATAGGTGAAAACGAACCTTGAAAGAGGCGGACTTGAGATGCACATTGCGTCCCTTGCTTGTGAGCGTACACTTCAGACGGAGTAGTAAATCTCGCCGACCGTCTTGCTGACCGTTTGAGCGCAGAGCCTCGCGAATCTCGTCATGGTCGCAGGGATGGCTGAACTCGAACACGCTTTGACCCATGATTTCCATCTGAAAACGAGTTATTGTTTAGTTTACATAAGTATATGCGAATTGTCTGAGAACCGGTAAGAAAATGAAGTACTCATATAGATTTAGGCTTGGTTGCACCAGTCTGTCACCGTTAAAACGTTCGCTAAGTTTTAATGTATGGGAAGTTTCATATAGTTCCCTCCTCAGTGACGTAGATCAGTCCGTTTTATCACTGATTATGTTACGTTATAGATATAGGGAACTTAGTTGTGGGATTAAAATACATATTGTATTTTTACTTTGAACTATGGGCTGATGGAGTTTTGAGAGAATTCTTTTAGTTAATTGGTATTGTTTTGTACCTTTTTATGGTTATAATATAGATGTAGTCAACCAGAAACTCTAAGGACCACGTGCACCATCCCACTAATCCGGGTTTAACTGGTTAAACCTGGAGTTACAGGTTTAACTGGTTAAACCTGGAGTTACAGGTTTAACTGGTTAAACCTGGAGTTACTATGGTTTCCAGTCCAATTTGACACTAGGTTAATGGTTTAACCGGTTAACCCCGGGTTGGGGAATGTAGGAGAATGTAAAAGCTAAACGCTTTCGTAGACATTTTTTTAAGTATGTTGCACCAATTATATTGAATTGATTTTTCGCGTGGCAGTAGCTAATACTATTTGCAGTTTATGTGATTTTTTCCATAGGTGCACCTTTACAAATACTTGTTGAAAACAGCTGTCAAAAAAATCTCCGACATTTTAGTCATAATTTTTTCAGGGAATTAAATTTAAAAAAATCTGAGTCATACTCCTACTCATTCTTTGTAGCTATGATTTGATTTTATTGCTTTACCTTATATAGTTCAGGAGAAACACGAATTTGAAAAATGTGTCCATTAAATGACGTTTTTGACATTATTTTGGTGACGGTTCAAGATAGGAGGCTGAAAGTTAAGGGGTTTCTATATTATAAGATAGCCAACAAATGACATGATATAAATGCTATATAATAACGTCACAGGGGCCAATTCTCCTTCCTTAGCCTACTAGACCCTTTCGTGAATATTCTCGAATGGTATGTTCCGATTGCATGACTTCGATGCCGCTTTCTCTCAGCGTGTGTTTTGCACAACTAAGTTATAGGCGATAGGCTTGTCTCCTACGTATACCATTCCAAACAAATAGTCATTAGTGTTTTCCCAAATCTAAAAATTAGTGTGTACGTACAGTCAAATCAAAAGTAACAGCTGAACAAAAAGTGATGGTTCTATATGTGGAACAATGAAACTGTAAAAGATATACTTTTGAACGTGAATATTAAAGATTTATCTGTATTTGGAAAAGTTATCAGGAATATCAGATACTACTGGCGCGTTGTTTCGTCCGTTACTATTGATGCTGACTATACATTTTGTACGTTGTTGAAATACCGTACGGATACAAGGGAATCCATAATACCAAATAATACTTCGTTTATTCGACGAAATATAATTGATTGGTTTAGTGCTTTATAGGAAAATCGTTATAATTATCCTGTTTGTTCATAACTTAGGTATTAATTTAAATACCTAAGCCTAAAATAAGTGGTCATTTCATATTCTGCAAATACGAAATTCCAAAAAACAGCACATAATAACATATAAGTATATTGTTTTATAACAATATAATCAATTGCTTTGCTTGGTCCATGTTTATTTTAATACGCTATTTTACGAAACTATGCCAGTTTTTACTATTTCTACACCATAACATGATTTTAACCACCATGACTCTATAATTTGATGGAATTATGGGTGATTCTCGGAATTAGACAACATTTTGAAGCAGACGGGAACTATCCGAATACACCATACAACTATTAACTCTAAGGTATGTATTATTATTATTGTATATAGTATCCATGGACCTTACTTGACTAAAAATTATTGACGTAGATTTGATTTTGATTTGATTTAAAATAGTTACGTAGAGTCCATCTAAGACACCTCCACACGTACTTTGACGTGACAAAGTGTGGAAGTGAGATAATAAGTCAGTTGGCTTGGTCCAGCCCTACGTACATAACATGTCACAGAAGCGTGACAGAGACGCTTGCATTTACCGTCCCACTAACAACTCTAACAAGCCTACGAGATATAACTATTAGGAATTATTCCATTCGTTAATCGGCCTGTGCACGGTGACGTCACGAGGTCGACCCACTTGCGCCGGCGCTGCGTGCGTGGCCACGTGGTGTGATCGAGGTATTTTTGTTCCATGCTATTTGGATGTTTATTTATTTTGTTTTGGCGATCATACATACACGGATTATGTTTATGGTGGTTATCTTTCTGATTCTCAATTAAGGATTTTGATTAGGTGGATGCACTGAACTAAGTTGCCAAAAATTGAACTGTCAACACTATTTTGGCTTGTCCAGAGCTACATGGATATTATAAGGCTGAACTTCTGCAGTTACCTTGATAGGAGTACATCGTTTTTTCTTGGTACTAAATGTAAATTAATTTTGTGGATATTCTTTACCTCTAACTGTCCCTGGCAAAAGCCCTAGAGGCTGTCATTACTATATAGGTAGTGCCAATAACATGAGCTAGTGATTCCAAGTGAAGATATGAAAAGATGGCCAGTTTTCATCCTATTTTAAGATAAACTAACTTTTAACTTACTTACAACTTTCTTTTGTAAATATCAAGTAATTTACCTATGTTCTCGTTTAATTTGAACTTTAGACTGAAATAGACCTTATCGAGTCCCACCGATTTTATCGCATAAATCTGACGCATCTAGACTAGTGACACAATTTTTTATAAAAAAAAATCTTATATCAATAAGTTTTATAAATTTTATAAGTAGGCAATGCATACTAAAAATATTTTGTTTCTCATTCTCTAGATTAATTTCCTCTGTCTAAATCTAAATATTCGTTAACGGCGACGGCATCGGCTCTATCTAACGCATCAAATGCCGATAACCTTGCAAGATAATATATCATTACCATATAATATTGGGATTACGAACGATTTTTGAAAACATTGTAGGCACTTCAAGCTATTGATAGCCGTTATCAGTGAACGTGCACTATTCAAATCAAAGTTGATCAGATCATACATTAGAACCATTTGTCTCTAAGTGACTATGATTGAATTGTATGCGATGCGACAATGGTACCAATATTATTGGTGTTGGTTATGTCATCTATCAAATCTGATATGATCTAGTAGATCTTGTGGTGGATATTGGTAGTAAGGTACTATGCCATTGCAGTAAGATTTACGAACTGCCATTTAACATAAAACAGTATGGTACATGTACAACATCTTACCTGTGAGACTCCAAGGTGATCGGCGATATTTTCACTACAGTAAACGATGTCGCCTTGCTGGGAAAGCACGAGGACGAATCCGTCCAAAGCCTTCATGTAGGACAGCTCTGATGACAGTTCTTCCACGCCTTTGGGATTTTCTACCTTCGGCTGGTCCTTTGTAGCGTTGGGGACTGGAAGGAAATTGATCATAAGGTTAGCTTATCTTAGTTTCAACAACATAATTCACCATTGGTGGAGCTTATGATCTTACAATAAGATATCCGAATTATAAGTTAACAGTGTTGGGCTATATTAATAAAAACGCATGTTAAGCCTAACAAGCCCCTGAAGGGTTTGCTAAGTTATATGGTTATTTAAGGAGGACTTACCCCACGGATACACATATTTGTGACCGCGGCCGGCAAAACGTCCCACCTTGTCGCTTGCCATAAGGACGCCTTGACAGGCCTTTATTCGTATACAGATACAAGCAAATCTCGTCCTTATGACAAGCGAACTATTAAACATGCATGCAGTTCGAGCACGAGATTCGCATTGCTTAAAAATAAATAGAAAAATTAAAAAATTCACTATCTCGGGATCACGTCGACTTCGACTTCACTCGATGACAGCAAAAATCGTTTCCAGACGTGTCTGCTAAACAAAATTTATTGAAATCCGCATTTTCCGAAGGTTATGCGCCGCGCTGTATCTGACCGAACTCAGGGGAGTGGGCGGGAAGCGGGGCTCAGGTATAATTCCTCGGATCGGAACTCGTGTGCAATGTTGACAGCTAATACGTACTTTGGAGTTCTCATGCCGGTAAGGGGAAATAAAAGTCCTTCTACATACTTTTTGTATGTATTTCTAAGGAGTCATACACTTCAACCGCGAAATAAAAAAGATGTCTGACTAATATTACTTTAACTTAGGTAGTTACGTGAATATGTAAGCAGGTATTTCAAAATAAATCCGAAAGCTCTAATATTTGTGGTTCTACAAGAAAACCCATGTCTGAACTGAACTATTAGCATTGCTTTTGTAATCTTTGCATTCTCTCATACGCGGAAATGCGTTTCTTAGAAGAGCGTGTTAAGGAGGCGCAAGGTATAATCCTTAATTGGTATAGTACCGCGTGACTCGTTGTCATTGTCTATTAACTATTGAATAATTGCAATTCATGGAAAAATATTCATAACATAATACTGGTAAAATATTAATAATAGACAATCCAGTAAATAAGATCAATGATGACTTATTAGGAGTAGCATCATGAGAGCATCATCGAACATAACTCTTTGGTTATCTGGTGCTAAATTGCCTAAAAATATGGCATCTCAAATCAAAATAAGGGATTAGTAGTAGGAAGTAGGGTCCATCTACATAAACAGAGGTCATGTTTTTATAGACATTTGTTATGACGTGCTTTCACTTTGTTTTTAAAGCCCGTACAGAGGTACGAGTCGCAAGGTCCGACTCAATTCGCGTGACATGGATGTCTCGCCCTGCCTGAGCCCTACCAATATGTCAACCGAGCTTTAAGCTCTTTAAAACCATAACGTCGTAAATGCGTATAGCCACCTGTTCACATGTGACGTTGTTGTTAGGAGCTGCGAGTTTAGACACCGACGTCATTGTGGTTAGACGCGCGAAGAGGCGCGTGCCATCGTTACAAATTAGACGGAAATTTGCGGTTTCGTGCGAATCCAGTACCAACATTTAAAGGGTCTCCGTTGGAAGGCTGTAGAGTTGAAACATACATGTATTTTATGTGTTATTTTTATAAAATTTCACACCTTTTTTTTTTAATACCACGACAGTGGCAAACAAGCATACGGCCCGCCTGATGGTAAGCAGTCACCGCAGCCTATGGACGCTTGCAACTCCAGAGGTGTTACATGCACGTTGCCGACCCTTTAAAAACCTGTATACTCCTTTTTTGAAGAACCAATACCATATATATTGCCTCGATAGTAAAAATATAATTATAAATAAATAATTCAACTTATATACGTCCCACTGCTGGGCACATGCCTCCTCTCATGCGCGAGATAGCTTGGGCTATAGTCCCCACACTGCCCCAATGCGGGTTTCTTTGACAAAGTTCGAAGTGGCACAGAAATCAAATTTCTTGATCGTAATGCCCGCATTTCGCTCCATTTTTTCCGACGTAGGTACAGTCAGCATCAATAGTAGCGGATAAAACAACGCGCCAAAAGTATCTGACATCCCAGATAACTTTTCCAAATATAGATAAATCTCTAAAATTTACATTCAAAAGTATATCTTTTACATTATTAATTGTTCTAGATATAAAACCATCACTATTTGTTGTCACAGAAATCACAGAATGGTAGATACTTTTGAGACCTTGCTTGATCCGCTACTTTTGATGCTGACTGTACAATATTGAAACAAAAAGTAAGCAAATGCATAAAAGTTTAATAAATTAATTAATTCCAGGCAGTTTCTGTAAGGAATTTATAATCGATGTTCCTCGAAACAATTGCTTTGTACTCTTTGTAGTGCCGTAAACTTCTTAAACGTTATTTTTTTTTAATCTGATTTTCTACCAAAGAGATGTTTTACGGAACACCTTAACCAGTCCAATTGGACTTCGGTCCTCAGACACACGCACCGTGGAAAAAATTCTGAGAAAGACTCTCTTGCAGAAAATTCAATATTTGTATAAAATTTACGCACTGGCATGCCATCAGGTCAAAATTATATTTGGAACAATATTCAACATTTATTTACACGTTGATGATAAACACTCGGAATGTAAATTCGTTTTTAATGATTTATTCACTCTGTGGCGAATGCGTCAAAACAAAGTCGTGTTGAATTTCCTTATGCGATGCAATGGAAATACGTAAAACCATATTTTCAAATGTATGTATTTATTAATATAGTTTATTATAATGGATTAGTAACGGCATTTGATGCGAGTGCAAACTGACTTTACAAATTAGTGACATATGAGCAAATTGACGCACTGGTATTAAATTAATAGTAAAATAATCATAATAAGACTTATGACAAACGTCATCTTTAATTAGTAACTAGGCTATAATGTTAATATTTTTACTCGTATTCCTACATTGTGCTTGGTTATAATGAACAGTCGTCTGATCCTTGTGCCTCCGGTAGGTACCGAACTGTGGGACTGAATCGATTTATGTATCTAAGTCACATTCTTACGTATCATAATCATAACTAATTTAGAGCCTTATTTGACAGATATGGTGCCTATGTCATATTAAACACAATAGCATATCTCATGAACACATCAGTAGTCTATCATTTACCTCACCGTTGACCTGAATGCCATCGAATCATAGCTTGTAAAAATAACAAGTCTCGCAACTCAGTTCAGAAGAAACCGTAAAAAGTTGTGAGATCCATGTAATGCCAAGTCGGTTTATTTATTCAATCCTTAAGGGACCTTCTGTCCTAAGTTATTACGCAATTAACTAGCTAACCTAACAACATCTTATAGTGACCATATCAATATTATAAATCTTTTGTTCTAAATAAATAGATTGACTTGGGAATTGCACTAAACAATCTAATTTAATATAATATGTATTACTTGTGAGATACATTGTGTTTTCATGCGCTTTTTTACTGAACCGCTCTTTACCCATAACTTTTTGTGCATACATACCTATGTATGTATACGTACGTACATATGTAGTATGTACTCGGCACCTTGCCTCCTAGATAAGATATACCTAGCTAGACGCATCACGGAAGGCTTATCAAGCTCTTCCATCTTCGCCTCCTGTGCTAACAGCAGTTCCATTAGCTCCATGAGCCTATTGACAACTTAGAGTATAATGGAACTCACGCAGTGAAACCACGTCGCGGGCCCCGAGGCAGGCGCGGGCCATGAGCATACGAGTATATCGTCAGTCATCGCCTCCCGGCTGATTCATACTTTGTCAGATGATAGTTTAGA